>NW_026294743.1:0-600000 GCF_026119805.1 Tympanuchus pallidicinctus | reverse complement strand
CTTTAGCAGAAATCTGATCAATTTATTCCTTTTTGGGAGCTCTAATAGATTGAAGTGTGTTGCCATAAAAAACCATAGATAATTAGCAGCCCCACTGTGGTGTATCTAGAGTAATGTGCTACGTTTGCTACGTGGGATTGGCTATGTCTTTTCCCTGTAAGCTCATAATGTCACATCCAGAGAATTTGGGTGGTGAAGAAATCTGTCCTGATCATCTCGAGTGTTTATGTAATTTGTGTAATTTCATTTTAGTGAAGACAGTGCTAAAACTTTGTCAATGTGTATGATTAAAACAAAATTTTAATTTCTTAGCACTTAGCATCACGCTACATGGCATTTAATTGCTAACTACGACATAATTAATTCTGTACTTGGAAGGCTTGTTTTAATCTGAATAATGGAAAATTGTACCAGCTTTTTAGTGTGGAACATTGCTGTTGGCCAGGCAAACAGAAGCGCTTTGTGGAAGCGCTGGCACGGTCCTGTCAAATAAACTTGGTTAGATGGACCCCAGCTATTGTGCACAAACCCATCTACAGGAAAACCTCTAACGTGGTATGCTACTGTGATAATTCAGTAATACTTGCTTGATGATTACACAGCCCATCGGGGGGGAAATGACCTGTAAATTATACTGTACTGATCAGAAGGAACATCTTGATAAATATCCTGAAAGAATGTCAGTTTTCATTTGGAAATAATCCCATCTCTCACCTTACTGGACGGTGTTTGAACACATGCAGTAAAAAAAGGTTTGAGTCCAGTGTTGTTGGAAAACTCTTATTAGTGTTATGCTTGGGGGAAGCCCATCAGTAGCTACAAAACTTCATCTTGCCCACTGCAAAGTGGACACGTGTTAAAGGTGCCCTTCACTTTGTACATCAAACAGTGCACTTGAGTTAGATTTTAACCCGATACAAACTGAAACGGCTTATAAACTTAAGCTGAAAGAAGTCAGAGAAGTTCTGGTTTCCTGGTTCCTTCTTACGTTCAAACTTCCTGTCCCTGCTCCCACCTGTCCCCCACGTCCCTTCTGCCAGGACAGACAGACTTATGAGAAACCCATAGATTGAGGATAAAAGTCACCTGCATTTCCTTGATAGTTTTGTCCTGAATCAGTTCCCTGAGCCCATTTGCTGTGCAGTGAAGGATCATCACTTCTGCCTGTTAAAGCGGGGAACAAGTAGAAAATGAACAGAAAGTAGAAGAGGATGGAAATGGTTTGTGTCTTTTTATATACATATATCTATGTACACATGTATGTGAGGGAGATAAGTTTATTCAGGTTTAAACTGCTCATGGATCTCGAGGATAAGTTATAATGAGAGCATTCATGGTCTCTTCATAGGCAATATTAAATGCTCATAAGAAGGAAAGCGTGAAGGGAGAGGAGGAATCATGATAGCCATATTCTCACAGGAGGGCACAGAGCTGTAAATTAGAAAGTATATTGTGCAGATCCCAAGGGAGAAGAGCCAGTAATAAAGAATCAGTGCAATTGGTCTAACGCAGTGAGTGTCGTATATTAAACTGAACTCGCTGTGACAGTAATTTCTGGCTCTCTGCTATCACTTGGCACTGTGACTTGTGAAAGCTGGATCTCTTTACAGTGTTCTGTCTTACCATCTAATCAGTCATCAAAAGAGGCAAGAAAAGATTTGCTAAAAATTATTACATAATTAGGGAAGGGTAATAGAATGCTAAAAGAGGCCTTCTGTTTTCACTTATCTCTGATCAAATATCTGCCTGGCTGTGAAGATTCTTGTGTAGTCCATCTGCAAAAATATCTTCAACAACTGGTTGTTGTAAAGAAAAACATGTGGATGAGGTTTCTAAATGGTATCTGAAGACATATGCTTTGTACGTGTATTTTTTTTCAATTCCAGCAAGTTTTCATCAGTACGCTATGGATAATAAATAGGAATGGTAGAATTCTTGTCTGAGTAATGTAATGGACATAGATTTTTATCATTTTTCATTTTTAAATATACAAGAGGAGAGAGATATCTGCTCTTTGCCATTCCCAAGCAATTTCAGTGGAAGAGAGCCAAGGTATGCTGGTGGTGGGTTTTAATTTTAGCGATTGTGACGGGGAAGGATTTTAATGTTGCTGAAATATCTTTTCAGAAGCATACCTTGAAATTCAGTTACTTAACAAAGGATTTTATGTCTTGATTTTCTTCATCTCCTTCTGTAGTGGTATTTTTCTTTATACTCAAATTATTGGAGATGAAGAATTTTCAGATTAAATGTCACACTTGGGGAGATGTCGAAGTTGTTTCTTGTCCTTTCGACAACGTCCACATAAATTCAATGTGAGGGCTAGCTGGGGCAAATTGCACTGAAATCAATGTTTACAATGCAATACGAGTTTTTTGTAAGCCGCCTCGGGTTTTGTTTGTAGCAGGCATTCTTGATGTGTACAGTAATGTTTTGTTTTCTGGGAACATTTGTTCTTTTGTTGTTTACCTAAGCACCGATTTGGATTTATTAGAAAGGATTTTCCTACTTTCTGTAAAGCTGTCTCACAAGACATTATTGTAAGGAGAGACAACAGCAGGGGTAGTCTGAAGGAAGCTTAATACCCTGGGTTTGGTGTTTTGGAAAACAGATCTTCAATAATAACTGCACAAATTGGACAAGCCTTGCTTTCAACCCTGAATGTATTATGTATAATGTGATCTGTAGAACAGGTTTACAGAGTTAAAAGGGTCTTCGCCAAGGCTGGTTTTTGCTTAATGTGACTGATTTCTCCCAAGTCATTCCTCAGTTAATCGCAAAGGAAAGTGAGGTCTCGAGAGGCTTGCTCAAGGCAGGTAACGTACACCATTGAGTAAAATGCAAACTGGCCTCATGGAGCTAAAATTAGCCTTCTTGAACACTTCTCTTGGTGCCTCAAGTAGTCAGAAATTTTGCTTACTGTCAGCAGTAGCACAAAGGAGAAGCATGCCAAAATGTAAGATGAGGAAAATATGATAGGACTGTAAAAGTGCATTTCTGCTTGCATCTTAATTGATCCAGAGCTGTATACTTGGTTTCAAATGCCAAAACGTGCTATATTCTGCTTGATTTGCTCTTGTGAGGAAGCAGAAGGACCAGCCCTGGGCTCATTCTTACAGACAACTGCATGAAGGTGCACTGAGAGGGCTCTTAAGAACATGGTAGTGTTAATGGTACTGGAAGAACCTTGGCTTGCCTGCTTTGTGTGAGATGTGGCATGCTGCAGAATAGAACGTGTCAAATTGTGAAAGGGTGTTTTGATTAAGGCAATGCATTTTCATTGGAAAATCCAATAATCCATAAGATTCTGATGAAGCCATTTTAGATCTTGCAAAAACTGTCTCTCCCCTCTGTCTCAGAAAATAGATAGGCAGATTCAACAACATCTTTCCCAAGAAGAATAAAACATGAAGTGTGATGTAGAACCCTGCACAGAAAGCCTCAATTCAAACAGTTCAGATTTACCAAAGCTTTAAGTTAGTTTTTTGTGAGCCATCTGAGCTTCTTCAGTAACTACTTGGTGCTTTTAGCTCTATTTAGTGGTATCAGTGAGATGTTGGCTACAATAAACAGGATTTTTTTTTCACTTAGTCCCTGAGCAGCGAGGAGCACTGAGCACACTCTCAGAAGTGAAGGGTTCTCTTCTATAGTAGTCTCTCACTGGCTTTCTTCTGCCCTTTGTGGTTCATTCATGATACAGCTCTGAAAAGCTTGTGGCTTTCTCTTGGTGATAGCAGCGTAGCGCGTATTGCCCAAAGAGCATTGATTTCAGAAAAAGGTCACTGCCCTTGTGAATCTGCAGGCTTTTTTGCCTTCATTTACAGTTTCAGATTTTCTCCGTACACAGAGGGCCGTTCCTCTGCTGTCAGCAAACATCTGTGAAACCCGCAGGCCAAATACGTGCTTCATTTTCACTGAACAGAATGGAGGAGGAGTGACAGAGACATAACAATGTATTATTCCTGTCTGGCCTTTTCTTGGCAGAGGTTTTAAACTCTTCACTGAACTCCATGCTATCATTATGATGTCATATGATGGATTTCTTGGGTTTGCTTTTTACAGTTTGCTGCTTTTAAAAAAAAAAAAAAAAAAAGCCAATGCCAGTTCTCAGGACAGCAGGCAGCAGCTCCAATCAGAAAGCTGCTCTTTTCTTACCCCACAAGTTCCTATGCCTTTTGACCGTTGAAAAAAATCAATCTCCACTCCAGCCAGAAACCATTTTCTCTGTTGCACAACCCCGACGCAGTTCCTGAGTATGTCTGATGTTGGTTTAGAAGTGGCAGGGAATGCATGTATGTGTGCACAAGAAGAAAGCATTTCATCATAATACTTAAAATAATGCAGGCATTGAACCAGAGCTGCAGCCACAACATTAATTCAGGTAATTTGTGAAGTTGAGGTGCTTGACCTAGCATCTTTTTTTTTTTACCCCACTTCATGTTTGTAGGGGGAGGAGGAAAAGGAATTAATCCATGAACAGTATTCCATTTTAGAGTAGAAGTTAATAGATATTTCTTCATGAAAGACCTGTATTCAAGACAGGGGTCCACTGCTTGTTGTTAAGGAGCTTAGTGTTAAAGTATCAAGAACTGAATTGATGGCTGTAACTTCAGCACTCCCTGGAAGCTGCTCTCCTTGTCAGTGCCCCTCTCCATAACGTCTGTGGGCTGCATGCAGCATTCCTATGTTCTGTGTAACTGGCCAGAAGCAGCTTGTGATCTTAAAAGCTTTAAAGGGAACATTTGCTGCATGACATTACTGTGAGTGTAGCTAACGTGCAGCACAACGGATCAGGGATTTTATTATTTACGGGGTGTTACGTAAGTGCTGCCCTTCTGAGTACTTTCTAAATCCTCTTAGTTCTTAAGTGTCAGCTTTGATTTTTTTTTTTTTTTTTAATAAAATCAGTCCTTCCATTTATCTGGCTAAGTTTGATAAACAAAAGATGTTTAATACTTCCTTTCATATAGAGAGATTCTTGTATTTAAGGGTTTATCTTTGTACACTTAAGCTTATTAGGCTCCTGGGTAACTATTTTTAAGAAGCTGACTTTGCACAGCAGTGTGTGGTACAGAGGCAGCCTTTGGAATTTATTGTGCCTTGCCAGTGCATACTGTCAATAGGTAAGCTCCAAAAGGATTGCTTGAATCAGAATAATACAGGTTAACCAACTGGTATGGATAGCTGAATTGTATTCTGATAAACAAATAGGCAATAGCAGAGGCTTTTGTCTTTGGTTTATATGTGTATGGACATAGATCATGTACCTTTTTGTACAATCAGTGAATATACAGATGATATAATATATTTGAGAGCTTGGCTTATGTAATTATTATACTAGAGCAGAAAAGGATACTCACCCTGTCCTGGGGTCACGTAGGAAACTCTGGTGAAGTGGATCTCCTGGAGAGATCCTTCCCCACTGGCAGTCAGCTCTTAAATGGCTCTAGGAGAGGTGCAGCCTGGCTCCACCCCTTCCAGCAGCACAGGTGAGTTGCCTTCACCTGTGCTCCCAGGGCTGACTCATTGCTCGCCTCAGGTGATCAATCAGAGGTTCAGGCCACGATTCAGTAGTTCCCATACACTTTTAAAACCTGAGAGGAGGGAAAATAAAAAGAAGGAAAATAGGGGTAAAATTCTGGGTAGATATACTTTTCATATATATTCTTTTAAAACTCTGGAACTGTGAGTTTGTACTGTGCTTTGATTTTGCTCTGTTGTCATTTATTTTTAATATTGTTGTAGATGTATGTATTCACAACATCTGAGAACACTTCTAAAGAATGAGAAGTGTGAGTTAAAACAGCTGACGTGGCAGAAAAGTGGTGGGGAGCTTCTGGAAGGATTTAGTTCTTTGTATTTCAACATCTGTGAGATTTGGGCTGTTGGTTAGAGGTTTGGGTTTTTTTTTTTTTTTTTTTTTTTTCTGGGAAAGCAAGACAGGTAGGAAATGGGCTCAAAATGTTTGTGAACAAGTAAGAAGCATACTACTTGTAAAAAGTAAAGATCTGAATGGTTTTGTGGCAGTACGATGCGTGGGAAGCTTTGGGTAGGTGCTAGGAATCGTGCTGCTGCAAGGGACAGACGGACGTTTTGTGTGTGCAGTGTGTTCCCATTGACCGTATTTTACCCTGTAGGTGACGGTGGAAGAAGTGATGGCCACTACTGCGTATCTGGATCTCTTTCTGCGTAGCGTTTCAGAGCCAGCCCTCCTTAAGATTTTCCTCCGTTTTATTCTGCTGCACCGACATGAGAACGTGCACATCCTAGATACACTTACTAGCCGCATCAACACGCCATTCCGGGTAAGATAAGCAGGAAACAAGTTCAGTTTTTCACGTGGGTTTAGGTAAACTAATTAAACAGGAAAGGGAAGTTCCTGTTTATCTAGTTAGTTTTCTCCCCCATCCTAATGTGTACCTTTTGATTTTTAATACTTTGTTTGCGTTCTGGTGTCTAGCTGTAGCCGTGCTAAGAAGTTGATAAATGTGTGATGTGGTTTTACATGTACAGGAAATGGGGTAAAGGTAGATGAGGGCCTTTGGAGGTCTAAATTCTGTCTGAGAAGTAAAAGTAAACTTGGAAGCATTTATATTTTGGGTAATGGTGAATTAGTGCTGCCAAGACAACGCATCCCTAGGACTTCAGAACGTAACCAAGGCTAGTAACGCTTTCTATCTTTGCAGTTCTGCCAAGCAATAGGTATTTGCAAATGATCTTTGTAGGAGACAGTGGGAGCTCCACAAGGATGTCTTCAAATTGCTTAAGTTGAGAACTGCAGTATTGCCAGTGGAGTTCTCAGGAACCAAGCGTGCATTGCTCTAGCATGTTTGCTTAACTGTTATACTGCCAGCTATCTTGTTTAATTAAGGCAAGGCACTTTCTTGCTCAAGTGATCAGATTGCTCCTTCCTTTTGTTTCTTCACTCCTCTGTGCAGTAAGGTTTATCTCAAATTTGCAGTGAGCCCCTTCTCAGTATAGATGTAATGTACCACAGTGACTGGGAGTTAGCTGAGGTAACAGTTTGATCTTCTGGCACAGCAAGTGAATACCTGTTGCACTGGATGACCCTTTGGAGCTTTGTTTGGCTGGCAGCCTTGGCTGAATCTTGCACGATGCACGGCTTCGTGGATAAAATACAGTGTAATGTTTTGGGGCATGAGAAGCCAGAACACCAGCATGTGCATTGAATTTGTGCATTAGAGACATTGTCTGAAATTTGTTTTGAAATGTGGGTGTGATGCAAATATGGATATATGCTGCTGTTACTGCATCCCTAAGATGGATTAAATCTGAAAACTGAAACAGCTTCTGTCTACAAAAATGCAAATGCTGTTGTCTCTGATAATCATTAATTACTGTTCCATAGGCAAACAAGATTGGAATTGTAAAGAATCCTTCTGCTGAGTAACTCAGGATCCCAGCCAAAACGGTTCTGTGATACTAAATGAGTTTGCCGCAGTATAGCTTGGCCAAGTGCAGAAGCCAGAACTGCAGCCTTCTGTTTGGTTTTTGTAGCACAGAAACTGTGTATATGTTATCTCTTGAAAATACTTCTTAATAATTCACCCAGGATTAAGCTTACATACAGACAGGTAGCCAAAAAGCACTTGTGAAGTCCTGCACTTTTTATCTCCTGGTAGTACATGGAATCGTTTCTTCTTATGAGGCAAAAAAATTGACTAGCTTTTCTTCTTTGAAAGATTCTTGATTTCTCATTTCTCTTTGCATCCATATTGCAAATGGTTTCCTATAAGCTGCAATTTTTTAAATGCTGGAAAATTTAAGGAATTAGCAGGTTTTGAACATTCACACTATGAAGAACATTTAGACTTGGTTCTCAGTTTCACAGAGGAAATAAGAATTCCCATTTTACCCCCACAAAAGTACAGCTTTTGTATAAGGATCTCACTTCTTCGTCAAGCTTGCTCTGCTGCTCTTCAACTTCTACCTCTATATTTCCATTAAGAACTGGAGTTCAGCTTTTTTCTTTCTTTCTTTACTGCTCTTTTACTTTCTCTTACTATTTTTGTAGGCATGAGATCTTGGACTAGCAAGGACTTTCCTGTTGATTTCTGTTACGAGCTTTGGACAATGCTGGCAGGGCAATGGATTTGAGCTCTGGTTTGCCTCACAGCAGGCCAGCTCATAAGCTTTCTCTGGCCGTCTTCTTTCAGTGCCTGGCTGTGCTTTATTACCTACATGTGTGTTCACATCCCAGCTTGCTTTTTGAGTGCGGGGCTTATTCACTCTCTTGTTTTTCTCAGGGTGTTAGTTTAATGACCAAACTAGAAAAGGTGATCAAAGAAACTTTTGCTTTTCAGAGGCTATCAAGTAAGGCTTATTTAAAATTTAGCATTTAATTGTTCCACAGAGATGGAAACCAAGTAAGGGAAAATATACATATGCTAATATATAGTCTAAAAGAAGTCTGTGCATTCCTCTGGTCGTGCTCAGTGTGGACAGCTGATCATCCTGTAGGGGAGCTGAGTCACTGGGCTGAAAAAGAGAATGGAAATAGCGAAACAAAGTGCCTTTTAAGTTGACCTTCTTGTGAAATCATGGGCTGGAGAGGAACAGCAACGTGCTGTCGCAGTTAGTACAGAGAATTTTAACAGCGGGAGGAAGAAGAGTGACTGCAGAGGAAAGGTGGAAATTCCACAGTTGGAAAGAGAAGCCATGCCTGGGAATGATGTGAGATTTAATCCTGAATGAATTACAAAGGACATTCACTGACTGAAAAGAGGCAGAGAAATATCTATAGTTTTTTCTTTATCTTTATCTGGTTCCTTTTTAGCTACTGAAAAGTGCAGTTTACTTCATGTACTAATTATTTGAGTTTACATTACTAGTATAATGAGAAGCAAGAATAAAACACCAACTTGAAACTCTAGGAAGCCAATTTATGCTAAAAAATTCTCACAAGAGTCAGCCTAGCCCTGAATCTAAGCCAGCTGCAAGATGCTATTTCCAGGAAAGAGCAGCACGGGAGTAAATGCCCAAGGAAAAACGCATTAAAAGGCAGTGAAATAATGATTCTGTGGTTCGTGAAAATCGATGAGAGCTTAGAGATCATTCTTCTACTGTATTGGACACATTTCTACAAGCAAGCTTATAGAAATACACTGTGTGATGGTTTTGAAAGATTTGTGTCTTAAGTAGAGACCAGAAAACCTGTGAATCCAAGTTTTTAGTCTGTTGTAAGACTAGTGTGGAAGTGGGGTGCCTGTCACAGAATGAATATGATTTTTGCCTCTGCTGCGTGTGACTGCTGAAGTACTTGCTGATGAGTATATTAGTCAGACCTTTCCCAAAGAAGACACACATGCAATTCCAGTGAGCAGTACTGTTTTTCTTTCTTTTCTTCTGGTCTCACAGAGAGGATCTTCATGCCACAGCTCCCAGCTGTCCAGGTGGCCTCTAATGTGGGGATGGAGAGTGATCCATATGGAGTAGATTCTGATAAAAATGACTTGTTGTAGCCCTGATCTACTTCAGTAAATTCAGCAATAGGTATAAAGGCACTGAGGTATAGGAGCATTCAGCTTCTTAATGTGCACAACACTCATCATTCTTAGTATGTTAAGCAGGAACTTTTAAGTAGTTTTGATTTTTATTTTTTTTTGTTTTCAGAAAAACCTCTTGTTGATTCAAATTCTGAGTTAGCAGTAAAACCTAATACTTACCTTAGAAGTTACAGGGCTCCCTTCATGCTGGGTTAAACTAATAAATTTAGAAAAAAAAAAAAGTAATTGAAAAGACTGGAAAATTATTGCTTTCACGTTCTAGATAAGTTAATGCAAATACCTTGTAGAGAATACTTTAAGTAATTTTTTTTTTTTTAAGGAAAATTTGGAATCATACATGACTAAAATGTCAAATGGTATGTGTGTAGCTGTTGGCAACAAGATCCTGTAGGGATGCTGGCAAACTGAAGTAGCATACTAACGGTTTCTTGAAGTGGTACGTTCTGGTGGAGTCATTCTGTTAGACAGAATGCAAGAAAGATTGGAAAGGTACTATTTCCAGATTGAAATCTGATGACATTTATCATTTTTCAGCTCTGTGTGGTCTCCTTAGCATTGTTCAGAACGCTCATTGGCTTGCACTGTGAAGATGTGATGTTGCAGCTAGTTTTAAGGTAAAGCCCAAACTCCTTTTTCAACTTTGTCCTAATTCTGGGACACAGAGACTCAGACGATAGGCATAGAGCTAGATGGACGTTCTCCAAGAGAGCAGAAATTCAAGGAGCTACAGAGAGAAGAATATTTATGATTCTGGCAAAAGCATGCTAGGCCTGTAGGAGCGTGATTTATGTTCTGTGATCTTCAGGAATAAGAGATTTCTTCTTGTGATTTATTTCTATAAACATGAGAGAAGAAAAGCTGAGAATGTATTTATCACCCTCAAACTGCTTATTTCCTGCTTTTAAACATATAATTTTTCTCTCCAGCATGTTTTCTTTAGTTGATTATATATGCACTGCGTTACAAGGAACTTATGTAGATGCTTCCAGCCTTCACCTCTGTTTTTCCTCTTTCCCAAAGAATACTTCAGCTTCCTGAACTGTTGTTCATGGATCGCTATATAATGTACTGAATGCATTGATTATTTTTGCATTTATCTGATTGTCCCATAGGCTGCTGCTGAACACACAATTGTAATTCTGGTGGGTGGATTAGATTAGAGTTGCTAATTTCTGTGGAAGTACTGGTGTAGCTTAATCAGGCTTCTGACACGGTGGAAGGCATCAGTGTTTCAGTCCCTCCACTGACAGGCATTAAGGTGAAATTCCCTGAGTGCCTGGGAGTGGTGTTAGGACATCTGTGACCTCAAGTTATGTTGGGACTCCCCTACTAACCAGCGGTACAGTTGTATTCAGTCTGTTGTTTGTTTATTTAGAGAATCCTTTAAAATTTGGTTTCCTTTTAAAATGGGAAAACATCAGCACAGTTAACACTGTAAGGATCTTAATAGAGTGCTCTTAAAATATTAAACAAAAGTGCTCTAAAAATATTAAACATGACAATGTGCTTCCTCTGTCCCTTGTTTTCCCTGTAGCTTTTTTCCTCTTGCCCAAGATCTCTTGATTTAGAGCAGAGAAACACCTTGATGACCTTTTCTGCTGGCTGCTTGCCTGGCACATGTAAACTGACTCTGTCTCTATTTCCTTGGAAAACAAATAAATTAAAGATTCTGAGACAGAACTCATTCATACTGGGACCAAACCACACCGCTAGCCTTTGACTTCTGCCCACCCTATGCTTCCTTCATCCCTTCCTACAGCAGGCTTGCTCTGACCTGTGAAGGGCTGCTCATTCCCCCATTCTGATGCAACTGATCTCCCATCTCTGCTTGTCCTGACAGTTCCTCGTTGAACTGTAGTTTCACAATGCAAAGAGTTGGGGTTTCATGCTCTTGAGAGATTTAGAATATAGACCACTGTCAAGGTTACTGTTATTCTACTTTGAAGAAGGAAGGAAGGTGTGAAGGGTCTTTTGTATGTTTTTGTTTTCTCTCGCGTGGAAGGATGTAGTAATGCTAGGCTGCTGTTTCAGGTATCTGATCCCATGTAACCACATGATGTTGAGCCAGCGAAGGGCTGTGAAAGAGAGAGATTGTTACTCCGTATCTGCTGCAAAACTGCTTGCCCTGACACCGGTCTGCTGCTCCACTGGGATCACCTTGGCTCTAGAAAGCCAAGGAAAAGATTATATTCTCTGGACAAAAGCAGCTCAAACTAAAGGTAATTGGTGCTCAAGGGAAGACCAGATCATGAACTGAATTGAGTTTGGTAGTAGCTCAGGCGGAACAAAAATGGTGGGCAACAACAAACTGGGCAGTTAGGCTGCACTGGAAAGCTTATTTAATTCCTTCCGTGGGTCCAGGTGTATTGAAACCTTATTCACCTTGGGTAGCTGTTAAAATATTCATTCACAGAAATAATGTACAGGTACTTGACAATGGCACTTGCAGGTTCAGAGTGCTCACTGTTGTTTTACAGATTGGGAGTGAGCTGATTTCTCAGAAAATGGGTTACAGTGCTCACTTGGCAGTAGAAACAACTCTAGTGCATTCATATCTCTAAATTGAGTTCTTCCTGCCTTATTGGATGATTGGGGATAAAGATTCCACCTGCCATGTTAGCAACTGCCTTGCTAGAGAACTTGGGGGCTTTTTTATTGTGTCGTGGTATCAGTAATCTTCTTTACTTTCAGGTTCTGTTAGAGGCATTTCTGAATCCGCCTGCATCGTGGAATTTGGAAGAGCTGTGGATATCAGCTACCTGCAGTACCTGGGAGAAGCTCAAGAAGCCATCCTCCAGTGTCTGAAAGATTGTAAGGTCTGGTCTGCTTTATACGATGGAGTAAATCCTGATCCCGAGACCTTTATCCAAGCGCTTGCTGAGGAGAACAGTACAGATGTGGAACACCCCATGTTTCGTCTCCAGCAAAGGACACCCAGCTTGTGTAGCTCCTCTCAAACAGCACCAGCGGGCGAGAAGACGCAGTTGGAGCTGGAATGGGATGATAGCTACGACACAGGGATTTCTCCTGGCTCTGATGTGAGCTCGCTCCAGCAGTATGATGATCTGGGAAATACAGAGACGCAGATGCCCGCAGTGCCACCGAAACATATTCAGGAGATGAAAAAAAATGCTATCATGCTTGTCAAAGGTTCTTACATAGAGGATTCAGACTTTCAGGATGATGTTATGGTTTACAGATTATGTGCCCAGAAGGATATACAGGATGATGACAGCTCCAAGGAGAAAACTTCAAATGCGTCCAGAGAACATCAGGTCCAAAGCCAGACTGTTGTCAATGGGCCTCTCTCTAACAGCCAGCTGGAAGTGGGCGTGGATGAGCAGAGTGAAAAAAAATCAAGCTTGTCTCAAAGTGTAATGAAAGAACAAATAAACCAGAAAGTGGTGGAGACTGATCCACAGCCTGACTTAGACTTGAAGCTTCAGGAGGCAGATAATTGCTTAAGCTCACAAATGCTGAGCACAGATGGTGAGGATTTCATTGCACAGTATGACAAAATAATTAAGGAACTGGATCCAAACAATGCAAGCATGGAGGAGCAAAAGGTAGACACTCCTGACCCCGTGTCTCCTGCAGAAGAGGAGGAGGACTTTGAGAATTTCTCAGCAGATACCCCTTCTGCAGAGAGCGCATCATCTCCCTTTGGACCTAAGGAGGATGCATCTCCCAAGCGTGCTATGAGGAGTCAGAGTGCTCCATTCACAGGTGGAATGTCCTGTTCGTTACATACCTAGCAAATACAGGAAGGCATGGCAATCACAGGTAGCCAAGTGTAATTGCAGTGCACAGCACCAGCATAGAGCTGGGAGCAGCCCTGACACTAAAGAGTGTATGCCCAAATAGCTGAGGCTGGCCCAAGGAGAATCAAAGAGATTCAGCTTGGAAGTAGAGCAGAGCCAGTGTCAGTGTAGTGACAACAAATGGTGGTGGTTCTGTTCTTTTCTGGCTACTTGAAAAAACAAAAACAAACAAAAAAAAAACCACAAACAAATCTTGAGATTATGTTTCTTGTGTGTCCCAGCACTAGCACACTAGGATAAACTTCTTCAATTGAAAGTGGAGTGTAGTAACGGTTCTAATATATAGAGCCCAGGTAAATAATTTGTCTTTCCGGTGGCTGGCACCTCTCATGCTGTAGCTGTGATGTCACGTTGCCTTTTTCACCCCTTCTGCTAATTCACATTTTAGCACGAGGTGGCAGCACCGGTGCCACATCTGCCCGCGCCTCTCTGTGGGAACTGTCCTGGCGCCTTGGTCCTCAAACGCCCCAGCAGCCTTCGCAGTGGGTAGAGACTTTTCTGTCTTGTGCCAGACAGCAAGTTAAGTTTGTTCTCTAGAGACTGCCCAAGCAGGAATGAAATTGCTACGGGAGGGCAGAGTGTGCTTTTGATCAGTGTTTGTGCAGCTCCTTGCGTTGCAGGCTCCTGATCTTTAATTAGGTCTCCTGGATACCACAGTAATGCAAATAATAATAAAATAACAATAGCTTGTCTAGGTTTTCTCATCCAAAAGAAGACCTCTGTAATCGGGCTTCTTGTTCATTTGGAAAGAGGAAGGAAAGCATTCATTTGTGTACATTGAAATGCAGACCTTTCCTGGTCAGCTGTGGCCAGCCTGCCTGGCACTGTCTCTTAATTGAAAGCCTCAGCCTGTTTATCCAGTCCGTTTACTGTTTTTACTGCAGTGGTCATTTCCTCGTACCACAGACTAATCACGTTCAAACCTTTCCATTTCCCATTATCTGCTGTCAAATGTAACTCAAAAAATGTCATCCCTGTCTCTTCATCCAGTCCCTTCTTGTTTTAAAGAAAACAGCTAAACAGAGCCCAACCGATGCAAAAACCCGCTTTCTGCTTCCAGTCCACAACATTTTTTACTCTTCAGGTATTCACCTTGCTGTAGTGATTGCATTGTAGCTCTTAGTGATTGCAGGTAAGGAGTTGCTCATAAAAATGCCTCAGAAATGGGAAATTGCATTGCCTTTCAAATATAATGCTGTTCTACTTAATTTGAAATGCTATATTATGTATGTGATAAAGGGGGGGCTTCTTGCTACAGAATCAGATAACCAGAGGGTACCACACTCAGTGACTCGGCGGTACAGAGATACTCTCCTTGGGCTCACAGATCTGTGAAGAAAATGTCCCATTGGTGTCTGTGTCCAATTTGAGGGCATTATCACAATGATCCATGTTTTCCCCTGAGTAAAGAACGAATGTGATATTCAGAAACAGTGCTTGACTTCATGGCTACAAGGAGATGAAGTCAGGAAAGGAACACTTTTTTTTGTCTTCTCTCTAGTTAATACTGTTTCTTCCCAGACTTGCAAACTCTGCTCACTTCCTCTGTTTTTTATTCTAATGATTTATTGAAAACTAAGAATTTTGTATTGGGAAGTTCAAGAGAAGTGGCATACCTTTGTTCGAATTGTCTAACTTCAGCTTTATCTACTCAGATTTGGAATTTGACTTGCATGAGAGAAATCGCGATCTACCTCTGCTGCTACTGCAACCCCTGCTGTCCCACGGGAGCTCCCTTTGCACTGTGGTCCTCAGGGGCTCTTTGCAATTATCCCCATGGACACAGGAGGAGGAAGCAGTAGGTTCTGTAGGGCTAGGAGAAACTATCTCAGCCCAGGGGCTTTGAGGCTGCTCCACTGTGTGCCTGGGCAGGAGGGTTTATGGACTTGCATTGTCAGTGCTTCTGTATTTTAGTGGTTGCCCTGCAACGTGAAGGCACAAAACTATTGTTTATTGCTGACATTTACATGACAAAGAGTACACTCACAAATAATTTTGCTTATAAGTCTGTTTTCATGTTTTTTCTGCTTTGTGTGACTGCAGTATTGAAAATGTGTTTCCTTGTGATGTGGCTATCACAGCTTTTGATTTTTTTGTTTAGAGTAGCTTTTTTGTGGTTGCTTTACAGCACCTCATTATTTTGGTGAGACAAGAAGTCTAAGCTATAAGAGTACTTCACCAGTCCTTCTGTGGAAATAAGGCACAGTGCTAGTGAAAAGGACAGGTTCTGGTGGAGTGTGAGGAGGGCCACAAAAATGATCCAAGGGATGGAACACCTCTCCTACAAGGACTGGCTGGGAGAGCTGGGGCTGTTCAGCCTGGAGAGAGAAGACTCTGGGGAGACTTGAGAGCAGCCTTCCAGTATCTGAAGGGGAACTACATGAAAGAAGGGGATGGACTATTAGCAGGGTCTGTGGTGACAGAACAAGGGCAAATGGTTTCAAGCCCATAGAGGGTTGATTTAGGTTAGATTTAAAGAAAAGTCTTGTACAGTAAGGATGGTGAGGCACTGGAACAGGTTGCCTAGTGATGTGGTGGACGCCCCATCCGTGGAGACTTTCAAGTCCAGGCTGGATCAGGCTTTGGGCAACCTGATCTGGTTGTGGTGTCCCTGTGCGTTGCAGGGGAGTTGGATTAGATGACCTTTAAAGGTCCCAGCTAACTCTAAGGATGCTATGATTCTTCAGTGGTACTGTTCTGATTAACTTCAAAAGGAATGAAATAATAGACCATAACACATGAGGCTAAATCCTTATTGGCACACGTAAAGTAGAATAATTATGTACATTGAATATGCCATTAATGTAACTAGCTTGCTAGTCAAATTGCTTCTACTTATGAAAGCTTTTAACATCCCTGTTGAGTCTATTTTGTCTCTTCAGATAAGTTTTGTTTTTCCTCCTTGCTGGCTTTAATTAGCATGTAGGAGGTTTGATTTGGTTGGTTATGATGATCAAAATTTCTTTCACATGCTTATTTCCTGGATCTCGCAGTTTTTCTTCTGTGAAAACAGAAGCATTGGTTCCTTCTCTCTTCTTTGCAGGACCATTTATCAGCGTGGTGTTGTCCAAGCTGGAGAACATGCTGGAGAACTCCTTGCATGTGAATTTGCTGCTTATTGGGATTATTACTCAGCTAGCAAGTTACCCCCAGCCTCTTCTTCGCTCCTTTCTGCTCAACACCAACATGGTGTTTCAGCCCAGCGTACGGTCACTTTATCAGGTATTTGCCCACAAGCCTTAGTTCTGCCTACCGGAACAGTATTTTTGGTGTCTCATTAATTGTTCAGCTCTTTCCAGTTTCACCTGTTGCTTTCCCTCCCATCTGTGAGCCTCGCATCTTGTTTCAGTGTTTTAATGATATTTGTGCAAAGAGCTGAAAATTCTGTATGACCATAACTTTTATTGTTCAGTCTTCTTTTGTGCAGCTGGAGAGCCTGAGTGTTCAGTCAGTGGCAGCACTGGGAGCAAGGGAGGAAGAAGTAATTGTTACTGTTGTTTTGGCAGGTGCTGGCATCTGTGAAAAATAAAATTGAACATTTCGCTTCTATGGAAAAAGACTTCCCACATCTTCTCCTGGAGGCCCAACAGTACTTAGTTTTTCGTGTGGACATGTCTGATGCCGCTGAAGAACTGCTAACCAAAGGTAAATGCTAACTGCACTCAGAGGAGTGCTGGGTGGAATGAATCACCAGTTACCTTTCTCATTTGCTACAGCATGATTAAAAGTAGGTGTGGTGCATTATACATATCATTAACCAGATGTAGCCTTCTGGCTTTAAACTGATGATCCTCAGTAGGCCGCAGTATATGGATCTATCTGGATATGCTTTGCTCTTTAGAAGCTTTTATTGTCTTTGCTACAGAGAATGTCTGTTCAAAGGAGTAACAAAATCAGCTCTTGCTTGGCTTACTGTTGCTTTGGTTGTAAACAAACTTGCTTTCAAGGCATGAGGTGAGACAGCATATTGCGTGATTTTCTTTTATTTTTAGCCTGACCTTCAGCTAGTCGTTAGTTCTGGTGTTTTTGTTGGTGGTGGTCGTTCTGTGGGGTTGTTTTTTTGGTTTTTTTGGGTTTTTTTTGGTATGTTAGAGAGGACAGAAATCCAGAATGAGTTGGTTTCTGCAACGACTGAATAAGGCTCACATAATCGTTTGGGCTTTTACTGACGGAGGTGGGTATGAGCCAGAGAACTTCACATGTGCTTTCTGGAATGAAAGCATGAAACAGAAAAATAAATGGGTGTTATAAGTCAGGACATTTCAAAAACAATGGGGAGTTAAGCAGGTATCACCTCAGCTTTCCTGGGGACTTGTGTCATGTCGTCTGGTTCTCAAAGACAGTGTGCTACACCTGGTGAAGAATCTTACATTCTCACTGAGAAATTTCCCAAAGCAGCGGGGTGATGGGGGTATCGCTGGCACCCTGCCCTGGGGATGCATCAATTGGCAGCTTGTCACTAAGCAAGCAGCACTGGGTGCAGGTTTCCCTTAAAAACAATTTCCCGTGTGATAGGAATGCACAGAATTTGCTGAGAGCTGTGACCACAGGGATTGAGGGCTCAGAATCAGGGTTCAAGAGAGGCTGCATTCAGAGATGTGTTCTCATGCATCATTTGGAATTGTTAACAATCATCCTGCTTCGCCTTTACCACTGTAAAGTTAGTATTATTTTTCTTGGATTTCCAGAGGTGTAGAAAGCAGGGCTTTTTATGCATCTTCTTAATTGTGTTTTCATTTTGCAAGACTCTGAATAGTAATTTACCTAGCTTCTAGTCAGCGTGGTGTGCATCTCTGAGGTTTGCAGAGCACCTAGTCAGCAAAAATTACCATCTCACTAAGAATTAGTCTGTGAAAGATGCGTGCTGTAAGTGAGCTGTGTATTGCAAACATCTGCAGGGCGTTAGGCTCCACATCCTGGTACCAAATGTGAGGAAGCCTTACAGTTACATGATACTGTAGCTGGCGTATGCAACAAGATCAGGAGGCAACATTTGGTGTCCTTTTCCAGGTGCTGGCAGTACAAACTTCTTTAGAATGCATTCCGAATGGGAATTCATCTAGCTGAATAAACTTGCAAGCCTTACGCTTCAAAGTTTTTAGTGCCTAGTAGTTGTACCTCAGTTAAATAAAATAGTAATTTTTGGAATTTATTTGTGCTTCTTATTTTATGTCAGTTTTCTTTTGTGGGCTTTAGAAATTGCCAGACTGACTCATGCAGATCATTAATTAGGATCTCAAAACAAGGCTGCTTAGTCAGACAGTCGGTACATTTTCTTCAGTCTTGTGGCAACCCCTGTAAAGAAGGTATCTCTTGACAAATAGATGGAGAGGATATAAATGTCTGAGGAACTGCACATTTGGTTCCCAGCAAGTCTGGTGATGCAAACAGTCCAACTGTACTTCTTAGGGCAAGCTGGCTCAATAATCTTTTAGCACGTTGCAGGTCACTGCATTGATTCCTACAGAATTCCTACAGAATTCACATCTGAAAAAGAGAAGCCAGATGCAGTGGGGAACAAAAATGTAAAAATGAAGTACTCCAGAGCACATTTGCCTTCCCTTGGTAGTGACATTCTTCAAAAGCATCCAAACAGAAAATGCCAATCAGTTATTTTCTGCTTGCAGCACTGTGTGTTTTGCTCACATGGCAGTTTGGGTTAGGGTTAGATATAAACAACTGTTGTGATCCCATATGCAATGCTGCCCGTCTTTCAGCGCTCTGGTAACTATCTCAGAGCACTCACTTTTGCAATTGCACCCTGACTGCAGAAGGAAGCAGACAATCTTGATTGAAGAAAAACCAAATCTCTGGTCCCTTGACCATCTTTCTCTGCTTTTTATATATGTGTGTATATATATGCAAGCTTTGGCAGCTTACTAGCATTCTGAATGTGTTGGCTAAACTATTTAAAATACTTACATTGTTTAGGAAACGTTCTGAGATTGTAAGAGAATCTCTCAAAGTAAATCTTCAAAGGAAGCTCAGAACTTCCTCTTTTGATTGTAATTCATAATTTAGGTTGTTTTTCCTCCTGTATTCAGAATTTTCCACAGAACTGATGTTCCTGTACTGTGTCTCTGGTAGATAAAAACTTGCAGAATAACAGCATGAATGATTGATAACTCTGGAGCTGGAAAGGTTTTTTGGAACTCGAGAAAAGTACAGTTCTGTTAGATGATTAAGATTAAAATTTTTCTTGAGGAGTTGAAAGTCCACTATGCTGGAGGAGAACTCCAGGCAAGAAACCAGAGTGCAGAGCTGGTGAGCAGAGGGATCCTCTGCCACGTGGAGAGAGGCACCCAGCTGGGGGTACCCCATCCGCTTCTTGCAGAGCTTTCAAAAAAAGCTTCACATAACCACGGACTGAGTGGGTCTCACACCAACTGAGTGGCTTTAAGGGAAACCTCTGAAGGCGGTGATGTGGTATTTGGCTTATCTGCAGAGTGAGACTTAATATGATAGGGGTTTTTTTGGTCTGGTTTTATTTTTGTGGGTGTGCGTGTGCACTTCAATGATATGCAGCTCATGAGAACACCCACTTGTAAGTCAGACAGGATGCTATCTGGCTGCGATTCCAGGCCTTGTGACATGTGGAGCAGTGAGTACTGCAATTTTTTTTTTTCTTCCTATTTCTTTCCACCAGTTTTAGTTTTTGTCACCATTTCAGTTTCATTGAACAGCATTTAATTAAAGCGCATTCTACTTCAAGTTGAATCAAGGAGCGTCTGACTGACATTTAAGTGCTGCAGTCTCTGTAATTCCATGCGTCCGGATGCTTGAGCCTTGATCCTCTGAACTCTGGCACCAGAGATCATATAGCTCTCAATGCTGTGCTGACCACGTAGTGGTTTTAATTTGTTCTTTTTAAAAAATTATTACTTTTAAATATTTAGCTTCTTTACAGGGAGCAGAAGAGTAGTTGGCTGAGGCTAAAAAATGAATTTTCAAAAGTTTTTTCTTTCAGTTTTTAGCTTGCTTCAAACTCCCAGGCAATTTTGATAGCTCGGCTTCAAGCCCACTTGCACAGTGATTCATGGGGGAGGAGAGAGAAGTGAAGTCAGAGTGATATTTTGATCCGGGGGAGGGCTAGAGTATAGGATCATTTTAAATTGAGAAAGCCATGCTGGGACTAATGGTAGATATTATCTGTTATTTCATAAGGTAAATCCATATTATTCTTTCCCTTGACTCCTTTCCTGCCCACATATTTTTCTCATCAGAGCTGCAACTGAATAATACATAACCCGGGGAAAGATGGCTAATAAAAAATGCAACAGAAGCAGGCCATGTAGGACTTAAAACTGTCGGATTAGTGGAGTATCTGCCAGCACAGTCTGAGTACTGCGAACTACAGCTCTGAACACAATCCCTGAAAACTGCATCTAGTTGCTGGACAAATACTTTGTGTGTTTGATATACTGAGTGTTGTTTGTTGGTTTTTTTTTCTTTTCCTTCCTGGCCTTAGGTAACGTCCTGCATGGCAGCAGCGTGGGGAGAGGAAGGAGCCTCTCAGAAGCCCCCCCAGCCATGCTCCAGCCTTTCCTGGGACACAAGGGAAAGAGGAGCCTGGCTCACCCCAGCCTTCCCGTGCACGTGAGGAATGCTGTGCTCGCAGCTGCCCTTTTCCCAGAGTTCCTGAAGGAGCTGGCAGCTCTTGCACAGGAACACTCCATTTTATATTACAAAGTACCGGGGGACTTTGAGGATTATTATTAGTGGGTTTTTCTAAAGTAGGTTGGTTTTATTTTTTTGAAGAAAAAAAAACTGTCAGAGTTTGAACTGATTATTTTTTACTAGTGGAAAGCTGCTTACGAAAGAAAGTTCTACTTCACTATTTCCTGAAAATACTTGATTTGAGAGGGAAGGAAGAGGCAGGATGCTATTCCACATTAGTTTATATTGGGCCTTACAACTTTCCTCTGTGCTACATGACTTATTTGAGAGATTTCTTACATTGCTGTTAGAGCAGCTCCCTGAGCTCACCTCCTTGTTACACAGGTGCCCCTCTTTACTGCCACTGTCTCCTGTTGAATTTTCAGGCACTTAAATAAGGTGGACTAAGAGGGGGCAAATTTTCCAGCTTTTTTTACTTCAGAAATACTCCTCTCAAAAGCCTGTTGTTAGAGCACAGTTGGTCTGGAAAAGCACTGCCGCAAGGAGAAAGTTTGGGGAAAAGAAACGCGTGCAAAACGTGCACAAAACCCTTTTCTGTGAAGGGCTGTGCTTCTCCGTGGCTTTGTCCTCCTCCCTGCTCCCCTTCCCTGGGACGGGGTTCATGCCAGCACACCACTGAGAAGCCCTCCTTAGCCAGTAGCTCAGGTTTGTGAATTCAAGTGATCTTATGTGTGTTAAACCCATGACTAGCTGCAAGCAGGTGCTGGGCTCTACACATACCGCATTGCCTTATGTTGCAGACAGATCTGCGGCTATCAGCTGTTGGTCTTTGAAGTCAGATGAACTGTGTAAGTGGATGTGGACTGCAGACTGCCTGGAATTTTCCTTGCAGTTTCTCAGCGTTCTTTAATATCTACTGCGCTGCTACCTAAACTCTCAAGCATGCCTTATTTAGTAAGATTTGCACAAAGTACAAAACAAAGTGTGTCTATGCAAATGGTAATTAATTTGTTCTTTGTTTTTATGCTTATTTTAATAAGCTAAGGAACGGCATTCAGTTTCTTTCAGTAGTATTAAAAGGACAGCAGGCTGTTTTTGTCAATCATTTCTTCCCCCCATATTTTAATGGAAAACGTTTGCACTCTCCTGAAAGCTGTTCTCTCTTATTGCTCTTTTGTGGGGGGGTTATGGGGAAAAGTTGAATACTGTTTGTTTACTTTTCATTTAGGGGTTGACTTTTCCTAGTATTGCACTTTTGGGATGGTGAGGGGAGGAGCGGGCTATTCACCAGCTGCAGAAAAGGAAGCAGCAATAGGGAGAGCTGTCTGCTAGTGACTAACTGCTTGAGAAAATTCTCGTCTGTGAGTAATGGGCTTCATTAGAAGAACCCAAGCATGATGAATTGGCGCATCACTACTGCATTTCGTCTTATCTTAGTAGCATAATTGTGCTTCCAGGGTGCTGTGGTTGGCTCCATAAAGAGGAGTTTCATTCAAGAAAGCCTTACATCCACTTCTTCCAGGAAATAAACTTAACAGCCACTCCAGGAAATTTAAAGAAATGGAAATAAAAAATAACATTTGTGTGAATAAATTCTGCTGACTGTAATTCCGTTATTCTGGAAAACTCCAAAATCACATCCCAATTTTCAAATATGCTTTCTCAGAGATAGCAAGGGAAAAGCTTAGGATCTGAAGTATACTTAGTTAAAGAACAAAACACATTAAGAAACAAAAAACAGCAAAAACACCCCCAGAAGAGTCCAATTAATTACAGGTCAGTTCTTGTGGACCCTGCAGTGCAATTTAAACTCCGAAAGTCTTTCGATGCCTCTGAAAAATGCTACCTTTCATGTGCAAGCTGTGAGAAGCATTCATTGTCAGACTGCTGTAGGCTATTCCAGGGAAGAAAATCCCGAAGTGTACCTCTCACAAGATCACCTCAACAACTTATCTGGATCTGCTTCCACTTGTTTGCTGTACAGTCATCACGTCCACCATGGTGGAAGGGTCACACTGCTTCTCAACTGACACTAGTGTGCTTGCACTTATAACTTGATGGCTTTGTTATTTTGTGTGTGTGTGTTTTTTTTTTCCTTTTTAAACAGCATTGCATCACCATCCTGTAAGTCACCTCTGACCTTCACATGATTATTTCGCCTCACAAGCTTCCTTGCAAGCTGGAGCCAAAGCTGTGGGGTTTTTTTCTTGAATCTTGGTTATCCATGTTCAGGAGAGCTCTTTTTTCTTTTTCCTTTTTTTATTTTTTTCCTACGATGCTGTTATAGACAAGATATAACTCATAAATACTTCACTGCATCCAGACGAAATCATGGGTCCTTCCCCTACTCTCACTTCTACCCACATGCATTGCTGTCCTTCACGCTGGACTCATCAACCTACTGAAGGGGTTCAGTGTCATTGTGTGTGGAAAGTGTTCTGGCACTGTGAGTGTAGAGCCAGGGTGTGCTGCACTCCTCTCCTGCTGGGTACTTTGTAAGCAAAAGCAGTGAATCTGTGTGATAAGCTAACTTCTAGCAGTTCAGAATCAACCGCTAAATTGCAGTGGTAATCACATGTGTTTTTTAAAGAAATCTTTTATTTATTTAAAAAAAAAAAAAAGGAAAAAAAGAATTCTGCAGACCATTGCTTAAGGCAGTAAGCTTACTTTGTGAACCATTTTGTTTCTCTTCTGAAATAAAAATCTTTGTTTGCTGAGTGGGAGTGATTTCTTCTGAGATTGTTCATTTTACCTGGTGTTATCAACAACTGTGCAAAGACATGGCAATGTTCAACTTAGCAGGGATGTGCAGTTATTTCGGGTTCTTAAAATGTAGACTGCTCCAAGAAGCACCCGGACATTTGAGGAATGGAAAGATTTTCCTTATGAGCTGCAGTGGAATAAAGTTAGCCCCTGAAAACTAGGATGATGTGGAAGACTTCTTGGTGAAAGGTTGCAACTGTGTTTGTACACAGCGTTCCCTTGTAAGAGGGGAATCTGTCAGCCCCCATAAGGAGGTGGGGAAGTGCACTAACCCCAGCTTAGGACTACAGAAATGGCCACTGTATGTTTAACACTGTATTTCTTGGTTGTTGAGCTGAACTGGACTTGCAGGTAGGTCTCAGCTGTGATAGAAGCACCATGTCAGCAGCCAGTGAAAAAATATTGGCAAGGATTGCATCTGCCTGTCTTCAAAATGCAGGAACTGTGATTTATCATGAAAATGTTGATCCTTTGAAGATGAATTGCCTTTTTCTGTGTAAGTTCTTCAGCCCAATGCTTGTTTAATAGGCTCCTTCTTTCCAGTTAGATAATGCATTATACCATCTCTCTTCATTGAGGCATCTTGGTCAAAGGCGGTTCCTGTTATAACTGGGATAAAGCACTTAGCAGTGTTGCTCCAAACAGCATCATCCTTCACATGTACCGATCCTTGAGCATACACATCACTTGGGATTCACGTGCTGTGTTGATGACCCATCTTAAATTAATCTTTTCTCCATGCGCCCCAAAATAAAATGGGATTTTACAGGCGAGCAAGATGTTTGCTAGTGCTGTAGTTCCAGGTATTTGTCCAGGTAACGTCTGAACTTGGATTTTGGAAGAGTTGACATGAAGGCTGCTGGTCTTTGCTGCCTTGCGGCCATGAGAAGGTTCCCTCGGTGGTGCTCGGCTGTGGGAATGCCCTGAGATGTTCCTGTGGCATGGCTGGCTCATTATTGCCCTTCTTATTGAGGTTTGTCACTTTGCGAGAAGGCTAAGTTCACTGATGTGCTGCTGTAACTGCTTTGTGCATTTGCCTTTCAGACTCAATCTGATGCTTTTATTAAGGTTAGTGAATTTCCCAGAGTGGGAGAAAAACACCCAGCAGCTGGGGTGGTCTCTGGGGATTGGCAGCAGCCTTGCCTGGAACTGGAGAACATCTGGCAGGTGGTGCCCAAGCGGAGTCCCTGCCACCAGCACCGCTCCAGATGCTCCTTGGCCCAGGCACAGGGCCTGAGAGCTACACAGACTCCTCCTTCAGAGAAAAGACTGGCAGACAGACTTGTTGCGTCACCTCCTGTCCAAGGATTTAGGTTTAGAAGGTTAAGTCCTATTTACCAAGAGAAGCACTGTCTCTAGCATGGTGCACAAGTGCTTGCTACCGTTTTGAGTGCTGTGCTTACGCCTCGCACAAGGTTTTACGCTTCAGGAAGGTTTTTAGCTCCTGTAAGAGGCTCTAAAAGCTCTGGATTGGGAAGAAAAGGATGGGAGCTGTGTGATTTGGTGTGGTTAAATTATGTCATTGTATCATCTGAATTTGCAGCCACAGCTCTGGTTTGAGGGCAGCTTGATTTAATAAGCAATTTACTGTGCTGTATTTACTGAAATTGCTATGTCATGCCTGCAGTTTTTGTGACAGCTCCTATTAAGTTGGTAACATTTAAACTGCATCTGCAGTTGTGGATGGAATACCAGGATTTTCTTCCTCCTTTTCTTTTGACTCTGATACCTTCAGTCCAGTGCAGTAATGCTGCTGCTGCATCTAGAGCGGACTGAGGTAAGCATAGCATCGTCTTCTGTGTACCTTCTGAACATCATCAGCAGAAACAGAGGGCTCCTGACCCTCTGGTTGCTTACAGAAATGAGAAAATTGAGGGTGAAACACCACAGGTTAGCAGGGGGCACACACAACTGTGTGAATCAGTGAAAATTTACATTTGTGTTTATCCTGATTTAACGGCCAAAAAGGAGAGGTTCAGAGCAAACTTGAGAAAATGAATATGACAGTCTCCTGTGGAAACCTCCCAGTTGGGTAGCATTGCGCTATAGTATTCTGGACCAGAATTGTGCCAAGAACAGGAAAAAAGCCTGATCCTTGTTAGCGTCAGATTTGCATAAGGAGGTGTTTGGATAACACAGGACAGTGGTGGTGGCTGTTGGAGCGAAGGCAGCCGCAGAATGCAGCACTGTTTGGTGACTTCGTGATCCGTGAAGGCCCAGCTCTGAGCAAACGTGCTTAATTTTTCAGGGGCCTCAGCTTTGCTGAACATGTTGTGGCCCTGCGTCAGTCTACTTCATTTGTTACATGCTCAGCTGGAAGCCTCTTATTTATGAATAGGAGGCATTACTTGTATTCTTAAACACGTAGTACTTAAAGTGGTGGTTGTTGCTGACTGTGCAAATCTTATTTTGTTCATTGATTATAATGGCTTTGTGTGGCAGCTGGATTAAATTAAGACTGAAGGCTCTGGGCTAGAAGCCCTGATGGAACTTTTGTGCAAAGGCTGCATTTCTCAACCAAGTAACTTTCTCCAGCGCGTCAGCAGGGTGCCTGCATACGATTATGTATTGTGGGCTAAATACCTGCAAACTCACATTTCTGAAGAAGCCAATCCCACAGCAGCTGTACTTTATTACAGTCTCCTTTAAAAATAGCTTGGATTTAGACCAAAAAAATAATAAGTTAAATCCAGGACAATGAAGCCGCACACAACTCAGCGCTGCAACAGCAGCTTGGCCATTGCGCAGGCAAGGTACCTGCCTGTGCTCCAAGGAGAGAGAGAGGGCTCGGGTCTCTGTGCTTCTGGCTGCAGCCTGTGCCCAGGACTCTCATTTCTCTTGGTGCTGCTCCGAGTCCAAGTGCAGCTCTGAACGCTGTCAGGCTTAAAGCCCCAGAAAAGTAATAGTTTTGTAAGCTCCTCTAAGGCCAGTCAATGTTGTCTTATGGCAGCAGCTGAGCACTCCTTCTCCTGCTGGAGGTTTGCTTTGTTGTGTTTAAAATCGGGCTGTAGGGCCTGATATGGGCCATGTGCTGGGGCACAGACAGAAAAGAGAGAGCATTGCTGGCAGTCTTCTGTTCTTGCCACAGCAATCCCTGATTACTGGTCATGCTTAGCCCAGAGGCACTTTTGGATGGAGTGTAAATTTGCCATTGCAGAAAAGGGAGCAGCAAATCACAGGCCCTGACAACTTAGGAGTTTAGATTTTTTTGCCTTCCTCCCACTGCTTAGTAATAGATTTCTCTCTTTGTATCTGTATTATATGAAACTGCAGCTTCTTGCAGGGGCAGGGGAGGCTTTCATTGAGCAATCAACCCAATGCAGGTAAGCTTCTGCGTGCTTGGAAGGATCAATCTTGACCTCCTGTCTGCTGCAAGTTGGCTTTACAAGACCATTAGGTGTAGCAGAGAATAATGAACTGTAGAGTATTTTTAACAGTGTTGCAAGGTAGATGCAAGAAGCAAAGGCAGAAAAGCCCAGCCGGTGGTTCTGTCTTTTCTTTTGAGCAGTTTTAGACAGTGGGTGGAAAACTAAACTTGTTTAAGAAAGAAAAAAAGCCACTCTTACTGTCAAGGTCATAAACTACTGAGAAGGTGCTGCACTGAGGTCAGCGATTGTGAAATTTATAAGTAGGGGGGTGCTCAGAGCAGAAAGGAGAACACTGCAGGAGCTGACACCATGCCACAAGCAGAGTGGAGAGGGGCTGCAGCAGCATTACAGTGTGAATACTTTTAAGAGAGTAAATTTGTAGTTAAGGTTCCTATCATATGCTTCTATTTTTAACGCTGTTAAAATTAAACTCTGCAGCCAAGGCTGAGTGCTAGGAATTCTTTTTGCACTGCTTCAGCACTGCCAGCATCTTTTTTGTCAACTTTCTCATCCTCTTCTGCAACCTTGGGTAAGGGATACCTCAGCTGTACAGGACACCAAGTATCATCTCTCTGCCTCGGGGTGACCTCCATCAACGATGAGATGAGATTGTCATGGCAGTGTCTGGTGTCAGCTATTAATTTGTGAGTGCTTTCCTTGGCCCTCTGGTTGTGAACGGCTACTGCTGAAAATCTGCACAAAACTGTCCTTAATTCACCCTGCCTGATGGCTGTTGCACAGATGGCATCTCCAATCAGAAGCTAGGGGAGAACTGCTGTAATTAAATAAGACTTAACAGCTAGGGTCAAAGCCTCCATCTTAATTCTCAACTTCCTAGCCTTGATACAAGCATGCTAAAGCAACCTGTGGGTCAGCAAAATGTTCTGATACTGAATGCTTTGTGGTCAGACGCTCCACCTGATCTTGCTGGTTTTGGGGGTGGGTGGTTTTTTTTTGTATTTGTCTTCATGATAGCCGATACTAAATTCTAAGAAGCTGCTTCTGTCTTTTAACATGTTCCGCAGATTATTGTTACACAAAGCTAAGCCAGGCTGTTGTACAGCACTTAGTTGTGGAGTGTTTGTTTAGGATTTACCTTTAGCTCCATGTAGCACACAGAATGGCGGTGGCTGTGGCATCTGGGATGGTTTTTCAGGTTCTTGGCCAGCAGCGAAGGCTCATGTCTTGATTGTATTCATTCAATCAGGCTTGTGTAACAGGGCTGATGCTATGAGAGTCAGAATCAAGCAAGCCAGCCACGCTGCCTGTTCTCATCTCTACATTCTGTTGCCATCAACCAAAACCACTTCTACCCTGATGGCCGGTACCTCCACAGATGTTAAAAAGATTAACCATCTTCATCTCCTTTGACTCAAAACGCTTTTTTATATCAGAAAGAAATTTACAGTTTGTGCGTCTGCAAAAGACTTACTTAAAAATTCAGCTAGTGACTGGTTCTTAATATAGTTCAAAGTTCATAGACTGTGGCTGATCTTTACCTTCCCTTGAAGGAGAAGAATGTTACAATTGTTTCTCTGTATCTTCCCTGTTATCCATTTTAAAAGAGATTGAGATTTATAGTAAATCCAGTGCTATACTCGTAAGGAACTTGGCTCGTGATTTTTGACAGATTTTGTACTATATTAGCAAAGAGTATTTATTTAGGTAAGGAGTGGCTAAGAAGCAGTAGCCACTGAAGAAACAGACCAGTAGTAGTCATGCTACCGTAGGGGAGATCCTTCCCTCTCTTACAGACAGCTTAATTGTTACTGTTCCAAATACCATGTTGCGTTTTCCTTTATTTATTTATTTTTGAAGAGGCAGCCACTGTTCTAAAGGATCAGCTTGGCACAGCCCCATCAAGCTGTGCAACAGAAAGCATTAACCTTGGAGTACCACCTTCTGGAAACAACTGTGTTTTTCTAAACCCAGCAGTACCTCTGAACCTCCTGTGCCTTCTGGTTTCTTCCTGCCATGGCAGCGGTTGAACAAAATTCCAGTTCTAAAATTTAAAGTTTGCTGTATAGTCTATTGACTGTACAGTCAACCTTCCATTGACTGAAAACTTACACCACTGGCTAAGAGAAAATAGTGCTTTTTGCTCAATCTGTGGAAACTGCCAGTAAAAGTTTTTGTGCAAATGACAGGCTACAAGAAAACCCTGGCTTTGTGCTGTTTTAAGGGTCAGGAATTTTGATTGCAACCATGTTACTCCTTTTTGACAGCCACATCCCTCGAACTGTGTAGTTATTTTTATTGAATTATGGATATACATTTATCCATTACATGTATTTGAAAAGCATCTTTTTACTTGTCTTCCAATTTAGGGTTCCAAGTTGAACTTGAGCCAGTTTGTACAGAAATATCCTCTTTGAGACACGTTAGCACTTGTAAGAATTAATTGCCATTAACCTAGCTTGAACTAGGTGCTGCAAATTTCACTTCTGCAGAAGATGACAAAAATCCCAGTGCTCAACCTGCTGCACTCCTTTGGCAGCACGTGCCAGGCAGGCATAGCCCCAAAAACCATTCTGAAGAAGCAACACTGAGGTCTGAGATAAATGTGGTCTTTAAAACGTACCATTTAGCAGCCTGCGAAAGGGATTTAAGAAACTCCTGCTGGTAAATGGGATTTCTTTTCTTACTAGTTGTAAATTTGAATGGATGCCTCCAGTTGGGTCTCCTGTTAATAGTTTGATCAACTGAAGGATTTAAACATGTTGGTGAGGTGGGACTGGGAACTCAACTCCAGGAGCTTTGATTTCAGAGAGTGCTTAAAGCTATGGGCTGCAAAATGGAAGTTATAAACCAGAACACAACGTAAAACCCTCCTTAGGAGTAATAAGTGGAGCAGATCCTGGATCCAAGCTGAATCCTGCTCAGTTCTCAGTAAGCTATCTGAGTTACTTCCATTGAGTGGATGCGGTTCCAAGTGACAGCATAAAGCCCTAGGCTCAGGTAAACGTAAGTTATGAATTGTTCAGGACTGAAACAGCACTGAGTAGCCAAAGCAGATGTTTGGACACATACAAAGTGAAGACAAGCAAAGAATGTGGCATTAATTATACGTAGCCACTTAATGTCTACTGCTGACTCATCTACTGCCTTTGTCCCTTCCCATACCTCAGACATGAAGAATGAGGACTAGCATTTTTTTCTTCCTTCTGCTAGGCATGAAGGTACATGTGGCCATTCTTAATTACTGCTGGGTGTTTTGATCTTAGCTACAAATGTACTCACTCTAATTAACATTGAGTTATTAGTATGTACCACTGGACTGCTGCATTCCAGATCTGTGCATTTCCCTTCTGACAAAGAGGAAGCTGTAAGAGCTGAATTCACACTTGCTTTACTACTACAAAATTAACCAATGCAACTTAGCTCTGTATACTCACAGATTTTCCTGGGAACGTGTTCCCTATGGCTATATGGAAATGACACTTCAGAATGCTGCACTGAAATGAAGGAGATGTAAGATGACTGCCGGCTTCTGTTGAGGTGGTCCTTTGCTCATCCACCTTTGGCCGATGCAGCTGGGAAAGGCAAAAACATGATGCTCCTTGAAGCATAACCAGTCTGGGAAAAAAATCCTGACAGACAAGGAGGCACCAACGTTCATTAGCAGCAAACCAGACAGAACGAAGCACGTCTTCTGTAGACAGCTGGGCCAGTTTCTCTTGTGGCTACTCTGACAGCTTCTTCTCTAGTATTTGCTTCACCAGAAGAGGGTTGGCGCGGCCTCGTGTAGCTTTCCGAACCAGTCCAATTAACTTATTGATAACTTTTTCATTTCCTCCTTTTATCGCCATAACCTTTAAAAAGAACAGGAAAACAACACGCTCAGTCATTCCTGGACAAGGTATGAGTATTTTTGTTTTTTACGGCCACCACAGTTGAATACTGTAAATACTGTACTTAGGGGGTTAAGGTGTTATTATAAAAGCTTCCTTCGGCTTTGCACTAACTGCTCAACAACTGCAAGGCCCTACAGTTAATGAAGATCTGCCTTTATTGAGTAAGTCAGTGAGCACTTCTGGATTTGAACACAAGCAGCTCAGACAGTGACTTCCTGGGAGAGAGCAGGAAAACAAGTGACTTTCTGTTGCCAGTAGGAGCATTTTCCTTAAAATACTGTTCAGTTTTAATAAATTATTTTCATTGAATCGCAATCAATTTGAAAAATATTTCTCAAGTCCATAACAGAGATTATTTCCTTGAAGCCAAGGATCCTTTGCAACAAAGCAGTTAATCCACTGATGAGAAATACGGCCTCCTATCGGAGAGCTACTGTTTGACACACAGTTACCTACAAAATATCCATGTATAAAGGCTAAGCAAAGGAAATGAAAAAGAAAAGCACTGAAAAATCCACTGTCAGGCATTTCTAGAGGAGACACTACTACTGAAACTATGTCCTCCTACAGTTTGTGCGGCAGGGAAGGCATTCTCAGCATTGTCAGAATTACTGGGCAAAACATGATAGCTTCAATTAAACACGATGTCATATTTACAGATACTAAGGGAAGGATTGCTAACATATGAACCACCAACTGTGACAATTTCAAGCACAAATGCAAATACTGCTGCTCGTTAGGATATCTGAATTATTGGCAGTCTAAAAATCTCTGTAAAGTCACAATATGGAAGGGACTCGTTACTCCTTACGTGACAGAAATCCCTTACGTGCGGCAGAGTACGGTACAGCCAAGATCCTGCATTTTCATTAACAGCTCAGTGTTGTTTTGGAATTTTGTCCATTTTGAAGAAAGTTCCCAACGAAAGCAAGGCCTGTTTGGTTTTTTTTCCTGGCAAGTACTCAACTAACTCTTATTTTGTAATGCAAGTTCTTACAGCAATTCGAAGCAGTAAATTACAGCCCTTCCAGGCAGCTTTTGCCTTAGTGAAAGATCACCTGGAAAAAGGAGGAAAGCGAAGCCGCTCTACTGCATTTGGCTTGACTAAACAGCAAAAAGCAGAGAGGAATGACATTCTCAGACAAGGCATTATTATTGAAATGGGAGCGTAGTTATGGACCTTCAGCTTCTGCACTTCCCAATCAGCTCTGATGTTCTTTCTGTATCTACGCCTGCGCTTCCACACTAGTCTGAAAATACAGAAGCACTTTTATCAGGCTCTGCAAATGAGTCAGTCTGATGGAGGTCACGCCGACCTACTGCCAGCTCATTTTCTTTATCAAAAGCTCTTGCAGAGCTGTTAGCATCCCCCAATGCGAACTGGGGTGGGTGGTATTGTTCTCAGAAGATGTCAGTGTTTTTTTCCAAATGGCAAATGTATCCAGACAATGCTTGTATTAGAAGTAAGCTATTCACTTCTCCTTTTACATTTTCACTCCAGAGAACATACAAGCGCTTGTTTTCATTCTCATTTTTTATACAAAACAGATGTTAGAGTCTGTCAGGATTTCTTCCCACTCCTCCCCTTCGCAATCAACAAGCTTTTTCCCCCATTGCTGGCTCAGAGCTCATTAGATGGATGAGCCACGCAGGCTGCTGCATCTTTCTGAGGGGATGGGGAACAGCTGAAACCCTGTCCTTACACCTGCAGCTGCAGCAAGGGGGAGCAGAGGGCAGCATTCCCAGTCCCCAAGCCTCCAGTGCTGCTGCCACGTGGGTCTGTCTCCTCTCACCCTACAGACACAGCCAGGCAGGAAAGTGAGCAAAAATTCGCATTTGGCTGTGAAGGAGGAGGAGGACAGGGTAAAGAGAGGAATAGAATTTTAGACCTCTCAGAAGTCCCTGAGTCCATTACTGTTATATGCCTTGCTGGCAGATAGCCTCAGTCTTCAGAACAATGTAGCAGTGGTGCACTAATATCACAGGAGATGGCAAAAAAAATGACAGTTAGGTGGCCAAGTGGCCAGGTCAAGTTAAGGGCAGTGCATTGCACAGGTGAAGAAAGAGCCCTACAGCTTTCCTTTCTTGTATTACATTTTTATGGTCTCCTAGAATGACTTAGCACATTAGCCAGACTGGTAATTTCTTCTGCAGATCATTTAGTGTAAGCTTCAATTTCCAAAAAAACACTTAGTAAAATAAGAAAGGAGAAGAAAAGACCTGATGGTAGCTGCACGTCAGCTTTAATGCTTCTAACTGGCTTTAGAGCTCAAATACCAATTAAAAGAGAAAAAAAGGCCATTTAAACCCCCCTTTTTAGTGCCAGAGAGTAAAAGAGTGTGCAAGCTTCTCAGCACCACCATAATCACCTCCTTTTCTCGTTCATCAATCACCGCCTGGCAGATCTGTTCAAGTTCTTCTTGATCTTGTATCAGTTCAAGCTGCTTTTCTTTAACGATTTCAAGAGGAGTCTTCCCTTCTCCCTTCCACAGTTCCTCAAACACCTGAAAACCACAATGAGCAACAAAAATCAGTAATTTTACATACTGATGTTATTTATTTGCACTATTTTAGCTGCTGATATAAGAAGTCAGATTTTAGTAACAGCAAGAGCAACAGTGCTCTTCTCACGGTATGCACTGCCTGAGAGCAGTAAAAGAATGCATTTCCATGAGTGGTGTCCCTGCCTGGAAACTGACCATTAGCTGACAGCAGTACCAAGTCCAGTCCCAGGAAACTCATTATCAGTCCTCAATCAGCTAACTGTCATGAGGATACATATGACAAAGCAGAAGAAAAATAGTGCCAAGCAAAATCTCTGCAGCAGCTCCAGGCCCAGCTATGCATCACCTCCCAGAAAAGGAATGCTGGGTGACTCTAAGCCTCGGGAGTAATTGTTAGTGTTGGTGTGTGTTCCTATGCTGTATGAGGGCTGTTACCCTGGAATAAAATTGAGAAAAGAGAACATTTATAAAAAAAAGTTTCCTTGGGCAGTGATTTTCGTTTGCTCTTATTTCCTTTGCTGTTATTTCAGACCTGTGGGAGGAGAGGAAGAAAACCGTTATTAAAACAGCTGCTTACGCTTCATTCTGCACTGAAGATATAATTGTATGTTTGGACCACTGCTGTGTACCATTGTGGAAATAGTGCCCTGTCACCATTTCAGCATTAAATACTCAATGCAGGATGGAGAAGAGGCTGGGAAGGGGAGAAGAGAAGGGGCACTCAAACTGCGTGTTAATTAGCAAAGCAGTGAGACAACTTAGGGAAAATGGCACATGTGGGGTGGTGCTTTAGGAATGCCAGCAATATTCTTCAGCACTGGAATATTTTGTGGTAAGAAAGACCCTCAGTTAAACAGTTCTGTAGCCACAACATGTACATAGGAACCATGCATTGACACAATTCCTGCAAGCAGATATTTGTGTGGCAGCCATACCCTAAAGGTTTTGATGGGATCTTATCATAGAGCTAAGACCCAGCGAGAGGGTAATGATACACAACTCTCACAGAAGCTGCATCTTCTTTTTGCCTTGTAAGAGGGTTAAGTGCAGATCAAAATATTAAATTGCCAATAAGCAGAGTTATAACCACCATAAGCAAAGCTCTAAGCTGCTTTTACCTACAAAAATCAATGCTATATACAACGTCCTCTGTTCCTGTACCGTACTTAAAGACCATCATGCCCACGTTACCTGAAACACCCCTAGAAACAAACACATCCAGCGGAGACTCAACCTGCCTGCAGCTCTTAGCATTATCTTTTTGCTGCACTCCATGCCTCATTCCACAGGCAGCCCCAGCTGCTCCTCCTTCCCCAGGGACCTGGCAGAAAGCCTTCTGTCCCCGAGGCACTGGGATGGCACATCTCCCTTCAAAGGGAGCTCTGGCCTCTCTGCACAGCACAGCCCACAGCAGAACACCCTGGAGAGTCTGAAGCGCTGCACGAATCAGAGACTGGGCAACGAAGAAGCCATATCATTGTTCTGGAAAAAGGCAGATGTGATTTTTAAGACTGGTAAGCATGCAAGCAAGACACTGGGCTACAGGAGGGGAAAATTTGCAACAAACAAAATCTGAGCAGCCAACCATGGTGGAGTTACCCAGCAGCAACTCTTACATCAGGCTGCTGGACAGCTGACACTGCGAGATCCATCTCTGATTCCCTTCTCCTTCTGTGCCAAACACCTCCCAGCACTGAGAAAAGCTTGCCCGTTAGAAACCTTCAAGGCAGCAGATTTTCCCCGTGACATCTGCATTGTATGTATTTTTCAATTTGGTAACGAGCTTATCCACTTAGCCACCAGAGCAGTATCGTCATCAAGGCCCTTGCTTGTTTACAGGTATATAAAAAAACAGAGAGAGATGTGCCCAAATCCTGTCAAAAATGCATTTTTAAAAATGTGCTTGGCTACTTGGCAAGAAATTTAAAGAAAGCAGTTTAAAAAATGATTTCAGCTCATTTACACAAACTGTCTGCATCAGAACAGCGGGATCAAATTATGAAGTCTCCAGAGCCAAAATGAGAATCTCAGGCCTCATTTCTATCACTGAAATCTCAGTAATTTCTACTATTGACTCTTGGCTGAGCGTGATTAGATTTTAATGATGTTCTGCTCTCCCCACCTAACAGGCATAGCAGCAAACCACTGGTCAAGATGAATTAATCAGGACTTGCACGTCTGGCAGCCACGGGCATCATATCAAACATTTTGCAGCTGGTGATCATACCAGCTGAATGCTCTGCCTGTGAATGGCTCCAACTGGAAAGCCTATCCACTGCGATGCGCTGCCAGAAGAGGAGGGAAGCAGCAGGCAGCACCATTTGAGCCTGTCCTGGGGGCTGCTCTCCTCTGCCCTGATGGAAAGCCTCCATGTCTGGCAGTTGTCCCTCAGCCTCTGACAAAAGTGAGGGGCAGGCTGGGCTCACTGCTCCAGATGGTACAACCATAATAGTCAAAGCAGATGCTTCTGTTTAGGTTTGTGTACTGTACTCATTTTCCTGCTACCTACTTTGAAGTAGGGGTGCCAAGTGGGTCCACTGAAGTTATTCTTATATTGGGTGACCTATGCAACTGCACAAGCAAACAAGGCAAGGGGCCTGCTCTTCTCCACACACTGCTACAGATCCCTGGTGAACATACAATAGGGTGTTTCCACAGAGTTGCTGCAGCACAGCTCTCAACAGCAGAAGCCACGTTCTGCTTTCCTGACCCAAAAACCACCTCCCCCCCACAATGCCCTCGCTGAAAAGCAGCTCCCTTCAGCCACAGATGTGCATACTGCCAGCTGTACTGGTGAGGAGCGAGGTCCCGCCTCAGCCATACTCCCATCAGACCAGTTTCAGTGTACCAGAGTTACGTTCTACTGTTGACATCCAAATGGTGCCTCCACGGTAAGGCCATGCACAGTGTGTGCCTATGCAGGGTCTCCCCAATGCAGGACATGCTCCCTGCACAGCCCTGCATACCAGCGGAGCTGCTCCCCTTTGTACAGGCGTGCCAGCATGAAACTACTTAAGAGGCCTCAGGGGTAGGATGCTATATTTGATGGCAAGTTGGGCACGAGCTCTGTAATTACCCAAGTGGTAATTATGTAAGCACACTGTGCCCTTTCCTTGGCATACGCATCCTACCATACAATGTTCTGTGTCTATAATCAGCACTCACAGCTTTTATCTGTATTTTAATGCCTTATACAGCAGAGACTGAACACAATCCTCTTAACAAATTAAAACTTCTAACGGCTTCCTGCTGCGAGCACGTATGTGTATGCATGTCTGTGTGCTCACCCCATCAACCCTGCTAGTGCTTCTAGTTGGATCTGTCTCTACCACTGCAATTCGTTCTCCTCCACTCCAAGTGCTGCACTTCATCTGCCTTTGTGTATATATAGCCCCTTCTGCCCTCAGGCCATCCAGCATCTCGACCTACTGCTGAGAATTGTTATAAACATTTGTTACTCCTCTGACATCCAGGCAACCAAAATACTTTTCTAAATGTGGCAAGGTTCCTGCCGTTTGACAGCATCACTCAGTGATGGCAAATAGCACTGTTACTTCTGTGTCCAATTTCAGAACACAGAGGACAACATGCACATCACAAGGAGTTTGTAATTAAACAAGAAAGGCATCTCTGAAATTCTTGACGTTTCATAACCTGTCAGAAGTGCTGGCGTACAGATTTATTACAAGGAAAGGACTCCAATGGAGGGGCATTAGTATCCTCTCTACCTCCAGAAGGAAACAGACTGAAGAATGGAGTTCTAAGCTCCTTTTTCAGAGCTCAACCCCAAACTAATGGGTGTCCCATTGTCCTGAAGGCGCACAACTGCTCTGCATCCCAGTGTATTTCTCTGTTAATATTTTATGTCCTTTTTGAAGCTTTTACTTTTCCAGTCCAACATTTCCAGATGCACATGCCTGAAGTCAGGCACTTAAATCTGTATTTATGGTGCCCACAAAAAGCAGCTGGCTATTCCAAGGAGCAGGCCAATTACAAGGGCAACATAATCAAGATCCACAAGCACCTCCAAAAGAAAACACCCAGAACCAGGAAGTGTCTCCCAAAAAGAGACACATTTGCAACTCTGGGTTTGTAATCATGTGAAGAGTGAACTAAAGCCTGTACTGTTTTGAAGTTACACTCGGACTCAATCAACTTGTGCTGGAAAGGTGCCCTGTGCATTTGAGAGAGGTAAAAAGGTTAACTAATGTACTTAAATGCAGAGCACCATAACTCACCTGAAATGACGATGAATCCCACATAGAGAATTTGAGGTGAATGGCAGTTATTCCCTATCGCAAAAGCATTCCAGATTTTGCCTAATATGCACAAGCAGTTCATAACTTTAGAGATCAATGTGTGAAGTGCTGATTTTTCAGACTGTCCTAAGCAAAATGATAAAGGGAAAACTGGCTGCACAGACAGTCCTTGCTTAGGAGACTCATGGCAGCACTTGCTCAAAGAAGCCAGGATAAAAAGAAGGTCAGACATGTCTGTGTTAAACTCACGGAGTGCACCACATCAGACTTCTTTTTGTGACTACAATCAGGTGATTGATATCCTTTTCCATGCACCAATACTTGACAATATAGGCTCTAGTATCCTTTTGCACATACTAGCTGATACTCTCAGCTTAACTGCAAGCCATGGATTAGTTCCCACCAGCCTTTCCTCAGGTGTTACTCAAGCTACTAGACTGAGATCTGGCATCTGCTTTGTTCAGAAGCAGGCTTAACTGACTGTTGCTTAAAGCTCCCTTATTACACTAAGTATGCAAAGATATCACTAGGATTATACTATATAAGGCATTTTCATCCATTAAGTGTTCATAGCATAGACACAAAATTTATCCTTCATCAGCACCCTGATGAATTTAAAGCAACCAATTCATTGGTACACCATGAACGCAGATGAAATAAGCTTCAGCAGATTCAAAGTACAACGATATCAAAAAATACCTGCTTTGCTGCTGAAGAAGAAATGTCTCCGTTTTCTAGAAGGTTCAGAAGGTCAGCAAGGAGAAAAGAACTGATGGGGCTGTGGAAAAGGGGGACAGGAGTTACCTCAGAGAGGAGGACAGGTAATAGATTTATGCCACTGTTGCTTGTCTAAACGTCACACAGTTTAGCATGACAAGCTAGGGTTGTTTTTTTCGTGATACACTATATTCAGCTTTCATCTTGACTGCCTGATTATGCCTCACCATTGCCCTCTTCTCTGGAAGGCATTTGGTTAACTTCATTAATCATGACAGTGTCAAGGCCTAAGCAGCACTGCCTCACAGATGATAACTAAAGCAGAAGTCAGCATCAGAGTGACATGATACTGTTCTTGGTACATGAGAAAAGGAGCAATTTTATTTCACCACTGTTGTAACTGAGAAGTCTGACCTTTCCTTTGCTGTAAGGGAATGTTGTTTTAAATGACTGAGTAGGTCACTCAGAATCCAGCCGATCACTTTCTTCGGCTTCATCTGGGTCTGTTTCACCACATCTTCAAAGAAGTCCATTAATCCATCTTCATTCTGTTAAAGAAAAATTAAGTTCATTAAACAGATACTGAAGAGCAAGCACTATTAATTACAATTGGAATCAGAGTATGTATGCTAAAGTAAACTAAAGAAAGTAAAAAAGCTGCAAGACTGGAGTAAACGAACTTGTGCCTAGCATGCATGCATACAGTTTATATGTCAGCCTGTATAAAGGCAGCTTCAATAATCAAGTGATCTTTTCTCTCTTACACATTCCTTAGAATTAATGTTTGGAGAGAACCTTTCTCATTTTGTCCTGTTTTTAAATACATACAATGGCATTAAATATAATGCTCCATACGCTGTCACGTTATCATTTACTAAGAAGAGACCTTGCCTGAAATTGCTTTTAGATACCTCCCTCACTCTTAATGTTGCAATCACTTAAGTTGTCTTTTTTTGACTGACAGAATAAGATTAGTTTGTAGTCACCCCCTGAATGATATGGTAAGGTCACACTGTAAGAACAGGGGTTTTATGTTTCTAGATTTTTCACAGAAGCTATGCAAGGCTTTGCACAGCACCCTAAGTGCTCAGAGGGTATGATAGTAGGGGATTCAATTTATACTGTAAGTGAAATCTGAGATTGTTTTTGGAAGAACAGATAGTGCACAGCCTGTTGATCACTCTGCTGCTTGATATCAGGGCACTGGCAGTTCTTGAACTGTAGCACAGAACTCATTAGTTCTACTGATGGCAGAAGAGACATTAAGTGGCAGGAGGAATCCAAATCCTCCTTGCCACCAGATTTCTGCAGAGCGTGACATAAATGAACAGGAGGTCTCAGCAGCTCTCTGAAGAGGTAGCAGTTTAGAAGCAGCCACTGAGTTATTCTGCTCATACTGTCATCACAGCAAAACCATCTTCCAAGCACACAGTAATTGCAGACGGATCTCTGTGAATACTTCTGAGCAAAACAGAAAGCAGGCAAACACTAAACCCAAGCCTGACTTCTCCACGAAAACTCAGCCCTGTCAAAGCAGTCTTCTTTGCCTTTGTATTTAAAAGAAATTTATCACCACAGCAATACAAAATTTTGGACTTCCCACCCTCCATAACTTTCACAAAACAAACTTCCAACATCTCTGGATACTGCTTTTAAGGAGTTCACACTCTACTGCTCTCTGTTCCAGAAAACAGAACAAAAATTACTTCAATTAGTGGGCTGATGTGCTATAAAACTACTATGATAAAAAGCAGACTCTCACCCTTTCCTGTCCTGTGCTTTTACACATTCACTGAGTAGTCAAATGTAAAAAATAAAGTTAAATATATCAGAAGAACAAATTTTATTATTATCAGAGATTAAGAACTGTGCATGTGTGCAATGGAATTAGTAAGATGATGAACTACCAAATATTGTACTCCTCTTAATTCACCTCATGATTCATTTGCACAAACACTGATTATTTAAATGGCTGATTACCTTGCATTAAAACACTTGTACAATTTAAGTAGGAAAAAGCCAGTGTGTACAAATGCAGTTGTTTTCACTTCAATGTATACTGCAGGTTTCACAAAGTCTAGGCTGAGCAGTCCAGCTACATCATGCGCCTAAAAACTTTGTCTGCAGGTGCCACGTGTCTGAATGCAGGCTGCACGGCTCAGATGCAGCACATCCCACACTTCTATCACGTAGATGATGGAGAGCAGCCCTTTAGCACTGGGCACGTTGAGGTTTCTGGATACCAACACCCCGGCTAGAGTTACAGCGCTGATGCTTCTGCCAGACCTTTGAGAAATCAAGGGCAGACATACCCAGCCTCCCAATTTCCATCAGATGATTTTCAGGCAGCAAGAGGAGAAAAGCCCAGGAATGATCAGACACATTTGTTTATGTATGCTACCACATACTGAGCCCCAGACTTGCTTCTTAAGCACAGAGAAATGGACAAATTCTTTTGCAGTTCTTTATTATTTTTACTTTTTTAAGTGATTGTCATTTGCTGTAGCCAAAAAGTAGGAAACACCAGAAGTGAAATGTTCAAGGCAGAATTTCAGAACATCAAAATGACTGACAAAAATTAAACATTTTCCTTATTTTCTTGCCATATAAAAAGTTACTAATAACTTGAATTACTTCAAATCTTAAATACTGTACTATTTGAACTTCAATTTCTTGTGCGTTTTGGTCAACTTTTGTCATTCTAGACTCCGTCCAGCCACCAAACATATTTCAAGAACTTTCAACCAGAAGAATGTCATTAACTGTAGGAAAAAATAACCTGCCAGAGGGAGCAGCTCTGATACGTTGAGCTCTACTATCCATCATTTCACTTCCTAAATAAAAAAAAAACCAACCCATTCACTGAAATATTAATTTAGCTTCTTCTCTACTAATCTGACATCACAGACAGCACACAGAAAAATTGTATGTACTGCGTATTTCTGCCTCCTTATTTCGGCATTATAAATTATGCCCCCACTTGGGTCTCCCACTACACACCAAATATGTTGCAACTTATTCATCAGAATCTCAACTGCAGGAATCATGACATTCCAATATTTCAACCAGATTCAAATTTACTTCTGGTACATGGTTTAACGCCGTCTTTTAATTCTACCGAGATGTCAAAACGTAACAGCGGAGTGATTCCAAGTGCTTTGTAAGCAAGTTTCAAACATACATTGTTTGAAAATGTATTTTCAAAAATACATTGTTTTACAGACAACCATGGGCATAATCTGCAGGGACACTGGGTCTGTAATGCAAACCTACACCTTTAAAGACTAATAGCTGCCCAAAGCACTGAAGGAAAAAACCGTATCAGTGTTCACAAATCTCATTTTTTCTGCTTTTTCTTCCCATTTTCACCGTTGCAGTTCCCACAGTAACCAACTGTGAGGTAACAATTGTCACCAAAATGTGCAAGACTGTCAAGGAAAAAAAAAGCAGAAAATCTACCCTATTAAAGTAGAAAAGAAGAGCAGTTAAAGACAGCTCAAACTTCCTCCTTCTGACTTGTTAGAAAATGCTTTAGGTTCTAAAAAGCGGCATAAATTCAGCCACAGACTGAACTATATGAGAGTGGCATAATATAAGTAAAATGGCCAAAACCACTGGCAGCCCATTTTGATTGTACAAAGGATACACAAATGCCAACTGTTACAGTAAAGAAGAGAGCTGAAGCAGAACTGACACGTTTATCTGAGTAAACATAAAGGTGTACAAAGGCAAGGAATTCAGAAGTGATCAGATTGTTTCTTCCTAATGCTGCACTGAGACAACTGATCTATTTTTCTTTTGGTTGAACCTCAGCATGGTTTTTGAAATCAATACAACATATTCATATCTATGCCAATACATCCTTTTATTTTTTTTTTTTCATGTCAGCTATCTTGGAATTAGGCAAAGCTGGAGTCTTACACTCTCTATACTGCAGTTTATATAAGCTGTTCTTGTGTATAAGAATAAAGGTCTTGAAGCCAGCTCAGAAACTACTTGTGAAGTATGCTATTGTTTTATCGTAACTTTAGGGCTTAACATTTTCTCTTCACAAGTTGGCACAAAGCAGAGATTTTGCATTTTAGAGTCATCTCTCTACTACCACCACTTATTTAATGAGCACTCCTGGGTGCTCTAACCTGAAAGAATACTCATTAGATTTGTGCATCTGGCCCTATCAGCAATCTTCTGTAACTTCCCATGTAAGCTTAACACAGCAAAGGACATACCATTTGCAGATGAATTAAGGTTAACTAGTCTCCCAGTGAACAGGCAAGCAACTTTCATGGAGAGTTTTATGGAGAGTTTACACGCTGACATCCTAATGCACAATAAAAGACTCACAGTGAAGAAGTGCTCACTTCATGCATTCAAATGGATGCATTACCTTACTACAAGCTGTATCTCAAATTTCAGCTTGGAGCTCATTAATTATCTTACACACCACAGAAAGGAAGAAGTTAAAAGAGAAAAAGAAAAGGCACTAGAAGATTTCAGAGAGCTCTTGGAAGGAAGTAGGAACTGAGGAGGCAAATACACAGGGCTAGTTCATAGAGATGACAGAACCACACAGCAGAAGCCGTCGATACTATCAAGATTGAAGCAGGCTAAGAAGTAGGTTGACACCAAGTGACAGAAGAGGATGTATTGAGCACAGCTGGGATGAAGTTGATTTTCTTCATAGCAGGCCATAGGGTGCTGTGTTTTGAATTTGTGACCAAAACAGTGCTGATAACATCAGTGTTTTGTTCGCTGCTGAGCAGAACCTATAGAGCATAAAGATTTTTTCTTTTTCTCCACTCTACTCCCACAGTGAAGAGGCCAGGGTAGGTTTAGAACAGCAAATCCAAATTGAGTAAGGAGAAACTGCATGCCTTACAATGTTGTACTCAGCAAGAAAAACTGAGGGCAGAAGTAGTTAGAGACTGGCTGGGCACCAGGCTCCTGCAGAATGTGATGAGTGGCAGCCTTTGCAACACTTTTTTTTTTTTTTTTTTTTTTTTTTTTCCCTTCCTTTGTACACTTAAACAAGTATTGCCTTTATCTCAACCTGTAAGTTCTCTTGCTTCTGCTGTTCTTATTCTCTCCTTCATCACACTGGTGGGAGGAACGAGCAAACAACTGTTTGCTGCGTCACCACTGGCCAAAGACAACCCACCCCACTAGGGAGAACTATAAAGAAAAAAAAAAAGCCAAGACAAAATTGTGCAGAACCTGTCTGCTCTCCTGAGCTACTTCTAACTTGTGAGAAACGTGCTGATGTGAAAAAACACACATGAACTGGAATACTGTCTGCTAGATTACATTTTGCAACTTATACAATGAAATAGAAAGGTAAGATACCACTGACAGCTCTCAGTGCTATCACTGCAGCCTCGTGACTTCAGTAAGACTTACAATACGTTTGCCCACCAAACAGAAGATCTGTGACACACTAAAATGGCATACTGGCCCAAAAGCAGCTTTCCTAACAGCTTACTTCAAAAGAGAGTACCATTTTTTTTTTCTGTAGAACCAACTTCTGTACAAGTGTTAAAATGCACACAGTGTGCACATTACAAGTGTATCAAAGACACACAAAGGAGGGATATTAGGTAGTTAGGTGTACTGCTCTACCTGCATTTACAGTTAATGTAAAGGAACTCCAGAGGGCAATTTGAAGTACTTATGGTTCCACCTGGAGTCTTAAAATGAAGAAGTCCTTTTCCTTCTATCTCTACTAACCACAGAGGTAACCAAGGCAGGACACCACCCTAGCTTAGCTAGCTATCCGAAATGTCTAAGCGTGGGTAGCTTAAAGCCCCCCAGGTATCACTGGGGAACCAAGATGATTCAGTTAGCATTTGAGATACCTGAAGTCCTTAGAATAATTTGAAAAGTTAGGAGATTTTGCTGTCATTTCCTTGTTTACATTCACATTTGCCATATCCTTTTTTTTTTTTTTTCCCCTCCCGATACTCTCTTCTCAATCTGTCCTAGGTAAATTGCACTGTGAGGTCAAAGCTAATACTGTACAGCCATTTTGAGTAATTACCTGTTAATGACTTTGTTGGTTTAAAAAAAAAAAAAAAAAAAAAGGAGACCAGATCAACTACAGCATGTGAAGCTAAGAGATTTAGACTATGTGTTTCCCTTCTGCAGTCAGTAAAGTATGCTTATTAATTTGTTCAATAACGAAAATGTGCCCATCCTCATATCAAACCCACACCCAGAGATAAGAATAAGCACTTGCAGGCAAGGATTTGTCAGCAGGAAGTCGTACATCTGTTGCAGTCAGTCACTAGTTTGTCCATGTGTAGACAAACAAGATCGATATAAAGTAATAGTTATCTGACTGCACCTTGTATGAGCAATGCTTCTTCTAGGCACACAGTGCAAGGTTTCTTTTTCCCCCCCACTAATGTATACATGCGGTTTCAGGGTATAGAAGTAGGCAACAAATGGAGATTTTTTCCAAATAAAAAGACTCATGAGAACTGATAGCTGGTTAATAACATTTGTGCATGTTTTTGAATGCAGTCCAACTTTTGGAGTTGCTACGTTTATTTCCGCACTTGATCAATAGACCTACCACTAAGGTGAAGCTGTGTTCAGGAAGAATCCCATACAGTTCAACAAGCTTTGCTCTCTTCACACTGGGAAGGTCAGGAAGTCTCTCATGAATCCAATCGATATTTACCACTTGCTGATGGTTCACATTAGCTGGCAAAGACTTAGCATCGTATAGAATCAATGGGGGAAGATTTGGCTCCGGCATAAACCTAAAGATGAAGAAAAACTTGTTCAGAAATACTGTCAGTCAAAAGCTAAACAAGAAAGAAGAAAATACATACGATATCTTTATGCTGAGTTGGAAATTACATTGTTGTCTTTCATAAAATATTACTAAGTCATGACAGGATGTCAGCTGTTGAAAAGTCCCTATTCTCCTAAGTATTTGCAACTACTTGTCAAAGTCAGTGATAGAAATGGATTTTTTTATAGTAAGAATAGCAATAAAAACAATAGTTACGGAAAAAAAACTTATTTCTTTTGACATCAAGCATGAACTGCAGATCTAAACAAAAATAGGAGTGGACTGGCAGGGAGAAACCCAGATTGACAGCCAGCCACCAAGAAGCCATCTAGGCAGGCTGCGACCTTTTCCATGCGGACCTGAAAAACCTTGATGAAATCCCATGCTGTGCTAAAAGCAAAGTTTCTGCACTCATCAGGGTGTCTCCACAGAACAAAAAGCTCGCTTAAAGACAAGGCCAATTCAGACCACTGCAATAACTCTGCAGTTGAAGCAGAAACCTCACTTTTACCTGATCAAATGAAGGGTTCAAAAATTTCATGACAAGGGACATGAAACACCCTCTATAATTTTTATTTCAAATCTGTCTAAACATAGATCTTAAGTCTGATGCATAACATCCAAACAGTAATTTACCCAAAAGTCTGAGCAAACAGATAAATACTGATCATAATCTAAGCACTAGTAATAATCTCTCTGGTCTTCATTTGAAGTATCTTAGACTAGCCAGTTTTGCACAGGTTTGCCTAACTTTTCTTCTGCATTTGTTCCAATTAGCCTTGTTAAATAAGTCAGCAACTACCACATTAAGAAATTCATAAAACGACTACTGGCTTTCCTGCTGCATTTCTACAATTGCTATTTGGAAAAGCAGATTCCAACAAAGTTTGTGGACTATTTTCAAAATACTTGCTCTGCATCAGTAAGCATGTATTTACAGTTAACAGGAACACAGAACTGAGAGGCTCTCCAAGTTCTGCAGAGCTGCAATTCTCCAACTGGGAAACGATCTCTGGGAGTAACAGGAAGATTGAACCTGAGATAAAAAGCCGGGAAACAACTAAGTTGCTCAGCAGATAGGTGTCTCTAACCATAGGATGATGGAGGCATGCAAAGAGCAGTAGAAGAGGAGCTCACAGACCTGAACTGTCACTGAGCTGCACTCTAATGCCCCATCCCATCCAGACACCACTTAGATTACCTCTTGTACAAGAGCACTCGCAGATACGCTGTTGTTTTGCAGCACTGACCCTTCATTCTGAACATTTATTCCCAGCAGCACTGCTTCCTGACAGTTATGCCTTTTTCTCTTGCCCTCCGGATAGATTTTCCTTAGTTGATTGTGTATGGCTGTGTATGTTTGACTTTGCTGAGAGCAGATTATAGACTGTTCACACAAATCTTTAGCAATCGACTCTAATGACTGCCATCTTACATCAGGGGAAGGCAGTAAGTATTTAGCTGGGTAACAACTTCAGTAGGTCTATGTAGATCTTAAAGAGCAAATCTGCCTACGAATCCTGATGCTCCTCAACGGTGGTTAGGATTTTCAAACAGTGTGTATGACCACAGAATTTCAGCATGAAGAGGCAGGGCCTGCTATATGAGAATCATTTCTCTCAGAACGTATTTAAAGCAGGAACAGTGATCATCTCAGAATATTCTTGCATTTAATGTCAGACCTTCTTAACAATATGTGCGCACCAGCCAAAAAGCAAACCTTCAAATCACCCACTTTGAGCTGAAATACTCCACATTAGTGCTTAGGAAAGGCTTTTGTGTCTCATTACTGCTAAATCCAATCCTATGGAATCTAGATGTGAACTTCTCAGACTCATACTGATTCTGATAGGTCTCTTCCCGCTGCAAGGAAAGTTTCCACACGCATTACACCAACTTCACAAGCTTTTTACACTGACTACATATGATATATGCAATAAGTTTTCAGTTCTTTAAAAAGTAACTTCATTTAAAAAAAAAAATACCGATAATCTTGCTTTCCCTCTTTGTCTCTCATTGGTACAGTGCACCTGAAATAAAACAAAACAAGTCAGACACGAGAAGAGGTACACCACTGGATTCCCAACAAAAAGAAAACATAAGCCTCGCCTCATGAGGATCAGAGGAGTGCCTTAAAGCCACTTCAGAGCAAGTATGTATGTACAAGGGCAGTCACTTTCACCCAGACGCTGCTCGAGGTAGCACACAAACTGCTGAGAAAAAGCCTCAACTTCAAGAACAAGTTTCTATCATTGAAGAGAGCGTGCTTGTGATCATTAGCTTTAGAAGACACAAGTTGAGCGATATCAAGTCATCTCCCCGATCTGGTCACTAGGCATCCCCTAGCACTCTGAAGCTGTTATTACTGATATTTCTCCAAAATAAGAACTCACCCAAGCTTAGAATCAAATGCTCTTGTTTCATTGAGAACTGTTCCTCCATTTTCAAGTTCTTTAATTTGCCTCTGTATTTCATAGTCTGGCAGAAACATGAGAAAAAAGAATAAGCTTACTATACTGCACTATTAGCTTTTGTACACTCCACTATTTCATTTTCCACTGCTGTGCAATAATGTTAAAGTCAGTTGTTTTAACCTTAATAAAAATCAACAGCAGTAGATGCAGGCAGAATTATTAGTCACTGTCTTTCTCTCCAGCACTATTTCTTTCTTTGCATGTTTTCCTCATCTTCTTTCCTTTCAATAGAAAGCATTTCCTCCCAGGCACTGCAGACAGGCCATACATTTCTAGTGACCTTTCTTTCCCTTAGTGGAGTATACGGAACAAGAATTCTCACATTCTCCTTGCCAGTTATATTTTGGACATGTAATGATCATCCTTTCTTGCTCGTATCCAACTTGCATGTGAACTTCACGCATGCAATTTACTGTACATGGTGGAAAGCAATCACCTGCACTGAAGGACAAAGAGCCACTGCTAACGTATCTCAGAGCCAAACAAACTAAGCCCTGAATCACCCGCTTGGATCTTCTTACAGGCAGAGGGATAAAAGTTAAACCTACAGACTAACGTGACTGCTATCCCCCGAGTATTCCTAACTAAGATTCCTTATGTCAGGGAGCAGCAAAAACAGGGCTGCTCCAAAAGGTGGGACAAGCTTAGAGCCAAGGACCACCACAGCACAGGAAATCCCCTTGCATGTCTGAGCATTGTGGACAGATGCATGTGCTACTAGCAGGACTTGTCTGACAGTCTCAGACAAGGTGAGGGTGTGAACTGGGTCCAGGGTGCACCCAGGGAGTTCAGTCAGACCGCAGCAGCAAAGGCCAGACCATGGACTGGAAACAAGGCTTCAGCACAGGTCCAAGGTTCATCAGGAGGCAGCAATGGAAACTCACACATCTGTGACTAGGTCAGGCAAAGTCTTAAAGGCTTGAAGAGAACTGCTAGGCTAGGGGGAACATGCATGGATGGGACACCCATATAAAGCTAGTCAGGGCATTTAAAGCCAAACAATGGACTCAGACACCAGTTTTACTGAGAATTCCCAAGTATCCAACAGTGCTCCAGTAACAAAGAAACCATCATTTACCTATTGCTTTTGCCAGGAATCTTATGCTATTGATATTCTTCACTTCGGTTCTTACTCCGTAAGGCTCTCCAGGGTGATGCACAGAAATATTGGCATCCACTCTCAGCTGACCCTCTGTAAAAGGAAACTTAATCAACAAAATAGTCCACCCTGTAAACTAGAGTAAAAACCCTGGCATGCATTAATAAACTTCATGTTCTGTGCAGAGCATTAATAGCAAGCTTCCACACTCTGAGAAATGAGTAACAACCTGCTCATAACAGCTTTCTGTTTTGATTCCATTTCAAGCTTCTGCCTCCAATCATACAAATTTCTCTGAGAATTCAACCTTTTTACTTTTGGTATTATTGTTCATAATTCTTCTCTGAGAAAACTGCATGGCACAGTGCAGGACATAGCCAAAACAGCTTCTGATTCACTGCCCTTAAAAAAAAGGGCAGAATTAGACAAGCGACTTAAAGCAGTGCACTGTGAGCTTCCATTCCTGTGAAAACCACACAGAGACATTTTGGAATTACAATTTGGTGTATATATACTACTCTGTTGTGGAATGCAAGAACTTAGTTACGTTGAACAGTTTTCACTAAGGTGCCTTTGGAAATTTACAGCCCAAGGACAAAATGTCAGAAGCTATGGATTTTTTGTAGTTTTCTTTTTCTTCAAGAAATCACAGCCTTTTCTCTTCTCCAGATTTCCCTGGCTGCCACAAACATTGAAACTGAACACAAAGTTACATACAAAAACGTCCCACACTCCTAGTTCAAAATGGGCTAACGTCCTCAGAGATCTGATGACTCAACCTCAAGTAAACAGGACTTTTATCTTTTTAAGGTTTCTGCCTCTAAAGTCATTCCTTCCATTAAGAGAAGGTTTGCCACAGCTATTCAAGTGGTGGGAAAAACAAACAAACAAAAAGGAGAGGTTATATCATAATTAAACATAATTTCTTCGTATCTGCAGAGGGAACTTTTGTAGCCTTCCTGTTTGTGTTTGATTACAAGTAAATGATGTTTCCAGTCGGTAGCACTATTAAAGAAAACACAAAGTAGCACAGATTTAAACCTGTGAAAAAGTCTACAGCTCAAAATCCACTGTGGTGAACAAATAAAAATGGACTGAAGAGCATGTGGTACATGTTGAAGAAGCAGGCTGGATGACAGTGCATTAACTTCCTCTGTCTTCAAAGAGTCCTTGCCAAACACAAATGAAGGACAAAGGCTATAGAATGACCCAGCATCTCTTCCAGGAGAAGTTTTGCATGTGCTTCCTCTCTGAGGTAAAAGTTGTTGCTACTGAGCAGGAATATACTTGTCCTGTTCTTGCTTCTACTTGAGACACAGCCTGCTTCCACTTGGCTGTAGGTGTCAGTGGGACATAATAACTAAGTTAATCAGATAAAAATGAAAGGAGAGTCTGGCCCCAAATTCTTTTTTAGAAAAGATTTTTTCCTTAAAGCCCACTTTAATCCCAGCTTCTTTTCATTTTCCAGTGTAATCATCTTTTCATTGTCTACTGAATTAACTGTGTATAAAACTTGTCTTCACAGAACACGCAAATAAAACAAGTAAAATATGAGCACGTAAAATCCTTATTTGAAAACAAGTAATTACAATGAGGTAAAACACAGTAGAAAGCTCTTAAAATGCCACTAAGAAAGATAATTCAAATACTTTAAAAGCTGACTATATGCAGGAAAAAAAGGTTTCTTACACTGGAGTCTTTCTCATAACATCAGAAATCTCAATGCAGTGGAAGATACAACTATGTAATTCCAGAGGCAATATTTGGACCAGATACAGAAGTGACAAATGATGATTTACATTAATGTCCATGAAGGCCTTTGAAGAACTGTATCAACTGGCTGTTTAAAACTAAGAACTGCGCCCCTTCCTGATGTAACACTTGGTGGAGCAAAGATTCACAAAGAAGCAGGCAAGGTGAAGCACTGTATAAGCATATAATGACTACCAATTATTATTTCCTCCGACATTAGATTAGAATTTGCATCACTAGCTGTCATTCCTTGGGTCTCGTTAGTCTTTGGTGGACAGATCACTCTGACTCAGTTCTCTAGGAAACTGAATCATTTAAACTTTGGCCTGATGCTGCTGCCAGATCAGTACAGCCATCCTTCTCAAGCCAAAATAAACATCCAGCTTAAGTTATGAACACTAGCAGACAGCACATAAACATGCAATGGATGAATGCCCCAAGCTGCACTTCTAAAACTGTCGAGCAGAAGCCTGTTTGCTACCTGTAACTATGGGTTGGTTGCAAATTTTGGTAACATTGGGACTACACAAAAATGGCACGTCCCAAATCATCCAACTAAAAAAAAGAGACAGGAGACAGAACGATTAGTCAGGAGGCTGAACACATGCTGTGCACATGTGCTGTTTAGACTGGAAAAAACTATCAAGAGTTCCAGAAAAAAGAGTTGGTGCAAAATGAGGGATTCTCCAAATAAAGAGATCTCAGAAAGATGGTTAGAGAAAGGTGGGAGAAATCCTGAACATCACTGAGATGCGTGGAGATAAGTGCCTGGGGATGCCTAGGGACCTTGGCTGCTAATGCCTGAGACTGATATCTGCAAGCTGGCTGCATAGCATGAACCAATACAATGTTCTGCCAAGCTCCCCCAGATTAGCAGAGATCTCCCTAGTAGAAGGGAAGTTAGCACCTACTGAACATAATTCTAGAAGGGGAGGGACAGAGTGAGCGTGTGAAACTATCAAGCATGGTAAAAGCTGAGATCTGGTTGATTCTTAGATTGACCCTGATATCTGCTTTAAGCTGCCATTTGCTCTATCTCACACACATCATCGTAAGTTTACTGTTTTTACATCAACATTATGGCCAGCCGAGACTCCACAGACAACTCAGAGGATGATCCATACTCCTACCACTCTGTTGGAGCTAAGAGAACTAGCTTCCGTATTCTGTACCTAGTCCTTAACACATAGCTTATGTGCTGCAGCACTGTAACAAGCAGCATGAGGACAGACAGGGAGAAATACCTGAGGAAGCCTGGGGACATGCACTCCTGTCTAGGTTTTTCCTATAAAATCTAACAGTGCAAAGCTCTGCAGAGGAAAGCAGGCCCACAAGCACATCTGAAGCAAGGCAGACATTAGGGCTGGCTCTGGGGATTTTAAAAACAACAGCTATAAAAGGCTACGGGTTATAAGCAACTGCAGAGCAAAATAACCAGAAGCTGCAGAACTCCCAGAAATGCAGAGAATTACAGGTGACAAGAGAACATGCCCTTCCCCCTCTGTACCTGCCATGATTGCCTGGCTGCTCCCAAGTGTCTGAAGAATAAGCTGAAGCTCTCTGACTGCTGCAGCTGCTTCTTCCCCACAGCACATATCAGGCTCCATTACAACCTCCATGAGGCCGACTCCTATCAGGAAAGACAATAGATTTGCAACAACAGCTTTTGATCTCAGCATATTAGAGCATAACTGGCTAAACACGTGAAAGCACTTGGGCTTTTTTTGAGAACAAAACAAAACGAAATAAGTATTATTTAGTGACTGTCACAATGGACTCAGGTACAGATGGCTATAAAGACTTTTCCTCCTTTTCTTCAATGAGCAGACAAACAGCAGACAGTAGTCTACCCTCTGATTGACATGCAGAACAGGCACATACATTCCTCTTTGGCTCTCCTCTGAGGCAACTCCAATTAAAAGCCTATCTGATTGCAGACTCGAACATATTTCTCTTCAACTAAGTTTGGAACAGGCAGAACTGTAAAAACACGTAGTAGTTTTTAGTTTCAGTATCCCTTTCAAAGAACACGACCAGCCACAGCCTTTTACTTCAATGGACACTGAAGCATGATGCCCATTAGGCTTGCCATCCGGGCCACAGCCTTTTATTTTGCATTAACTTGCTTCATTCTGTTTACAGTTTTAAGGCTTGAAGTGAAAATCTACATATTTTTCAAAGCTAATAATTAAAAGAACTGTCTATCAAATTCCAGCAGCTACTCCTATACACTAACTTCATTCATTTATGCTCTAGGATACCTTTTTTTTTTTTTTAAACACCACCTACAGTAGCAAGAACTTACACAGCTGAATGGCTCTACAGGACTGTCAGGCATGAACAATTCAAGCTAACAGATCACTAATTGCTGTTGCAAAATGTCATCAACCAACTGCAAAAGGAAAGGCCTATTAAACATTATCCTACTTGAAGTGCAATGTGGTTTCATTTTCAAGAAGAGAGATAACAGGCTGTTTTTATTTTTCACTTGTTTTCTGTCATTCGTTTTCTTCTAAAAACTAATCTTAGTACAGAAAGGAGGAGAAAAATAACAGCACAGTCCAAGCTTACCAGCCCTGTTCAAGTCAATGAGAGTCTGGCTCCTTGCATCATCATGGAGACTTTTCCCACTGTCTTGCTCCAACTGAATTTGTTTAATCCTCACAGTTTTGGTCACCATCTGGCTCATCTTGTTATCCGTGCAGAGACTGTATGACAGACTCCCATTCACCGCAAGAGGAACTCTTTGCTGAGTGATTTGATAGCCAGCCTGTCAACAAAATCAACTTTATACTCCAATAAAACATTCACATTATAGAAAGCAGCAGCACATTCACATGCAAGTGCTGTAGACTAAGAACATTAAACTGAAATTGCAACATCTTCCACAATGATCAATATAAGAGGAAGGAACACATGCAAACAGGCAAATTCACATGTTATTTTGCTTAGTTGGGAATGAAGGAAGCTATAACACGGGACCTGAATCCAAATTAGCTGTGAGATCTGGGAAAAAAAACGTAAGAGCTCACCCTGGTACAAGCAAGCATACAATACTATCCTAACATATAAACAGTCAATAATCAACTGCATGACCACTTGACAACAATGATATAAATTTCACTGATACTGCCTTGGTGAGGCAAATAAGCCAGAAGAGGTTTTTGAACACTCGTGGTTCTGTGATCATGGTCAATTTTGTCTGAAGAAGTGAGTGTACTCAACCCAAAAGCTGAGACCATCGCACGTCTTCCTATCAGGCTGAATTTCCCTTGCTGCCAGTTCAGTAACTTACTCATTAGAGTGAAAGAGAGCGAGGCAGTGTGGAAAATAAATAAATAAATAGATAAAACGAAGAAGACAACAAGACTCAGTTACATTAACGCAGCAATTTGAAAGCTAAACACTGCAACCCCACGCAAAGCACACAGCTAACAAATGCTACCTCACATCCGGGACTCCCAGCAAAGAGGAGACTGCTAGCCAGAGATAGGGCTGCCACTGACAAGGGACTGCAATCACTGCGCTGATGTAAAATTACACAGCAGGCTCCAATACTGCATTAAGGCAGGGTCCCTGTCTCTTAGTCCTCGCTAGCCTGTTACGCCCCCAGTAGTGAGAACTAAAAGAAACCTGCCAGATGCCAATGTGCTGGGAAAAGCCTTTGCATATTTTGCTAGGAGGAAGGGTTCACCCTAAGATTTAGAGATGGTGACAGTGCAATGGCAAAGAGGACAATGGCCTGGCACCTGAATAGCTCAATTTCTATATGCAATGAAGTGCATGACCTGCTAGCCATAATCAACACAAAAAGAATCCCAAACATAAAATAACTGACTGTAGGCAGGCTATACTAACCATACAGCTCTTCTCACCTCCTCAACCTTCTCATTAAAATGAATTTTTAAAGCCTGAAATGCTGAGTGACAATAAATAACAAGAATCTCAGTTCCTATCCAAAGCCCTATTTTCACAAGTAACAATAATCCCATTGTCAAAAGACCCTAAGAACAGGATTTATTTTATCAGCTCTATACAGCTCATTAGCCTAAACTCTGCATCTTATTACACAGTTCCCAACTGGACTGCTGCTCTGTGAAAAGCACATCGGGTGGTTTGTTGCCAATGCTTTAAACTATAGAAGTGAGTCACTAGAAAGCCTCAATTACTAGCGTTCCAAGCTAATAAAATCAGAATCTCCTTGACCAAATTTCCATCCTTATTTAACAAGAGGCTCCTATAATTCATGTTCACAGACAATGGCTGTTCACAAGATGCTGTACACTTTTTCATCTTACTTTTCTCCTTTACACACACTCAGATGTTTCTTTTGCAGGACAAAACTTTTTCAATTAGAGTGTATGAAAAGAGGGATAGCAGGAGAAATCGTAAGAGTATTTGAGATTGCTTTCTTTTTAATAGTAGAAACATCAAAAGTCTCAACATCCATTCAAATATCAACATGCAAATAAACCTGTGATGTTTCTTAAAGATGCGTAAAAGAATTCTGAAAGCTGTGTTTGTTTTTTGCCATCTCATTTTTTTCTCTTTCAGGTCTAGAAATGGGTTTTTACAAAGTTTTATAAGTGAACAAAGTACTGATAATTCTAAGTGATAATTCACATTCCCAGTAGCTCCCTACAAAGCCCCCACAAAATGGCCTCTCTTAATGTCTCACAAATATTAGCGAAGACATCCCCAGAAACAACGTGAGCAGTCAGGTTAACTTCACAGAAGGGAAGCAAAGACTTGCAACGCAGAAGAAGAGAGAACAAAAATCTAGGTCTCAGACAACTGTAACATCATTTTCTTTCCAAGATGGGAAACAAGTGTATTTGAAAGCTTTTTGTGTAACTTCAAAGCGTTTCTAATGCCAGAACAAAGAGTGGAAGGAAGAACAATGTGGTTAATAATACAACACCTATACATGCTTATTTGGGACCTGAGCAATCTCCTATTCTGCTTCTCTGGATGGCTGGGATACCTCACCTAAAAAGAAGATAAGCTAACATGACTGATCTTTCCCAGATTAAGAAAAAAAAAAAAAGCAGGCAGATTTTTTCCTTCTAATGCAGTCAACAGGTCTTCAGCCTCAAATCAGACTAAGTGAAACTAGTGTCCCTCTCTTTGACAGGTTCTTGAAAATCAGAATAAGCTGATAGAAAGAAAAACAGTTAAATTAGAAAGAAAAATTTCTATTAAAATTAGAGGAAAAAAGATTTAAAAACTTCCGCACCCTGTTGCAATAACAAAGTTTCTTCTTTATTTCACTGTTTCTATACCTACACCAAATGCAGCAAATCACATTTCATTTCAAGTGACACTTTCTAACAAACACATAAGCCACCAATCAACCCTCAGTTGCCTTCTTTCTTTTTTATTATTGGAACAGGCTGAGCAAGTTTTAAAGGGAAATTAAATATTTTCAGATCCTTAAGCACAAACAAAAAAGACACCATGATGTTTATGCCACTGGAACTCGTTTGTTATACATTCACTGTCAAAGAAGGACTATTATCAGACTGCTTCTATCCCAACAAACAATTAGTACTAAACACCAGAAATGGAAAACTTAAGGGGCAAAGCAGCTTCAGCTCCCAATTCAATTACATTAAGCCACCGGAATCGTGCAGCTAAGCAAGGAGTCAGCAATCAGAGCAATCGTATTCCATCAGTGAGCACCAGGGTACAGTTGTCTATTCATCAGGGCACGGCATCCTGTCGGGGTGAGCAGAACTCTGACTAAAAAACAGGGAATGAATGAAAGGATTCTTCTCCTGTCACCACCCGCACTCCAGACTTGTCCTTTCCTACAGCTGTAAAGGGACTGGTTACACTGCGTACTTACAGGCAGATCTGCATAGAAATAGTGTTTTCTGTCAAACAAGGATTTCTTGTTTATGGTGCAGTTGAGTGCCAGGCCTGTCATGACGGCTGCTTCTACACATCTCCTGTTGAGAACCTGAGGAAACAGGACACAAGGTTTTGCTCGGATACTCAGTATGCAACAAATGCTTCCCACATACTGCCTTACATGAAGTATGTACTCAGTATTGCTTGTCTATAGACACCACAACACTTCTTTCCCTGAGTGAGTAGTTGTACTCATCATTAAAGCTGTGGTAGCCACAAATCTGCAAAATTTTAAGATGGAAAAAACACCTTTTTCATTTTGGCATGCACTTGAGACAATGTGCAACTGTTTTGGTGGGCTGCTTTTGCGATCACCGCAGTACTCTTGCATGCTCAAAAATAACAAGGCAAATAATAAAAAGCAGTAATAGACTTGCAACTAGCTGTCATGTCATAGTGGGAGAACTGTGGATCTGCATTAGGGACTGCACTGCCATTTCATTACAATACCTCCGAATGCCTGTAACCACCAAGTCCCAGTGACTTCGTGAGAGTTCACATGCAGATGTGCTTAACGAGGATGAAATTAAACACATATGTGCTCTCTAAAGCAGAACCAAAGAGATGTCAACTGATCCCATGGCTACGAATGTATGTGTGGGTTTCTAGGACCCAAGAAGCCACAGCATTAGGTTCTTGAGGAATGCCACTTGAGCTGAAGACCCAGCAAGGCTTTCACAAGGCAGCTGAATACAGTTTCTCACAATGAATCCATCATTCTCAGAACTACATCCTTCTAACTTCTCAGCAGGCATAGGATCCACAGAAGGAAAATTTCAGTCCAAACAGTGCTAACAAGCAATGTTTCATAATTACAGCGTTTTTCAAGTGTGCTCTTATTAATTTAACAGTTGGTTTAACTTCAAAAAAAAAATTGATAAGACTGGATAAAGGAGGAAAAAAAAAGACCAAGTTAGCCTTTATACAACTCTGACATGTTCACACACAGGATTTTTAAACAGGAACAAAAGCTTATCCATCTTACCCTACCCTGTAGAGCTGCCAAGAAGGCAATTTCAAGTATAAGCATTAAAGGAGCACACAAGGTAAAGGCATTTACCTGATTTCACCTGCACTCACCAAGACATAGTAGACTTAAATAATATTTTCTTCAGTGTGTTTGAGAATATTTACTTTTTAAATTTACCAGACTGGTTTCTGAAAACAGATTAACTGCACTTAACTGCACTTCTTCCACTGCCCAGGTGTTCACCTCAGAAAGCTATCAATTTGCTTTACTCCTCCAGTACAAAAAAGAAAACAAACAACTTCCATTGAGAAGTAAGAGAATCATAGAATCACAAGGTTGGAAATGACCTATAAGATCATCCAGTCCAACTGTCTCCTTATCACCATTGCCACCACTAGTACTAAACCATACCACGCAGAAACTCTTCATACAACAGAAGCTCAAAGTCTGCTAACACAGACCAGAAATTAAACATTTAAGACCTCAACAAGGTAACTTCTAGATCTTTAGTGTAGCTATATATCGCTTACTACAACACCTTACCTGCTGGGACACATTTTATTCATTAAACATTTTTAAAGACACATAGAGCTGGTTTTAAAAGAGAAAAGAGAAAGAACAATCCCCCTTCGAAATGGATGTGCAACACAATGAACACAATTAGTCCTGACTGTTATCAAAACAGCTAACTTCTGAAACTTTGTTTCAGTATCAGAGCTGCAGTTCATCACACAGTAGATGATCCTGCTTTCAGCAATTAAATGCTTTCAGACAGAGCAGTAAAGATATTGTAAGAAAGCTTATAACAGTGCTTATTAACTGTTGAAATGGTTTAATGTTTAAAATACCACTACATTTCTAACTTAAAAAGCAAATTTCCCTCATTCTAAGGCCTCGTGGCATAATACTATTCAGCTTTACCAATTAGACAACTACACCCATCAGCTCTTTAACCAGAAATCACTAAGGCTCTACAAAGACTGAGGAGACTCAAACCACCACTGCATCAAAGTGCTGAACGCATGCTCATTAACTTGCAGCATTTCCTGACCACAAAACGCTTGAGACTGATTCTAATTTGAGAACAAGACAAAACCCAAGCTCTAAACCGCAGTCCATTAGAGCCTTGTGGCATGTTCTGCTGGCAGAGTTCAGACAATGATTACAACACAGCCATCATCTTTGATCACTTCCTCTTGAGTTTTTGCCTCAAGCAAGACAAAGCCTACCTTACACATTGTGCTAGGAGACTACAGTTCTGGGGTGGAAGGAATAACTCCAGTATACTGACTGCTTACATGTGTAAGAAGCTTCCACACTACAAGCTAGCGAATCACTTCGGTGGCTCGGGGAAGAACTAGCATAAAAATGCTAAGAATTATTTTCCATGTAGTATCACAGGTCACTTACATGCCTGCAAAGTATACCTTTCCCCAACGTATTGAATCATAGTAGCTTCATCACTGTAAACAGATCATTACTGATTCATTAGTATCACTTGGTGGTATTTCTTAATTGACTCATTCCTTGTGGTGATAGAAGTCACTGCAAAATTCATCTTTCCTGCTGTGCCACATGGAGATGTTCTTCTCCTGCCACATTTGACTAAAATAACTAATAAAAGATTAAAAAAAAGTCAGATGGCCCTCTAGCTCCTCAAGAATCAAAAGTTACCTAATACTGCTCCATATCTGAAGTGACTATCACTACTTATTCCAGTACTTGATGATCTATGCTGTGCATACTAAGAGTTGGCTAAGCAAACTACTGATTTCCTTCAAACTGATTGAGCTTCTTCAATAATCTTCAGTGATAAATATCAATCTAATAGGTAAACCTTCCCATACTAATGGCCTGAAGTAAGTCCCTCCAGCTTGTATATCTGGTAAGCTGTTATTAAGCTGACAGCTTTGACTAGCACCAAAGATGTAAATTACTGGCTTGAACTGACAAGCTGCCAGTCGGATGCGCTAGCCTTGAAAGGAAGCTATGGAGCTCCTGGAATAGCTATGGGCCAGAGAGCCTAGAAAGCCATCTTAAATATTCCTGGTCTTCTAGAAGAGAAGCACATTTCCTTGGTATTTACTTCAAGAAGTTCCTGGGAGTTATCACAGTAGGAGGTGTACCTTGTTTGTACTGGAAACCAAAAAAAAAAAACAAAACGTCAGCAATGGCATCTCAACAGCACCAATGCTTCCCTTATAGCTGTGCTACTCTGCTACAGCATCGTGGTAATGGAGAGTTGAAGGAACAAAAGAACAACTCAACTAAGATCTCACTTGTTCTAATACTTGTACTTCTTTATATCCACTTCACAAGGACAAAGATTCTTTTTATAAATACATCTTTATTTGCAAGGTCAATTTAGTCACGGCCTTAGTTTTAAATACAAAACTGTTCAATAGTTCTACAAAACTATATATAATACCTTAAATGGGATAAATTCCAACCAAAAGCAAATTTTGAACAGTTCATTTTTCCATCAATAGCTTAGCAGCAGATGACTATTTACTCCTTGTACTACTACATTTCAGAAAACTGCTTCCCTTTTAGATAAAGACAGAAGTTTTTATATTTCGTAAATTATTTTGACACTTTAAAAATTAAGATGCAGCTTTTTTGGTCTGTTTTGCTAATAAGTATAACATAAGATAGGTTAAAAAAGACAAAATAATCCACCTAGATCTCTTTCTTTAAAAAAGTTGATTTCTGCTCTCTCTTTCTTGAGGCAGCAGCACACCGGGACATGTGTTGCAGAACGAAGTATTTCTTGCACTAAATGCAATAAAGTCAACATACACCCCAGAAATGTAAAAAAATAAAATAAATTAGATCCCAGGACATACATTTTAATGAATTAGATTCCATATTAATTCATTATCTTAAGACTTCCACTCCTACTTCTAAACATGAAGAAATCAGCATCCCATGATTACCTACAGGACTACTTATCTCAGAAATAGGTAATTTTTGTTTCTTTTCACAAAAACAGCTGGAAGGAGGAAGTAGTGCTATGTACTTAACCAGCTCTCCACAGACCTGGTAGTAATCTTTAGAAACCTGAGCAGATACATCTAATCATACTTTTCAGTACTCCTATTTCATATGAGTCTGAGTTTTATTTGCTTCCAATAACGGCAATATTCAGCACTATTATTCTTGCAGTTTTAAGAAGTACCACCTTGCTCCAATGTATGCTTCTTTGAAGTGCATTAATAAGGTTAACTTCAAAATAAATTATTTTTATCTATGTAGTACAAACATAATGGCAACTCTTCAATCGGATACTGCAGTTGAGTACTTGAACATATAGCTCCTTCATGGCACTCTCCCCCACACACAGAAAGGGGCAAGCTATGCATGTACAGGATGTGTAGGACAATAACCAAGAGCTAACTCTTCTCCAAATAACCCATTTATTTCAATAGTGCCATTGGGAACCACACTCCACCTCCATAGGCATACAGTAACAACAAGCCAACTTTGGTCTTCAAAGAGCCTCAATATTCCAACAAATGAGGTTAAGTGTAGGGAAGATTCAAGGGGAAGGCCAGCTTCAGTTAACAAGTCCTGCATTTCAGTCCACAGCATACTTCCAGCCTCAAGATAAGATTGTGTTCTCACTCCTAAGGAAAGGTGCAAGCAAGCAGGGGAGGAAGTAGCAGGCATCTGAAATGATTATTTCAGACTAACAAAGAGATTTCAGAACAGGGAAAGAACAGAATGGCAACTGAGAAGTTGAAGCAGTACGTAGAGTTAAATATATCTTAATACATTTGGTAACCTTACCTTTCTGCTGTCTGGTATCAAAGATATATACTGCTATACAAAACGTATTAAACCTAACCTTGTCTGGTGGCAGAGTTGGCTTGCAGTGATGCAGCATACACTTACACATGGCATATCTCAAAAATAACGAACTCTGACATCTTAGCAAGTGCTCAGATCTCAAACGCATTACTTTTGGTGTATCCACAGAATAACAAGGCACATTCTCTTGAAGCTGAAGAGCTAGTTTGAGAGCTCATCCCACTAAGCTGAAAATAGGACGAGCTATCTTGTAGTAGCGGTGATAACCAGAAAAATTCAGTAGCAATACAGAGAAATTATGACCTCCTGAGAGTAAGAAAAACAGAAAGATGTCACCGAATTCAAGGCTATTTCAATACTGACTGCTGAGTTTCTCAACAACAGTCGCTAAAACCCACAGAAGGAAAATTCCATTCAGACTGCCGTGTTCTCAGAGGAAACAACCAATTTTCTGGGCTGGTAGTGAGGGATTCAATCCCATGGCACAGCTTTAAACCAGTAATTCTTGTGTTCACATTTCCATCATCTGTGGCTACAACCAAATAAACTTGTGTCATTAAGAACTGGTTCCAAGCAGAAGACACAACAAAGCACTGGAAATAGAATGGTTAATAAACTCCATAATCAAATACTGCATTTCTGTGGCATTCCCATCAACATCCCAGATCTATTCCTTATACCCTTCCTACTTATAGCAGCATCTTCAGGGTATGCCACATGTGTTTTGTGACCAGTCAGAAGGATGGGTACTCTGTTGCACCAGCTGAAATGCAAACCAATGCCAAAGCCATGTGAGATTCAGTTAAACGCAGGAGGAAAACAATTCAATGATTCTAGAGGTCAGTGGCTAAAACTTAAGTTACACAATGCGACCAAATTCAAATTCCAAGTTTTGACAAGGAGTTTCTCAGACCTTTTTTCAAACGTGTTCCGCAAATAAAAAATAAAATATAAGTCTAACAGAGGCTTTTCAACACAAATGACATTTGCTACGCTCAGCATACCCAACGGTGCTTAACTTGGTAAATAGCGAAAACTCCAAGCACTTCAGACAGAACAGAATTTGAAGTGTCTAAAGCAGCTCCCTGCCCTGTTTATTCTTGCAGATTGCTCACTGCTCCTAGATTTGTGGAGGGTAAGTTCCCTTGTCTCAGTTGCAACAGATTCTCAAGTTCAATATACAGTGACTGTCGTTCTCTGACTTGTCTGCTCTCTGCTCCTCAGCACAATTTTTGCATTCACCAAAAACTCACAGCCCCTTACTGTAATTCCTTCAGCCTTTTTTCGTCCATTCTGTCTCCTGAAATGCACTTATTTACTCACCAGAAAGAGCACCCAGGAATACAACTTATAAATTAAGGGTAAAACAGAAGAGAACCAACACACACAAAGACAAGAATACACTAATTCAAGTTAATATGTGACACAACACAGCAAATCTCGCAAAAAGCTGTTAAAAAAGCAAACTAAAATACTCTGTTAGAAAGCAAGTTTTTTGTTGTAATTATTTGTTAAAAGGTAAGAATAGCAGGACCAATGAAAACTGATTTCCTATGAATAAGTATCCAACCTTGTTTTACCTAAGCAGTGATTTCAACCCTCCTGCCTCCAAGATTCCCTTCATCTTCTCCCCAATTCCATCAAAGATCCCAAACTCACTGACGTCTGTTCACGCACTTCCTGATACATTAACGAATGCTTCAACAGGCTCAAAATTTTTTTAGACAATTTGGCTGATCCTGGCAATGAAAATACATAAATAACATTTCTGTATAGAAAACAATGGTTGCAACGCTAAAATCCACATGTGTAGTTGAACTCCAGTGGCAAGAGCCCATATATTCCTTCGAAAATAGAATAAATAAAAATAGCCATTCCATCTTTACAGCACCAAGGTGGCTAATAAAGAGAAAAATACAAAGAAATAAATTAATTTTACCCTAGGAACCAATTACTGCCTAATTGCACCAAGATAAGTTTCAAGCACAATACATAAAACTGACAGTTACGCAACATTACACATGAGACAGCTAACCAAGATGAGAACAAAGACCCAGTCTACAATTACCTGACATCAAACACTGTTGGACAGTGTTTCCTAAATACCTTCTAATGAAAAAAAAAAATCTTCAAAGACAAAATTGATAAGAAGAACAAAGAAGCAAGACATCAGTTGGCAAAGTCAAAATGCTAAAAAAAAAATAAAAATCAATCACTGTTGCTACTGAAACCCTTAACAGAGCACTGTTCTCATACACATGTGTATATATATATATATATATATATCCCTTGTGCTACACTGCTACACTACCTTGTATCCCCTCAAAGGGAACCACCTGGAAACAGCTTGAAAAGAAAGTGAGATAAAAATCTTAACAAAGCATATATAGTGAAGAAGCAATAGAAATTCCTCCCACTCCTGCCAAATCACCCACACTTCAAACTTCAGATAAATCCCTAGCACGCTGGGAAATGTTACTGCAATAACCTAACATGCATTTCAGCAGTAAGCTCAGAGTAACTTCAGAAAGAGGGGACATTGATCTGTCTAGTTGTCACGTAACAGCCGTGCTTCCACATATCAGGGATGGCACAATCCCTGCAGCAGCAGAACAGTGCATACGAAGGGAAACACAATGTTGTAAACACCAGTTCTACACTAAGTAGTAAAAAACAAAAGGAAAAGGTAGAGCAAGAAAAAAACAACACAGTAAGACATAAGTGAAAATGTGAAAGACATAAGTGAAAATGCACACATAACATTACCGATGCATTGTCAGATCTAATGAAAGAGGTGACAGCAAGATGTTAGAGCCACCTCAGTGCAGTTCTAACTGACAAGTTTACATTAGCCAGGGGGACTTGTTAAGTATAAACAGCAATGCCAACAAGAGCTAAAAGGAAGGGAGCTCAGTAGGTAGCACAGTTTCTGAAATGTTAAGACAAAGCCCTACAGGAGTTGTTAGCCTTGACAAAAAGACTAAAACACCCAGAATTAATACTGCAACTTCTCACAGATAAAGGAGACAGAGCAAGAAAAGAAAACTTTACAGGGCAATTCTTCAAAGCCTGGGAGAAGAGCCATAACAAACATCACCAAACATTCCAGAGCACAAGAGCAAAGACATTTCTAGAAAAATGGCACTTAATGCTTAGTGTGAAGGAAAGTCAATGCAAGCAAGTGCATTAACTGAGGAGGCGTAACATTTCTCAGACCCAAACTGAAGGAAACTAGTTCCATACTTAACTAACCCAGGCAGTAAATGATCCTGTGACAGAGAAGGAAATATGAGGAATACCCTTCAGAATAAACCAGCCCTGAAAGTCACCTGAAATACATTTCCTCATCTTTGAAAGGCTTCTCCAGACCAGTTCAACAGCACTGAACTGATTAATAGCTTGAAATTACATAGGTAGGCTCTAATCCATCATGCACTCAGAAATTAAAGGGTCTATGAACTCTAAGGGCATTCTCAGGGTGCAAATCATCTGAAGGTCTGTTTCTCTCCTCGAGTTCCTTCTAAACTAAGCAGGATTTTCTTTTTAGAGGCCCAGTGGAACTAGCACTAACATTCTTTCAAGTCTAGCAAGGTGGGACTGTGCAAGCAACAAAAGGCCGTGAACTGTGATGATACAATGCATGCGGCAAACCCAAATACCATCTGGAAAGAAAGGACTGCTGTAGATGAATTTCTCAGAAAACATCTCTCTCTGAGCAGTTATTATCCTTTCAGCGGAAAACATAGCAAGCAATTAAACTGAACCTCGACATCAGCAAATAGCTTAAAACAAGCATGCACTCACTTTTCCATCAGGCACTACTATTCATTTACTAGTAAAGGAGAGTTGATGGATACAGCAACTTAAGCACATGTGGTTTCAAAGAAAAGAAAAGGTAGATTATGACAGCTAAACCACCACACATACAAAGATCATAAGACAGTCCGATTCCTCAAGAAAGGTGTGCAATTAAAATGTAGTTAAAAGGAGAGCTAAGAAACAGTTTTTCAAAGCAAAGTATTACAAGAAGGGGTAAATTTATACGCGTGCCAGCAGGAACGTCAAAACACTACTGAAGTCACAAGTTGGTAAAGCAGGTGCTGCAATCACCACATTTAACTGGCCCAGGGTTTCAGAGAACCTAGTTTCAAACACTAAGTATAAATTCTGGTCTGAAGTACCATTTCTGTTCTGATATAAATGGTGACAGAAACAACAAAATCCACAGAAATCATTCAAGTGCCTTCGAAAGCAAATTCATCAGGTAAAACCTGTATATTAATAACACGTAAAATTCATCACCAAGTTTGATAATCTATCACCCCAAGCTAGCTGTAAAAACACCAGGTATCTGTCACAGTGAAGGATGGACGCAGTCTCGACACAGAATAAGGTAACTAAAGCATCACCCTCCACATCCCCAAGCAGGTTATTACCCCTACCAGGTCCCTGGGCAGCAATTCGACAGCACTGCACTGCAGGGTGGGGAAGACAATGGTGCAATAACAGTGCTGCAGTGACAATCCTTAGCTGTGGAGAAGTCAGATTTTGGACTTCAGGTTGCCAGTAATACAATACCTGAACCAACAAGGACTAACAGCTATTCTAGTTTGACTTCCTTCCACAAAAAAAAAAAAAAAATATTGTCTGGTTGCGGGAGTGTCATTATGCAGCTGAGAGAAGATACAGTAGGGTGCGAAGGCATCCTTCCAGCACTCCTGGTGGAAAACTAAAAGAATTTAAAATGAGGATATGAAAATCTCAGTACAGGATAGCAGCTATGGGTAAGCTGTCAAATCCTGAAGGATGCCTAATCAAAAAAATGTCACTCCAAAAGTAACGTCTACTTTTTCCCCCCCGTGAAAACCACAACAGATTCAAAGAGCACAATAACACTATCTGACAGAGCAAATTCACAGCTAGAAAACACTATTTTTCAGCATAGTCACCATTAGCAACACATTTTCACCAGTAATAAACAAGAGCCTGCATGCCACACTTGTAAAAATCCTCCTTGCTGACTGGAACACAGCTTGTCTTTCACATTGCTGTCGCCACTGCTGAAACACACCACTCACCCCCTCACCATGCTCACCCCCACTGTTTGGTCCCCAGAAACATTCAGCAAAGATTGATGACTCTCAACAGGTGCCAGTTATTCCATGGGGAGGAATTCAGTGGCGCACCTTTGCTTCATAAACACTCCCATGTCAGATGCCATTTTGTCAGACTGCCCCTTTGCATCTGTCACACAGCAACAACCTGTAATGGAATCAGCTCCTGCTGCTTTACCACCAGTATCCACTTCTGATGTCATGGGACAATGTGATAAAATAGGAGGCACTGTTTTCAGAAGAGCCCACTTATATATCCCAAAATTATCATCAATCTCAGGATAGCAGTCTTCACCACACATCTTAATCCATTTCATTAGTGTGAATAATTTTTTTCTTTATTATACGCACATCTCGGCTATTTCCAAGTGTTGCCAAAAGTCACCTTACAAATAAACAAGAGAATCTGTTCACACTACAAGGACAACGAAATTCAAATGCTCGAGGTGTCAATAGTTTGAAGACACTTAAGACTGCAGGGCTAACGTTCAAATCTTATTACATTAAACCTGAGTTATGTAAATCCTAGATTATTTCTCAGTATATTTGCCTAGAACAAAGCAGGATCAAGCTTTCAGTTCAATCATGAAGCACACAAACAGAAAATGTGCATCTTCTGCTCCGATGAGTATCAAAGACTAAGTACAGATAATAAAGATTTCAGCCTTTAGCTACTAGATCTATTACCTTATTTCTTAGGCTGAGCTGCAATTACCTTTTGGTCAGCTACCTCAAGAATGAGAATATCTGGATTCACTTTCTGTGAGCCCACTCATCTTTAGAAACCTTTAAGACATTCTTAGAATTAACACAAAGGATATATCAGAGTGGAAGCGAAGCCACCTTTCTGAATCCTCAGAAGGATTTCATATCAATCTACAGGTATGTATAATGCATTATACACCACACCATGTCTTTAGCTTAATATAACAAGTCCCCTGAATACACCACAGTAAGTTCATTGCCAAGTCCATCCACTTTGATTTTAAAAAAAGCCTTTCTTACATTTTTAGGGTTTATATTTTGTTCCAAAGCGAAGCAATCCTTACAGAAATTTCTGCAAGATGCTGTCTGGTCCAGGGGCGAGGGGCTCCATCACCACAGAGCACAATAATGAAGTCTGTAGAGTGGCATGGGGTGTGCTTTCTGGTCTCACTATTTAATCAAAGCTTTGTCAGGCCATTTTTTCTGCCTTATGCCAAAAAAGCAGTACACCTGCATAGCACTTCTTGCCTGTAGCTGTCTCTCAGAGGCACATTATCAAAGTGGCATAGCTGAATGTTCATGGCGCTAACACTGTTTTTTACAGTCCTCCTAAGGCCTTACTTGTAGCAGTAACATAAAATAACTTGCACAACAGTACAAGAAAAAAATGTAAAACAGAAAGATGGAGAAAGGCTAAAACAACACCTTTATGCAGCAAAAGATCACTCCCATGCTCATTAGTGACCAAGAAACGTATAACAAATAGAAAAGCTCCCTCCGCACCGTTCCTTCTGGTCCCACTGCAAAGCAGAGTGACAGTACAGTTGTCTATCAAAACTATATCACAGTCCCACAGTAAGTTTAAATCCCTCTGTCATAGAACGGTAACGGTTGGTCTCAGTTTACAACAGCAGTTACTCTCTGCTACATTGTATTCTTCAGTTCCCTTAAAACTCTGCTTTTTTTTTTTTTTCATTTCTCAACAAAACAGAGTCGAAAGGCCAAATGCATACCTTCTAAATGCATACCTTCTAAAGACAGTTTAGAACATTTAAGATGTTGCTCCACTTCTATTTAATTAACACTTGGTTCCAGAACAAATACCCTTCTCCAACTTGTGTATAGCAAGTACAATGGTAAAAATTGCAGGTAAGACTACAGATGGTATTCTGTATCACACTGTAACATTCTTTTTGTTTTGTAACATTCACTTTCAATCCTGTTTGCACTACTACTACACAGAAAAAAAAAATAAATATCTTTCTTGCATTGATAAAAGGAGCTGGTAGAAGCTAACACTGAATCACTACTTTTCAATTAACTTGGCCACCCCGCTTTAGCATCTCAGGTGCAGCTATCTTCTCTGCCAAAGCCTGCACATATTAATACATTCTCACAAAGGCTATACAAAGCCTCATTTGTAAAACACTAGCAGAGGAAAACAAGCCAAAAAAAACCACCTCTCCAACTTGGAGGAACAGAAATACTTACATAAAAGTGAAACTCTATGTAAAAGCTCATTTTTGGTCTTCAAGAACATTTTCTACTTGACTGAAGACAAGCATCAGATAATTTAACTGAACTTCCACCATTTTCAGAATGCTAAGTTAGTCTGAAACAATTACATGATTACGAACTCCCTAACTTTGGCCTGCCTTCATATGAAAGGAATTCATCTTCCATGTTTCCAGTCTAACTAGAAGCTTTTGAAACCAAAAGATTTTGGAAGATTCCTGTTCTCTCTGGCAAGTTTTCAAGATTTCCACACAGTTAGGTCTGAAACCGCTCCAGATTGGCACCAATTCCAGAGTCAAGTCCAAATTTTACCAGCACTGAACCTCCACTTCTTTAGGTTTCCATGCTTCCGCAAATACAGAATGAATATCAACTCATTTCTCTCTTTAAGGATCACATGGCATGTATCAATCCACCTATAATTCTCATTTTAATGATATTACTTAAAGCTTCATATAACCAAAGAATATTAGGATGTTATAATCACAAATTAAACAAGAGAGTTAGGCAAAGCAGACTGCGATAACAAAAGACAATAAATAGAAGGCTTACCCCTATCTTGGGCTCACACACAAAACACCAGCAGAGAAATCTCTTCTCCAGAAGAGATCCTTCTCCCCTGGCAGCCAGCTCTTAAATAGGTCTAGGAGGGGGGCAGCCAGGCTCCACCCCGCTCCAGCAGCACAGCTGAATTGCCTTCGCCTGTGCTCCTCTGGCTGACTCATGGCTCGCCTCAGGTGATCAATCAGAGGTTCAGTTTGTGACTCAGCAGTTCCCATATAAGCTTTAATAGGTGAAGAAAAGCTTCCAACAGATTAAAAGAAATACACTTGCAATGGTAATTCAACCTCCACAAATATACCTAGGGGAGTGTTCTTGCATGAAATAATTTGACCCCATTACAATGTCTTCATGTTTGTTGCACAATGCTCTGCCAAGTCTTTTTGGTACTTATTTTCACTGTATAAGGTTATACTTACTAAATATATATATTTATATTAAATCTCTAGGGTTCCCAGAGAATTCTAAGGAAGCACTGGCACAGGTACCACAAAAAAAACCAAACAAACAGACCAAACGAAATTATAATTGAGCTGTGACTTCAAACAATCATTATGTTGTCCCTAATTAATTCTCATTGCAAAATGCTAGCTAGCTGTTCTGACTTGTTCACAACTTTTCACACAGATTTTTCTTCTTTTCTTAAAATTACATCTCACTGAAATTAGGAACAGTTGACACTTTGCTAAACCAGAGAATTTCTACTCTGGAAACCAAGGAATCTCAGAGTAAAAACATTGCAAACAGGACATGACAGCTACATCAACATACATATGACAAAGTAGCATCAAATGGCCACTTGGAAGTCCAAGATGTCCTTCTCTCACAGGAATTTAGGTAGCTCTCAAATTTAAAGAATACCCTGTGCCTCACACTAATCAAATACACTCTGGTCTCAGAGAAATACTGGAATTCATTTAATATATCAAACAGACACTCATTTTTTTTTCTTTGCAGAAAATATCAAATACTTATATTGATAACTAGGGAGTGAGTAGACTAAAAAGAATCAAAATCAAGTATCTCAGATAATCAGACAGAAAACATGAAAACATGTAAAAATAGTTCTACAGGCTATATTTTTATATTAAAAAGAACAAAATATTTCAAATGTACTCAAACTAAGCTGACATAAATTCTTATGAAAATCAAGCCAAAACATAACTTACTGGCAAAGTTCCTGGTAAAGAAGCATCAAAGAAGGATACCAAAGAATTAGGAGGTGCTGCAAACTGGACTCGGGAGCCAGAGAAAAGTTTTGAGTTGGAAGTGATCTGTGCATGAATTTCCAGACCCACAACCGGTGCCCATGGAGCAAGACTGAAAAGAAAAAAAATAAAAATCAAATGTAGTCAACATACAGATGACATTTAAAAAAAACACCTAAAAACAGTTTTGCAATTGGGTTTTTTTTTGTTGTTTGGTGTTGGGTGTTTTTTGTTTTTTTTTTTTTTACAAATATTTGAAATGCCATTTTAAAGAAATTACAATGTCTAACATAATGTAAAAAAGATTGCAAACGATACTGCAAATCCATCTACAGCATGGTGGCAAAGGTTGTGTTGCAATACTGGAGACCAGGCAATAACTCAAAACATGTAAAGACAGGACTGTATGGCAAAGTATGTTGATTATATACAGAAGAGAATGCTGTAAGAAAGAAAATCTAATGATCTGAAACTTTTGCCTTTGCCTTAGATGAGAAGTCTTACAGAAATTAATGAGGCAAACTTGCATGCTGGATGAACCCTAATTTGGTAACTCAGGAAAATTATGAAATCATCATAAATATCAATTACTTCTCATGTAGTCTGATAAATTTCCAACAGACAGGTGGCATAATAAATTATGTATTCTTTGTCAGCTAGTCACTTGCATGCTGGGAAAGGCAGCTCTCCAGAGCAGTGTTAGTAGCACATTAGCATAAACATTAGAAATCTGGTAATAGAGAAATCATCACTCCAACTACAGAGCTACTGCTCTCTGAACATACTCTACAGAATCAAGCTTCTCTATATTATCTGGAAAGTAATTGCAATTCTCACATCCATAACCTTTATATGGATAAGAGAAAAAGGGTCACCTTTACAGTATGAATTGCTTGACAGTTTCTGTAAGCAATTATCTGCCCTTGTACAAATGAAGTGGCCAAATTAATATTTCAGTGATGAAACAACCTTCCTACAACAAGATAGCTCAGCAACAAAAGTACCTGGAGAGCTAGAGCAGATAAGCAAGCTATTGAAAAATATCAAACCGCCAAGGTACAGTGTTCTTTCCACAGGCAAACAGAAGGCACGACAGCATTTCGGTCTGCCTGCCCTCATACAGCCAAGCACAACCCTACAGCATCCCTGCAGCCATGCAGATGCCACCTGTATCTGCTTTAGGCTTAAGATGCAGATGCTTAAAACACGCAATATTAAAATTCCTAACAAACACCTCGTTTTAGAGAAAAAAAGTTTTAAAAAAAAGACATTGATCTATTTTTTTTCTGGCCAATTTATCTCAGTATCCCGTTTCTTTGCAACACAACCCCACCACCGCACGGCATCTGAAAAATTACCAGAGCGCAGTCAGGCTCCACTCGGTTACAAAGATAAGCAGAGCTCTGGGCCTGCTCACCAAACGCGAGGAACGCAGCGTTCGTTCACGCTGCATCTTTATCTACGTCGTTGAAGGACCAACCCGAAGCAGCACATTCCTGCCAGCATCTACGTAACTTTATTTAAATCATCGGTCGTGGAGAGAAATCCTGAACGCTAACAGAGCACACGAAAGCTTTCACATGCCAGGGGGAAGAAGTCCAGCGCCCCTCCCCGCGCTTTCCGAGCACCGTACCCGCTCAGCCCCAGCGGCACCGCCCCACCTCCGGCGTTGCACGCGACGGCCCGCCAAGGGCGGGAAGCAGAGCAAGACCCCCCGGGGCCGCACTGCAACGCTCGGCGCCAAACCCCACCGCAGCCTCGCGCCGCCATTTTGCTTTGCAAAACGCTGAGGGGTCACCGCAGCACCCCCTGGGAAATGTAGTCCAGGAGCGGAATGGCCGCGCGCAGCGGCCGGAAGGAGAACTCCAACTCCCGACAGAGCCCTCGCCTTGGCGTCCTACCTAAGCCTGCTGTTGAGGGAGGAGCGAGCTGCACGCGCACGCTTCGCCTTACGAGGGGAGGGAATGATAAAGCAGGAGATTCTGATGAGCGTGAGGCTTTTATCCCTCAGTTCGGCTGACCCGGCGCCTAAATAGCAGGCAGGTGCGAGCCTGGTTTCTGGGCCAATTCTCTCCCTTATTTCTGGACAGGTGTTGCCCTTTGTGCCCGATTATGTGGTGCTGTCGGTGCGAGACACTGTTTCAGTGCAGTCTGAGAAGGTCTCGAGAGCCTTGAATCCACAGGTCCTCAGTCTAGCTTGAGAAAATTAGCGGTCGTCCTAGAAGTGCTGGCACAAGACACTGGTTACTTTTCTGTTTTCGTCTGATCTCTTGTTTTAATAAGTCTCTCGCTCAGGGTCTCCCAAGGGTTGCATATTCTTTTGTTTTGGTGTCTGATACAAAACCAGCTGATGTTTTATGAGTGGTGTTTTGCAAATCTTTGCAAATCACCTGCTGTTGCCTGACATGTTGCTCGTATGGTGCCATTTGGTTACAATCTTGTATGCAGAGCAGTGGGATCTCATCCCTTCCAGGAGTGAGGATGTTAGCGCCTCACAAAATGTGGCAATAAAGATCACTGTCCAGGGCGTATGCTAGCATTCTAGATGCTGTTTATGCAGCTACATCTAGCAGATGATAGAATTAATAACCTTCTGTCCTAAACCACAGGCCTGTGGAGCTTAAATGGAAATGTACATTAGCTGTTGCTTGCTGTTTGCTCTGTGAGATGCTGCTAATAGAAGCTAATCTGTCATAAACATATGAGTAGGACTGATTTCTTCCAGCAGAGGACAGTGATGCACATAAGCACTTGACATTATCTTGCACACTTCATAACCTCTCCTCTTCATAATGACTCTTCTCAAGCTTGAATGTGAGATGCTAAGGGGTTCAGAATAATGTGGAATATATAATTTATGCAACTAAAAAAACATTTTGCAACAGTTGTTCCATGTTCATTTTCTAAAATACTCATATTTTAAATGAATAGAATTAGCAGAAGGTTCTTTTATGAGAACACGTTGGGAGACACCTTCAGCAAATGCAAATCTGCAGTTACTTGCACAGTATAGTTCAGGAATTTCAATTTGTTGCTTTTCCTTGGTGAAAATTCTTCATCAATCTCAAAGTCTGACCAAGACAAAATTCCTTTGCTGTAAAAAAAAAAAACTGGCCCCACGTGGTCTTGGACACATTCTGAAGAATGAAAGAAGGTTGGTGTGCTTCTTTTCCTCATCTCTTATCGTGGAGCTCCCTGCGTATGAGACACCCTAACATTATTCCTACGTAGCGGTCTTTAAGCCAAGAGAATGGGTAAGATTTTTTAATAATTTTGATGCAAGGACAACCTTGTTGTCTTTTAGACTTAGCCCTATGCTTATGCAACGTGTTGTGAATAAGACGATTTCAGATTGAAGCCTTATTATGTGATTGTTATTTATGCAACAACAAATGCGTTCTTCAACAATTGTCCTCCATGAACTCTGCATTTAATAATTATTTGAAATTTTGAAGGCACTGGCAGAATGCTTCAGCTCACCAATTAGTTTGTACTAGTGGAAAAAACTGCTAGTTTTGGATTATTTTACTTTCTTTAAGCCTGCTATCTTGATGTACTAGAAGATTTCATAAATGAGTTAAAACCTTATGTATATTAAGATTATTAACTTGAAGCCTTACTCTGCGCTGATTGCAGAGATTTCTACCCTTTAAAAGGCAGTAGAATACACAAGGTTGAAATGTGCTTCCCACATCCCAAATTGTCCTGGAACTTTTAACTGCATGGCTGTTTTCTTTCTTGAAGAAAATTGTAAAGTGTCATTGTTTGTGATTTAAATTGCCTCCGTGCTATTTTAATACCCTACCTAGAAAAAAAATCCATTAAAAAGCCCTTTTCCTTCAAAGCCCTATGCCACTGACAAAGCAAGTCATAAATGAAAGCTCACGCATTCCTATATGGAAAGTTGATCAATCACAGACACGTAATAATTGCCTTTCCCAGCAGTTTACTTTGAGTTTGAAAGTATTTCTTTCTTTGAGTTTGAAAAATTTGTTCCTTATGTACCCTGAGCTGCAGCTTCTACTTAGCATGAGTGTTTAGAGATCATGCTGTGGCACTGCATAAAGGTTTGTACAAGGACAGTTCACTACCGTGTAGGTCCAGGGGACACTTTGCTCTGAGTCTGAATTTTTTATTACTGTATAAATTTAACCAATGCCTGAGAAGAAATTGGAATTTTGTAGAGGACAAAACTCAACAGCTTATCATTTAAGACATAAACATACAGACTGTCCCACTTATTTGAAAGAAGATCTCTCTAAATTTGAGTTTACAGGGTCTGAACTCTTAAGTACTGCGTTCTTGCAAGCCATATTTAACATGCATGCTTGATCCTTTTGCAGATTGTGAGATCCCCTTTGGGGATAGCAGGGAATGGAATATTCAGTCTCGAGTTTGTTAAATACTCCACAGGCTGCCTGCTGTGTTTTATTTCAGCACATGAAATAAGCAACAGGCAGAAACATTTTAGATTTTGAAGTAGGGGGCATGCCTTTTGGGGGGGTATATCTGTAATCTGCCATATAACCAGACATTGTCTTACGGGGAACAGTAAGAAAAAAGATTGTTGAGTTTGGGAGCAAGTGTGGCGAGGGATGGTTTCAAACTGTTAAGCCATTAACATCACCTGTGTTCCTTGGATTTTTTTGGCAGCTGTTAACTAATCACGTCAGTGATTTTCAGTCAGAACTTTTGGTTCACTTTTTTCATCTACAAATAGCAGGGGATGCTAAATTAAAAAAACAAAAAACACAGATAGGAAAAGGGTATTTCTGTTGAATGTGGGAGCCACTGTTCAAGGAGCCAATACAACTGCTTTGCCTAGTCTATTGACCATGCACATGCATGCATGCATTTTGTGATATATATGATACAAAGGAACTCAGGTTTTGAGGGGCCTTTAGTCAAAGCATGCTTTGAAAGTCTTTGAAGTCTGCTAATAAAAATTGATGTGATTTCATAGAAGTATCAGTACTTGTAAGTTGAAAATGACATTTAGATATGTTTAGGTATGTTTACACAATTTCTTGTACAGTTATAGAAGTAAAAAAAAAACAACATGCAGATACTAACAGCAGAAGGCAAATTCATTATTCTTTAGAGGCTTATGATAAGAAACAAAATAATTATACAAATATATGTATATCTTTGGTTCAGTGATCAGAAGTTGTTATATTATAGCTCCCTTGTACTGATTTTCACTTCATTTGTCTTGCCTGCGAGTGCTGCAATGAGCAATTGGCTGCACCTGTGGTTTGAATCAGATGTTGGCAATCAGGTAATCAGTGCTTTGGTACATAAAGTGGTCCCCCCAGCTCAGATCTGGGAGTTGGTTTTTGGCTGGTCTTGTTGTTCAGAAGCTTTGCGGCTAATGTCCTAAAAGTAAGGAAGGTATTTGTTTCTGTGTGTTCTGTTTTACTAACTGTGTTTTGTGGTGAGTACTGCTGGTAATTCTATTGTTAAATTTTTTTTTTTTTTTTGTATGAAATTCTGCTGTTGTAGGCCTAATAGTTTTTTTTTTTTTCAGTGTATCTGTGTGGGACTGGTTTTTCTTGATGAAGTTTTTAGGAATTTATGTTATGTGTCCATGGTACTTTTATTATGACTTCCAGTAGCTGGGCATTTATTTTTTTTTTTTAGTTAAAAACATATGGCTTTTTTGTCAGATGATTACACGTTTTGGCTTGGGTGCATTACAATGCACAGCGTATTTTAAATGTTTGTGTTGTAATCTAGGAATTATGTTGGTCTTATATTGGGTGTAGTTCTGTTAATAAAGAATGTTTTATTGCTGGTAATTTTGTGGGTTTTTTTTTCTTTTTTTATACTGTGTCTTTAATGGAGGGGGGACTGTAATTAGAAACAGCTGAGCCTGGGCTAAAGTGTTCAAATGGAAGTTCATAAAAGTATTGCATATATTTTATGTGTTGTCTGGGATGGGGGTTATAAAAAAAACTATATTGAAGTTGATCTTCGCCCAACTAGTATGTTCTTTTTAACCATCTAGCATCTATTTGTAAGTGCAAGCCTTTTAAAAATATTTCCTAAAATATTTCCTAAAATATTGTTTTCACTTTGTCCTCTTTTACTTTTACTGATTAGAGAAGAAGCATACAGGTGTAAAAAGCAAACTGATTTGTTTCATTATTTTCTTTTCCACTGTATTGTATATTCTGTTATTTCTATGTTTGCATTTTTTCAACTTCACGTTTTACAGTAAACTGTTCAAAGTGAAGCCTGTTACTTCTCAAACTAAGTGCAGTAACTTGTTTTAGACTATGTGTGACTTTCTGTGTAAGGTTGGAGATATGTTATTTCCATAGTCTATGGTTTCACTTAAGCAGTACTAGAACAACTACTTTTTTCCTTAACCTCGGAATGAGGAAAGAAGTTCAATCCAAATCAATCAATTAAAGCAGGAAGGCTGCTTTAAAATGCAGGATTATTTGTAAATTGAAGCCAACTGGATGAGCTTGTACTAAAAATTAAAATGATCTCCCAGAGCTTTAGCACAGTGCTGTGAGAGTCTGCCTCGATGGTTCTTGGCACTAAGAACTGCTTTTAATTGTCTGAGCAATAGGGATGTGAATTAAACTTTTTCACCAGGTATGACTTAGTGATCTATTTCTCCCATGCTGTTAGTGCAATAATGTAAGTGAAGGAAAAGGAGGAAAAACATTGCAGGTAGTTTTTCAAAAGCCTTGCATAAAGTTCCGGAGTCTGAAGTGAGGCAGACGTGGCTCACCTTCATGCTGTGCAATAATACCGACAATAGTTCCACTGTTTTAGGGTTGATTTTCAAGAAGTGATTTAGTCACTTATTTTCAAGATGCTCTGTGTTCCTTTTCTTTCAGCTGTATACAGTGATATGTTATGCTTTGTCCAAGAGGGCTTGAAAAAAAAAAAAAATCCCAGGCTGAAAACCTTGCCCTGTGGATATAATGCCAAAGTGCTTTGACAAAATAACTTCAGTATGTGCCTTGTTCCAACGCTAATGCTGCCTCTTCATTTTCACAGAAACTACAACAGGTGCAAAGAGCACAGTAACTCTGTTTGACAGAACAAATTCTCAGCTACAAAACACTTGTTCTATGTACAACGTGGTACCTGCCATTAACTATGCATTTTTATTAGTAATAAATGAGAGCCTGCATGCCATGTTTATGCAGATTAAAAAAAAAAAAAAAAGCATGGTATGGGTGATGTGCTGCTGCTGAACTTTATCACCCACTGCCTCTGTTTAGCCTCCATAAATGTTCAGCCAGTGTTGGTGAATGTCAGTGGATGCCAGTTATTCAACATGGAGGAGTTCAGTGACACACCTTTGCTTTTTCAGCACTTCAGTGTCAGTTGCCATTTTGTCTGCCCCTCAGCTGCTGTCTGTCACATAACGACGTGTGATGGAGTACTGGTGGGAAGGTGCAGCCTCTACTGCTTTATCCAATAGCTGTCTCTGCCTTTGTGGGTCAACATAATCAAATAGGAGGCACTGCTTTTAGAGCAACCCTCTTAGTTGCCTTGCTGGTCTCTGTTCCACTAGATGCTTGTAGCAGTTGAAATTAACTTGCTATGCCATGACTTGTGCTCAGTGATTTTCTGATATTGAATTAAAAAGAAGTTTCACAACTTGAATAATTCTTGTCTGAACTTAACGTGTTCATGTATCGAAGCATTGATAGAAGAAATTAAGTAGTGCTATGTAGCAGATTAAAACCAAGAAAACTTTCATTTTTTTTTCCCCAAGAATTAAAGGCTCATAGGTTTGAAAACCTGGTCATGATTTCTTTGTGGACCTAGTAAGGATAGCTGTTTATGGCATTATCTGTGGGATTATATTTAGAGTCATATTGTGGCAGCTTGGGTTAATGAGTGCCTTGGGGTACCAAGAAGGGCAGGGCACACAGAAGCAGCTCAAACTTGCTTCCCTTCCTGGCTTGTGGTTTTTTATTTTTTATTTTTATTTTTTGCTTCTGTATCTAGTGTCCAGGGAGGACTATTTCTGAAGTTGGGAAAGGTATTTACGCTTGTGTAGTTTGTTCTGACCTGGGGACACCATGTATTCATGCGGACTGGTTTAAATTGCTGCCTACCAGGGCTAGATCTGTTTTACATAGGCTGCAGACTGATCAGAAGGTGGTGAGAAAGTTCTATCAGGATCGTCCTTAATTTCACTTTGAACTTGTGACCTGAATATTGGTGTGATAATTTGATTCCACTGAATGTTCTTGGGATGGTGTTTTATATCTATTGCATTTAAGTGGGCCTGTCTTCCAAGTATTAGGTTTTTTTGTTTGTTTTTTTTTTTCTTTCAGAAAAAGTGTTCACTCTTGTGGCCAGCAACTGTAGTGTAGCCGTATGCCAGTATGTAAAATAGATGAATGGCAGGGTATCTCTAGTAGTCTTATTCTCAAGGTATGGAAAATAAGTGGTGGTGGTGTTTTTTCTTACATCATTTCAGATTTGTCCTTAAACTTAGTAATTCTCAGTGTCAGTCAGTATCGGTCAGTATCTGCTGTTGAACTGAGGTGCTTTTGCTTCAGTAACTGATCAGTAAATTGCAGTCTGGAATCAGAATGTAAGTTATTGTGTGCTTTGCGAGTTTTGCAGCAATGGCTCATTAAGCTTTAATAAATTGGGTAATCTTTGAAGTTTGTGTTTCCTCTATGCTTTGCGCAGTGTAACATAATGTACAAGGACTTCAGTACAAGCCAGCAGCCGCACAGCTTAGTTTGACTCTGAGATGGCTGCTTCTACAGACCGCTTTAAAGCTGAACTGGAAAGGACTGTGAAAGTAGAACTGAAATAGTTAGCTTGCATTAAGTAATTGATGTAATGTTTATACCCCAGAGTCTCTAGAGACTGACATGTCTAGGTCTCCTGTATTCATTTCTTTCCCTTTCACTTTCTGTTTACATGTATGGTATGGTATCTACTCTAGTGGTATATTTTTTTTCTTACTCTGATGCTCACAGTGACCTGAATGACAGTGATAGCACATGAATGCATTGTTGTCTTCTATTCTGACAATACATTGAATCTCTTTCTGTTGTTGCGTACACTAAAGCAATACAGGTGATTGCATAGGAAGCCTTTATTAACAGAACAGTTTCACTATGAGCAGAACTGATTACTTTGCATCACTTGACAACTCATATGTTTATAATGAATGTACAGGAGGCTGGGAGTGCAATAGTAACTGAGTTTTGAAAGGCTTCCTGATGTATCTGGCCTCAAAGGCATAGATGGGTTTGTTACTTCCTATGTTACTGAAGTGGGAATGTAATGAGACACTATTTTGAATATACAATTGTTCAACAGGTGGATGAAAAAGATGTCTCAGTGTGAAGATACTGGCTTTTTCCATCTATGGTCTGCTATCTTGTGGTCATGGACAGGGAGTGTCACTTCATTCTCACTACACGAGTAGTGTGAAATGCACCATTTCTTCCAGGTCCCAAGTGGGAGGGATTTAACCTTTCCTTTAAATCTCCTTTCCCAATGCGTGCTTGTTGTCTTTTTAAAATATTCTGAAATGTTTCATTAAGCGTTTATTGGGGGGGGAAAAAAAGATGCACAAGTAGAAAATTGAAGCTAATGCTACTGAGACAATCTTCTAGTTATTGGCAAACATCAAGAGTGATGTGCTTAGAAGTATGCAGGTGTAGACATACAGAAATACCTGCAGTATGTATACATTGTGTTAGGTAATGCTAAAGTGTTAGGTAATGCTAAGTGGGTTATTTTCTCATTGAAAAAGAGTAGTCTCTTTAGTAACCTCTCCTGTTAGTTACTATGTGAATTCTAATGTGCTGCAATTACCCAGTTTTGCTTCCCTAGATTGTGGACGTAATTATTTGGTCTTTATCACCATATGTTTCTTTTTTTTTTTTTTTTTTTTTTTTAGCTTTGTATGCAGAAAGTGAAAAAATGTTTCCTAGTGGTAGGATTTTATTTGAGAGGAAAAACAGGAGAAAAAAAAAACCTTGAAAAAACAGAAAAAACATAAGCAGTGCATCTGATCACCTTTTCTAAGTTGAACACAAAATGAATTTGTTGTTACTTCAGACCAGAAAAACACTCAAGAGATTTGAAAATACATGGTAATACTGTAATAAACAGAACATCATGTGTACCTCTTCAAAGACCAAGGAGTAGCTTACATAGAAGTTTAAATTGTGGTTGATATAAAATATTTCCGGTTGGGTCATGTACGCAGTGATTATTTTTGACAAGTTAGTCTTGCAAATGTCCAATTAAGCTGTTCATTCATAGCTTCCCTTCAGAAAGCAGCTGTATTTGGTTAGATGTGAATTTCTGCTGTGCACTGAAGTACTGATCCAAATCAGTGCTTTATTAATTCATTTATTGGCTTCTGTACTGGTGGTTTGGGGTTTTTTGTTGTTGTTTGCTTTTTGTTTGCTCTTTATGTCATAAGATTAGTGCTTTCAGCCTTCCTTTAAATTCACTTACGTGAAATCTAATTTTAGGGATGTAGTTTCTCTTAAAGCCACCAGACTCTGAATGCTGGCGCTTTAAGAGAAATACTGAAGTGTTAAAGAGACAGAACTACTGATTTTGTAGAAAAGCTGTGAAGTAAATAATTAAGGAGTATTCAGTCTTTGAGACAGCAGGATGGCACCTGCTACTTTCAGTTGATTTTGGAAGCTGTTGATTCACTGCTGTTGATAGAGATGGAAATAATCACAGTATGGTCTTGGTTTACTTGGAAGGTTCAAAGCTACCTGTAACCTGCCACAATCAATCAGGTGTTTGTTTGGTTTTTTTTTTAGGAATGAACTAATTATATGTATTAAAAATAGACTTTTGCCTTCAGAGGCTTTAAAAAGAGTAAAAATCAAGTATCTAGTACCTGTCCTTAGAGTGAGCAGTGCAGGATTAGAGAACTGATGTGCAATTAATCGAGTTGGTAATTATACCAGGCTGAAAACTCAGGGGAGCAAATTTACTGGGCTCCAGGCAAGTAATTTACATGATCTGTCCTGGTATTAGTGAGGTGAATTCGACAAGATGTATGATAGTGCTGGTAACCAGGTTTCCTTTTTGTCATTTGTCCTGCTTGTACAGAAAGGTCTTTAGTGCTAATGGTCTGGGTTAGAGCAGAACTAAACTGTTATGGTTCTTTGCTGCTGGCTCGGAGGTCTGTATGTTGCTGCTCTGAATCCTTCTGCAGAGGGCTCATTCAGCATAGACATGACAGGAAATATTGACTGACACTTCTGGACTTCTGTAAATATCTTTCCAGCCAACCTTGAGATAGAAATCGAATAAATGCCACTGTCTCTTTCTGTTTAGAAGTACATGGGTGCTCACACAGACTGCAGTATGTACGTGTCTGTTTACAGCTGAGGTTTATGTACTTGAATTCTCAACATTATTTTCTCTGTTTTGAAACAAACTTATTAATGTATCTTGGGAGCTGGTTTCAGACAGATCTGAGTATCAGGCTGTATCATCCCCCCGAGCATAGTTGGGATTAATTTTGAGTATGTTTTGCAACTCTCATGTTGATGCCCGTTTGAACACACCAGAAGCCTTGCTTTCACTGTGTGGTGTGAAGTCACTAATGTGAGAGAGAGGACAGGCAAAGCCAGGGAAGAGCATGTTGGGAAAGGTAATTGGAAATGCTGAGCAAGTAAGTTCAATTGCTTTATTACCAGTTTCGTTAGTGTCACCTATGAACAGTGTAAGCAGAAGACGTTTTGTTTCTGCAGCTCTGGTTATCTTAACTTTCTCAGAAGCTCTGCATTCTAGGGAAGACTCCCTGTTCTAACTTATTGAGTGGCTAAGGAGGCCACAAAAATGTCTCATTTGAGGCTTTTGTTGAGTTCATTTGCATCCCATGCTAAATTTTTTTTTTTTTTTTAGTACCTTTGACCTAGGCTTCCTAATCATGGCTGTTCTAATGCTTTTTATCAAACTTCTCACAAATGAGGGAAAAAAAAAAAAAAGACTAAGTATTGGTATCCTAAAGTATTAATTGCCTAGAGGTCCCACTCAGATTTTACAGCATCATTTCTACACTGCTTTTTTCAGCACAGTTACAATAGTTCTGGGTTCAGGTTCATATTGTTCCCTAACCAATCACTGCTTGGTTCTGTATATGAGGAAATAACTATGAAAAGCACAGTGTTCCACGGTGAACCTCTGACCTCTGTTTTGGTGCAAATATTCTGAGAACTTGTGTCTCTTGATGCAAACACCAGTTCTGGTATAATTAGTCTTAGCTGAGGCAAGAAAGAATGGAGTTAAAGGAAGCTGAGGACAGGGAAAAACAGCAGGAAAATCAACAAACCTTCTGTGGTCTGAATTGCTGTGGCAGTAGTATTAGAGATTCAAAAGAAATGTGTTGGGGGTGTAGTGGGAAAGGAATGTTTTTAAAAATATATATATATATGTATATTAGGCCTTGACAGTTTTACAGGTAGAGAAGAACGTTCAGGTAGTGCAGTCTTTAAGCTGGTTGTCTGAAAGTTGGTGTGAAATAGCCGAAGATGTGGCAAGGTTTTGACCGGTTGTTAATAAAGTTAACCTCACTACTAGAATAAAGCATTCAGTATCTGGATAAGTATTTGCAGTGATTGAGTTTAGAAAAACTGTTTAAGTTCCACTGCATCAAAATGTAACTTAAAACCAACCTGATGTGCTTTGAAATTGAAGTCAAGCTGTATCTCAGTAGTCCTATATGACAGTGAAGTGTCAAAGTGGCTAAATGTTTTCTTACTTAAATCAGTGGCAGCAAAAAGAATTGCGGTGTATTGAAGCTTGGTTTAAATCAAGCCTTGCTGTAATGAGGGCAGTGTCATTGCAGCCATGAGAAGCTGAACTAGTCTAGATTGGTTTCCTGTCCAGACTGTCTGTCTTCTGGGTAGAGAATGTACTGAATGGGATGCACCTACTGTAGTAATTAACTGATGAATATCATTTCTGATATATCATGGCTGGGGCAACTTCTTGCTGGACTACTGATTGGGCATAGCTCTTATTACAGATGTAACTAGTTGTTTCTATGCATAGATTGAAAAGTTCTTTAACCTCCAGTTTCAGAGTTTATTCTCATATTTCTTTAATATACCATTAGTAGCAGTTAGTACGGTTGTAGTGCTTTATGTCTCATGTCACTGTACTAGTATTTTACTAATTAATGTTTATTTCATTAGTTATGTATGTTAAGCGTGGGCAAATACTCTAGGCTGGATTCATCATCCATGTAATTGGTGGTACAATGATTCAAATGCAGGAAAAATTGCTCTCTAAGGTATTAAAATGCAGGGGGGTTGAAACACAATTTACATATTAGCACTACTTGGAACCAGCCGAACAGTGGGTGAGAACTCATTCCACATTTGATTAGAGGTAGAGAAGGTAAACCAAATTAGCCTGTGACTACACAAGGTGTGTGTGTATGTGGGCTGTTAGGGAAGTCCCTGAAGGACAGAGAAAAGAGCGCTGTGTTTATTTCCCCCCAATCCCCCCCATGAGAGGGAAATAAATGGCCTTTAAATCTCCTCCAGTCAGAATGTAGTCACCAAATGGTATGAATTAGGGCAACAGAGGCACGAGTACGTATCCTATTCTGTCACCTCTGCTGCCAGATCTTGGGAGCAAGTAACTGTTAGCATATTTGCTGTTTTCTACCTTCTGTATACAAGTCACTGCTGCCTCTCATGCAGCAGAGAATGAAGCCTGTCTGTGTTTGGCTTATTAGCACAAAACCGTAGAAAAGTCTAGATTCTCTCTGATGTGCTGGGCTGTGAGAAGGGCTGCCTGGGATACAGTTAAGGTTTTGCTGCCCTGCCTTCGTGCTCTTGTACATTTGCTCCAGCAGTGGAGCAAGGTATTCACTTATTCTCTTTCTTGATAGAGCTGTGCCAAACTGCAGGCATGCTTATCATTTGAGACATAAACAACATTCATTACAAATAGTAACTTAACTCCTTCTCTCAGAAGAGCAGATAAGTTTCCAGACCCTTAAAGATGTGTCAGTGCTGAATTGTTGAATTTCTGAATTGCACAAATATCCTGTAAGATATCAGATTAATGGAGCTATGCAATCAATTGGACATAAAAATTTTATATACTAAACAAAATAAGGAGAAGCTTATTTTATTAAGAAACAAAACAACTGGGTGTAAGCATAAGAGGCTATCTAACTATAATATTAATTAACTTAGTTTGTCCTGTATAGTTGCATCAAATTTTGTTATGCTCATACCTATTGGAGCCTGCAGGCACCTCAGCAGTTGTCAGTTCTTATTGGAGGATAAATAACATAATAACACTAAGAGGTTTTAAGTGGTCAATCAGTACAGTGGTGCAATAGCTATTTTTGTAAAGAAGGAAAAAACAAATGACCAGAGTGCAATGCTTTAAATAATCCTATTACTAATTTACTTGCCTCATTTGCTGGGAGCTTATTAATGTTACTGTGCTGCCCATTAATAATTGTTTTCATTAATTCCCTTTTATCTGCCACCTCCTTGTTCAACTAATGTAACAACTGTTGCCATGTTCTTGCTTCATCTTTTTGTAATTAGCTTTTGTTTTGGCTCCTAAATACGAGTAGTGCATGCATGTATGTGTCAGGTGTAAAATGGTATATATGTCTTTTTAGAATGTACACAGCTTTTAAAACTTTCTGGAGAGAAGTGAAGACACTGTGCTGTACAGCTTGACAGCTTCTCAGCCACAGTAATGCATGTGTTTGGTTTAACAAGATTCTCAAGTCTTGCAGTGGCTAGCACCTCCTCAGTTATTACTTTATGCCTTTAAGATACTTTTTTTTTCCCTGGCAAATACAGGGGTTTTATGTATGTATGTTTGTGTGTTGTTTTTTCTCCATCAGGACTTTTCCTGTTAATATTAGGCATTGTCTTTTCAGTTCTTATACTTGATAGTTGTGCAGCGGCTTTCAGTGAGGGAATAAATTCTTGGGGTATCCTATGCCAGGAAGTTGAGGTGGGCTAGAATGGTTAACAGGTGCCATAGAACACTTGGAAAAGACAGTATGCAAAGAATCAGGAAGTACTCTCGAATCACAGGAGGTTGTCTGTTTGTGCCTGGCAGGAGCTACAGTCTAACCTGTTCTCAAGGACCATCGCCAGCAGAGATTTCCTATTTCTCAGGCAACTTATTTCAGTCTGTACTAATAGGAGATATCTGATATCTAACATCAGTCTATTTTTGCTGTCAGTAATGAACTTTCAGTTTATGAAAGCAGATGTACCACTTGAGCTTCTTTTAGTATAGTACTAAGTCAAGGAAACCAACTGTGTAGTTAATGTCTCTTATCCCTTGGAATGACCAGATTCTTCCAAGAGGGCTGATATTATGCAAGCTGTTCTCCACTGTGTGTTTCAGTAGTTGGTTATTCCTTCTGGAGTGCATGAGTTGGTGATACCAATACTTTGCAGTTGCTACTTTGCAGTTGCTACTAGGAGTTAGGCAGCTTTTGTTAAATGGGTTGGTGATTCTTCCTGAGAGGAATGAGTTTCTGGTTCTTTTCTTGTAGGAGCAAATGATTGCAGAAAACACTTTGTTTAAATGATGTTAACTGGACAAAGGTAGGTGGTGAGTTAGCCTTCTCCAGGGGATTTTATGGGATGCTGTGCTACTATAGCCTATTTGACTTAGCAGTTACACATCAAGGTTTTTGGTTTGGTGAGTTTTTTTTCCTTCCATGAGTGTGAGAGGCGATAGTTTTGAAAACACTGTTTCTATTTTGCAATGATGCTGCAGACAGATGTGATGATGACCTCTAGAGCAGTGGCTTATTCTGTAAGTTCTGTAACTGTTAGAATTTTGGAAGCCTGTAAAACGTTCAGGTTTGGTTTTCTTAGCTGCCTTTTTGTTATTTCATTTTCATCATGACTAATTTTAATCTTGATGTCGGAGTGCAGCTTTGAAGATCAGAATTAGAATATATTGGGAGAAGCTATCCTTCCTTTGGAAAACAGCAGTAAGATGGCAGTGACTAGGGCAAAGGCTTCCAGTGCACTGGAGTTTGTGCAGGCAAGAGAGCTCTGTCCATGTGGCTGGAGCACTTGAACTGCATATGGTAGATAAGTTACCTGACTTCATCTATCCAAAGTTCCTGAGAAATGTTTATGGCATGGCCTGGTAAACACGCTTGACTAGATGGAAAACAAATGACCTAACAGGTTGTAACATGAACTTTGTAGCATCAACTTTGTTTAGAGCATCAACTTGTGAAAGAAGAGCAGATCTTGATCCTCTAGGCAGGAAAATAAACAATAACAGCGAGGAAAAACAATGCACAAAAAAATCCCACCCTAAGAACACAATTTTAAGTGTAAAGAATGCGTTTGTGCCAGTTGCAGTAAGTCTAGAAACTGCTCAAAACATAAAAGGTTTTCCCCCTTCTAATTAACTTGGGTATTTCCATTAGCATCTCTGGTCTCTATAAAGCTTAAATTTCCAAGGCCTTTGTGGGCACCGAGGTATCTGTTCTTTCACCATCCAGCTGATCTGCAAATCAGAGGCAGTGAACAGGACTATGAGACAATGGTGTGGGTTGATAGCATTTATTTTTGTGATCCTATGGATTTGGTGAACAAGAACTATAGCAGTTATGAAAGGCAGTGACTGATTTGCATATATTATCATGTAATTATCTCAATAAAGATAGAGGTTAGTTGAAGTAAATTGCTGTAGTTTTTGAAGTGCCATCTGTGGCCTGATGCTTCAGGGCGTTTAAAAGAGTGATAATGTTCAGAAATCTTTTGTGGCATACAGGTGGTTCATTTTGCATGTGCCTGCTAATCAGCAGTAGCCTATGTTGGTGGGGGATTCCTCTTCAATGAAAGAAGATGGTATCATTGGTTTTTGGCGCTGCTTCCACGGGCTATAATATAGTGTTTTATTTTGGTTGTAAATTTCCCTCAGGACCAAGTTTCCTGAAAAGGGCAAATGATAAACAGAATGCTCAGTATTGGGCTTCATGTACTTGAACACAACACAGCAATCTGATGTAATTGATTCAATTTCACTAAGTAGCATGTGATGTTGTTATTTTAGAGGCACTTAACAAGGAAAATAGTGGGAAGAAAACCTCCCTGCTGTCATGTCCTTATTTTGTGACCTTCAAAGCTGACCAATACGTGGTCTCCAGTTAAAATCAAACAAAAAGCCCCACCCTCAATCCTGTAAGAATAAACCCTGGAATCTCTGAGGGCATCAGTCAAAGATGATGTAAAGAAATCCACATTTCATCTGTATATCTTCCACTACTCTGCTCCTTCTGTTAGCTTTTCCTTTACTAGGCCAAGGAAAGTCAGTGAAAAGCTGATTGCCTGTTCTTGCCAATTTTGCAAACGAGACGTTATAGGCTGGATGCAGAAAAAGGGGAGAAATAAATTACTGTTCTATTCCAGGGTATTTGAAAGTTAACACTTCACTGATTATCTTTAAAGGGGGCTTGAGTTGTGCAATCAGTGGTTGTTCTTGCTGCTATAGTGAGAAATATCACTGAGAAATATATGCTCTACTGTCAGCTGAACTTTTCAGGACCTTAAAATTAGCAGGTGTTCTTGTAGGAAGCCCACCAGAAGGCAAGTAGAGAATAAATCATAGGGAAAGCATATTTTAAATGTTAATTTCACTGCACGGCTGTGCAGTACTTGCTTTGTCTACGTAAAATAATGTGCTGAAGTGCCAGGCAGAACAGCGTAACTAGAAGATGCAGGCACAGTGTGGCCAGTTGTGTTGATGTGGTCCTTGGCAGTATTGTTCTTGTCAATTGTAGGTCTCCATATCTTGTAATTCTGGCATTTGGTATTGCTTTCATTCAGAAGACCAGTACTTTCTTTTATTCATTTCCCAATTATGCACTTAATAGTTTGTATTACCGGTAACAAAAATGTGTTACTGTTAAGTATAAGAGATGGAATTATATTGCATTACATGAAAAATGAGTAGTGACATGAGCTTTCAGTTTTGTGTAGGCTTTCTTAATAATGTCTAAAGAACACAAAAAAGCATGCATCGTATTTGCCTATAGGCTACCAATGACCTACTGCAAATTGTACTTGTAAGGCGCTTTCATTAACACTAGTTAAGTTTTATGATGTCGATTATTATTAATATTGTTAATAACCAGCAACTTGGTTATTGAATGAAAGGGTTCAGTGATAAGTGATTACTAAGCAATGTGTGTCTGTATTCAAGGCAAGTTCTGACGGTGAAGTGTGTCTTAATGCTTATATGAGTTTTATCTTCCATTCTCTGCAGATAGGAGCAATGACAAGGTGGAAGTTGGTATGAAAATTATTAGCTGAAGTTTCTTCTAAATATCTTTCTGCAGATTGGAAGTTTTATTTTCTTTATTTTCCTGCAATAAATGCCTCAAGCTGTATAAATAGATAAGTTCATATTGGGTCCAGAGGGGACCATGAATTCTAAGATCTATGGAAGGATGGATTTTTTTACTAGAAGGAACTTGCTCACCTGTGTATTCCAAACCCCACTGCTGTGCCTTTCTTTTAGCTGCAAAAGCTAATTACATATCACTTCCTGATAACATACTTGAGATTCCATTTCATTTCTGCCCTCAAATTGCATTTATATGTTTATGCTAAAGCTTGATTTTCATTTGTTTCTGAAATTAGTGTGCTGTTAAAAAGGTTGGATGATGCTGAGGGCCATGACAAAAGCTGGCAGAAAGAAATAGGAGTCTAGAGGGGAAAAAAACAAGAGTGAAACATTTTACTATCTTCTTTGTTACAGATGGCCTCAGTTCACTGTAGAATAGAAACTGGAAAATATTGTTAAATCCTACAGTGGTAAGCAGTAAGTGCTGAAAACTCTGTATTATATAATAATTTATCTTTATTCTTTAATATTTTATCTTATTTCAAGTGTTTTTTGCAGTGCTTCATTTTGTGTCTTTTGCTGTAGACTTGAGCCAAAACTCTTTCAAGTTAGCAAGAAAATTTTCCACCTTTGCATCAATGGGCTTAGGGGCCAGTACTCTCTCTCTGGAGTTCTTATTGCATTTGATTAATAATACTACGGCCGTTCAAGTAGCCAGGAGTTTAAATTGAAACTGGAAAGGAAAAAAATATTTCTCTTGCACACAACAGAAAACAAATTTGGGTTTCTTTCATTTGCTGTTCTTTATAAAAATGTTATTTGGGTGTGATTTGTATCATTGCTGGTAATGCAGATGTACTATTGAGCAACACTTAATCCAGACAGGTGCTGAAGTTGTTTTAGGTCAAGCTTAGCTTGACAATCCTTAGTTCACTTGCGTACCTATTTTTAGTGGTTGATAGTTTTTACAGAATAAAAGCACGTATGGGAAGGAAAAGCAGATGACTTCAAAATTATTCAAATACGTAAGTCTCCTTTTCAGACTCGTGCTCTCACATTCAGGATGGGCTGCCTTTGCTCTGTGCAAGTTTTCCTTTTGAGAAATGCTGGTATAGCACTTGGTTCCAGTGTCTCTGTGTTCTAACGTCCCATGCATTCATGAGCATGCGTGGAACATCATAAATTTCACTGAAGCAGTTTTGCTCACTATCAGATCAGACTTGAGGATATACATGACCTATTCGTATACGCAGAGTGTATGAATGAAGGCCAGACTGGCAGCATTCTTATTACAGTGAGGATTTGCCTTTGGCATCAGGGTGTGTTATTTTCCTGGGTTGCTGGTTTGTTTGTTCATCTTTATCTTGTACTGTCAGTAATGAATGCTGGTGAGATATGTGACCAGTAATCTGCTGTCTGGCTTGGCTGGGTTTCTTTTTTTGTAGAGTTTTCTTTCTTTGTGAAGGGTTGGGAAGACAGTTGGGTTGTGGTGGTTGTTTTTATTTATGAACCACTTATTAAATTTAGCATTCAGTAAATAGTCTAGTAGATGGGATGTCAGACTCAAATTCTTCAGTCCTTTTACTTTTAGATTAATGTTTCAAGCTCACGTTTTGTGTGATAAAACACTGGTGTGTTATTTTTTTCAGTAATCAATGTGAAACCAGGTACTGGATAGAGTGTTTATAATAGAAGTGTTGGGTCATTGACCATCACTGCAGCTGGCACATGGGTAGCTATGAAAAGAGTAGAAAATGGAATTCCTCTACTTTTTGTAGGAGATCTGCTTTAATGCAGTGTTCAGCTATGCTCTAGCTGTGTATATAAACACATCTTACACAGTTCTTAATCACTGCCTGTCCCAAATTCAGTGACAGTTACAGTGGTTCAAAACTGCTGGTTTTGAAATGCACAGGGTGTGATCTGTAAGATTTGGAATGCTGGGCTCTTTGCTCTTTTTGGCACCAATCACTAAGTTAGAGGAAAGCAGGGATTCACTCCAGGCATGGTACAGTCCAGGGACTGCAGTGGGAGCATACCCATTACATGTATTGCAGGAGAGCCTTGTACACTGCACACCTGAAGTGTATTTATAGTCCTTGCTGTTTCCCATTCTAAGCCACAGTGTAACGCCTGCACAAACGATTGCTTGGTGCTTTGGAGAATGAAGTGCAGAATGAGAATGAGAAATAGAGATTTCAGCATTACTTCAGACTTTGTTATGAGTATAATGGATTGGTTTTGTCAGACCCTGTGAATTAAACAGAGGCACTACTTTAAGTACATTTTAAGATTGGTTTATCTAGAACATTTTGGAATTGAAGTGGGTAATATCAGCAAACCAGCCAAATCTTTTCAATCAGACCATGTGCCCAGATAGGTGAAGTTTGTTATTCTGTCTGTTGTATCCGTATGAGGGCAAGTGCTGATCTTTGTTTCGTTGTTTCTTGTAGAAAAAGGAACTTGTTGTTTACTAGGAGGCAAGTTGGAGCTGAGAGATGCTACAGTTTATGCCTCTCTTAGAATCCCAAGTCTGTATGGGAGCAGCCACGTGGCTCCTGAGCTGTCAGTAGCTCAGTCTTCTGCTTTGGTTAGATCCGTGACTAAAAAATATGACTCTAATGCAGTGCCAAGCTTGAAGAAAGTCGCAATAGGACTGATAACAATGTGTCAGTTAAGAGGCTATTATGTTTCACTGCCTTAGAACAGTAGACTAAAAATCTGTTCCAACTTAACACTGGTGTAACTAAAGCTTTTTAAAAATCTGCTGTCTGCTCTAGTCTTAATAATACTTATTTTGCTGACAGCAGGAAGAACTAAAATATGCACCTGTTTACATGACAGTTCTAGATGTTGACAGTTTTACTGCAGGTATGCAGAGTAGCTACAAATCAAGGGCCTTGGGTCTTTTTCTTTGAGTGCAAACTTAAGAATCTGGGCTAGAAGCAAGCACAGAATGAAGAGAGTGGCTTTGAAATGCTGCAGAATGACAGCTCAGATATGCCAAGTCCTTTTAGTGGCAACTTCATAGAATGCTGGAGAGGAAGACAGTCTCTGCTCCCATTTTTTTTTTTTTTTTGTTATCATGCAATTTTCAGGGTAAATCAGGGCAAGGTTTTGCAGACCTTATGCATCCTCTTTAATGAAGTACAGAACAGGGTAGCTCTTGTAACTGCTCCTTCTAAATCATACTCTAGGCCCGTGTCATCTTGGTGGCTTTCTGTTCTCAACAGTTGTCTCTGAATCCAGCAGCCCAGCCTGCTTTCAGCGTATCTAATTGTTCTTCATCTTCCAGAACCCCTACTACCACCCAGCTTTCTCCCCTTTTCTATCTAGCTATTACTTTGATCATAGAAAGCAGTCAGACTGACTAAGCATGACTTAAGTTTAACTTAAGTTCAGAGCTGGCTTTTTTCTGATTACCTGATGATTTTGTGCATGTTTGGAAATGGATTCAAAATGGATGAGTGTCATGGTTTATAGGAGGCAGTGTCTTCCTCCTGACTATCTTAGAGACCAATGTAAGACTCACCTGGTTTTGAGACATCAATAACCAGAACACTGTAAGTGTATAGTAATTAAATATCAATGACAGTAGTGATGTTAGTTTCAGATCGGCTGAAACTTTAAGCCCCTTCAGGCTGTAGGTCCCATCTAGCTTTAGGGATGTGAAAGCATCCAGCCTCCATGACTGCTTTTAACCTGTCATTCCTGCATTGCTGACTACAGTGTCCTTTTCAGAATATTCTGAGGTTATTTTCATTAGTCTTGTCTCTTGTTCATCCATGTGATGAGTATCATCACTGTTTTAGAAGAATTGAAAACTGTCAGAACGACTGAAGTTGTTGGCGGTTTGGTAAAACTTTGAAGTTGTCATTTACTTGAACTTAAAAGACAGGGTTTTTGTTTTTATTTAGGAGGGTTTAACACAGTTTCTCAACTGTGGGAAAGGAGTGGACTTGTGAAACTCTTTGGGTGAGTATCTTAAAAGTTGAGGAGACGTGTAAGCCATACTGGTTGTCTGTTTTTATGTGGATCAAAAGATATCAAGATATTTTTGCCATTTCCATTCAACCCTGCAGTTTTCTGGAAGAAATGAGAGAAGTGATGACTGATGGTAGTAAATGTAACAGCAAGGTCTTGTAGGGTAAACACAAACCTATCTCTTTTTACTAGAGAAATCAATCCATAGGAAATATAGCATAAAGCCCAGATAAGGATGTTGACTGTATGAGGGCTGCTTGGAAAGTAGTGCCTCCTATTTTATTACATTGGTCCGTGACATCAGAGGCTGGCACATGTGGTATGACAGTAGAGGCTGAACCTTCCCATCGATGTTCCGTTACACTTTATTGCCGTGTGACAGATGGCAGCGGAAGGCCAGTCTGCCAAATTGGTGCCTGGCATTGAAATGCATGTGAAGCCATGGTGTGTCACTGACTTCCTCCATGAAGAGAATATTACACCCATTCACACTGATCAACGCTCACTGCGTGTTTGTTGAGAACACAGAACGCATGTGAGCACAATGAGGTGATGGGTGTTGTGTTTCAGCAGCAGAGCAGCAATAGCAGCTGCGAAACTGTGGGTCACCTCTGTTGGCACTGTTGTGTGGTTTTTTGTTTGTTTCTTTTACCAAGCATGGCATGCAGGCTCTTATTATTGATGAAAATGCCTAATGAATGGTGGTAACTGTTGGAAAATAGCTTTGTAGCTGAGTATTTGCTCTAACAAATAATCTTATTGTGCTCTTTCTCTCTGTTATGCTTTCCATGAGAATAAATAGGAGGCATTACTTTCAGAGCGATCTATCTGGGAAGCCAGCAAGTGATTGTCTTGTCTTTTTATTCTTCATTAATGTCTTTTAGAAAACACAGTTGAAATATTGATAAGCCATGTGGGTCATCTATAGTCCTTGGTTTGGTGACATTCATGCGTTTTTCTCTGGGGTGGTTGCTAGGTTCTCCAGTCAGCCAAGATTTATCAGTCTGTTACTTGAGGTTTGACTTCCTCTGTTTGACCAGCATCGCTTCTTTCCTTGGCTCTATCAACTAGCTCCATCTATCCTGTCACATTACATGTAAGATGTTTATTTCTTGTTTTCAGAGTTCTTATTTTCTCACCTGTCACATCTGTGAAAATATTTTAATTTTTTTTCCTGCCTTCAGTTCCCCATCACTGTCACCTCATTTAAGCTTTTAATGCTTCTCTTTTGTGCTATGATTTATCTGATGTGCAGGCCCCAGGCTGCAAATTGTCCTCTTTAATAACCCTTCTAAAACATTGGTGCTTACCAATAGGTAAGCTGAATTGCAGCAGCTGTATTGCGCTGAAATAACTGTTCTTCATACTGTCTGATATTATCCTTTATTCTTTCCTCTCATGTCTTACTGAAGGGGTGATTGTCTTTTGTGGTAGCATAGATATTTTTCCTACCTTTCTTCATCTTTATCTTCATTTATACAGTGCTTAACAGGGTGGCTTGTTGTGCAGATACCATAGCAACATGAACAATGAGAGGGATTATATTTATTGCTTTCTTTTCCATTCTCTGAAACATTTGTTTGCATACCATTTGCAGGCCTCCTGAAGATTGGAGGCTGCAGGAAGAGAAGCTAATGCTATTTGGTGGTATGTTGTAGGGTTTTTGTGTGCATTTTATTTTTGTTTGTCTTTCCCCTCTCACCTAATAACCTGTAATAAGCTGTACAACTCACAGTTGTAGCAGAGAAGAATAGGTGCATAACTTTGCTCTGTAGTCGTACTAAGAACTTTGCTTAAACCTTGGCTTCAAATGAGACAATTTGTTGAGAAGACTTAGAGTGTACTTCATGCATGTCATGCATGTCATACAATCATGCATGTCATTTACATCCCATCCATATGTGGGCTTTCATTTGTAGGGCAGTGTGATAACATTAATGTTTCTTCATGAACCCAAGAACCAGAAAAAAAAACCCAGTCAATCTGACTGCTACCTGTAAGTCCAGCATTCTGTGTCACAATCTGAAGACAGGGGAAAGCACAAGTGTGTGTTGCAGATACAGATGTGCCACTTACTGGATCCCCTTGAAATGGAGCACTTCTGGAAAGCATATTCTCAAGTGCTGATTACTCTCATGCTCTTCTCGAGTCTCAGCACATTAGGTATGTGTTTATCAGATATTTCAGTTTCATGGCCATGCATGATGAAAGTGCAGATCTATTTTAGAGCCCTCTTAAGTTTTGAGTTGGTTTCTATTCCTCATGTACTGTTCTTTAAAGGGGAGCATTTATGAATAGATGATAGATTTTTCTCAAAGCCTGGGATGGTTCAAATCTTATGCAAAGTCGTTCTTATTTTTTAGCTGGATAGATTGCTGGTGGAGAAAGTAGACTTCATATTCTTCTAATATTCTTCCACCTCTACTGTGTTTGTTGGCTGCTGCCTTAGATTCTGAATCCTCAGAAGCCCTGATGGTATATCTGGAAATCATCCCCTGGACTGTGGGTGTGATTGTCATTCAAATGAGCTAATGGTAGTAATAAGATGGCTTGATATATCCTGACTATATGTAATTCAGCAGATGATAGCTTCGTATGTTTCCTAAACTTTGACCTATTTCTATGGAAATGGAATGCATCAATCTGTAGCAGGATGCTTTTTTTAATGTAGCTCTATGTGAACAGTTTCACATGGTGCATCAAGTAATAATTATGAACAAATTGTAATGTTGTCACTGTTGTGCAGTTTGCAGACTTTGTGCTCTTAGGAGTGCTTTTTACCCCTCCCCTTTCTGCTTTCTCTTCCCACCCCCAAGTGTTTTCCTCTGTACATCTGAATGGGAGTGATTTCTCTGGCTCTTGGTGATTTCTTTTGGATCCAAGCACTGAAATAAACTCCTGTTTCATTTTTTTATTGTGCAAACTTACCTGGGCCTTTTGTAGTCAGTGTTGGGTCTATAACATTCAGTGAGTGGGTTCATGTGTTGAAATAAACATAAAGTAAGATATTAACAGTAAAATACAATTCAACTGTGAATCTTATTCTGGCTGGAATGCACGATGTCACTGTTAATTCTAGATTTGGTATTTAGCTAGCCAGTGTTGTGGTATTTTTTTTTAAGCAGCTGTGAAATACTGTCTATTAGCTCCAATAATTGTTTACTGCTATCATCATAACTTCTCTGCTTTAAGCTTCTGGTTTGCTCTTGGAATGGCTTTTCTTTGAGCTTTGCATTATTGCAGTCACAGAGCCTCCCTGCATCCTAGCGCTCTTGTCTCTGCCGTTAGCTACGTCGAGGAAAAGCAATAGAAATTTCTTCACCAGTCCTTAAATGCCCTGAAATTGGAAGTCCAAACTGACTTATGTTTTAACTAGATTATTTCAAAGGCAGGCTAGGAAGGAAGTCTTGCAAACATGATGCAACCTAAAAGAAAAAGATAATTCTTTCAGCTTCCCAATAATATGCCACAGCAGATGCTCTGATTTCGTTCTTGAGGACATACCCTGGATGTTTCTGCCTTCCTTTTTCGGTTGCTTTTGGAGACAAAAGTTGTTAGGCATTACTCAAGGTTAGCATTTTCTGTGAGTTAATTAAACTTGCTTATTTATTATTTTTTAGATATGGTTGCTTTCGAAGGATATTTGCACATATCATTCTATCCTTCTGGCTTTGTCAGATTTTCTTCATCTTATACAAATAACCTAAGTTGAAAATGTGAGATGATGGTTTGCAGTTTGGTCTCTAGAGATCTAATTGTGAAATTAGGAATTACTGTAAAAGCTGCGCTGTGCCTATGTACTTCATTTCCTCTGCTGTTATACTTGCAGAGTACGTGGATAATCAATGTTTTGTGTTCCTGTTGCCTCCTAATAAAGCACTTAGTGGGAGAGGTGGAACATCATAGATCTGATGTTAGGCTGTTGGTGTTAAACTGGGGAAGTGACTCTTTCTGTATAGCTTTTAATTACTGTTAAGTCAACAGACAGACTCGCTACTAGCCCAGGACACAGTTTAGAAAAACTTCTGGGATGTGTTTCTGCTGCATTAACTTGGCTGCGTTTGTGGTAGTCTGCCTGCAGGTAACATCATCAACTTATGCTATGTGCCATAAGTCGCATGTTGCTTGTGTGGGGTTTCATGCAGGCAAGTCAAATCCTACTGATATTTTTTAGCTGTATCTGCAGTGCTCTTGTAGAATGGTTACTTTACTTCAGTGTTTCGTGAATGGTGTGTGTTACTGCAAATTGGAATGGCATTCCATACATATGCAGTAGCAGCTGGAGTGTGCCACAGCTCTATAGAGGTAAGGCAGCCTGGCATGTACCTTGGGGGGAAAAAACTTCAAATCCAAGTGCTTTCTGAGGTCATTAGTGTGTCACTGGCAACATTATAGTTAGAGGGGGGGCACTTAATTAACATTAATTGCTCATGGCTCACTGTGTGGCTCATGAAGGGTTTACTAAAAAGTACCTTGAGGAAAAACTGTTTTGAGGGAAGCGTGTCTTCTCTCGTGCTTAAGCTCAATGTACATACGAATTTCTGTGCATCAGGCAGTGATGTCAATATTACTTCTATTTGCTTAATACTTGTGGATTTATAAAGGTATTTGAACTTGAAGGCCTGGCAGGAGAAAGAACCATGGGCAGAAGCCAGCTCTCCAGTGTATGTTGCTTTTCAGTGGTTTTTTGGATGGAAGGAGAGTAGAATGTATTTCGTGCAGACGAGCAGGTTTATCAAGACTGTGATCTCTTCCTTTAACTCTCTCTCCTTTGTTCCACTCTTTTCAGCTCATTTTTGTAAGGGAGGTTTTATTCTCAGACTGCATTTTTTTCCTCTTCTTGCAGCTTGCTGGCTACAAAGAGGAAAAAGTGACAGGTTTGAAATAAAGGTAATGATGGGTAATGGTTTATATTTCTCTGCCAGTACAATCAGAGAAAAGCACTCAAAGCACTTCCATATGATAGCTCTAGTACAAAATAAGCTAAGCAGGTTAAGATGAAAAAGAATTAATGGTGTAAAGGAAGAACTTCCCTGTTTTATTATAAGGCTAGAAGATAGCCTAGGATTAGGAATTTGCTTTCTGATATTTAGCGGTGGCTTAATCTCTCATCTGTTTATTTTTTTACAGCCCTTTTGCCGTTATCTTTTAAATAAACACACTTAAAAAAGAAAGTAACCTAGTAATCCTGTGTATGCTCATATGTGTTGTGGATAGAATAAGCAGTTAAAATAACCTTGTCTCTCCCTCATAGGATCTCTTGGATCGACACCTTGCTTAACTGAGTGGTTGTGCTTTACTGAATTTTTCCATTGCTGAAGAATCCATCAGAACCATTGGTGAGCTATGCTTTACTGTTTTCTGATGGTATTTATTTGTTGCCATGTGCAGTTGCTTTATGTGTATCTGTTTTGTTGTAACTTGTAAGTTAGGATTCTACTTGGCATCTTCTAAATTGTGTAGACCTATGAATGTATCCAGTGCCACAAATAGGGTTGACTTCAATTCTGGATTTTTCTTTTGACTACTAGAAAAATACTTTTGTAAAAATAGTCAGTTGCTCTGAAAAACAAAACAACAACAAAAAAAAAAAAACCAAAAAAACAAAAAAAACTGTTCTCACATCTCCATGTCATCTTTCCTGGTAAAAAATGAGAAGTGCAAGTGGTCCTAAGTATGTCAGTGGCCATATGTGATAAGATGCTCCAGAGGTGTCGTTAACTATCAGTGTTCCACCAATTCTTCTTCCAGCTTGATTCTTTCATCTTCATCTTTGTACTCCATTAGCTTTTAATGTTTTGTGCCCAAACTGACAACCCTGCAGTGCTTTCACACAGCTGCTTACCTGATTTGATTATCCTTATCTTAGTTGCGGTTTCCATTTGTTGTATTACATTTTTTGACCATGTAGTGCTTGGAACAGAGGTTTAATTTTTGTGTCTTGTCATGATCTATGATGTATATCACTAATGCAGCTGGTTGTGAATTTGCCCTGTTTAAACAAAAAATCAATTTCCACTTTTGGAGAAGTAATTTGCATTAGGGAGGGGATCTTTGCTTTGGAATGGAATTAGAAGCTCACCCTAGAAGAGCTGATGGTGATGCTATTAGCGTTGTTGTCTGAAGAGTTCAAAATCCTGAGTCGTTGGTGTGCCTAATTCAGATGAGGGTCTTGCTTTTCGGCCTCACACAGGAGACCCAACAGATGATGTGACTGAGAAGTCTCCTCTTGAGATATTGACTATTAATTGGGTAGGGTAGGCTTTTTCACTTTATCTAGGGTTTTTGTTTTTTCTTTTTTTAAACTTCAAAAGGCTGTAGTTTTATCCTGCTGTACTTGATCTTCAAAGAACTTTTTTGACTTTACGTTTGATACTATGTAATGCCAAACACATTCTGCAAGGTGTTGAGTGCTTCTACTTCTTGCATTTTCACACTAGTTGGTCTTGTTACCTAATTAAACTGGTTCCTGCTGGGATCCCTTGAGTATGAAATTCACGTACGTTGTATGTTGTGGAATCTAATAAGTACCTTTTATCATTTATTATGTCATTTATTTCTTAATATGTTGTCATAACATTTTTCTTAATGGCTTTGATATTTTTTTAATGCAAATTGGAATAGCTTAACTTCCCCTCCACAAATAATACTGTTTCTTAATCATGCCATATGATTGTTCTATTTAGTACATATTCCCAGACCAATTATTTTACATTTTTCTACATTGAACTACATTTGCCATCTGCTGGCCTCATTACCTAAATTATCCAAATCCTTTGGAATTTGATTCTGGTATTCCTCATTATTTGCTCTGACTCAACTTGAGTATTGTTTTAAAATGTGGAGATCTTACTGTGATTACTATTCTGTAAATCAGTTGGCATAAAGTAATGATCTGACAAATACAATTAAGTATATGTAATTCTTCCCTTTTCAGTTTTAAGGTAAATCTTACACTCAAACTACGTTAGATCACTCTGTATTTGGTGTTTGAGCTATATTTTAAAATTTGATTCTGCAGAGCACTAAGATGAATTGGAGATACTGAATGCCTTTTACCTTTGACACTTCTTCAGCCATAAGATGCTGATGAATCTTTTCAGTTTCCCAAAACGTCATGAGGAAAAGGAGTGTTTCTGTGAGGACACTGAGGTAGAAAAATGTGGCGTGTCAAAGAAAACAGTATCACAAGCAAAGCTCCTGTCTAGAGCTTGATTTGCCAGTCAAAATAATCTGCTGCAGTATTGACAATGAAATCTTATGTTTTCCCTCTGACTTGCCAATATTCATAGGAAAGACACGTGCCAGCTATCAGTTTAAGGAATATAAATGTCAAGTAGGTTAACTTCATACTGATGGATGCGTATTTTTATCCATAGTTCATTATTGATTTGATTTTTTGAAAATTAACTTTGTGATAGGTCTTGCTGCACTTGGCGGTTTTGCAAATTAAATTAACTGAGGACGCCTTTTATGGTGTAAAGATATCTTACAAGTTAAGCAATTAATTTTCTAATACACCCTCAATATTTGCTACTAATCAAAAGCTGTGCTTGCAGCTCACAAAGCAAACAAAACAAAGGGTGAAAAAAAGCATCAATCCTTAACCCAAAAACTGACTTTAGACTTGTATTTAAAAAAAAAAAGTCCAAGTCCGAAAATCATACAATCATAGGAAGGCTGATTTCATGGGTAACTGAGCTCTCCTCCCTCCTTCTGGGCAGAGTTGCCACCTGATATATCAGGCTGTCCAGGGCCCTGTCAAACTGGCCTTGAACGCTTTCAGAGAGGGGGCATCCATGGCTTCTCCAGGCAGATTGTTCCAATGCATCCTCACCTTTTGTTTAGTAATTTCTGCCTAACGTGTAACTTGAATCTCCCCTCTTTTATATTAAAGCCATTCCCCTCGTAATGTCACAATCTGCCTTGTAAAATGTCTCTCTCCCTCTTGTTTATAGGCACCCTTTAAGTACTGGAAGGCTGCAGTAATATGTTCCTAGAGCTTTCTCTTCTCCAAGCTCAACTAGCCCAGCTCCTTCAGCCTTTATTCTTAAGGTGTTCCAGGCTTTTGATCACTTCTGTGGCCTTCATCTGGACCTGCTCCACTACCTCCATGTCTGTCTTGTGTTGGGGGCTGCAGATCTGGACATGGTACTCCAAATGGGGCTTCACAATGGCAGACTAGAAGGGGACAATCCCCTTCCTCTCCCTACAGATCGGTATCACTTCTGACACAGCCCAGGACAGAGCAGGTCTTCTGGGCTACAAGAAGAGCTGGATATAAGCCAGCATTTTGCTCATCACTGGGACTCATCTCCTTTCAGCTGTGTTTGTAGTATTTAGTGTGGAATTTGAATATTGCATCTGTAAGAAGCCTTTTTGACAGGTGGTGTGTTATATATGGAACATGCTTTCAGCCTAGTTTACTGAGAAGAGTAATTGCCTTCATCCTTACCTTGGTATTGCCAAAAGAAGGTGCAAGTATTAGCAAATCTTCATATTGATAGAACTTGTCCAGGTTTCCTGAGGATTGTGGGCTATGCTGCCTAAACCTTTCTTTCTGGAAAAGCTCAGTTATTTTTATCACACTAGCAACTCATTGATGGTCTTCAACACTGTGCCAAATTGAATGGCTATTAAGTTTATCCTGCTGATTCGTTATGTTTTTCTTGTATATTATGTGTGCTTGTATGTGTTTGTGGGAGAGTGTGTGAATGTGAGTACGTGACAAAAGCAGCATTTATCTGCTTGCTTATATAATGGGAGGAGGAACAATGTTCACTTTGCTTATTCCTTTGAAGACTTCTAATGAAGTAGCTGTAAATGTCAGTTGAAATTAAGCTGGTATGTCTGACTCTTTGACTAGAATAACTTGCTTCTCCCTCTTTCTAGTGTCACTATTGACAGGTGCTGCTTTTCTTCTTCTTAAGAGGTAATTAAGGGGAAATCCATTTAGTAAAGTGCATTTTGTTGCCTAGATTAATAAATGATGGGCTTACAAGGTCGAGGCCACTGACACATAGACCTAAATACACCTTTTAGCTTTTAAATATGATCTAGCTAAGTTTAGAGTTGTTATTATAGAGTCATACAATTCCTCAGGTTGGAAGAGATCTTGAAGATTATCAAGTCTGACCACTACCTAACCATAGTACCCTGACTCTACCAACCCTCTGCTACATCTCGTCCCTGAGCACCAATCCAAATGGTTTTTAAACGTTCTGGGATGGTGATTCAATACCTGACGTTTTCTCTGGTGGCATTAGTTGTTTGCTTCTCCCTGTTACTTACCATAGAACATAAGTTTGGAACTTGCTACCCAGTATATTACATTTTTTCACAAGCTATGAGGTTGAGCAGCAGTGAAGTTAGCTGTTCTTACCAGGTGTTACTATCAAAAGGATGTTTTTTTTTTTTTTGCAGACTAAACAGGATGTCCAAGTACGATTTTTCTCATTCAAGAAAGCATTAATATGCGATAGAAGTGCTGGTGTAAATGTTTATCCTGGTATTTCTGTTAATGTAGGAAGATTCTGAAGTTGTGTTGTGTTTCCTTGTCATTATTAGTTGTGTTGGTTTCCTTATCATTCCCAATGTGTATGGGAAACTGTACCTTCTGTGCAGTCTGATGCCCATTGAAGGTACTTCTAATCCCAAATCCAAGGACTGCGTACTTCATAGTTTTGCTGTGTACTGAAGTACAGGGAAGTGTCTGTGTGTGGGGCAAGTGGAGATCGAGGCTCACAATCTGGTTTTGTTTCTTCTGTTCAAAGCCGTGTGGTATCCTGTGCCTTTCCATATCTGCCTCAAAGTACAAGAACAATCTGTAGTTTCTGGGCCAACCTGTAGGCACGTGATTACTGTTTCGAAAGGTGAAGAAAATACAGCCTAGATTGGGCTTCACAGATGTCTTCTGATGAACTTTAAGAGACAAAATAGTTTAGTTGAAGAGCAACTTCAACTTGATTTCAGATTTGAACGTATTAAAATACGGTACTCAATTTTTTTAATTATGGGTGTGTAGGGTGATGCATTCACTGAATCTGATTGTCTGAAATTCAGTAATATTGCATATATCGGGAAATAAGAAATAAAAGAAGAGGTCACGGAGGAACAAATTATATAATATTTTTAACTTCATAGGAATCACAGGGAATTCATATGGCCTTTATTAGATGGAAATTTAAGTTGCGTTTTGAATAGAAGTTTTTGTTATGTCTTATGATATACAGTCAGTTGAGCTTTTGAACTGATAGTATTGTAGAACAGTTTTGCATAGTCAGTCATTACAGTGCATGAAGTGTCTCTTGTTTTGGGTTTCATAGTTGTTCCTAAATGTTTTGCTACCTAGAAAAAAAAAAAGAAATACATTAAACATGTGTAGGAGTTTATTTTCAGTACTATTTTCCTTGTAAATAACAATGTTCTTTTTAAACAGTGTTTGTTATGCATGACAGCTCTGATGCATTGTAAGTTTTGTTACAATCTCAAATTTCATGTAGCAGATTAAGTGTGAGCTTCCCAACTGTGCCTTATTACAGTTGGTTTGTTTTAAGTAAAACAAAATGAAAAACAACCAAGTGACACAATGAGGTCAGCTGGGGACACAGCGCTCTAGACTACCTGGTGGACTGAAGTAGTGGGACACAGAAGGTGTTTGGCATCTGTCTTTGAGTGATGCAGGTTATGGGAAGTGACGTTTTGGTTGTTTCCCAATGGGCGCTGAAAGCTGTGATGTTTTGCAGGAATAGCTCCCTCTCCTTTCTAAATGCATTGGTTTTCTTGTTTTTGTTTTCTAGTTCTTGATAAATGCTGACCTAGTAATCTCTGCTACTTGTGGCTCACTTCTCCATGAGATGCTTCAGCATTCTTTTCCATTGCTCTGGTGAAGAGCTGCATCTGGTTAGTCTTCCTTAAATTTTAAGTCTGAAAGAACACAACGTTTTGACAGGACTCCTGGTGTTATGGTCATGTGTGCACTCATAGGATCAGGTTGATTTTCTTTTTTTTTTTTTTTTTTTTTAATTTTTATGCAGCATTACTTCTAACTAATTTAAATTTTATGATTGGAGAAGCTTCTAGTTACAGTGCAAGTAAACGATTACTTGTTCGTCTTCTTTATGCTGCTTGAAATAGAACCAATGACCAAAGTTGCTGTCATGTTTCTCCCATAGCAACTTAGTAATAATCCTTTCAGAACAGCTGGGGCAAGTATCTGAGTAGATCAAGTACTTGCTGTTCTTAATCTTGCTATTCCTTCGGATGTAATGAGTTCATCACTTCAGTGCTCTGTGCTTCACTTTATTAAAGAAGCTGAGTGAGAGAGATGTGAAGGAAACCTGCGTGCAGTGTGGGCAAAAAAAAAAAAACAGGCAGCATTTTCCACCCCTTTTCCGCAATAGAAGAAAAGATTCAGCCAAGATTCAGCAGAGACTGTAAAAAAAAAAAAAAAAAAAAAAAAAAAAAAAAACTTGTTACAAGGTTGTGGAAAAGGTTATTTTTTTGAACAGCAAGTTGATAAAAGGCCAATAAGCAAAGGTTTCTATCTGTGCCTCTTAGGAAGAAAAAGAGTTGAGAGACGGATCCAAAAGAATTGCCATTAGTAACACAGTTAGGGGATAACATTTTAAAAGTGGAGCACAAATGATGCTAAGCTCATTTCTGAAGTCAAATGCTGTGTGCTAATGGTAAAGAACTTGATTGAGTGGGGGTGAAGGGAAGGAGGAAGATGAACTTAAAGAATACATGGAAAGGAAGTAATCATTTAAGTACACATGTTATCAAACATACAGAAAAATAGCAAATTAGACCTAGCAATTACAACCAAGAAGGAGTATCTTGGAATTAGTTGAGATATTTCTGATTACTATTTTATTTTTTTGAGTATGTGAAGCAGAAGCCAAAGAACCAGTAAAATGTAGGGCACTGTAACAAGATAGAGACCAGCATCTTGGCATGATATAGAGTCTTGTTTATTTACACAGCAGGCAGTGAACTTGTGAAACATTTTTAAAAGGTGCTTGGGCAAGTAGAGAACTTGAGCAGGTTTGAAGTACGTGATGTACAACAAGTCAGTGAGTAGATACTTAGGAATTAGATGGGGATGCATTCTCATGCATCCCTATTATGATGCTTTCTGATGCTGGTGAATTATTAAAGGAATGGATTGTAGATGGTGGCAGGCTTGCTTGTTCTAAGTAACATAGCCTAATAATATTACTCTCATGGACAGAATCCTGGACTCGATCATCTGATGCACTAAGACACAGGCACAGCAAGAACAAAGGTGGAGAGCAGGAGTGCTAATGGGTGTCTGGGGAGCACAAATACTGGATTTGATAAGCTCGTAGGGAATGAGACAGGATTATTTTGCAAGTTTGGTTGTAGGAAGGAAGGGCATAAAGGTGAGCCGAAGATCAATGTAGTTAAGTGCAAGGTTTTGCACTTGGCTTGAAGTAATCCCAGATTGTATACAGACTAGTAGAAAAACTCCTTGAGAGCAGTTCTGTGGAGAAGGACCTGGGGCTCCTGGTGGGTGAAAAACTGAATGTGAGCCAGTAGTGTGCTCTTGCAGCTTGGAAGGCTAATGGTATCCTGGGTGCTATCAGGAGAGCGTGCAGCAGGGACAGGGACGTGATTGTTCTTCTCTACTCTGCCCTCTTGAGGGCCCAGTTTGAATACTGCATGTAGGTCAGGGATCCTCCTGATTCCTCCAGGGAATCTGTGGAGCTGTGAAGGGTCCAGAGGAGGGCCGTGGCAATGATAGATGACTGGAGCACACCTTCTCTATTGGGGGATGTTGAGGGAGTTGGGCTTCTTCAGCCAGAAGAAGAGAAGGCTGCAAGGAGAACTTGTTGCAGCCTTCTGGTATTAAAAAAGGGATTATAAAAAGGAAGGGAATCACCTTTTTGCTAGAGTAGGCAGCAACAGGGGGGAATGGTTTTAAGCGCAAGGGGAAAAGGTTTAGATTAGATGTCATGGGGAAGACTTTTACATAGAGGAGAGTGGTGAGGTGCTGGAACAGACTGCTCAGAGAGGCTGTGGATACTCGATCCCTGGAGGTGTTTGAGACCAGTTTGGATGGTGCCCTAGGCAGCCTGGTCTGGTACCAGATCTGGAGGTTGGAACTTGGTGATCCTTGGGGTCTCCTCCATCCAAGCCATTCTATGATTTTCTGTGTAGCAGAAATTGTGCCTGTGGCAAATTTGCCCTCCTAAGTGAGCTGTACACATAATGAAAAATGCTGATTGGTCCATCTGGCACAAAGAATAGGAAAAATGAGGTTCAAAGTGTGAGAAGGAACAAAATTAGCATGTGATAGTTCTCTAAGCAAATTTGTGGCTTTTGGTATGTCTAGCTGTGGGAGTACCTTGATTTGTGTAGAAGAAAAAAGTCAATCTTTAGGGTTGGATTGCTACTGGTAAGATGTTGGAACAAATATATTGTCCAGATGATTACTATAGCTTAAAAATATTCTCTGTAAGCTCCACTAACCACCAGTTACCATTCTGTCTAATACAAAGGTTGTGGGATCAGTTTAATGAGTCTTCCTTGGTCTCCTGTGCTCCTTGTCTTACTGTAAATTAGTCATGTAACTACAGGATGTTTCTCTCCGGTCTTCAAGAGAAGCAACAAGAACATGGAGTGGTATATATTTTCAGTGGATCATAGTTATTTTGGTATTCATGGAAATGGTATGAGCAGCAGCTCCTTACTCCCAGCTTCTATAGCTGGACAGATAGAAAGAAGATCATCGATGATGTTTCTAGTTCTACCTCATCATATCAACATCTCTGGCTGATTTATCTGCTTCCTGAGAGTAGACAGCATTGAAGAAGGAGTTTATACTCTTAGAGGTATGCGGAAGACTCCTGTGGGGTCCCTAATCTGCAGACAGAGCTGCTCAAAAGCAAGCAGCTCTGCAGCTGATGTCTTTCTGACCTACCTCTGCAAATGAAGAGTGAGAGTTCATGGCACGATCTGTTGTTAGTATTTTCAGCTGAACAAATGAAGATTTCTGACTTTCTGAAGTTTCTAAGGTGAAAAGCAAATGAGGAAATCTCACACCATTATCTCAAAGAGCAAGGCAGAACAAAACTGTACACGATGTCCTTTGCAGGATGTTAAGTTCAGATGAACCTGAGTTTCTCTCTTTTGAGTTGTATCAGAGGTCTTTGTGGTCATGGTGATATTTTCAAGATGTTGTTGTCTCAAGCCAGTGTTCAGAATTAGTGCTGAGAATGAAGGAGAGTCAGTTCTGAGATCTTGTACCGCGTTCCTCTTATATGATGGAGGGTTTTTGAGTTGGCTTTTCAGGCCATAGACTCTCCAGGTAACCTGGGACAGCTCTGGAGAAGAGCTAGAACATGACTGAGCTTTTTACGTATCCACAGTGTTAAATGCAGTTTATCGTGCCTGGACAGGAGATGGATTTTAGTGTCCCAGTAGGTTTAAAACTCCCATGTACTTTAGCATCTGTGGGCATTGTCACTCTAATTATTACTTTTGTAGAGTCTGAAATTGATTGAATCCAGGTGGTTCAGTGGCTAAAGTCTTGAGACTCTGTCCTTGCACTTCTGTCAGTCTTTTTGTATGCGGAGCTTTGTTGGAGTTAATACTGCAGAGGGAGATTGGGGAAAAAAAAAAAAAAAAAAGGCAAGGCGAAGGTATTAAGGTGTAAGTAAAGCTGCGGTTCAAGACTCTGCATGAAGAAGATATAGGAATGTTCTATCTATACCTTACAGGTGGAGTTTAAATGTCACAGAAATACGAGATGTTAATAAACCGCAGTCCTATTAAAAAAAAAAAATCAACTGAAGTTTTATTTTCATTTTATATATGGGCTTTTTAATCTGTTGTTTAAGGAAGGTATGAAAAAATGAAGGTTCTTCTCTCTCCCTTTTCTAGTTTACTAAATAGGCTGTGGAGAAGCTGATGGTATTCTGTGCATTTCTTCAGTACAGCATAGGGCCCACACTGTCCATCATTGAGTATTCCTGGATTATTCCTTTTAGAGCAGAGGAAGGAATCTGGAAAAGCTCCTGCAAGGGCAGAGAGAATTACATCTGCTAAAAGTAAGAGGCTGTGTACGTGGGATTTTCTTAACTTTTTTCTTTCTTCTGCTTATAGTAGATTCTGTGGGTGTACGACTACTGACAGCCATATATAAACGCTGCTGCAGAATTCTGCTATCCCTGCTACAAATTTTAGGCCTGTTGTGCTGTAATTTCAGAGCTTCTGTTTTTGTATATCCAATTATAGATCTTATTTTGGTGTTGAACTTAAAGCAGGTGGCTATAGTAGGCGCAGATCTAGCTGATTTTTATATATGGAATCATAAAAAGCAAGCAGCAGAGACAAAGCTTGCTTGTAAACTGGTTGTGATTTTTTTTTTTTTCCCTTTTTCTTATTGAAGAGAAAAAGCGTACAAATCCTTATAGACTTGGACTCCTCTGAGCGGAGATTTTAAAATGAAGTATTAGTGTTCCGTACTTACACTAACGTAGTAAATATGTAAGAAATGATAAACAGAAGTTAATTGCATTGTAAGTGTACATAACCTCATGAACTGTTCTCCACTAAAGTCATAATTAACTGTCTGCATGCGCAGAGGTGTCCAGTGACGTTTCCTAGCAGCACTTATCAAGGATTTGGCACTAGGTTAAAATGGTTTACACAGAGCCAGTTAGAAAATGTAATTTTCATCACACAGTACAATAGTTTTGTCTGTTCTGATTAAGAACCGCTCTTATTTTCTAGCCTAAGGTGTAGTGACAAGTGTCAAAGCAAATCTTTCATTGAACATGATATTGAATCATCAGTGCTACTTGTTAGAAACAAAAGAAAATCATAGTACTAATGCAGCAGAAAGAAGATGGGTGCTGTTGTTGCATCTATAACGTGGGATTTGGGAGAGTTGATTTGAAAGCTGTTTGATTAGGATGGTTTCATCTCTTTTATGCCCTACCTTCAGGAAAAGAGGAAAAAAACAAGTTTCTGGTTTTGTATTGCATCTTCCTTGAGCTAAGTAGTCAAAAGAAGAGAAATAAATTGTATTTAACTTTCTAATGCCACATGCTAATTTAGACATGGAACAAAGAAATGGAAACCATTATGTAAGTGGTTCAAAGGTAACCTCTCTGGTGACTGTGTAAAATTTAGGCTATAACACAAGAATGCTCATGAAATGCCTTCAGATATCAGCCCACATTACAATCTGCTGTTTTGTTTTGAATGAATGTGTCGTGACTTGAAGTTTAAGTGGTAACTACAGATAAGATTGATCAAAGTACTTTAATGATCTCCTTTTTCAAGTTAGCTGCTGGAAATATTTTCTTTCAATTTGCTGAAGTCCATTGAGAATATAATTTTATTTTGCTTTGCATAAAATTAACGAACTTGTGATGTTCAGAAGCCGGTGCCAAAATCTTAATTGAAACAGACACTTCTTTGCAGTCGCAAGCATATTGCTAGGAAAAGGAGCATCCTGTCTGAAATAATTTTATCTTTGATCTTTAAATACTGAGACAAATTTGGTTGGAATACTTTGCATGTGTTTCAATTGTTTAAAGTATTTTCTTTTCTGTGCTACTTTACTAATATATTGTGCTGTAACAGCATTATTTTAGAGGAGTGCTTGCTAGGTTTTGTCCCAGAGCATTTATTCTTTCTCTGTGTAGAGGTTGGAGCTGCTTTTTGTTGGTTGTCTACGGTTTCAGTAAATCAGATTTGGAGTACTGTATTTGTGTCAGCAGTTGTAAGATCTGCTCTGCTTGAATAACTTAACCTTTATGAAATGCCTGTCTAGCTTCTGGTCTGTAGGAGTGCAAAAGTCTTCTGCAGTGGAATTGGTGTGGCTTTACCATGCAGAAATGGGATGTGTAGGAGGACAGGAACTGAAAGATAAAATCCAGAGAGATCAAAAGAAGTATATACATGTCTTCGTTAATAAGAACTCAGATCTGAAATAGCATCTTTTTGATCCTGCAAGGGGCTGGAGGAAAGCTTTAAATTGAGATGGGAGGTACAGGCTAGCTGAGCTGTCATTGCATTTCTTCTCCTTTCTCTGTCATACATGGTGATTGGTGGATGTCAAGAACAAATGCATGTGGACTTGCTCGGTTTCTCAAAGCAGGCCATTTATGAGCTTATTTATTTATGAGTTCTGGTGTAAAATTAGTGCTGTATCTCGTGCAGCCTTTTGAGGATATTGTGAAAGGGTTTTTACGTATTTAAACACATACATTCTTGTAAATGTGTTCAGAAAGGGAGTATATCTATCCTGATTTTCTCCACTAGCAGAGCTACTTAAAGTTAGGATGGGAAAGGAATCTGAAGCTCTCAAGCGAATTTGGTGGTTTTCACTGTTGATTGCAGAAGTGTCACTACAATTTAAATAACGGCTGAGGATTTTTGTGCATGGTTATCAAGTCAAACTTATTGAAGAGAACTAAATCTATGAAGATGCTACGTTGCTCTAAGTCCATACAAACAGTAGTATTTTTCAAGTTCATTTTCCTTTGCTCCTTCACACTGTACTTCCAAGTATTTTTGAAATGAAGAAGAAGGATTCATGGCTTTGCACTCCTTACTAGTTCTGCTTCTTTGTGCTGTTGCTTTCAAATAACCCCAGTAGCAGTTGGCACATGAACCTAGTTGGCAAGGATGTCAGTGTAGCTATTTCTTGACTATGATACCAGATCAGTGAAAGCATTTCCTTACTATCCGGATTTTCATTGTTATTTCCTGTAGAGTCACATCAAAATAATTCTGAAAGAGTACAGAAATTAGGCCTACTGTGCAACCATGTTTAGAGACAACAGCTTACTTCATATGTCAGTGATAATTTCATAACTATATATTCTATTTGTAGTTAATATTTTTATTTACCTTGAGTATTTTATATTAAATAAAAAGGTCTAGAATGGGAAGTAAACTCCCCCCAAAAACATGCACAAAACTGAACAATACCCACTCAAGTAAACAAACCCCCTCCAGACATAAGCAAATTCCAAATCAAATTTAAACCTGAAATAACTTGATAGTAGACAGAAATTCCTTTGGACTCAGATCTGCTACAGTCAGGGCAAAGCAGTTCAAGAGATTGGACCCAGCATTCTCTGAATTATTGTTTAAACAGGTTCCATATTTGCTTTTACAGTGGAAACATGTTTGGGGACTCTCAATCGCCCTCCACCTGTCCTCTCCCCTTTCTTAAGGAATTGCTTAAAGTATTTGATGGTGTCGTAGTCAGTGCTAATGTTGTCTGATGCAGCACTTTTGTTTGTGTATGAATTTGGAATATTGGAGCTCGGACCTTTAATGCAAAGCAGCACTTATACTGCTTCCACATCTGTGTTCATCTCTTTCTGAATGAACTGCACAGTGATAGCTCTTTGAGAAAGTGAGTGTGTTCAGAATCAAAAAGGCGGTGAAAGACATCAGTAAAAAAAACAAACAAACCACAAAACAACAAACAAACTTGTGTTATTTGGTTGGGACTGTACTCATCCACCCTTACCGAATGTTGCAGATAGGAGTGTTACAGTCTAGATATTCCTAAACTTATGCATAGTAGAGCATTCTGACTGTATTACTATTTCTTTATCACTTAGCATCTTCATTTGCATTTTTTGCTACCTATCTTCTTGCTTTCTAGGGTAGCTGTTTCAGGTGAGGAGTCCCAGTATATTAAACGTGATTTAGGCGTTTACTGTGTAGTATCTTTTCAAGGGTCTGTAGCTGTGGGATACTATGTCCCTCAGCTGGCTGTTCATTGGGGAAATTGTTATCTAAGCTATTAAGGGAACTGGCTCTGTTTTTTTTGAGTTTTATTTTCAGGAGCTTCCAGAGCTTCTTTGAGATGAGCAAAAGCAGTTTAAGAGGTCTGAAAATTTGAATTCTCTCCTCTCCTATCATTCCTAGGGAGGAAAAAAAGTGTCTATCAGATCCTCACTCTTCTTCAGCCTTTTATTCTAGGCACCTCTGGAAAAAAAAAAATTACCTTGAGGAAGCTCACACTATAGAAACTCCAGAAGGTGTAAAGCCTACCTGATAATGTCCTGTGAACAAGACAAAACAAGATAATGTAAACCCTACCTGTTAATATCTAGCAATAATGTCTTTTGCTAGACTTAAAGGAAGATGAGTGCACCAAAACCAAAAATATGAAAAACCTGTATGGGGCAGATTGCACGGAGAAAGCGTAGGTTCACTCCAGGAATGGGCAGTGGCAGAGTGCTGTTGGCTGTCCTGTGTGGGCTGACAGTACAAACCTGTTGATGTGAGTGCAGAATTTGTATGTGTTTTGACAGTGCATACGTTACTGTTAAATGAGGAGAGACAGCGGTTAATATTTTGAGGAAAGCGGTCACTGGTTATGTACAGTTCATACAACGTATGTACTTACATCTGTATTGGGGTTTATGTCAAATGATCTGCAGTGAAGGTCAAATGTTTATGTACTTAGTTTATAGCTATGAGGGTTTTCAGTTCTGTAATTATTACATGTGTCCTGTGGGAGGGATTAAGAAAAATAACTGAAGACAAACCAAAAATTGAAGGCAATTTTAAAGGCTGCTTTTTTTTTTTTTTTTTTTTTTTTTTTTTTTTTTTTTTTTTTTTAAGTCTCACAATTTTTAAGAGACTCAAGCTCATGAAAGTGCCAGTCTGTCTACTTCATGCTGTCCCATGTGAAGGCAGGAAAACCTTATGTTCATGCTGTGAGCTCTGTACTGAATGAGCGTTTTCCTCATTGCTCCAGCCTGGACTGGTCTCAGTCAGCACAGAGTAGTAAAGAGCTGCCTCTGTTGGGACTGTGAGATGGTGAGAAGTGCCTCTCATCACTTAAAGACTGTAGATGGTCCATGGCTGAATTCTGTAGATTCTCCAGTAGAATGCGTGCTGAAACTCAAGAACTCGTTATTTTGGTAGTACAGGCTAAGGAAAAGAGCATCAACCAAAAGCAATAGCTTCATACTCCAGTCATCTTCCGTCTGACAAACTGTTTTGTGTAGTAACAGACTTTGATTATGTCCTTATATATAATGTATGTAGTTCTATTTCTAGCTATACTGTTTTCCAGCAGTGTTTCTTCTAGAACTATAACATACTGGCTTTGGCTTTAAAATTACATGTATTCCTATTTCAAATTGTAGAACTGTGGTTCATTTTAATAAGCTTTCTTATCTATGCCAACTGATACTTGAGTGCATATTGAAGTTTATTGAGAATATCTTGTTTGCAGCATAGGAAATTGAGCTCTGTCTTCCTTTTACTTAAATGCAACCAAATTTTTGACTGCATTGACATGATAGCTTTCTTGTACAAAGTGTTCTTTGCTGAATTTTCCAGGTGAGGCATTCTCCAGCAGGGCACTATATCTATGTGTTAAGCTCGGTACGTGGGGGCAGAATTGCAAGCGGCGATTGTCCTACGAAATATATGCTATTGACTTGTGTCCATTTCACATTTAGATGCACTGGGTGTTCACCTGGAAATACAGCTATGTTTCTAATTATTTAACAGAAGTCTGATTAGTCTTCTATTATCTTACAAATGTGTTTAGGTACTAAGGGCTTATGCGTGTTTTATGCATCCTGTGAACAAAACAAAAAATTCATCTACATGAAATAATGAACTTCCCACTAAGTAAATCGTGTAGCTTGCAAGACCCTATCATTAAGTTGTTTCAATTTATGGAATGCAGAAGTAAGCAATGGATTAGTAGCTTGTTTGTCTGCTTATGCTTTTAGCCAGCTGTGTGTTTCGAGATTCTGCAGTGTGAGATGAAACAAGATATGGTTTGGAAACTGTATGGAACCAGGTTGTGCATGCCTGGCTGGAATCCTGTGCTCCACTTCATTTGGCCCCTGGCTTGCTGTGATATGACCTCCAGGAGTGCCAGATTTTTACATTTCACATAGCCTTTCCAAATAAGTATTTCTTGGTCTGTGCTGACGCAGCTTCTTAGGCATGTTCAACTGCCCTCGATCCTCTGGCTGTGAGACCGAGTTGGTAGGCCAGTGCCCTGGTTTGTCTCCATTTCAGATGGTCTAGATTTCATTGATGGATACGTGGAAACTGCTTCGTGAGGAGGGTCAAACAGTTAGCATTGAGTTAAAGGGAGGCAAAGTGTTTTTTCTAAAACAACACCAAAGTTACTGTTATTGGTCATAGAAGGTCAAATTTATTTGTTCCGAGTGCTCAGATAGAATTCTTTCACAAAGAGGAAGATGGAGTGCTCATGTTTCTCTCTGAAATTCATGAAGAATACTTTCCATTCCATCTTCTGCATTTTTCTTCTCATGGTTCCTTTGATCCTTGTTGCAAAGAGTGTTACTGATTTTGTAAGTTAATGTCCAGTTGTGCATGTGTGGGAAGAGGGGAATGTTTCATTCATTGCCAAGTTATGCTTTTATGAGTGGGAGAGTTTCATTCTGTTTTTAAGAACTGATTGCATGTCACATCAAACAGGACATGTACGTGTCCACAGTAACCATAATATGATAATTTTGACTCAGTTGTTTATCTTGGAAATGTAACCAAGAAAAGCAGGAAAAACTGAGGCGTGTGTCTTTATTATAACATAGCAAAATATTCTTACATTCTTTGTGAAGTACAGTCTAGCCTACCAGTTCAAGGTTAGTCATACAGGGGTTTTAAAAGCAAATCCTTAAGAGACAATCTCTTACAAATTAAACTTGAACGCAAATGTGAAATTAGAATAACTGGATAATAACTGGGGATCTGTAATTTCTTGCACATACTTGGCATTTTGGCATTGGGCTTTGGTTTAGTTCTCCCCGTATTACTCTACCAAAGCTTTGCTGTTTATCTAATTAGAGCTGTGCTTACACATTTCTTGTAATTATTTTATTATCACAACTTCATCTGGAAGTAATCCAGAGGGGCAGTATCATAGGTAGCTGGATTGTTGTAGCAAAGGAAGTGACTTATAGAGGAGCTAACTTAAGTGCAAGGCTAAGGAAGAGAGAGAAATAACAAGTGAACAGAAGCACAGGTGCTATCAAGGGAGACGTTCTTGTTTAGAACTTCTGTGTGTATAGCTTTATTCTTGTTTTCAGATGGTCTGTGGGTTGTTTTTTTTGGTTTTTTTTTTTAGTGTAGATCTGAAAATATGATACTTCCAACTTGGGCATTCTTTGTGTACATGGAACTTATTAACTTACTGACATCTGTACTTCACGTTTAATACAACAAATATGATTTAGAATGCTTCTAGTTTTTGAGTGTGAACAGGATAAGTTTCTGTTTCACTTTTAAATTATGCTTATTGTTTATAAAAGTAACGATTTTCTTACGTGAAATGGTTTTTACATGAAATTAAGTACAGCTCAGTCATACCTATAGAGGGTAAGAAGCTTCTTCCACTACTCTCACTTGATCTCATACTGTACTGTTCTCTAAGGAAACTATTCTGTTGGTTTCATGGGGCTTTAAATATCTCTTATCCTAAAATGTGTATATTATAATGGCTGCAGGTGTGATGGCAGTACCGGCAGCAGATTGCAGAAATAGTTGCAGACTGAAGCTTAACACAGGCATGGTACCTGTGTTGAACTAAGTCAGTCTGACAAGTTGAGGTTTTTATAAGTTATGCCAAAGGAAATAAGAATGAGAATGAACATCTGAGACAATCATTTACGCAGCAAATAAACTTCAGTGGGGAGAACCTGTATTTTGAGGAAAAGAAAGGATTATGGAGTGCTAGTAAGGATTTTACAGTGGAGAATTACACTCATGTTCATTAAGTTCAGCAGTAAAAACATTCTCCAACATTAGCTGTTCTTAATTTCACTTCATGTAATCAAACCAGATTTTGCTTGCTATTAATGGTACGGTTTCAATAGCTGGACAAATGACTGTCTAGCCAACTGTGTTCTCATCTATGGTGTTGCCATCTGCTACTACAAATGGGACAAGCATTGTTAGCGTCTGTTGCTAGATGTGGTTTAAATTCCTCTCATTTTCTGGTAATCAGATGGTTTCGTGGACAAGTGAAGGAGTGTCACACTTAGTTGATACCAATGAAATGGAGTTTGCGAGGTGCTGCTGTTGCGAGGAAGCTGTAGGAGTTAACCACACATTGTGTATTCTGTATATTAGGAGTGGAATTATACTTCTGCGTAGCAGAATCATAAATGTTTGTAAAAATTTATTTTGATGCAGAAACTTTTAAAATAATGGAATGGAACAACTGCTTTTCAAATGTTCATTCTCAATATTTTTTGTTTTATCCACAATTAAGGTAATGCATGTGTTTGGAAGTATAAAAAAAATACTACTTCATAAAAACTTACGAAATATTCACTGGAAAAGAATTAAGCTAATTCTGCTTTTAGAAATCTGGTATGTTCTAATTTGACTTTTCAATTATTTCTTTAACATATTCAAGAGAACACTGAAGTAGTTCTTGATTTTAACTAGCTTTAGAGAAAAAGTAACTTTTATGGTATTAAATAAAGATAAATCTGACAGTACACGAACAACCTCCAGGAAAAAAAAAAATCCCATTTTGTATTGCTCTTATTTTTTTCCCTTCCTTCTCTCAATTTGATTGACATGGGATAGCATTGGTTTTGTTTATTTTCACCATTGTGACATGCCAAAAACTCATCTGTAAGTGAAAGAAGTTGAATGTTCATCTGTTTTAGGATTATGTTATTGTGGGTATAGGATTATATCACAGACTGAGGCATATCCCATATGACATCAGGACCTCATTGTTCTTTTCTCCAGGAAGATTCTTTCTAGCCTCGAGTTGCGTTTGTTTCAGAGAGGCCCTCATTCAGTAAGCTTTTGATTAGATTTTCAGGCTAATATGGGTTGTCACAATAGTGTCAGTTCCCTTCCTTCCCTTTTTGCCTCATAATTGCAGCCTTCAGGTGAGAGGTTAGCTAATATCATGTCTTTGTAGGTGAAGCACTCTGATTTCTTTTCAGCTAGACTCAGGCGTAGAGAATAGCTTTCTCGTTTAGCCTCCTGTGATAATGGAAGTGATAGGCACACATCTTACTCTTATCTTACAGTGACTGTCTTACATCTAACTATTATAGTTTCTTTGCCCCACATCATTGTAAACTAGCAACTTAAAAATGGGGACGTGCATCTGAATAAAATAGGATGCTATATACTGAAAATGTAGGTAGTGTCACTCATCAGTTGTTTAGTGGGTAGGAATTTCTCTGGAGAGGTTTCAGGAATTTATTAAAAACTGTGAAGTTTGACAAAAGAGAAGGTGACTTGACTGTACGAATTTAGAGTTTAGATAAGAGAGAGGTTTTGCGTTATCTGCAGTGAAAGCACAACGCTGGGTATCAGGTCATAAATTAACAGTAGATCGTTAATTAGCACATTGGTTTATTTCCTTAATTAGACAAATCTTTATTCCTTTTCTTAGGGAAAAAACAATGTGATACTGTAAATTCTAAACAAATTATGTCCATGTAAATAAAATAGTAAATCACCCTTTACTCATCTCTTCATAGGGATTCTGTAATCGTAAGTCTTTTGTAATTATGCTGCATTCAAGGGATATTGAACATATTAATTCAACTAATTGCAAGTTCATCTCTGTTCCATTCATTATGTGGGTAAACTGTAAAACTGCTTGCTTAGTACATGTTGTTAATCCCAGTTGCCATCCTGTCTAGTATCTGGTGGTCATCTTCTTTGGACAGTGCTCCTTTTAGCTGTTACGTAGTTGGGCACTCTTCAGAAGCTTTTCTGCATTACATATACCTGACTGCTATTTCTACCCAAGAGATATTTAGCTCCAATTTCTAAACAAATGCTTGGTCCTTTTGGACAGTAATTCAATGTCTTATGAAAGGCGCTGAATGACTTTTTATTTAACTAAGGACAGGAATAGGCCTACGTAACTCACTTCAAACTCACTGAAGATCTGCTTTAGTTTGTATTGATGAAACTTGTTTCAGTCTATGAACTGATCCCTGGAGAACTACAATGCAGTGACGGTTTAGTATCCATGTTACAATTTTTATTATTCTTGTCTGTAAATTTAAGAATGAGAATATCTAAATTTGAAGAAACACAACTGTGGCAACATGAATTGTGTCTTCAAATGCTGTTTTCTCAAGGAATATGACTTCCCATACAATAGTTATAATAGACAATGTAAATGCAGGAGAAAAGATTGTGGAGCTTTTTGATACCGGCAATTATTGATAAATACTGAATTTGCATTAGTCAATGCAGTGTTAATGATGTTTATTTTGAGAGGGGCGCAGTGCATGCTCTTAGAAGCAGTCATCTTTTCCTGTTGTCGTTTGAACTTAGCAGGCACAGCACTACAAGGTGAAGGCAACAGTGCTACAGATTTAAGAGGCAACAGTATAGGTCTGTCCTGGAGTATCATATTAAACTTTGCTGTAGTGATTTGTGGTACAGAAGAGAGAGGTTTGTTATACTGACGGGTACAAAAAGTACATTGGTTTGAATAGACCTGTGAAAACATATCCATTACATGGACCAAAAAAAATGCCTTTTATGGTCTGGTAGGGATAAATAATCTCTAGGAAAATTAATTTTTCACAGTACTTCAGAAGTTACTAGCAGGTTCATCTATACACTCAAGTTGTGTGTGTATGTACACACAGTGCTTTCCAGTAGGTGAAACTTCAGATTTCAAGAGGTTGAAGATCTGTGTGTGTGAAAGAATAAGCAGCATTCAATTATACATTTTGTTTGTTTGTTTTTATTTTTATTTTTTTTTTTTAGTGACAGGTACCCGAAAGAGGGGTAGCTTAGAGAGTTTAGGAGACTGGAAATGGAGCATGGCTGTCTTTTATTTTCAGGTTTCTCAAACAAATTCAGTCCTAGCAGTAGTCATTTATTAATTTGTTAGGAGATGGAAGATCTTTTTTTTTCAGTGGCCAAGGTGGAATGGATTAATGATGCCAGTCCATTTTTTGGTGAAGAAGCACCTGCGTTAGAGTAACTTATCATCTAAATTGCACTAATTTCTGTCTTGTTTTTTAATTAGCCTCAGCAGAATTGCCAAGAATGGATTGATCATAGATGACATCTAGTTATGTCCTGAAAGCAACCCCCATAGACTAAGGTTCAGAAGTGTTGTGTCACTCTGGATGGCAACAGCCTTCTTTGCTGCTGAACAGAGTATTTCAGGGCTACCAGTGAATCTTATAGAAGTCATTGAGTACTGAATGTAGTATAAAAGGTTGACTAGTAGTGAGGAGCGTACCAACTTTACAATTCCAGGTATTTTCAGTTCACAAAAGTACTAGTGAATGTGAAAATGATGAATCAGAGATAGCTTGCAGCATGGTGTAACTTTGGCACACTGTGTCAGGGCAAGCATAACTCTGGAGTTGAAGCTTGTTAGCATGTTCATGAAAACGCCAGGTATTCTGTTTTTGGTATTTTTTTTTTTCCTAATTCTTTTAGTCATCAGTAACATAGGTATTTGAAACCTTTTGCTGGCTTAAGGATTGGTGTTGCCTGATGTCTAAGTTCTGGAAAAATAGTGTGCAACATTTGCTCCCTAGATTTGGGGGGAGGCCAATCAGAACCGGAGTTGGAAGTGCTTTGGAGGCTGCCCAGTCCATCCACCATGTCTTTTGCTATTATGTACCAAAGGTTAATGATGCTCTGGTGGATTCTAGGTAGATTCATTTCTCCTCACGTTGGAGGCTCGTTCTGTTCTCTTTGCAAGTTGCATATTCATTCTTTTCAATACCTGTAACACGGAGGGTCTTAATGTGATTTAAAAAGAAATAGGATTAGCCAGACGGTGGAAATTTGAAGGATTGGATAATGCTAGAAGGCACTATCAGCAATAGAAAATACTTACAGTTGATTTGTCTGTGATCATGCATATACTCGAAGAGATCAGAGAAGGAGACTTTGTATGATACTAGTTTTCTTTTTAACCAGTTTTCACTCTAGACCAGTTAGAGAAGGCATTCCAGATTGTGACCTGGAGTTGCTTCCTTCTTTGCCTGGTTCTTTTATGTCTACATCATCTCATAATGATTGGAAGGAGCTGCTATTTCTGGTAACAGCAGTGAAGTATGTTGTACTTTGTTCTGCTGAATAAAGAGAAGGCCATGCAAAGGACTATCTTGCATTTCAAGATTTAGTGAATTTATAAGGGCAATATTTCGGTTGAGATGTTGGACTGCAATTCAGGAAATTTGCTTTAGTTCCTGACTGACAGACTTATTGTGTGATTTTTGTCTGTCGTGGTTTTACTTGGGATAAATGACAAAGGAGGATAGTTGCTCATTTTGCTGATATCCAAGTTTCCAGGGGGCTGTGTTGAAATATTAGCTGATACTTATAAGAACTCTCAAGCACTACAGAAAACTAAGTGTAGATATCTTTTGTACTACTGGCTCTTCTTGTGGCTGTGAAAGTCATCCTTTTTTAAGTCTATGATATACCTTCTAATTCGTCTCTGATAAACACTTTAGAGTTGTACAGCGCTGGAATGACAAATATTAAATGCTGTTAATATTGGTATATGGAATGATGGTTTAAAGTTGGTAACTGTCACATCTGTGGCTTCAGGCAGGATACTCAGATTGAGTTATTCTAGCCCTTGGTTCCTGCGTGAAGCCCTTCGGTACAGTTCATCTTCACAAATATCAAAGTAATTTTAGTGGCAAGTTTCAATACTTACAGCACTGAAATAAATGGGCCTCAGATATTGCAGGCAGAGATGATTCCTTTAGCTCCAAGATGGAAAGGCTCGGGCTCAAAAGCAAATGACAAGCAGAGCCATAAGCACTACTGGCTAAGACAGTATATTGCAGAGAGAAATGAGATCCTGACAATTAACCTTCTCTGTTTATTTGCCCATTGCAGAATGATAAATCCCAAAATCAGAATCCTGTGAGCAGTAATATCATGTGTGCTGACAGACAATTGCTTTCTAGTGAAAACTTCTGAAGACTGCTGTTTTTATTTCAACTAACCATATATTGAGATGAGGTACTTGGAATGCATGTAGTTCATGTGTATTTTTTCCGCACGCTACAGTTTGCTGTTCTTAGTACATAAATTTCTGATTTGTCTGTATTTGCATACATGCGCTGTCGTTCAAACCAAACAAGAAACAAAAAATATCAAGCACCTCTGTGTCGTACATGTTGATAAAACAAGTGATAAGCAGTGGGAAGTGAGAAAAATCATCAAGTTATAACAGTGGCCTAGTGTAAAGGAATTTTTTTTTTTCCAATTTCTGAGGAGAGTGAGAAAGGGATTTTAGTTTCTGAGGACGAGTGGCACAGGCAATTATGGAAAAGCAGACTTGGCTGCACCTGAAAATGGGTGCTGGGGGTTGTCAGCTCCTCCCCTGCTTCTTGCTGCATGCTCACAGGTAGTGTGGTGATCAGACTAGAGAGCTAGCCTAGCTAGCATGAAAAATGGGCTTATAAAAAGCACAAATTAGAAAAAGGTTTGCATGTCCCAACTTAGAAAAGCCACAGGTGGTTTTAAAGTTAAATGCAGTACTGAATGTGGGCGTGATTAGGAAAGGAATAATTCTGAAAAAACTTTTTCAACCAAGAATCTGTAAGAATGTCTTAAACTCAATTCAACATTTCAGTTTCTATGGATATTAGTGGAAAAACATCCTTCTACTGCAGAGGGACATAAGTCTGACCCTACTTAAGTTATAAAAATGTGTAAAAATGTGGCATTTTTTTCTAATTGCAAAAGGTTTACAATAATAAAATAGTCATGCATGTTCACTCTCCCTTATTCACTTCTACCTCAGATAAAACTCTTGTAGGAATATCTTGTGCTACTGTAGGCATAGTCATTAAAAATACATATGAAAATTCTACGTTCACACTAAGGGAAATGTGTTAATATATAGCTGAGGTACCAAGAATACTAATGATGTTGATTTCTGTTTTTCAATTTGTGAGTGCTAGAAGGCAAGTCAACTGAAAAGAACAAAAGACTATCTGGATTCTAAACAAACAAATAAAAACATTGGAAATTCAATTAATCCCCTGCCAATTTGTCTGAAAAATGCCTGAACTCATTTAACTTTGACTCTAGAATTTTGAAAGATCTTTCAACTGTTCATGTAATTGAATTTAAGCAATTGGATTTAAAGTTACAACTGTTTTTAGTATATCTAATTGGTAGAATTTGGAAACAAAACAAGAACAGGGATAGGTTTTCTCTTTTTAAGAATTGGAAAAACTTGTGGGAAAGCCCATTTTGAATACTGTCAATCAAGTAGGACCGTTCTTCCCAAAAATCTCTAAACCGTCTCTGAACTCATTTATAGCTTTTTTTAAAAGCATCCTCTGCCAATTGATGAATTCTAGAATAATTATGTGTTGTATGGAAAAAGAACTTGTTTGGTTTAAGTTTCAGTCTGGTATTTTCTAGTTTGTGTTCTATGGGAAGTAGTGAGACATCTTTTCCTAGTCACTTTACTATTCTTTTCCTAGTTTTACGTGACTTTATTACATTCAGTTGGGTTGCTTCTTTCTGAGGCAGGGCAGCTTTAATCTCTTCTCAGTCTGTACTCATGTAAGAACGATCCTGCCTCTCTCCTAACCTACTCTAGTTCCTCTGTGTGTGTTTGGCAAAGTAAGCAGTGCTTTCATTTCATCCCATTTCCACCTCAATTGTAAATAGCCCAAATCCTGCAATCAAGTTATAGAATATTCTGTAGCTACTTCTATTCAGTATGGAAGCTGGCAGTTTTACCTGAAAGTGATTGTGTCTTTAAGTACTGATTTGTCCACAGAAAGATCTTTTTACGTACTTCATCAAGCTTAATTGCTTCAAGTTGTGTTTTTAAGAGCACTTTCCATGAGACTTTTGCAGTAGCTCAGTATATTGTACCAGGCAGATCACTATGAGGCTATCACACTCATTGATACAATTGGAAGAAAAAAAAAAAACAAAAAAACAAAAACTAACATTCATGTAATTCTTGCTTTTTATTTGGATGCTAATTTTTACAAAGATATATTTGTGGGACTAGCAAAATCATCAATAGCCATGTCATAACATGTTGATTTTTACAGTAGTCTTTTCTGGGCACTGAAATGAGTAAAATTTTCAGGAAGATGAAAATGATAGCTTTAAATACTACAAGAACATAGTAGCAATGTTAGTTCCTGTATTATTATTTGTTTCTTCCATATCCTGTGTATATAGGCTTAGTACATGAGCACAGCCTCCAAATATGAGTAATATGCACATGGTTATAAGCTTAGCAATGTGTAGTCTTACTAGAGGAAGATTAGTAGCTATTGCACTGAACAAAATGGAAATTGTTGGTACGTAAGGAACCAACTCTGGCATAGAGTAAACTCTGTGCTGCAAGTCAATATGTGAAATTACTGTTCTAGACCACCAGCGATGTGTGTGAGTCAACATCTGCCACATTCTTTCATATACTGCGCACAATACTCTGTCCTGAAATGGTTTTCACAGTGATTATACAGGAGAGAATGCTGGACTGGCAGCTCAGGGGTGCCTGCAAAAAGAGAAGACAAAAAATAATACTGCAGTATAATTTATATCCTGCTATTGCATGAAGATGTAAGAAAAGTGTTGTGCTCACTCCTATTTTTCTTTTTTCTTTTTGCTCATAACTGCTATGAGCCCTTATTGAGTAAATAAGGACAGTCTCAAAAATGAAAGCTTTACGGAGTCTGATTTAATGGTTTCAACTTCTGGCTAACATTTTGACAGTGTGTTCTATTTTCAGAGTCTCTGTGACTGGGTGGTTGTGAATGAATATTAATCCAGAAATTACTTCTGCTGCTACCTTAGGCATAATCTGAATCTCAGTTAATAGACTAGTGCTGGGGCTTTTTGTTAATGAGCTTCAATAAATGAAAATTATTTATTGTGTTTATTTTCCTTTTTGTAGAAAAAGGTTGAGGGCAATTGTTCATATTGGAGAAGTGCAGTTACACCACTCACTAGAAAATCTATTTTATTTCTGTAAAAATAAGTAATCCAAGAGAGTGTTCTCTGTGCAAGCTTTTTGTTAGATGCTCAGTAGCACTGTATTATGTATAACACATTGCTTGCTGTGCATCTTTAGGGTACTTGTGGCTTTTTTTTTTTTTTTTTTTGAGTCACAGTGTTTCTTGACGCTGGCATTAACCCAGCTACTTTGTTCAAAGAGAAGATGCAACTGGGCTTTCTTAAAATGCTTCCTTAGAAGGCTGCTGAGGTACCAGTGTATGTTCTGAACTGGGTCAGTGGTGCTATGGTTGCCAAGGTGAGAGTCCTGTACCTTAAGTGGATGCCTATGAGGCTTTCTGGAAAGTTCCAGGGTTTTCACAGTGGTTCAGGATTCAAGCTATGTCATATCTGTGCAAGTTCTCCAATACAGGAGAATAAGATGGGGTTGGTGAATAAAAGCCTTTTTTTTCATTTGTTTTTTTTTTTGGTAGGAAGGACACAAGAAATAGAAATACAAGGTCCTGTAAAAGATAGAAATACAGAGTCTGGTTTGGTAGGTTTTCATCCCCTTCAAATGTTCCAAGTCTTGTGCTCAGAAATAGAATTAAGAGCTCAATCTTATGTCTCGTTAGGAAAAAAGGTTACATTTGGGCTAATTTTACTTAGCTGACTGTAAAAAATATCTGAAATTAAATCCTACATTCTTGCTTTTCTATCACCTCTGACTTTTGTGTGTAAATTGAAGTGAAGGAAGTCAGAGTAGTTTACTCAGTCAAGGCTAAGTACAGAAAAGGATCAGATTGCAGTGCATGGAGGTACTACTTTCTTTTTAGCTCGCTTGCTTGTGAAAGTAGGATGGCTGTTTAAAACGAAGAATGGTGTATTCCTAGTCTAACAGGGTTCATTAGTTTGAAAACTATTATTGTGTCCCAAAACGTATTTAATTAATTGAAACTTAAACCTGTCACTTCTCTTTTTAGGGTGATATATTTGTGTTACACACAACAAGATGAAGATGTTTTATGAGTGTTTTTTTCTTAATGGTCAGCCTGTCACAGTTAATTAGTCTTTAGACGTAGGAGCAGTCATAAAGCAATGTGACTTTGAAAACTGTGTTTCTAAACACACGTAACTTTGACCTCTAGAGAGTCAGTATTCTTGTAAGTTATCTATGGTACGAAGGAGACTGGTAAATCCATGCTCATTCATGAGGCCTAAAGGAGTATGCAGGCTTCTCTATGCGTCGAACATTTTTTCCTTTTACTTCCAAGTTGGCTGCATGCTTGTGTGCAGCTTAGAGTTCATCGATGTCTGTTACTTTATTATCCTTTTTAATAATGATAGATGGTTGCACAGCTTGACTTCTAGATTTTGAAGTTCTTCAAAAGAAAATCGTAAATTTCAACTAATGTTTTTACATGCCTCAGTTTTTTGTGTGCTATTTCACATTGCTTGAAAGAATCCAGTTTTCAGAAAGCCCTAACTATTATATGGAAACTTTGTTGGATGCCACAACATCAACCATTTTGTAACTACTGTGAAATACCAGTTCATTCTGGGATGTTTTTAAATTCATTGGGAGGGGGTAGCTCACGAAAGTTGGATTTGTATCCAGATTTCAGAGAGACTTAAGTTTTTTTGTTGAGCTTTCTCTTTTGTATTTAACTTTCTAATGTTTAACACAATAAGTTTGAGGAGAACATACATGAGGCTCTTTTTACAAGAATGCAAAATCCAAGGTGTGTTAGACTCCCTGAATCCTTGTTTTGTTGTGAAGGGAATTTAAAAATGTTGAGCATCCTGTTGGATATTCATCATTTTATATTTAATTAGACTCTAGGCTGTTGAAGAGAATGTGTGGGGATAAAAAAGAAAAAGAAACCAATAGTAAAGTCCATTCATAAAAATGAGAGCAGATGCTATAGAGAGAGCTTTAGTTGCCTAATACTTCTGAAAGAGGAGTTTTCTATCAAAGGTAGTTCATGATGTCCTGTGCTCTATTCATACCCTCTAAGATAAGATTTCCGTTTCACAAGAGTTAATGCTTTGGCATATAAGAAGCAGTTTTTATTAAAAATCTTATTATGGTGTTCTGAAGAATAGGTAACTCCAGAAAGATCAGAAACTGGTGGTAAGTGTATGTCTCTAATGAATTTATTCATTTTCCAAAAACTTAGCAACTTATATGTCTTCAGTTATAAGCCACTTTTTTTTTTTTTTTATTGTAGTGGTCTCAGTAGACATTTAAAAATATTAATGGGAAAGGAAGAATTATGCAAGGGGAGAGGAAATGAATAGCTGCTGTAAAAAAGCTGACAAGCTGTGCTATGAGTGTATAGGTAGCATTTTATTTCTTAAGGGTCTTCTTAATTCTAGTAAGAATGAACAGCTAGTGCCTACCAACTTCCCATTTCTCCCTTTGTAACCAGATAGTTAGCTGTCTTTTGGGTTTGGGATTCTGTGTGGGCATATGATACAGAGTAGGGGATATAGATAGCATTCATAGAATGTTGTTAACTGCTTACAAAGAGCAAGATTTCCCTGAGAGAGGAAATGTCCCTGTCCTCCCAGATATTGCCACAGACTATGGAATTCACTGGTAGAATAAATACAGTAGGTGTGCGTGACATAAAAAGTTAACATCTGAGGAACTGGATATTTTTTACTCTGTCAGACCTTCATCTATTAGTTTTGGGGAAAGCTGCGTATCAAGGGCTGACCTTTCAGTCTTTGAGAGGGGGTCCTTTCAGACTCAAGAAATTTAGAGAGAAGTCCGTTCGGTATGTCAACTCTCAGTCCACCTCTGACACATCTTAAGAGAAAAAAAGAGGAAGTTAGAAACATGATTAAGTCTCTCAGTGGTCAAATGGGAGTGTTTTCCTGAGGCCATAGTTCTCTGAGGAGTTGCAGTTCCCTAGCACCTGCCCCGTGTTTTACAATATTTTCATGTAATAAAAACGCTCCTTTCTTTGAATGAAACATTCACCCTGAAGCCTGACTACTGTACGAGAGATCCATGAAAAAATTACAGAACCCTCATACAAATGCTTTTATGAATCAAGCTCTAGCTATCTTACGGCTTCACATACACCCTAACAGGAAATAAATGTCTTGGACTCGAAAACTGTTTGCCAGGTGCTGGGGAGACAGAATAAGCAAACACTTCTTAAAAATTGTATCCTGCTCTGATGAGTCTATATAACCTTACTTTTGAAAATGAGACTCCTGGGACTAGATTCTCTTCTAATTTAGACCAGAGCTGCCTCGTTAATTGACACGAAATAACACAAATTCTGTAAAAATCTGCATCTCAAGTTGCAGATTTATCGTGCAGAATTCAGGCTTGACTTTGAGAAAAATGAAGGATCTGCAGGTTGTCGGGATAATTTTAACCCTTTTCCAGGTTTGGTCCATGGCCAGGCCAGATTTGCTGCAACAGTGTAACTGTTCAGGAAAATGTAACTAGCTCTTAAATAATGAGGAGATATTTAGTTTGCCTTTTGGACACTGATTCCGAATGGATGCGTAAAAAATGCAGTTTTCAATTTCCCGTCGGTACTCAAGATTCTTCATTGAAATCAAGGGGTGACAGTACGTTCCCAAAATTATTCCTTTCTCTGCAGAAGGAAAGTGTTAGTAGAGCTCATAGGATTTCATTAGTAGATGTGGTTATAAGTTACCGCATAACTTCTCCAAAATTGCTAAAATATTTGTGTGTTGTGGCTTGTTTCTATCTTCTAAATATAGAATACCTGGCATGACTCATAACACTCAAAAGCATCACTGGAAGCAAAACTGATGCATGTGAGTGCACATCTAATCATCCAGCACCATTTAGAATTTCACACATATTTAAGGGTGATTTGTATATTGAGCAATATATGTCATAAGATCATAGAAATCTTCAGATTTGGAGATCAAATGATTCAACTTCCTGCTCAAAGTAGGGCCTGTCTAAGAGGTAGATCAGATTGCCAAAGGTCTTGTTCAGTCAAGTTTCAGCTATCTCCATGAGTGGAGATTCCTTGCCTGTGTCTCTTTGCAATGTGATCTAGGGGCCTAGAGACTTCCTGCTGGTATGCCTTCCTGAGCCAAGGATAGTTATCTTCAATTTAAACCTAAATATTGTAGGACATACAGCTGCTTCTGTCTGTACTGACACGGGCTGATCTCTGGTTTCAGGGGTTCTGTAGGTATGCTCTTATAATAGTTTATCCTGGGAATTAAAATGCTCAAAGCGAAATTTGCAATTGTTAGGCAGTGTGTTACCCTTTTGCTTGTATTTACTCTAACTCTTCTTAAAGCTTTTTGACTGCCCTTTTTAAGGGATTTCTTTAAGAACAAGATCAAATTTAAAAATATTTGCATAGGTAAAGGGTGACAGGACCACTGAAGGAGTGTGCCTTTCATGAGGTGTATTAGTTTTGTAGAGCAGCAAGGTGAGATACGCTCCGTATTTCAGAGCTCATTAGCTCTTAATCAGCCTGGAGCAGCTCCTGGGCAGTTTTCACAGGAGGTGTCACTGCAGCCTCTGGCTGCTGAAACCCCACCGTGTAAACTCCATGCAGGAGTGCAGGTTGATGGAGTGAGGGAGGATGCAAAGTTTCTTATACTTTGTTCCAGTATTCCAACAAGGCTGCATTTATGATTATGATGAGGCTCTCACCTGCACAAGCCCCTGCATGCTGTGACAGGAGACGGTAGACTCGACTTGTTAAAATCCACAAAGGTTACTGTGTGTGCAGGAGTGAGGAGAGTGGAGGAGTATTTCATAGGAGAAGGACGTGAATCTGGAAGACTTCTAGAAGTCAGCTTGAGCCTGATTTTGAAGTATGTCCTTTCTGTTTTCATTATTAGTTGTAATTTCTACATCTTCATTCAAACTTTGAAGAAGTCTTTGCTTAGTGTTTGAAGTCATTTTTCAGATAAGGTGGCAAAAATTTGTTTGAAAAAACCTTGATAGAACAACTTTTTCCTTACAAGCTTACTATTTTAAAAGCCCTCTAACAGAACCATCTTAAATTTAGATGGGAAATAGTCTCCAGGAGAGTCACAGCTGTTAATGTAACATACAAACATAACACAGCAAGGGAAGATTGAATGTGGAGAATATTTTTTAATTGTAGTTCTATATAGCTTGGTTGACTACTTTTTTTTTTTTTTTTTTTAAATTACTAGTCTTATTATTCATTTGTGTTTGCTGTCAGGAGCTTTCTGACCATGAGCATCACAGGAAGGAAAATGTTTTGTTTTTTTTTCTCCCAGAAAGGTTTAAGGGGATGGCACCTTGTGAGTTTGAAAGAGAAAAGGCTTCTGATGGCAAAGGTCACATAAATTAGCTGAAGGACCCTGGGAGCTGTCAGGAAACTTTCAAGGCAGGGCTTGACTAGGCAACAAATCTGACTGTGCTCCTTTCTGACTCCGGAGGCATCAGAACGTGCCTGTCATGAGCCCTAGGGGAATTTTGCCTTTGAGTGTGCATCTCCTTGCCGTAAAGCTTCCGTGATGCAAATTAAGATACATAATTGCCATCTCCAATGGTGACAGGATTCCTATGTTTTTGCTTTAATGAAGCTACATGAGAGTTATTTGGCAATGTTAGGACTCATTTAAAAAACCGTATTGATGATTAAGTGGCAAATACCACTATATCATTAGGAAATGTCAGCAATAGCTGCTGCTTCTGTTGCCTTTAGCATATTCATCAAAGGGGTAACAAATAGACTTTTTAGAATTTTAATGGAAAAATTGTAGTGCAGTCATGTGGCTTTAAAATTCAAAGGTCTATAAATAAATTATTTCAGTGATGGTTACTGTTTCTCTATCTCTAGGGAGAAAAATAGCATCTATAAGTTGTAGTTCATTGCTAACAGCATACTTCAATATTTATGAACTGGCAGCGTTCTATAAACACAGAAGTTTGGTCCTTGTCACTATAATGGTTTGTTATTCATACGCTTCTGAATTTCATAGAATACTATCAGTGTATGGAATGTGAGTAAACCAGAAGGATTCTCTTTTACTATTTCATTGAGCACAGACAAGTGAGAGCTGTGGCAGTGCCAGCAAGCTGTGGCCTGCTTGTGAGCCTTGGCTCAAGAGAGATCAGAGGGAAGGGACTGGCATGAGAGCTCTGCCTGCAGCCAGGACGCATGCTAAAGAAGCAAGGCTTTTTATTCTCGTTTGATTTCTTGCCTCAGAATAAAGAGAGCTGTTGTGGCAATAACTTGATTACTTGACTGGGAGATGGATCTTGGTATAGTTGTGGTGTCCCATTTTTTAAGAGGAGTTAATGGGATTTGAATTTTGTGTATACTGAGGGCATTTTGAGAGGTCTTTGAACGTGCTATAAAAAGGCTTTGATTCACTTTCTCTCAAACTCAGTTTATTTGAACACTTCAACATTAATACATATAAGCATTTGTGATTTTCTAAACCACTTTAAAACATTTTCAATCTAAGAATGTTGCAAGCATGTGCATTTCTCCTCAAATTTCCGTTCACCTCTGGAACTTAAGATTTATTTGACGCTACAAAATGGCAACTCCTAGGTGTTAAGTGAACCTTTCACATTTACCGACGGAGTATTTTAGCTGTCTCAAGGTGTTTTTGCTTTATTTTGTTGTATTACCTAAGGTCTTCTGAGAGTTCTTCATTGTTTGTCAGTGGTTGCTGCGCATATGCCTTTTTGGAACTCACCTGAGTCATAAGTATCTCTCTCCATCTCTAAAAATCATATCTATATGAAGATCATTTTACTCCAGAAGCATTCAGCTTAATGTTTTAATCATGTTTGCCTCTGGACAAATAGCTGAATAGCTAAATAATTGTCTCTGTTCTTTTTGTTGATGAAGAAAGATGTATTGCTACTTTTAACGTACAAAAGATTGACATGAACTATCTGTGTTGTTACTAAGTCTCTATCCTCTTCCTTTCCACCTTTCTAAATATTTCCCTTCTAAATTCATCTAATAATTTTTCTTCAGCTGCCACCTGGGAGGGTGTTTTTACACAGTGTAATTTGGGAAGACCTGCTGAGTTATGTTCTACGAGACTTGATTTTCGGATGTCTGGTTTGGGGAACAGATTTCAGGGTGTAAAAGGAGGTGCTGAAGTTACCTAATAATGGTGCCAAGAGGAACAAGGCCACTCTGAAAGGCAAAGCAAAGAAATTCACGTGCTGCCTAAGGGGCCATCAAGAGAAAACAATAGGAATCACTGGGTGGCTCCTATCTTGATCTTAGTCTGTACTTCTGTAAGAAGCCTGCCAGCAGCTCCAAGAACGTTTTACCGACTACCCTGTGAATATCACATTCACGTTCAGACAGAAACTGCTATACAGAGGCTTTCAGGAGAGCCAGGTGCAGAGGCAATTGTTGCTCAGAAGCTGAAGTTTCTCACAGTATTTTCATTCTTACGATGTATTTTCTAAGCAGAAGCCTTGGGGAACAGCAAGCATTCACTGTGCTCTGAGAGACAATTTCTACTAGAGGTGCTGAGGCAGATTGAGAGACAGTGGTGGCTGTTTTAGTATTATTAGTAATATGCACTGCAATCAGCTTTAATGAAATTAATTATTGGGGTATCTTCTTCTCCTCTAGCACAGAATCCTGATTGTGGTTGTGTGCTGGGTTCCACTTGGTCACAGCTTAGGTAATACTAACCGAGTGGTTCTTCATCCTTTTGTTGAACAGCAGTGACTATAATGCTTTCAAGCGAAGGTGACTTTCCTCTGTTAGCATGAAGAATTGTCTGCAGATCGCTGTGTGACCACTTGCATTTTGTACTTGGCTCTGTAAGAAGAGATTAGGTCTGGTTGAAATTGCAGTCTATACTTTTCATTAGAGTAAAAATGATGGAATGAGGTATTTCACACAAATGTCTGGATACTGATGACTTACATTTTCTCTTCATGTGTCCATTCATGTATCAGGATCACAGCATCAGAGGATCTTAAATATGAAGTGCAGTTCCTAGGGTCTTGTCAGGGCTGAAAGTTCTCACGCATCCACCCTCCTTTGTGGGCTGGAGCCAAACCTCTTACAAGCAACAGCAAGTCTGGAGCACCTCCTAAGGCATGACAAAGCTAGAGGATACTCACTTTTTGGGAGAGGTATTCACATGGGAAGGGATGATGGCTTTTGTTATTACTAAAACATGTATTTTGATTATAACACTCTTTCTAGTAATTTAATTCTTACATTATCTTTGAGAGTTAATAAAAATATTTTATTCCTAAATATTTATGTATAAAATATTTTGTTCTGTGTCAAAACAGTGCATGAGACAAAGTATTTGCTCTTTTCTCTTTGTATTAAAAAAAGCCACACCAGTCAATTACAACTTTTAACAATTGAGCTTCCTCGCTAGCTAAGTTTTCTGCCAGCAGAATGTTCAGCTGGATAGCATCTGATCAGTGTAGTAACATCATCTGTTCAAGTATCCCAGCCTACCATAGAGAGTCCCAAGACTGAATTCTCTAGAGACAGACCTTCTTCTAGCATTTCTTTTCTACTGTAATCCAAACGATCAGTAGAAATTGACGTTTTCTTCTTTTTTTTTCTTACTTTATTTCTGTGATCAGCCTTTGTTTTCATGATCATCTTTTATTTGTTTGTGTACCTAGAAATGAGTTCCCACATCAGCTTTCACTTCCAGCCTATGAGCCTGAGTTTTGCCAGGCTGTAAATACAGGCAGGCAGACAGAAGGCTAAATTGTTTTATTCTGGTTATTTATTTTAGTTTTTTATTTTATTTATTTACTATTTTCTTTTACTTTATTTTAAACAATAGGAATGCAGTGTTTCAGAATTACAGCATTACTGTTATTTCAGCTAGTAGCCTACTACTGAACAGTCATTAAATACATGTGGTTTTTTTGTTTGTTTGTTTTTGCAAATGTTAGAGATTAGAGAAAGGAAAAAGCACGAGTTAGCATTGAGAGGAAGAACCAATACTGAATTTCATGGATGTTAAAGGGAGTTAATTCCAACTTCTCAAAAATTCTATTTAGTAGTAGCAGTGAGGGCCTTTCTATCAATCCTTTTTAAAGCTGGATAGGGACAGACTGCACCATCAGCTTTGCCAGAGGCCCTTAACTAGCCTTGTTCTTTATTGCCAGAGGCTCTTAAGTATACTTGATCTTGATTTGACAGATAAATGGCTCGTACCTTGGTTCTTAATGCTTTGTTTCAAACTTGGAGAGAAGGTGGGAAAGTACAGCAGGCTCTCTACTTTGACTAACATACTTAGCAGATAGCTTTGATCTAATGAGAATATATAGTGTCAAATCTCTGAAGGACCTTAATAAAGAGCTGGCACGACTATGTGCGTATTGTCCTAAATTTCAGAGCCCCAGTAAAAAAGGTCTCTGTAATGACACTGAGCAATGATGACAGCAGGGCTAACCCACCTCCTTGGCCTGGCAACACTGAACCTGTGAAAAAGGGCTCTTCTCTGTACGTGTGCAAGATGTCTGAATTTTGGCCCCATCTAATCAGCTGACTTACTATGTGATTTGCATCATACAAGTAGCTGGGATTTCTGGTCAGTCACCTTATTGATGTAGTCACTGGACTGGAGAGGGGATTTTGTGTTTTTTTTTTTTTTTTTTTTTTTTTTTGCTTGCTTTGTTCAGGTGTTTTTTTTTTTCCCTAAGTGTCTTTTCCATTGGAAGCACAGAAAGGTGCACCTGGCACATCGTCTGACACTCGCTCTTCTCTGAGTACATGTAACCTGTTCTGGTGATCCCAAGTGTTTGTTCTTTAAAGGGCAAATAAATATTATAGCTCACTTTCCATACTTAGGTATTTTAAAATATGGGAATTTCTTTCACCTCAGCTTAATGGATCTGTCAGCGTCTGGCTGAGAAGGCTGGAACTGGCTTTAAGGCTTCCACAAGGAGCAGTGACTTCTTTGAGTTTACTGATCCTGTAATTCTTGCAGGTTTGTTGTTGCTTTGCTCTGTGTAGCTGTAGCTGAGTTTAAATGTAAGTCACAGAAGCAGTGCTGTCTAGCTGATGGTTTGTTTTCTACCAGATCCTGTTAATGTTTTTTTTTTTTCTCTTGTTGTGTTGATATTTTGTTTGATCTTATCCTTAAAGGCCCAGCTTCTTCTGAAAGCTGCTGCCAATGATCACAAAAAAAGGGGAAGGAAGAAGAGGGGAGAAAAAGAATGTTTATCATCTAATGACTGCAGAGAAAAGCAGGGCTTCTCAAATGGCAAAGCTTAGTGTCTCTTCAGTCTGAGTCACGGTTGGCATGATTTAGTAGAGCATCTTTTAGCATTAGTGAAAGGCTGCAACGTTTGCTTTGAATGGGAGACAGTTCTCTTCTTTTTAAGTTAGTACTGAGAAATAAAGTGTGGAATCTGGTTAAAATTGTAGTTAGATGAAAATACTGATTTAATAACTATTTTTACGACTATTTTTACGTGGTCTTAGGCATGTTGTGTTCTAATGTGCTAACTTTTGTTGCCTGAGAAACTGTGACATCTTATTTAGGGGTACTGTGAAGAAACTAGGTAAGAAGTAGTATCTGTTTTTGTAAAGTTAGTTTGTTGTAAGATCAAACAAAACCCTCAGCTGAATAAGCTTTGTTTTCATGGTGATTCAACAGTACAGAAGGAGTACTGTATTTTTGAGATTTGTGTTAGTGCTACCTTAAGGGGTCCTGTAGTGTAGGCTTTTGCTGATGTAGTGGTAAAGCATGAAAAAAACTGGGTTTGTTTTTGTGCTTAGTGCAGCAGTAAAAGAGAGAGGTGTTATTTTTGAATGTGTTGGATCCTGATCAGTTGTGGATCAGGAGTGCAAAGATGTTTAAGGTTCAGACTGTTCTAAATCCTGTCTCAGGACTCGATGTGAAGATTTTAATTGCTTCCGTTTATACACCCCTGAGTGATTATATTTTCAGGCTTTGCTTCACTGCCATTTCCAGCTGTGAACAATGTTACTATTACTCCTGCTTGAAGACATAGGCTTGTATTTCCTTAATAAAAAGGCCATGAAACTTCTGAGTCTGTAGGCCAAGGATGTCCTTTTTTAAAAGTTCTTGCATGTGGTTTCTAGTACTGAAGCAGGAAAAAACCTGAAGGTCCACATAACGTGTTCAATGTACGTGTAACAGCTGTTCATAGATGAGAGTGGTGACAAGTATGCCCTGATTTATGGCAAAAGCTGCACTAAGCCTGAATCAATCACTGTTCCTTAGTCGTTTACAGAGAGATTTCTGGTCTGGCTTCTGCGAACTGATTTAAACTTGTTTGTTTTGTTCTGGCCTACTATTAAGGTGTTATTTATTGCTTGCTGAAACAGAGAGTGAGAGAGGTGTTGTGAGACATTCCTGTGCATTCCTTCAGTATTTTTTGATATAGATTCCAGTAGCAAAACCTTCTGTTCATCTGAAGTTATAATCTATAGATTTGGGAACAAGACTACGGCCATTTGTGGTCTCTCTATCAGATACGCTCTGTGATTCATTGGAAAATAAAAACCCTGCTAAAAACTCCTTGGTAATTTTGTTCTGCTGCATCAATTTTTTTTTTAATTTTTTTGTAACACCATATAATTTTCTGAAATGTTTCAGTAAGTAACTCAGTCATTTGTCATTGTCTTTTCTGGGAAGATGCTTAGCTTCTGGTTTGATCATGCAATCAAACGAATATTTTTTTAAAAAAGTTAAAGTTAGGAAAGTATTCCTAAGTGATTATTACACTTGAGATGAAACTTCAATTTCTAGGAAAATCCTTGAGCTTCCAAGAAATAGTTTTCTCCTCTGAAGTTGATTCAACTTTTCTCTGTGAAACTGCAAGTGTCAAGCCTTTGAAAATAGGTCTTAAAGATCTGTAGATGGGATATAAATAGAAATGTCTGAAAAGCCTTTGATGAATAGGGAAAGCAGATTTAACTTAGAGTTGAGGTGTGCATCTTGTACTGCTATAGTAGCTTAGTATTTGGTGTTGCTATACTAATGCCAAGCCATTGGTGATAACTGTATTACTATAAACACTTAATTTAGGCTAAGATGGATTGCCAGTTAAGAGTATTTTACACTTGAAATGGAGTAAAATTTAACTACATGAATCAGAAGTTATAAGCAGTTAGTTGATGCTCATTTACCATTTCTGCCTTCACGTTAATCCACACACATCCGAAAACAAACGTTTTAAAGTAAATGAGTGTGCGAGTGTACTTGGTACAAGGAAGGATAATGATATCCTGAGATGAGTAAAGCAAAGCATTGCCCAGCTGCTCAAGACTGTTGAACCTCCTCCTTTGCTCAGCACTGGTGAGGCTGCATCTTTAGTACTGTGTCTAGGTCTCAACTCCATAGTTCAAGATAGAGACCTAGGCTTGTTGGAAAGACTCCAACCAAGGACTGCCAAATATATATAAATAGGTATGTTTATAAATATATAAAAATACATATGTATGGAAGGAGAACGCAATGAGGGCAGAACCAGATTCTTTTCAGTGGTGCCTAATGGCAAGATGAGGCAGTGGACACGAGCTGGAACACAACAATTGTGAACAGCAGGAAGCACTTCTGTGCAGTGCAGATGATGGAGCACCAGTGCTGGCTGCTCAGATTGCCAGGGAGGTTGTGGAGTGTCATCCTTGAAAATCCCTCAAGGCCGCCTAGATGTGGGCCTGTGCAGCTGCTCCAGATGGCTGGGCTGGGGCTGGAGCTGGTGGACCCAGAGAGCCCTGCTAATGTCAACGTATCTGTGATTCTGTGATATAGGTGTAATTATAGGCTAAGGAATTCAATTTTATGTGTAGGCATCGCTAGTCCAAACCTTTTCACTCTTTGGCAGGACTTCACAAATTTTCTGAGTATGTTTTTGCTTTGTTTGTTTTGAACGTCTTACAATTCTCAGTTCTTAGCTTCTCATGCCCTGTACAAATTGACATAGACTGTCACTGTATTGCCCCTCTTCTGAGCCTAACCAAATCTTCATCAAGGTTTAAAAACTAACCTAACAGATATTCTAACATGTTTATGTTACTTGAGGGTAGCTCCTGGATCCTGCTCCTGTTCTGAGGTGAGCCAGAAGATGAGAACAAGCTGTGTATAGTATTAACTTAGGCACTTTCAAGCTTACGTGAGCCTGAAGTACGAGGCAAACTGGAAATCACTGTACTGGAAGAAAGTAGAAGAATTATAGTTTTCTAAAATGAGAGGGTCTAGAATCTGTGAAGATGAAATAATTTGAACTAGATGTTTTCTTCAGCCAAGATTGCTGAAAAGGTCATATGGGACAGCTGGCTGAGTTTTAAAAGCTTGCTTTTGGTGAATCCCGGATGTTTTGAATGTTATAGTCCCATTTAGATCAGTCCCTAGGTTTCTCTGAGTGCTTAGCTTAGGAGAAAACGTTTCCTTTTGAGGTGGAGTTGATGTAAATATTTTGAGGATAGAGCTGCTGTCTGTAACAGTTTTGCTACCAAGCATCTAGCTGGCAGATCATCTCCTCTGCCTCATCATAAGTTGATTGAATGTAGTTAACATCCTTTTCATAAGCATTCTAAAACTGCGTAGTAGAGCTTGTCTGTAGAAGGCTTCATGTGCTGAGAATTATACAGAGGACTGGTGTATGTAGAATAATTTTATTGTTGTTGAACAGTAGTTTGCTAGAAATACGATTTGGAGTTTTTACAACGCAATGAGTTTGACCTGGTTTTGTCAAATTTTCTAAGTGTTTTCTGTAAGAGAGAAAGAAGTGAGGTTTCCATGCCAATGTTAAGTAGATCTTTCCATGTACTCTCACCTCACTGATACTGGGAACTTGATTGAGACTGTGGAATTAAGTCAGAAGCAGGAGTGGTGGAAGGAGCAGTTGTACAGCCCGTGCCGGTTGTGGACATCAAGCATGTGTCTGCCTGATATGTATCCTGATCATGTCTGACTGCATGATTTTACTCCCTTTTATATTCACTTTTTTCCTCCTCACATTATTTTTCTCTTTAATACAGTCATTCCCACTAAAATAAACCCATCTGCCTCTGATTTTACTAGCTTCACATCTTATTTTTGGACATCATTACTCAATAACTTCTACCGTAGTCTACCAACAGATCTATTAAGCAAATTATTCACTTTTGTTATTGTGTAATATTTCTTACTTGTGTTATTTCTCTAGTTAGTTTCATGTTAGTGTATCCTTAGGCCATTGTTATTTTCTGCATAGGTGTTACCTTCTCCTGGATATGAGGAAGCTTTGGCATGTTCTCCTGTTGCAAACTTGTTATTGTAACTGTGATCAGGGCAGGCATACCTCAACAGCCTGAGTGGATAGTCTCTCAAGAAAGCTCTCAATGAAAGTGCTGTCCTTTGAATATCTGGCAGGTGTAGCATGCAGTGAGAGAAGTTGTTCTGTATCTGTCCTAAGGGAGTTTGTATTTGTACCTCTCACTGCTGTGGAAAGTGCCCTGTCCCCAGGCAGTAAGGTATTTAGAGCCAGTGGGGGCATCCGGATAGTTATTCACAGAAGCCATTGCTCAGTGAACTCAGCTGGAATCTCCAACGATGAAAGTATGAATAACTGCTTTATAGCTTTTCCGACACTGTCTATGAAAAGGAAATGCATTATATGCAGAGTCCTAGGTGTCTATCGCCCACAGTAATTTTCTACTGCTAGAAAGATTCTCCCTTTTAAAAAAAAAAAAAAAAAAAAAAAAAAAAAAAATTCTAGAGGACAAGATACCGGGAGCTATAAGTAACAAAAATGCACAGCAGCTGGAGTATATCCAAGAATTTGGACCAAAACTATTTGGTGTTTATTTAGTATTTGGTAACTTATAAATTCATAACTACTGAGACTTGAAAATAGAGACAGCAGAAATTTAAAACTCAGTAATGTGTGTTTTAGGAGAAGTGTGTTTTGATGCAGGAGCAGCAAAATACTATGCAAAGAAATGCATGAAGGTAAGCATCCATCCTTCTTCATCTTGAGTGACAAAAGTGTCAACCAGGCTGTAAGTTGATCTGTGTGTTAAGTTTTAGCTTAATATGTATGTTCCAAGATAATGCGTTCTAGTGTAGTTAAAGGTGACTCTGTCATTAATCCAAATTACTTCATTCATAGAAGCATATGGAAACAGGGAAATGTGAATGCCAATCTCAAAATGCAATGAATGCAGTTGGTATAATTCACCCGTTCCTTTTTATAAACATCTATAATCAGCATTAAGAAGGACACTGTTCCAGAAGACAGTTAAGTGCTATCTCAAGTGTCTGGAACTACTCCCTAAACTCTGAACTAGTTAAGCCCTTGAGGGTAAATACTTTCCAAAAGACATCTTTTTCAATTCTGCTCTTCCTATTTCCAAGTGTCTTAGTTAACATTGTTGAAAGTGTTAGTGATCAGCGCAGTAGAACCTTGAATAGACTTTTGTTATTGGTTAAAAATTTATTTGAACCTAAATTTTTTGAAGTTTCAGAGTATTTGTGGTTTTTAGATTCTCTCCTTCTAGAATGTTGAGAACAGACTGAACACTTTTTTCCCCCTGCAGTTTAGTAATAATGATGATAAATCGCTTGCTTCTTGTCCAGCTCATTTATGCCAAAGAAATTCTGGCAAAATTATAGGAAAAGGAAGCTTCCAGATCCTCTTTTAGCTTTGAAGCAAAACAATTAAGATTCCAACTTTCACATTAATTATATTAAGAAACTGTAGAAACTATTGAAATATGAGAAAAAGATAAATGCTGCGGGCACTTCCTTTAGGGTTGATAAGCAAGTGAGAATATTGTGAGAACTGGTTTTCACCAGTTGACTGATAGTCAACTCAGCAAGTAAGTGAAGAACTTGTATTTTCTCAAAATCATGAAGTTAGTGTGTTTTGATTCCTGTTTTTCCCTTCAATTTCATGTTTGCTGTTCCAGTGTGCCGACATTCTTGTGCCAAAGTCTTCGACTTCTGGTAATGAAGTGCAAAGTAATGTAAAGCTAGCTTGCTGAAGACAGTCTGTTCAACTTCTCTGTGTTAGAAACAGCTATGGGAAAATTCCTAAGCTCAGAAATTCCAGCTAACTTAAATACCAGGATCAGTAATTTCGTCTTTAGCCTGTAGTAAACAGATACATGATACGATTCTAGGCAACAGTATCCTTAGCTATTTAACCAAAACATCCACCAGTGCAGCATTCAATGTTTGGATAATATTTCATTAGCTTACAAATGAATACGACAGCTAAATATATGGTGAACTGAACAACCAGTTACAACAGATTAATTTAACTTTTATATGTTATCAACTAGCATCATAAATGAGTTCTTTGTGTTTGTCTGTCACCATAAAAAATGTCATTAGTCCATAAAGCATATAACCATTGTAATTCTGGAGGGTGGGAATTTGTTTGTTTTTAATTTGCTAAACCTTCTTGTTTATATTGCATCTAAGAAAATGAAACAGAAGTTTTTAGTTTACCTTTTGTATCTCCTGAAATATAAGGATTCCAGTCTTCTGTTAGCTAGATGATTAAGAACTTCAGAAATTATTAGTTTATACGGCCAAATTGTTGCAGTGCTGAGATGCTGGGTTTTGGCATGTGTTAGATGCTGATTGACATGATCATGTGTTTGTTCGAATTCTTAAGGTGCAGTATTTATTAACTGATAGAGTAACTGAGTCTCAGCAATATTTAGGGAGCCTGTAGAACCGAAGTAGCCATTATATTGGTTTGGTTATTTGGTAGAAATTTTTCAGGTGTGTGTTCACTATCCTGTCCCTAGGCTTTCGTTGCTTTGAAAGCAAGAGATGAATGAACAACTGAGTATTTACAAAGCTCACAAGTACTGCTGTTTAGTGTGATCAGATTTCCAGATGACAGCTAGCCCTACTTGTTATTATGATTAACATACCTCAACTTCCAAATCTTAGGCTGAGTGAGTAGGTCTGGCAGTAAGCAAAAGATACTATGTCTTGAGAGATAATGAGCCTAGAAACCCATGAAAATATAGTGAGAATGGGGCCGTATTTTATGTACCAGCAGAGGTGTTTTTCTTCAGCCCTGTGGGATGCGAGCCATTGCTTTGAGTAGTACCCCAGGGGCAGTAAGTACCCCTTTGCTTCCTGAGTGCTGCAATGTGAGACCCAGCAGCAATAGTTGTATGGGGGTGTGGGTGTTCAATACTTGTAGACGCGAGAGCTGCCCGTTAGGTGCGGCTCCCTGGACTGAATAAATCTTCATCTGTAAATAGCTGAGAATTTCCAGAGTACCGTTGTATAACATCCTACTTTGTCCAGAGTAGGTGATGCGTCATCTGGCACATCTTCAGAGCTTATATGCTGTGTGGTAAAGAAAGCAGCAAAATAGTGGGAGAAGTTTATAAGGGGGTATGCTGCAAGGAATTCCCACGTTAAGTGACTCAGCAAACTCCTGCAGTAGAACTGATAATATCCTAATATTTTGTTAGAGATCTCGTGTATTTTTAGGGTAGAGTTTAGCAGAACTGCAGGCTGAAGTAACTGGCAGGAGCTTTAGAAAGATGCACAGATGAAGACAGTGTGATACAAACCCACCTGCAGCTACCCTTATACAAGTTTGTCCCTACCAATTCTACTTCCCGTCAGGCCAGGAGGAGGGAATTGCATCACATCTTGGCTCCAGTTGAAATTTCTAAGTGTTCCTTTGGCTGCATACTGAAGGAACCCATATGTCTGCATAAAAACAATCAGAAGGGAAAAAGTGTAATGATGTTAAGCTTCGCAATAAAGTACAACGAGGAACCCTTGGTTGAATTTAGGAGAGATCAATTTTGCCTTAGCAATTGGGAAGTACATTTTGACATGAAGGGCAGTTGGATACTAGCTGAATACATCCACTGGTATATTATAGCAAACCCAGCGGACATGAAAATATAACAGCATGGAAAGTATTATCTGGACTCCCTGATGTTTGACTCTGAGATTTTTTTTTTTTTTTTTTTTTAGGTAATCCAAAAGATTCCTTCCTCAGAATGGCTGTCTCTTTTTATGAAACAATAGCAGTTTCAGAGTTAGGTCTACATTGAAATGAATTGTCTGTATATGACTACATCTTAAAGCTTATTAGTAGATACAGTTTTGGTAAGGTATTTCAGAAGAGCATATTACAAACACATGTATTTTTAGAAGTATAAGCAGTTCTTGTGTTTTAGTGAGGAAGTGACTAAATTGAGTCACAAGGCAGTCAATGCTAAATTGGTGTCACTGCTTGAATGTTATTACATTTAAAACTTATCTACCCACCCCAGTGTCTGCTTTGTCTATGCCCAGAGAATGTTAAAACACTTGAAGGGTATGAACATCAGGAAATAATGAAAGCATGTTAGAGATGCACCCTGTATTCTTACCACAGCACTAATAACTTTTTAGATCTGCTTGATAAAAGTGGAGTGGATTTGATATACATCAGCTAATGTTGCTTTTCATCTCTTTTACATCCTGTGGATCTAAGGTTTCTTAGTAATCACATAAATTTAGCAGAAAAGAGTAACTTCCATTTGGAGAGATTAAATTTTGTCTTCCTCAAAGAGAGAAAGCCAAGGGGTAATATTAAAAAGTATTTCTTGACTTCAAAAATTTTTGCTTTTTACTAAGAGATATTCTAGCCCAGAAAAATCATAACCGTAAGCAGAGATGATGAGTGGTGCAGGTCAGTATGAAAACTTGAAGCATTTTCTTTTAGTAGTGTAATGGCCTACTGTTGTTATTGATACAAAATGTTGTTTGTTTGGATATTAAACAGGGTCAGGATTTACAAGGAAAAATAATTAAGTGCCAGGTTAGGTTGGTGTTTATTTTAATGTCATACATTAAGAAGAGTGTCTTTTGAATTGTTTTCTCTCATCAAAGAAGCACTTATTTCAAGACTAAATATTGAAATTTGAAAATGAACTTCCTTGTGAAACTCATTCTATTACACATTGATTCTGACTGCTAGAGCCTTTAGGAACAACTTGTCTAGCTTCAGTTGTTTGTTATATTTTTTTCCATCTTCGTGACCTCTGAATGGTGAAGTGTAGCTGCTGATGTCTTCATACTTCCAAATGGAAGTACGCATGTTATTATTTTATGTAAGAGAAGAGCAAAGCCAAGTCTGCAATGCCTAGCATGTCCAAAATGAGATAATCTTAGAAAGGTCAGTGTCAGACATTAAATATCCCTATTAAGGATAGGTCTGCAATTCACTGGTTACAATAGGACTACAAAGCTAGCTATGTAAGAGAAGCAGATCAATTTTTTTGTTCATTTCTGTTTAAGTATAAGAGCATTGGGAGGATGGATAAGATCTTATTTTCTATCTGCTTCAGAAGGTCATTAGTTCTACATTGTCTGTGTGAATTGTGTAGGGCTGTGATGCTTTCTGGTACAAAGGTCAAATGTTCTGCTTATCATATTGAAAATTTGCTTATCACATAGTAGTTGAGTGCAGTGCATCGTGTTGTAGCAGGTACTTCTGGCTGGCATGACTATCCTGAATTCTTCAACTATTTAATATGCTGTTGTCTAATTAAGCCTGTAATGTTCTTGCTTTCCTAACGTCTCTCAGAATAAATCATGAGTAAAGAAACTTTGAAGCTGTACAGTTTGCCTAGATTAGGAGGGGTCACATGTAGCTGTAAATAAACTAAGGTGTTTGATTGCTTTTGTTCATGATAACAACTTGCTCTTTTTTTAGGTCTCCTTTCTTCTTAAAAATCAATCTAAGAACTTTATACAAGTATAACAAAGCAGAAAACAGCTAGAACCAAACTGAGTGCTCCAATGCATCTGTTTGCCTGATGGAGCTACTTGTAACAAAATGGTCATGAAATACTTTCTGGGCTATGAGCGTTCCTTGGCATTCGAAGCTTAACATACTGAGAATGAAAAGCTCAGCCTTATGCACGTCGAGTGATGGTTGTTTGCTGGGGCTGATTATTGCAATATTCTCCCATAATAAATGCCAGTGTGAGTATTCTCATCCCACCTACCTTTTCATTTTGAGTCACGATGAATTTCCCCATCTTATTTTTCCTGTACTGGTTATCAGATTTGGTGACAGATTTAATTAGGCTTGCACAGGCTGTTTGAACTCTTCTAAAATGTCTGGTGGTTAATGTTGCAGTACCTTTTGATATTTTAACTGGTGACAAGGGTCACAGGTTGGATAAAATATCCAAAGATCGTAATATCTTTTTTTTTTAAAGGGTTGCTCTGTGCATAACCTCTGACCCTTTTAGCACTCTCTTCATTCTCATTAGCTCTATTCAATCAATTCTGCTCTTTCCTACTATTGGGTTTTTTACTTATTCTTTCCCTCTGTTCCCTAAAAGGTGTGAATTTTTTTTTGTTTTATTTTAATTTTGTGTGTGTGTGAGGAAGAGAGTCCTTTTCTGTTCTTTACCTTTTGTAAATATAAACATAGTGGGTTAGGACAATAGTGTGAAAAAGTCTCCTCTGCTCAAGAGCAGATGACTAGTAAAATCTGAAAGTTTTTGGTATGCTTCTGTTGTGCTATGACTCAGGGTATGGAACAGGATACCGTGCCATGAAGTGCTGAGTGAATCTCTAAGATGTTTTTAAGCATGAGTTTAAATTTGATTGCAGTACTGACACAAACATACAAATTAGTCATAATGGATATTAGCACACCATAGCTGATCATCAGAAAAAAAAAAAAAGTAGAAGATTGTGTATTCTGTGTAACCAGGAATGGGACCCCAGGAAAACTACTTTACCAATGTTTGTACATCTCTGATTGTGAAAACAGGAGGGAAATAGGAAGAACATTTGGGCAACAAGCAGGCCACGCTCCATTTGAGGGAAGTGTGCTGTTGTCACCTACTGGGGAAAACATCTCAGAACTGTATTCCTAAAAAGAAAAAAAAAGAAAAAGAAACCACCAACAACAAAAATAAAAACAACCAAAGAACCACCATGTATTTTAGTGCAGACATTGTCTCAGCAGTATTCTGCAGTTGTCATTGTTGAGCTACAGAAGAAATCATAATGTTTATTGCAAAGATATTTGAAGATAAAAGAGGTGTAAGACGTGGATAGACCACAGCCACAGAAACAGGCTGTGTGGCTCAGTAAATTATCCTTGCTCCTTTCCCATGCTTATGACATGCACCATTCCTTTGCCTCTAACTCTGTCTTTTTTGTTTTGTCTCCCCTTTTGGAACAGCACCTGGAGGGGCTGTGTTGTCTGTGGCCTTAAGAATACTGAAAACTTACCTGGAACCCTGCCTGAGCAACCTGCTCCAACTGAACAGCTTGAGCAGTGTAGTTAGACTAGGTGATCTGAAGAGGTCCCTCTGAACCTAAACGGTCCTGTGAACACAAGTGCAAGTAATAAAAGCATGAGCTCTCAGAGAGAATCTTTGGGTTAAAATGACATAGAGGTTTATGGCAGAATAGGTCAGAATGTTTATTTGTACAACCAGTTTTATCTCCCTTTTACTCTTTATGCAGTCAATTTAGTAGCCAGTCATTTCTTTTAACCTTTATCCCTCATGTCTTTTCTGCATTCTGATTTTCGTGCCAGGATGAAAAAACACTACTGTGAAAAAAATAGTGCACAGGTGCTTGGCACACCTGCAGTTTAAGAAGGAAAAAAAGAAGTGAATGGGGGGAAGGGGAAGAAGGTCTGGCACATCTGTTCCCGAGAGCTTTTGCTCACCTTGAGCAGAGCTAATAATAAATATGACAGGAGCATTGAAGTATTATTCATCTTTTGATTTTAATGTAAGGTTAAATGTATCTAAATGCAAATGTTTTTATCCAAAGACTTTTATGTTTCCGGATAATTCACTGAACTGTGAATTACAGAAGGTTTTAAAACTCTGGATCTTAGGCAAAATGCAGAAAATCTTCTAATAGAATGTTTCATTTGTACATCCTGGATCACTTTGTTGAGTATCATCTCTTTTTAAAGACCGGGAAAACAGAAGCTAACAAATTCAAAGAGGTTGCCCAAATTGTCAGCAGTCATGAAAAGAAGAGCCAACACCAGAAAAATTATTTCCTAACTCCATTGTGGCTCATTCCATTTGATGAAAACATTTTCCTGTACTTCATCATACTTCTTTTCTGAAGTAAACTTCTCAGCCCACACATGCTGAACTCTGATATTTTTTCCTAGGGTTCAGAGCCTCAAACATAAAAGAAATTTTTTTTTCTGTGCTTCCATTTTTTACTACCACACACCTTTTTGCTAACACAGTTTAAAGGTGAGGAACAAAGTTTAAAGGACCTCTTGTGCTGTAGGAAGTTGGAAGGGAGCTGGTATGATGATGGATTTTAAATCTATTAGGTAATTTTGACATCAATCTTATTTAGGGGCTTAAATGAGAACTTCACTGAATTGTTTTACTTATCCTTTGGCCAAATTTTAGTATTTTAAGCTTCTCCTTAATAAAACTGAAAAAAATTCAAACTAAGTCAATCAGAAAAATAATAAAGAATGCATTTGGAAGATGTTGTTAGAAACACTTGGGCTTCTATGGGTTTTAAGGTGTTTTTGCCCCCCAAGGAATTTGACATTGAGATTAAACTGGAAGTATTTCCTGGGATAGGTTATTTTTTTTCAGTTCCCCCTCCCCCCACCTCCTCGAGCTTCTGAGAAACAAGTTCACACAATTTTATTTAACTTACTGGCAAGATCTCTAGTAGAATGGGTTCTTCAGAGAATTTCACTCCTGCTGCTTTGCCTACTCCCTTATTGTAGTTTTTGTCTTCTGGAGGGCGGCTTTGACATCAGGAACAAGTCTCTTACGATTATCTGTGGAGGTGAAAGAATGTGACTCTTTTTTCATTCCTTATTTGCCTTTTGGAGCAGGACATGCTTGTCTTCTGCCTCACCCCTTCTGTAGTTGACTTCTTTCTACCACCTGTCTTTCTCTTTGAAGAACAAGAATGTTGATGCCAATGGTATGACAGTTATATACTACAAACACAAGAAATTTCTGTGAAGAGGGGAAGTGTCAGTAGCAGTAGCATTGTTTTTCTACTGAGTGAAGAGCTTGTGACTCTCATGTTTTGGAGTCCCGTTTAGAGCAGGCTGGCAGATTTCCCTTTTCTCTCTGTAGGTTATGTCAGCCTCCTGTTCCTTTTGCAGAAGATAGGAACAGTATTGATTTACTGCTCCAAGTGTCTGGGTGTGATTTATGACAACGAACATACTGCTCTGTGTTCAGGATGGTTTGTGATATCCTAGGCAAGACAGACTTATGCAGGGATTGAGCAATTTCATTGAACGCTCTTTGTGTTCACCCAAAATCTGCTCTTTGAACTTATTCACAACTGGTGGAGCTCAAACAGATATGCAAATCTAACAGTATCAGAATACTGCCTTGATTAAAAGTATAGAAAAGGAAGTTCCAAGCCTTTTCCTGCTTGTTTCTTCTTGTGCTCTCTTTTGTGCAGCTTTGTGTATGCTCCTATGGTATGTCCCATTTTCGCTTCCGCCTGGACAGCCCACATCTCCAACCTGTCAAGGACACTGTAGATGACTGCATGGCTCTCTAGTGAATCAGCCACTCCTTGCAGTTTTTTGTTATCTGCAAGTTTACTGAAAGTGCATTCGACTCCACTGTCCATGTAAATCTTACCAATGCTGATGCTTGACCTTTCTTGTTTCACCTCTTTCTCTTTCCTGTTTCCCACTTCCAGTACTGAATCAGTATTCAAAATCTCACTAGACATTAGTCTGTGTGTGCCAAGACCATAAATTAAAATCTGTGGGATAATGTTTTATCTAATCACTTTTTCTTTTTTTTTTTTTTTTTTAAGGCTGATGCTGACAGGATATGGGATTAGAAGCATTAAAAAAAAAAAAGGGTACAGCATATTCAGACTAAACATATGTTGTGTGTTGTATCACATTGTCTTAGACCATCCTCAGGCTCTCCCAACAGCTTTAAATAGAACATAAGTGGAAATTATTGCCACCACTCCTTGGCAAACTGTAGTGGGAGAAGTTTGTATATATCCCCACCCTTGGTACTTGTGTGTTTTGTTTCCTTTTTCATCTGAGCCAGCTGAAGTGCTACAACCCATCTTTCCTCTAAACAATGTGTGAGATGTATTGAAAAAAACAAGAAGTTGGGTTTGTTTTTTTTTCTCAGATTTTCGAGTTAGTGTTCCTATTTACTCAGTTGCCATCTTCCCACTGGCAGCCTACTGTTTCTACGTTTCTGCAGCTGCCCTTCTAAGCCCAAGAGCTCTTTCCTTCATGCAGCTTTCCGTGTACCTGATGCCTCCTCACGCAAGCCCTGAGAGGAACTATCTGTGGTTTCTAGTTGTACACACAACTTGATCTGGAGTAGTAATAATGAAATAACATTTAATGTGCAACTGGTATCATAAAGTGAAACTTTTTATCTAATGAGAAAATTTCAATTAAAACACCTCTGAAAGAATGTCTTAATAACCTCAAAATCAAATCTGTAATCTTGCATCCTGACAGTAAATGTCAGTTTTGTTTATACACTAATTGAGGCAAATGGTAAGTCTTAGGGTATACAAAAAAAAGTGAAGTTCCTAAATAAATATCATGTCTTCGCAGCATGATCAAAAATATATGATAATACTTAGTAGAGTACTGTACCTGCATATCGAGGCAGAACGATGGATTTATCATGGTTATGTGATTCAAAAAAAAAAAAAAAAGTATTAGCTGGGGTTGTTTAACTCTTTTATTGTATCCAGTAATACTAAATATTGGAGTAAAACTATGGAGAGCAAAGATAGCTGTCGTTGTTGATCACCAAAAGAATCTTCTTGATGTGGAAGCTAATCAGAGAGGGACAAATGAAGGAAGTAGTTATATAAGAGTATTTAGAAACACTCTTTCAGTTTCCAGAGATAAAATTAGAAGTGCCAGACAGTTCAATTTTTACCTCAGCTTGTCAACATTCTATGAGGCCCGCATTTCAGAGGGTCATTTTAATCAAAATGAAAGACAGATCCTATTAGGGCAGCTTTGCTGACAAATAATTAAGATGAATTACCAGCATACACTTGTCCCAGATGCCTTGTTGATGTCAGTTGGTAGGAGGCGTGGGGGAGGGCTTATAGTCTATGCTTTGCTCTTTAAAAGCAATTTATAACTTAAGTTAGCCATTCTAACTACTTGAAAAGAGCTTAATCCTGTAACTGTCAGTAGAAATTATTTTCATAGATTCCTGATGCTCCTACATTAGAACATTTATATGTGAAAATTAATAGGATCTAGAAGTGTAGATTAGTGTTTCATTATGTGAAACAATTGATTTTTTTTGCCAGAACAGCCACATTTTCTGTTTGGAACTGGCAGTTGTGTAAATATATTTAATTTCTAACTTGGCCCTACTGCTAGGCTTTTTATAGGTCTGTGTGTGACTATTATTTTGGGCAGTGGCTAGTAGAACTTCTTCTTGCCTACGTAGTATGTAGACTTTGTCTAATGACTATGCATACTTTTTTGCTCTCCCTAGCCACGCAATTCAAATTTACATAGACTTTTTTTTTTTTTTTTTCAGAAGTCAATGAGTTTTGTGAGAAACTGTGGAAGCTGGGATATTTGGTAGATGGTAGATGACAAGCTTGCCACTTTCAAATGTGGTCAGTGCACTGCCATGCCTGACTAAAGGTCTCATTGCGTCTCTACTTAGGAAGAGGGAAAATGGTTGTGTGCACTGAGAAGGCTCTGGTGTTTCAACCATTTAACATTTGCCACCAACATGTACCTTCAGATTCTTATTCGGTAGATAAAATACAAGTTGGTACTGGAGATCTGTACAGCAGGACTTAGGAGTTTTATGTATGTTTGTCTTGGTTGTGTTTTTTTTTCCTCCCCCAGAATAGTACAGAATGAGGGCAAATATTTTGTTAAAGTCTCAAGAACACAGGATTCTGTTCCGTGTTATGGTATGTGAGATGTGAACGTTTTCCTCTCTTAAGTATGGAGAAACCAGAAGTTTATTAAGTCAAAACAGTTGCTGTAAGTGATTGAGGTATGATTTATTTCTAAATGTAATGCAGTAGAATTTTTGGGAGTATGTGAAAGAAATTCTGTGTGGGAGGCATGCTATACAGTACCATCTTCTTTATATTGTGTTTTTTGCTTGCAGGTGATTTTTTTTCACAAAAAAAACCACAAGGTTTGCCTGTTAATTTACTGGAAATATTGCCGCATCCGTTGGTATTAATGGTGGTTGATTCTTGCCCTTTGCTTTCAAAGCAGAGTATGAAGGCTGGCTGCAGGAGCACAGGAGTCTCTGATAGTCTTGGTTTGGAACCAAGGGGTAGGACTCACCTTGGTTGTCAGTACTTCTGTGGACATGTCTGTAGATCAGGGATCAAGGGAAGGAGTCAACAGATAAGACCCTCCCTTGAAGCACTTTGTTTACATCTCTCATCTTTTTTCTTTATATGTCTTATTTTTCTCCTAAATAAATATTAATTAAAAATTCTGAAAAGGAAAAAAAAAAAGTCAAGCGGTCTGTCAGGAACTGCTCAGTTGTTTCTGGTAACTCCAACACTATGCTAATCATAACTCTGGCACGGTGTTCCTCCATCTGTGTGGAAGCAGAGAGGATGGGAGGGGGTGGTGGTGATGATGCTAGTGTTAGTGCTACAACATTCACTGTAAGCAAAATTCCTTTGACATACCGTAGTGTGTTGTTACTGAGGTTAACGTACTCTGCAAGGTACAAGCATGGTTAGTTTGTCCCGATGCAAGGAGTGAATGAAAGACAGGCAGAATTTTTCTTGCCATTCCTTACCACTGGACCTGACCACCGCTGGACCTGTTGTTGCTGTATTTTCCATATATCTGATAGATTTGTACCTAGTAATTTTTTTTTCCTATAGGATGCAAACTTTAGTCCTCCGTAGAGACATGTTGGGGACCATGCTTTATACAGAAGCTTTTTAGCTTGTGTTTCATTGCCTGTTTCCATCGCAGTTGGGGCTCCTATCTTTTGTTGCTGCTTGGATGATTGACCCTTGGAAAAATTGAAGTACAACAGCAGATAAGAATAAGTAACGCAGAGGGTAATAAATTTGATTACCTTGTCCTGTTTCATGGTAAACAGAACTTGATGGTTTTGTGCCCCCTTGTTCAGTGTGGTTGAGTAAAGGAACTTTCTTAAGTTATATGGGAAGGGAAATGTACCACAGACAAAGGAGATGGTAGAATAAGCATTCAGCGTGGTGAGATGCTTATACTGCAGTTGAGATGGAATGGAACACAAAGACCAAACATTTGATGATGTGAAAGGCTATGTATGAAGTGCTATTACTGTCACGATGATGACTGAATGCATGTTGAAATTACCTTCACAGGAATAGCAACAGATGGTCTCTGTATCTTTCCCTCCTACTCATCCAAAGCTCTCAAGGCTGCATTCCTAATCAAGCAAAAGCAGGCATCCCACACCCATGCCAGGAGGAATTACTTGTGCTTGCGAACTCTGCTTTGAATTAAATGTTATGGGCATGTGCCCCGTGCTGCCAGGTAGTAAGGAATTGAAAATAGTGATTAATTCAGTTATAATTCTGTCCATCTACTGTAATGCCCTTTATTCAAATTCCAATACTGCAAGCAGAAGTCTCATTAAGCTCTAATAATGATAATCATAGTTCTTAACTCCTTATGGCACATTATTGTCAATAATTACATACATCCTTAAGCTGGAATCTTTATTTATTAAAAATACATTCCCTTTTATGGACTCCAGTTACTTGAATGTGGAGTGCAAGTAAATTAGGCTGGAGCAGGCATTGCAGCTATAGTTACTACTACTTCCATTATTGCAAGTTATTATAAGCTTGTATGATTGAAACTGCTGTAGATAAGCATGCAATAATATTTTCACTGTCACCATGATCACTGACTGAGATAAGAGCTTGACGTTCTATTTTCGTGCAGGATAGAGAAAAACAAGGAGAGGAAAATGGGGGGGAAAGGGCTTCATGTTGTGCAATGATATGCAAGAAAAAAAATTCCGTGCTGAAAGCAGGCCCACACATACGTCAATGATGACACACGGTGCTGAGAGGATTTAGTGTTAAAGGGACGCCTGTTAATTTTATTTGCAGCGGAGAAGAGAAAGCATGCCCGCTCAAGATACTTGTTGTATCATTTTTAAATCAAGGCCATCTTTTTCTCAGTGGTAAACGTGAAATGTTTTTAAAGGCCAGACTTAGCATAAAATCCATTGGTTGCCATGGAGACCACTTACCACACAGGCCTGCACTCGGTGCTCGACTCCGTGATTTTCTCTATTCAAAGGTTCGGTATTGTCAAAAAGCAAATTAGTTTTCCAGTTGTTTATTGCGAAGTTCATTATGAGAAAGGTAATAAATAATAAGGTATTTTATTCATGTGTGGATAGGTGCCATGTATGAATTAATCAGGGTGCTATTCCTTAAATTTGCTATTTTAAAATCATTAGAGCAAAATTGGCTATTGTTAGGCAATAAAACAGATTTTGATTGTTCTGCGTATATGAATATGAAGCAAAGCAGGTAGTTGCAAGTCTGATCCCAACAAAATTACCTGGCAATAAGGCTTTTCACACCTACACAGCACTTAGTAACAAAGTGCTGAAGGAGAAAAGGTGAAGCCTGATAGAGAAGAACTTCTACCTGAGGTGCATGCATTGCTTCTCCCTTTGTTGAAGGGAAGGTGGGCTCAGGACCCAGTGCTCCCTGAATTATTCATGCTGTCTTTTGCATCTTGCATCTTTAGGGCTGAGCACTGGTAGGAGTTGTTATTAGCAGTACAACAAACCTAAAGGAGCAGTAGCTCAGTGAAAACCTATTTAGGTTTTCTTCTCCTGGAGTGTTTTCCTAATTACAGCAGATTGCTGTGCCTCAGGGCCTGGTGCACTGACCCCACAGAAAACGTGCCCAAGGAGGTGGTGTGAGCCCTTCCTCTGGGATGAATCTGAAGCTGAGGCTAGTCAACACCTCCCCAGAGCTGGGTGAGAGTGACAATTGATAAAAGTATCCAGGGAAGCCTTTCACATTATGGAAGGGTGTTTCAAAGACAAATTGGTGTCAGCAAGTTCTTCCTCACTTCTTTTTTTTTTTTTTCATAGCATTTTAGTCTAATTTCCAATTACTTGAGGAATATGAGAGTACATTACCTTCAGTACTTAAGATTTGCTCCTGTCACCTCTTTGGTACACATTGAGTACTACTGAGCCAAATTTTGAGCTGCTGGAAGTGGTGCAGCTTCACCGGCTTCTGGGAAAATGTGCTGCTGCTTCCAGACTGTGGTCTCACTCCTGCTGCGGGCCAGCAGTAGGGCTGTAGCAGCATGTTGAGAGCACGTCTCAGCTTTAACTCTGGGGTTTTGTGTGGCGTTTGTGTGTTAAACTATTCATCTGGGCTTTACGTAATGGGTAGTTTTTTCTGTAGTGTAGGCTTTCTGTAGAGTTTTTGCTTTCACTGCTAGAAAAATGAAAGGATATCGGAGATCATAAATTGGTGATTTATGGTGTTCTTTTTTAGAAATTCTAGGTCTATGGGTAATGCAGTAAAGTTTGCTTATTTGCAAATCTAATTTGTTGCCAAACTTTTGTGTTATTTGGAGGATTTCGCTTTCACAGTCAAATCATTCTTCTACTAGATAGCAACTCAAGCCCTGATAATTAACATGTTGCAAACATGCAATTAAGGCAAATCGGATTAAAACACATAAGAAAAATGAAAGCATAATTTAATTCTAGTCATTTTCAGCCTCTTCAAGAATTATTATGCAGTTGGCCTCCTCCTGTGCAGCTCTGTTTTAGCAGAGTGTACACTGTTTCGCACTGCATGCAAAGTAACTAAAAAAGAAATGAGTCTTTAAAAAGGAATGCTCCAGTTTAAACAAGCCGATGGGGGCTACTTAGGCAAAACTAACTGGTGGCACTGCCTTTATGGTAATAGACAAAGGTAGCTGACTCAAAACAGTGCAGAAAAAGCATGCCTGATAACCCTACATTGAAAACTGTCCTTTTATTATTAATAATACAATACTTCTCCGCCTTAGAGTAAGCTTTTCATTTTCCTTTGTAGTCGGGTTTTTGCCCGAGCTCTCCTGTTAACATCTTGCCTGTGTTTTTCTTTGGATCCCTCTGGCTCCTTCAGACAGCTCAGTAGGGATCTGCTTTTCCTTCTGTGTTTTGCCAGAGTTCATTAGGGTGTCATAGACTGTTAATAAAGCAGGATTTTCTATCTACCATATAGAATGGAGTGATATTGTCTTTAATCAAAAGTGTACTAGGAAGCTATTCCTGTCTGCTTCAGCTCTCCCTCTCAACTTATAAAGCAGTGTGGCAGGGGACAGTGCTACACAAGACATTGTTTCCAGAACTAGTTTTTCAATTGAATGAAGCGTTTCGCAAGGGCGCAGCATATACAGCATGAAAGAAATAATCCCTCTGCTCACAGAACAAGGAAAGGCCATTCAAGATTCCCATACAAAATCGCTAACCTTTCAACGTGACCTGAATTAGATAACAGATTTTTTTTTTTTCCCATTCATATCAGGCATGCTGTCAAAACTTGTATGGGAATATTCATGGAGAGCAGTTTGTTCCGTGCCTGTTTTCTGAAGTTCTCAATCTCTTTGCTTAAGCTGAAAGATTTCTGGGAACAAGTGTGGGCTTGATTTAATACCCCTAATTGTAATCTCAGAACTGCCTGATTCTGCAGAGCATTGGTGTTGTGACAACAAAGTGGCAGACATCTCGGGGAGTGGCAGGGTGATCTTTTCACTTATTTTAAAAAGTTTAAAGTTGAGTTGGGAAGGGTCAGTTGGCTTTTACTGTGTTCATACTTTGTAAACCTTTATTGGAATTGAACTTTTTTCCCTGTGTAAATGCTGAGTGAAATTTCATGATCTCCTGTCTTACTTGCAGTGCACACCATTTAAAATTAATCCTCCTGCTCATCTGTTAAAAAAAAAAAAAGATAATGAACAATGTGGTGCTATTTTTAGACAAACCTGCATGTGTCTAGCTGTTATTTTAGCACAGTACTTGGGCCTGGGATTTGTACTGGATCCTGTTTGTAATAGCTGTTAACAAAGTGATGCTGTGGTTGGGGAACAGTGTTACGCATCTAAAGTAAGTGAAGTTCTTTCAACTTAAAAAAAAATATGCCACCATCAATGACATTCCTCATTTAAAGTTCCATAATTTGAGTGGGTTTAAATCAGAGCAGATGAAATATGTACAAATTTGAAGTATTTCTAGAAAGTCTTCAAATGACTACTTTCATTTATCCTAAAATGCTGTGAAGTCCTAATTTTCAGTGAGAAAGAGTCTGTACAACTTTGTTCTGATATTGTGGATCTCACTACTGATTTCTTCTATGAGAAATTGTAGTCATAGAGAGGAAAAGGTTGAGAAATGGGTGTTAGAAATTTAATGACAGAAAAAATCCTGGAAGATTTATTTGATGGAAAAGTAATATACCAAACCAAGTAGCTGAACTGTCCAGCCCAAACTCAAAATGACGAATAACAGAAACTATTCATTTGTCCTGTACGATATACTCAATTTATTTGATCCATTTGATCTTCTCTGTCTTAATTTTGCTAATTGTTTGATGTTTGGAAGTAATCTGGTCTGTCTCGGGTAAATAGGAGGGTTCTTTTGAGTCTGTAAGCTTAGCAATTGCTAAACTATTTGTCTTATAGCTTCAAATGTAGCTTTGGATAGTTAAATTATTAGTAGGGAGTACCATATTCTGATATGACAGTCATTCCTTAATCTACTTGTCATGGTTAATTAGTAAGGCAGAATAAACTGTAGTATCCTTGAGACTCTGTAGTCAACCTGGCACCTTTGTGCCACCGTGCGAACACTTTAATTACGTGACATCTTCAATTAAAACTGCTTACAGATACAGGCATGTTTATTTGTCCCAGTATTGAGGAAACAAAGCCTTCACATTGCTCGTATAGTGTATTGTCTGTCTAGAAAAGACTAATTGAAGAACACGTGTATGTAACAAAAATACCACTACAGGAGAATCCTTAGTGGTTAACAGGTTTCTTGCATGGCATTTTTCTTGCTTAAAAGAAAGTGTTCTGCTCTTCTTTCCCAGCCCCTCACAGTGTCCTTGTGTCTGTTAGAGTTGGAAAAAGACAGTGTTTGTGGTCAGCTTCTTAAAGACCTTGCATGTGTCTTTTTTACAGCACAGATCTAGGTGGGGACTTCGCTAATGAAATGACAGTAAATGACAGCTAAATCTTGCCCTGTTCTTCTCCTGTTCATGGTATTTCTGAGTATCCTTACTGTCAGGACCTTTCTGTCTCTAGTTATCTCCGTGTTTAACTATCCAAAGGTTGTATGGAAAATGCAGACTGATGCTCTTCAGTGTGCCATCTGGACTGTGTGGGACTTCTGCCTAATATGATATTAACTGGGGAGTACCTTTGAACATTCATAAATGTGTGTGGAGATGAGAAGAGTGGTGGTAGGTAGGAGATTGAAATACCCAGAGTTATTTGAGTTTTCTGTAAGATTTTTTTTTTAATTTTTATTATTTTGAGTTGGATTTTGAATCTGAATTTATGTCCAATCTCTGGTAACTGCAGTTTGGGCATCAAATATCGTTGGCATTTAGGTTTAGTTTGTAGAGCAGGTAGGAAAAGAGCCAAAGCTTTAAGGCAGTGGGAGAAGATGGGGATAAAACTGAGAAAACCAGGCAAGTTGCCAGCTGTAACTTTGGAAGAACACAAACCTGATCATATGAATGTGAAATTCCTCTTGCAGTATTCATTGTTTTCCACGCAGTTGCTATTTTGCTGCCTTTTTTCTTTGGGTGCTTTGGGATGTGCTGAAGGAATTATCTCCTCAGACTTACCCGCCATTAGGGAGTTGTGCGGCACAGAAGTTCCTGTGAGTATTGCACCCAAACTTCTAAATAACAAGTGTGTAACCTCCCGTGTTGGAGACTGAGAGGGATTGTGTCTTGTCCAGTTAGAAGTGGAAAGCACTTTTCATGTACTTGGCATCTTCAACCTTTAAAGTTAAATTTTCATCCTCATTAAAAAAAAAAAAAAAATATATCTCAAACTTCCTGGGCAGTAAAGTCTTTTGAAATAGCTTAGGAATCATACAAATTGTACTTGCAAAAATCTCCTGATGTCTAGTGACCTCTGATCCTAAATGATAATTTAATTTACGGAGCGTGAAAGTCAAAATAGAAGTAATATTTTTTGCTGCTGTTCTGGAGAGCAGTGGGATATTGAGTCAGGGATTAACTGTCTGCTGTTTTTCTGGTTTCAAGATGCAATCATTTCTAGATAGATGTATACTTATTTTTAAATACATAATTTGACTTAATAAATTGAAAAAAATAGATATCTGTAATAAAAGCTATTTAAAGTGAAAACAGAAGTTGAAGTTCATCAAGGGCACTCAAAAGAGATGGGATAAATTTACTAGCTTCTGTGAGCTGTAATTATTGAAATTGTTTTGCAGCACCTCAGAGTGATTGCTTATCATTGGTCTGAATTCATACTGTCCCTGATCTCACAGTGTCAGAAAGACTGAAGAAGGATTGAGATAGATTTACTTTGATCTCCATGGGCACCTGAAGTATGGGACCAGAAAGTACTGAATGTACATTAAAACACTGACATTAAAATGAACATAAATTTACATTACAACTGTGGCTACTCAAGAAAGTGACAATGTAGCAACCAGCTGGAATTCAGTTGTGGCAGCTGCTCTAATGCAAAGATGGCTGTGTTCTGTCCAGATTCCACAATGCTGTACAGTACAAGCACATGTTCTCTATTCAAAGCAGGTTTTTTCATTTGTATGTTTTGTATTCTTTGTTTTTAATCGAACAGCAGTACTTAAGTTAGTTTATATCAAATGTGTAAGCAACTCACTGATGAGAGTAATTTTTCCCTAACTGAGAAAATTAGTTGATAAGCTTTTTTTTGCATTGTGACAGATTGAAAAATCATTTGGATTTGAAATTGCTAATTAATGTGACATAATAAATAAAAAGATGCTGTGTTTCAGATAGATGTCACTGTTGTTGACAACATCTACTACCTTCTTTGTGCCAATATGTTTGTAGGTTGAATACTATATGACCTTGAACGTCACAGGCTGAAGTGCTGCTGTCTGCAATAGGGAAGAACTGACACTGGCAAGCACCGAAGTGAATGAGATTTAATTGCTTCTATAATACTTTTAAATGAATAATAAAATTACTTTTCTTTCCAGACTGACGAGACAGATTCCAGAGAATAGGCACTGTCTTCTCCTGAATTCTGCAGTTCTTTTGTTTTGGATCAGTTGTCTGTTTATCGTACTGCATGCTACTTTGCAGGAACTGCACATTGAATAAAACCTTGTTTGTAGTAGGGCCAGCTGATTTGTAATGGTGTCTCTTCATACTCATTTCAAATGACTGTTAAGCAAGAGCACTGCACGCTTACATCTCTGCTGTATTCCTTCAGCAGTACTCAACAGATACGTTGCTGCTCTGGTGCAGACATGGGAAGTCAGTTCCGTGTCATAGAAATAAATACTGGCATTGACTTCACAGGAGTTTGCTTTATAACCATGAACATTACAGTGTCTACAGCTGAGAGCTCTAATAAGCATTTCGGACTCTAAAAGTTTTCATCAGTTCTTTCCATATCAAGTAATGCTGAGGAAGATTCCACATTTGCACTTAACACGTTCGCACTTTTCTCCACTTAAAAATGAGTACGAGGGTAGAGGAATGTTTTTCCAATCACAAGTAAGTGTAAATCCTCCCAATGGTATTGTTGCTTTCTTAGAAGGTGTATCTTACCTACTGTGCCAGAGGAACCTCAGTAATTTAATGAAAATGAAGCCTAGCAAATACTCTTTTGACCTGTGCAAAGTATGAGTAAAAGAAGACTAAATGATGATTTCACTGTATCAGGAGATGAAGTTGTACAGCTAAACATTAAAATAGCAGCTGATCTAGCTCTAGAAGGAGATAGTAATCAATTGATCAGTATACTATTTTCAAAAGTGAAGTGTTTGAGTTATGAGTAACCGCATGTGCAAGCGCAGGTACAAGTTGTAGCCATTGCTGTTGTAGTGCAGGGTGTGCTGGGATGTAGGTTCCATATCGACAATGGGATAAGCACTTTTGTTGCAAGGTAATGGGGCTGGGGAAGAGGAGAGCTAGCCTCACTTGCAACAAGAAAGATTTAGCTTCTGCTGAAATGCTGGCTTCTACTAGACAGTGTAATCAATGAAAGGATTTAAGAGCGAGATCATATGGAGCTCTTCTGAGCACAGAAAAAGAACATTTATCTGCATTTATGTCCTTTGCTGCTGTTCGTATTTTCAGCTCACTCAGTGTCAATAGCAGCTTTTGATTCTGTTAGCTTTATACAAGGAGAAATCATACCTAGATGATAGATGATACTTGTGGATTTTTGTCTTTTTTTCCACATGCACTCAGTCAGCCATGTATTAGCAGATTATTCTCCTGCAATATTGAAAGATACAAGGCAAATGTAACACAAAGAGTTGAGAAGTAGGTATACATTCAATTTACAACCAGCGCTGAGCAGTTTATCTAAATTACTTATGACGTTAAATGGAGGTGAACAAATGCATGGCATGAGCTCAGTGTAAGGAAAAAAAACTGCTCTGCTTGAATGGCATGGGAACAGTGGAACTTGTCAGTCTGCTAACCAGTTGCCGCTTAGTTCTGTCAAAGAGCGGTGCAATTTCAGAAATGGCTTTTAATGGGGAGATGCTTGGTGTTCTCGGGTTTAGCAGGCTGGTCATTCCTTACATATACCTGAACTAAGTAGATTAGCATGGAAAACATTTTATTCAAATGATATTTTTACTATTCATATATGGACATTGATTCTTTCTACATTTGTGGCCCTCAACCCACAGAGGGCCATTACTGAGGTACCTGAGGGTACATTATGCTGAAGCACGCACTTGCTGTGCCAATTATTTTTGTAATTCAGATACAGACAATTTCTGAAAAATCAGATCATATAATCATAGAAACATAGAATTGCTCAGGTTGGGAAAGACATTAAAGTTCCTTGAGTCCAACCACAACCATACTACCCTAACTCTAACAACCTTCTGCTAAATGATGTCCCTGAGCACCACATCCAAACAGTTTTTAAACACATGCAGGGATGGTGGTTCAACCACCTCCCTGGGGAGCCTATTCCAGTGCTTAACAACCCTTTCTCTAAAGAGATTTTTCCTGATATCTAAACAAAACCTCCCCTGGCACAATGTGAGGCCATTTCCCCTCGTCCTGTCACCAGCAAGTGGAGACTCCCCTCAGCCTCCTTTTCCCCAGGGTGAACAGCCACAGTTCCTTCAGTCTCTCCTCATAAGCCATATTCTCCAAGCTCTTCACAAGCCTTGTTGCCCTACTTTGGACTTGCTCCAGTGCCTCAATGTCCTTTCTGTATTGAGGTGCCCAAAGCTGAGCACCGTTCTTGAGGTGGGACCTCATCAGTGCTGAGTACAGGGGCAGGATTACTTCTCTAGTCCTGCTCACCACATCGTTCCTGCTACAAGCTGGGATGCCATTGGTGTTCTTGAAAAGGGTTTGTTTACAATGAATACTGCACCAAGCAAAGGAATTGTGTTCACCTGTTTTCATACAGTTGTTTGTGGGTGTTACTGCTTGGTGATCTTTCTGTGTGCTCTCTGAAATTAGGTCTGTGCTCTGTCTTGACATATACCAGGGAAGCATATAGATAATCATTCAGTAGTTAAATTCAGATTGCCATATTGTCACTGTTAGATGAAGTATTGAATCTATGCAACTTGTTTATATTACTTGAGGCCAATTGAGTATGTGGTGCCCTCGTGACCGTACTTGATGTAATTGGTCCTGTTTTGCTCCTGAAGAACAAATTTTCACTCCTTTTCTCTCTCTCCATTACTCCCCACAAAAAAGAAGCGTGTTATGAAAGAAACCAAGGAAAAGATCATGTGGCATCGTTTTCCATCCTGTTCAGTGGAGCAGAGCTACTGTCTTCTCTGTGCTCTACCAATGTCAAAGGCTTCTCCCCTCTCCTTAGAGAGTGATTGTGTCATTTCTACTATCAGGTAGTAAGGGTTTGCTATGGGAAAAGGACATAAAAAAAGTAGCCATATGGATTTCCTCCCTTTGTTGTGAAAACCACTGAGTGCTTCAAGAAGAGGACTCAGTTTATCTGTGTACAGCAATTAAATTGCTTCAGATATTAAATGATATGTGAGAAATTGGCAGCTTTTTTAGAATAACAGTGATCTGTAAGAAGTGTCTGCTCTCGGACTGGTAGAACTTTAGTCTTCCACTGATCATCATAGTAACAAGAATTTTTGTAGAATAGTGGCATGCAGAAGGAGAGTGCTGGCTTGTAATGTGCTTGAGAACTACCCCAAGAATGAAGTCTTCAGTGCTGATTACATGTACTTGCTCAGTGTGATTTTTAACAATCTCTGCTTTCGCACGTTTCTGCAACAGTGTGAGAATATTCTAGTGGCATGGATTTTAAAAAGGATTATGCAAAAAAAAAAAAAAAAAAAGCAACTTCAATATGTCTTAGGGACTTATTTGAAACTGTAAATCTCTGTGTCCTTTTGTAGGCTTGAGTATCACATTGCTTATCTGAATTCTTGGAACAAAACTTCTTCCTGTAAATTATAATGTGTGCGTTTTTTTGTTGCTGAATTTGCTTGTCATAGAGTGAGACGACCAACTTAAGGAAAGCGTTTTGTAATTTGGGTCATGTCTTTATGGCAAGAACGTTGTTGGACGGCTTCTATGTATTTCCCTAACGTGCACTGAGAATGCTGAATATTTTATTCATTTTTGATGCTGTTTCTCAGACTTCAACTTCTTCTAGCATTAACTGGCTTCATTGCTGATTCATATGGAGATGCGGCAGTCTACTTTGTGATGATGATTTGAAATTGAACTAAAATACAGACCAGATAGAGTTTCCCGTAAGAAAAATAAATAAAACATCTCCTTTTCCTTTCCAGGCAGTACTTAAAAAAATAAAATAAAAAAATCAATGTAACTCTCTGTAGAATTATCATAAGTTCTGTTTAGGAGAGCAGCTTTGTTTTTTGTTTGAAATGACCTAGAATGCATCTCCATTGCCCTTACAATCAAGCTCAGATGAAGCTTTGCTTTCCAAGGGAAGTCCTAAGCTTAAAGACCAGTCAGGAAATAATTTATACTCCAGTTTGACCTGCTAGTGTTTGCAGTGTTTGTAATCCTACCACAGAACCCAAAAACAAAGATACAGCGTATGCTTACTGAGTGGCTGTGGGATCTGCACAAAGTCCAGGTTTCTCTTTTGAAGCTGGAAGCTTTCCCTGCTGGCCTTACTGAACATGTTTTCCCTTGATACTGTTTCTGCTCCATATCCAAGCACCAAGTGGAGAGCATCCAGAGAAATTTGGAAGGGTAGCTTTTACCTTTTAATCCTTTTAAAGGTGTTTGAACTTTCTCTTTGATTTGCATAGGATTTGAGAATGGTAGCATTGATCTGAGTCCTGGAGTCACAGTGAAGGCAGTCTGTCAGTACACATGAGAAAATCCAGATTGTTCTGTCTTCATCATTTCCTGGGCCTCACACAGGCACTGTGACCCGGTGTTCATATACCTTAAATGAATGGAGAACTGCATTGTCTGCTCAGTTTGGCACGAGATGACTTTAATGTTTTCCACATATGTCTTCTCGGTAACATTGTTCTTCCTTCTTTTTCCAATGATACCTCTTAGTTTCTGATGTACCCGCTGCGTAGATTATTGGGTAAGTTTATGGATTTACTTTGGTCTCTGTGCAGAATTTGCTGGATCGTTCTGAACTGTAGTCAAAAGACTCCTGCAAAGATTTTTAGCATCTGAACTTCTTAGTCCCTCTGTTGTTGTGACAGTTTGTCTCCCATAGCATCTAGATTTTTTCTCTTGTAACAGTAAACAACTTCAGTTCAAGGCTTCAGTTGGTTCCTTTGTCAGCTTGAGAGCATTGACAACACACTTAACCCAGCCATTCAACTATCGTATTTGAGAACTGTTTTGATGAGTTAAACACTAGCAATGCTTCCACCTTTGGCTAAACTAATGTGTTGTAATGTTTCTGCAAACCGGAGGGGTTCCTAGAAGTCTCTTGGGTCAGCTGCGCTTTGTCTGTTGCTGTTTACGTTAAATCTAGGACGTAAATGTGGTGTTGAGAGCTTGCTTGTTATAGTTAGGCTTTATCAGCTTTGAGATGTCTCTGGCTTGATGGGTGCAGAGAAGTGTGACCAGGGAGAGAAGTATGTAGAGAGTGGTAGTGATCCCCACAGATAAATAAGGCAGGCAGCAGCTGTTGGTCTGGATTTGTGTGTGCGTTTTCAGCATCTGCTGTTGAGTCTGGTTTAATTGTTTTAACCAGCTCATGATTGAAACAGTAAACTGCAGCTTTCAGCAGCTTGATTCTGGTAAATTATAAAGTTCATTCGTGGTTTTTGTTGTGAAACTACCTCTTTCATTGTCTGGCTTTCTTCTTTGACGTTGTCAACTGGAAAAAAAAAATTGTTTTTTGGCAGTTATTACATTGGCATTAATGGTTGGTGGCCTCACTGAGAGATACTGTTTATTATTGTACAGAGAGTCTGATATTTTTCGAAGTTCTTTGTGAACAGACTAATTGTTTCCAAGCTGATTGTCTTAAAGAGAATAGAATGATAAATGGGATTAGAGCGATTGAAGGAACTTGTGTAAAGCTAGCCATTGGCAGTTGAGGCTGCGCAGAGAGAAACTTTATCTGTCCTTTAAAATGCTTTACTGTTGAAATGGTCGGGACTTGTTTCATCCACTGGCCTCGGCAGTGTAAATGTTGTAATCCTTCATGTGTTCCTGTGATTTCTTGGCTTTGAGAAGCACTGTCTTTTGAATCCTTTTTTGCTGCCAGCAAGAAATCAAAACTAAGGACCTGTCCATTCATTGCTCTTATCTCCTTCACTTTCTGAAATTATGCCCAAGTCTGGAATTTCTAGTGCTCAGCCTGTTCCAGGGGAATGTCCTACTGGATTAATGCTGTCTGTAATATGGTTTTCTTCTCTTCCTTCTACCTGAAACTTTATCTCTGCTGTGAAATGGTTCACGATTTTGTCCCTGGCAACTATATCACTAGTTTCTTTACCTACTGTGGCTGAAGAGTGTTTTTTTTAATTACGTTACAAACATCCATGGGATTAATGTCCACGGGTTCAGGGTGTGTGGGAAGGAAATTATACCAGTAGGGGCCAGCGAAAACATCTTGACATGGGACCTATCTGCAAAGAATTTTATCCAGTATGTTGTTGATAGGGAGGTATCTGTGTCTGGGGTCCTTCTAAATGACTGTAGCCTTCCTGCATGTGAAAAACTGCCTCCAGATTGCTGTCACCTGAAGGCACACCTGCCTGTTGTCCAGGTTGTTGCTGAAGGCGTTAGTCAGTGCCAGCCCCGTACCAGTTTTTGAGGAATGCTGCTTACAATCACCGCTCAGTAGTGCATTGAACTGTTGGCCGGTGCCTCCTGAGCTCCAGTCCAAGTAGCCTTGCAACTGCCTTGGGTTCTTCCCTTGCTCTCAGCAGCCAATGCAGCTCCTGGGAGAGCAGGTTCTTCCTCTGCAGCTAGTTGAGTTAGTGCAGTGGTACCAATGGTTTTCTAGAAGGAACGTATCAGCCTCTTCTTGCAGAAGGGATGAGATGGGATGAGCTTGTCTATAAGCTGATTACGATCAGTCATTGCCTTTTATTTTGTAAAGCAAAACTCACAAAGCCAATGATGGGTAAAAGCAAATAGAAGTGTTTATTTAGAAAACTCAAAAGAATATTATTGTAAGGCTGGGAGAGGTGATTAAACAAAGAAGCAATGACAACTGTGACTATATATGACTCATGTTTAGAACTCCACTTTCCTTTCACAACAAAAAGATATTTATGAAAGCTATTTAGATTTATTGGCCATTACCCTAATCAGGAAAAAATGTTTACCTTTCTGCTATTTTATGTTCCTTAGTTTTATAAACATGTATGTCCCTTGGGCTTGGCCAGATGCAATTACTACTTGTCTACACGTAATTAGGACCAATTTACTGTTACTTTAGCACTAGGCTAAAGCTTCAAGCAAGCATGAGATTTGATGTTTTGTCCCCTGTTCCTGGCTGGCCTCAGGGTCCAGTCCCAAGCTGGTGCAGGTCTATGAGTGGGGGTTAATCTTCTGAGTTGTTTGTAAGGAGCAACTGCTGTTGTGTACCTGCCCTTTGCTGAGGCCTCCCTCTTTTCTGACCCTTTTCTTTCTTCTGCACAGGAGAAGAGGGCTAGGCCAGGGTCAGGGAAACTTCACTGGTACCTTTTGCTTTTTTCTTGTCTGGATTCTGAGCTGCCCCTGCCCCAGTGCTCCCATGGGGGTGTGGTAGTTTGGTTTTCTTTGGCTGATGAGTTTGCCGAATAACAGCGCACAGTGCAATCCATTGGGTGAACGCTTTTTTGTGTAAGGCTTTTCCGCTGAGAAATCTTTCATCTCTTAAACTGTTGCAGAGCTCTGCATGTTTTCGGTTTGACCTGCTTTTAGAAAGAAAATCTTCTGGGGGAATCTAGCTTGATGACTAATTATTTGTTTGTTAATAATCTTTTAATTTTCATTCATCAGTTAATTCCTTCCTCATTAAGTTTTCAAACCCCCATCTACTAACATCTTCTAGAAAACTCAATATTTCTTATTTACAGTTGATTGTTGAATCCCTACAAAACAGCTTTTGCAGCCAGCTTCTGTTGTATGTCTTGATGCCTTGTCTTGATGGGCTTCTTGTTGTTTCTTTTCTTTTTTTCTTTCTTGTGTGAATTTATTTCTATTGCATAGACAGTTACTCATAGATTTAGTTACCATTTGAAATGCTAGTTTCAAATCTTTTATGATTTTTACTTTTACAGGTACCTGAAGAGACAAGGTATCTTGCTGCAACTTCACTAAGGTATCATTTAAGATCTTTTTTTATCAATTTTTGCTTGCACTCTTTTCAGATTCACCAATAAGATTGTTTAATTTAGATGTTATATTTTTATCAGGCTTGGGAACCATTTACACTGATGTGACTTTGCTAATATTATGATGTTTTCTCTAATGTTGTTTTTTTTGTTGAGTTGTTTTTGTTTTTGTTTTTTTTTGCTCATTTACATCTCTGTAAATATTCTGTGCATTTACTTGCTGTGAATTCAGGTAGCTGCAAAGTATGCATGGTCATTGCTTGTAGACAGTCTTTCTTCAGAGAAGTCTTGCTATATGCTATCAAAGAAACCCAACAAAAAAGAGGCCTTTTGCACAGAAAGTTAATTCATCCTGGTATTTGCTGTCTCAAGCTAACATATCTAAGCCTACATTCATGTTATTAAATGTTTTCTTGGTACCCATATTCTGAAAACCATTATTGGTGAATATGGAATCAGTTTCCCCCATTCACTGCCTTCTTATTCCTGTGTGGACAAAAGGGTGGAGAGTAGTGCATCAATCTCTTACAGGAACTTACTGGTGCTTAGCACTTCTCCCAGAAGTTGCTCTTTACTGAACAGTGACCTATGTAACTCTAGGAGATCAAGAAAAAAGGCAGCTCTCCGTACTAGAAAATGCTAGTTCATTTTCATCTCATTTGTTTTTATCATTTATTGCTTCTTTCTGGGGATAAAAAAGCAAAAAAAAAAAAAAAAATGAAAAAAGAAAAAAACAAGAAAATCCTCTTCATGCAAGCTTTTACTTGCTTAGCATTTATTTAAAAGTAAATGATATTACATGTTATTTTTTATACAGTACTCATCGCAACAGTATCACTGAGTGCTTTCTAGAATATACTTTCCAGAATATGCTAGTGATGTACATGACATTTGGCACGTGGTTTACTGACTTTCATGTTCAAACAGTGAAAATTGGGAGGGTAGTCGTGAGTTTAGTTTTGGAGAAGTTTGGATAAAGAAGAAAATTTTCTTTAGCCTTCAACTGAAATTTCTAGAACTTTACTGACCCTTCAGCAATTCTTCCTGAATTATTGGACAGTTGATGGCTGCTGCCTTTTGCTGTTAATCCTAGCAACAGGCAGAAGGCAATAGCATTTCAGCATTTATTCTTGCTCCTTTGAAGAGCCTTAAATGACAGCCAACTTCTCTTTACTGAGAAGCAATAAATGAAACCAAGAGATGATAAAATTCAGCTTACCAGTGTTAAATAATTCACCATTCAAATGCACTAATAGTTTCCACCAGATTTATAGTCACACTGCGTGACTGGTGTGACACTTGTTTTTATTGTATGTGGAAGGTGCCTACCCTCAGATGAGAGGAATCATGACTCAGGCAAACCATTGGCAGGACAAGCTACGCATTTGTATTGCTCACAGTTTTGTTAGCAAAGATAGTTTAAATGATCAGTGTTGAGCCCTTACATTCTAAATACTTACTTGCATTTTGAAGGTTGATTCATTGTTTTCAGTAATGGTCTGTCTAGATATATGGATCTGTATGAATACTCAGCTATTCTTGTTTTGGTATTGCAGTTGCATTTCTTGTCGATGAGAGGAACTCGTCTCTCTCTTCCCACACAAACAGAGTGCAGAATGGAGCTGTAGTATGGACTTCTTTCAGAAAGACAGCAACAAAAATAAGACTCAGAGTAAAGGTTAGCAAATCATTTCTTATTCTGTTTGTAGGTTTTCTTTGGTGTCTGTATACTTGTTACATTTCAATCCTGTTAATATTTGTACGGAGGACTTCTTCAACAATTTTTGCCTTTCTCAGTTTTACTTTGTTACTCAAACCCTCTGGTATTCATTATTGTATGGTTTGGTGCAGAGCCAGGCTATAAGTTCTAAGAAGGCCATTTTGCAAACTATTAAGGTAATAATTAATTGCGATTTAAAAACAAATACGTTTCCCCCATTTTAATTTCTTAAATTAGTCTTGAATTGTAGCATTGGGACTGTAATTGTCATGGTTTCTTCCTCAACACCTATTCTAAAGGTCGGAAATGAATCATGGTCTTTATCAGAGTGGCTTGCGATGCTAGTAAAGCTGGCAATTTGAAGAAAGGCTCTGGCCTCACTACAGATACCTGGCACTGAGGTGGTAACCAGAGAGGCAGAAAGAATGGGAAATCTGATGAATGAGAGCACTTTCTGTAGCTGGAGATGCTGAGAGGTGCTGTGTTTGATTCAAGAATTGGAGTCATTATAGAAAGCACACAAGTATAAAGGCAGGTGGAAGGATGCAGTTATGGGTCACAGTAAGGAAGGTGTAATAGGATGGCAGAATTATTCAGAAAAGAGAAGACAAAATATTTTCCACAGTAAAGAAGAGGAAAAAAGATGACAGATGACAAGTAGATGTAGCATGTTATGCTGAACTATGGAAACAGATTAATTGCAAAGTCTGGCTTCCTGTTTTTAATATATTAGGGAAAAATATTGGAATTAATTCCTGCTTCAAGGATACAAGAATATTTGTAATTGTAGTAGCATAGCATAATTGGTCCTGGTTTTATTTTATTATTTTACTTATCTCATTAATATCCTCAGCAGGGAATTGTGGTAATGTTCTTCCTTCAGTCTTTACAGATGTCTTCTATCATAAAATGCTCTGGAAGACTTGAGCATCTAGGTAGATCATCTTTACTGCTTCAGATAAACCTTTATTAGGCATTTCTTCCCAAAGAACAAGAGAATACTTTTTGTCCCAGTAACTGCTTGCTGAGTTTATTCCACATACTCTGGGTGAAGGGTCCTAATTCATTCATCTCATGATTGAATTCTATACCCTTTTTTATTACAATTCATCTACAATCCACTGGGTTATGGGACTGAGAGTGCTGAATAGTGTATTGTCAGCAATTGACAATTTATTTTTTTACAGCTGATAATTATGTAAGAATCAACAAAATAGTTCTTTGATGCCTCTACAATACTGCATGCTTGTCACGTGGCCACATATATTTAGTACTCTTCTAAATACCAACAGACATTTTTTTTCTTGAAGAGTTTCATCTGACACACTGATTTGCAGTAAGAAAAACCTTATTGACAATTGATATGATACAGAAGGTTGGCAGACTGGTTTTAAATTAAATTTAGAGCAGGAAAGGATTGCAGAGAAGAAGGAAGAATAGTGTAGGGGGAAAAAAAAAAGCAAGAACCAGAGAATGAGAATTTGAAGTCACACAGTCATTTGGGATTTCAGTCACTTTGAGTTACAGAATGTTCTGTTATTCATACTGTTTTAATTGGCACGTTAAATGCTTTAACAAGAACAGTTCATGTGCAAGTCTCTCTTATCTTTGAGAAGATATGTAATGAAAAAAGACTGTTGTGAGAATGCAAAATGAACTTTATTAACATGGCGTAATGGAAAGCATTGCAAAACATACAGCTCACCATTTGATTGTCTAGGCAGTGGATTTTCCTCTTTTTACCTTTTAGAAATTATTTTGCTGGCTTATTCGTCACTTTTCAGCTTCCTAAGTGCAACTTCAAAATCCATTTCCAGGACCCAACTGTGCTGTTTTCCTACTATAAAAAAGGTTTTCAAATCAGTTGATTTATTTCTGACATTTTTATCCTAATGGATGTGAGATTGTGACTCTTATACATTACTGTCACTTAGCACTGAAAGGGCCTAACACATCAACCCTGAGGCTAGGCATTCTTCTGTATGCCAGCACTTGTGGGAATCACTGTTCATTTTGTCACTGTGCTATATGCTAGAAATACTAGCGTAATTAACTGGGTGGTTTTTATAGGAATGCTGTTTCTTGCGTGTCAATGCAGTTTGCAAGTAAAAATATCTATTTCATGCTGAAAAAAAAAAAAAAAAACCAAAGCAAAACAAGATCAAAAAAACCACTTGTGCATATAACATTCCCTCTTTGTATTTTTTATCCATCCCTTCGTGATTCTGATTTCATGCTTATGAATTGCAGGTATTCCTAATACTTCCATAGACAAATCTCCACCTGAAATCTCTGTTCTCCATCTGTCCCTTGTGTTTCACAGTTGGCGTACTTGAATTGCTGCTTGCTTCATGTTGTTTAATTATTTAAAGTTCTGAAATATTTCTAATTGTTTATCTTAGGGGAATTGATGCCAACCTATTATCTAATACCACTGCAAAAAAGCTTTTGCGAAATGGAAGGCCTTGCGTTTTCCTTGGTGAATGAGCTCTGATTTCTGTAGCCAAGAGAGTTCTTTAGTTGAAGATTAAATTTAATCCTATCCCCAACCTAATTAGCTCTACCTCGCTTTTTAGCCAGTTGCAGCACCCTATGGTCATGACACCTAAAATCATATGCTTTTAGGCCCCTGAAACTGCAGAAGTTTATCTGAGCAGTTAAGAAAATTCATTCGTTAAGAATGACTCAAAACATGGTCAGCCACACTTAGGCAAATTAATCCCTGGTGTAATTTCGCTGACTCAACTGGACTTGCAACAGAAGTTGATACAGGCATATTTTGCTTCCTTTAAAAAATTAAATAAATAAATAAGTAAAAAGAGCAGGAAAGAAGGGCAAAGGACCCACAAACAGTTCCTTGGATAGTTAATTTCAGAAATTTGTCAATATTTACATGCAGGGAGGCTGGGGAAATGTGTCAGTCATCATTAACACTGCACCTTTTCTTTACACTGGGACTATTAAACAGATGTGGATATTGAAAGTCTGACTCTCCTCAGAATTTTTATCTTTTTCCTTAATTCTGATCTGAACAGAGACTTTGACCGTTTCTGTCTTTACACTACTAAGTACAGTTAACGTTGTTCAATGCTGACCAGTGTGTGTTCTCAGCTCCCATGCTCTTAGCAAGAAAGAGGTCTCTAGGCTCAAAGCTTACAGGCCATGTTGCAAGAGCTTGGATTAATGGACATAATTTCACAGGGAAAATAGGTTTTTTTTTTTAATTATTCCCTTGCATGATATTTTAATGAAATAAGAAAGGTGAAGTGCTGAAAAATAGGAATGTAAATACAGCTTCTAGTATTCCAAGGGCTAGAATAGATTGTTTTTTATTATTGAGATAGTGGCTTTGATACCCATGTTCAATGGAAATGAACTAAGGCAGAAAGATCTCAGTGTCCTCGTGGGTCGATTTCACAGGAGCCTGATGGTAAATGAAGGATAATCAACTTGTGTGGGAGAGAAATGGTCATATTGCTTCAGTATCCCTTTAGTTTTTCAACTTTCACCTTCGCAGTAACTGGTATCGGCTCCTTCCAAGAAGAGAAATATTCTCTTCTGTTAGATAAGCAGTTGAGAAGAATTACTCTAAGGTAGATGAAAAATAATCACAATAAAGGAATTGTTTACCAGTCACAGGTTCAGGCAAACTGTTCATAAAAACTTCTGCGGCCACAGTATTGTAAAATGCTTGAAATTTGTGTGTGGATGCTGCAACTGCAGTCATGCCTGGAATTACCTTCAAAGTGAGCAAGGTAGCACTGTATTTCTGCAATGAACATGGCCAGAACAACCTCCGTAAGTACATGGCTGCAATCATATAAAACTTATGTCACTTAAAAATGAGAGAGGTTTTAATGACAAAATGAAGAAAAGCTTCTAGGAGAGGGTGGAAAAGCCAGCCCCAGAATGTTAATGTCTTGTCCTTAGTGCAGCTATATGATGTATCTGAGTCTCTCTTCTTGGAGCAAAGCAGCATCTGTTCTACAAATAAAGCACAAAATACTGGTTTGAGGGCAGATGTGTACATTGTTACTAATGCCTGATATTAATACAGGTTTAGTTTTTTTCTGTCCTGATACAAATTTCATCAAGCCTTGCATAGTCTAGTACTGAGTAAACTGGTAGAGGCTGCATTCCAAAGAGTGTAATAATTAGTCTGGCCCACATGGATAAACATTTTCTTTCCGCCCACCATTGTAAACCTTTTTTGCTTGCCTAGGACATAAGTTTCATATGGTTGCAGCCATATACTTACGGAGGTTGTTCTGGCCATGTTCATTGCAGAAATATGCTAGCCTAGGTTCATGCAGTCACTGAAAGAGATGTCTATACTGGGAGTAGCACTCGTGTGCTCAGCTGGATCAGGAGGCTTGTTTCACCAAAAATTAATCGCTCTGTTACTGTTTAGGTTTGGATTTTTTTCCTTCCTTCTGAACTGTTTATCAGCCAGTTCAGTTTTCCAATCCCAAAGTTACTTCGCTGTTGCCAGCGGTGGGAATGTGCAGGCAGGGGAGCCAGAGGCCTTTATTTTCAGCAGCAGCATTAAAAATAGATTAATTTTAACCTATTTTGATGCTGTACCAGTTTATACCAAAAAACATATTTTATGTATCTGTCTAATGCAATCTATGAAGGCAGGAGTATCATTTTTTTAATATTTGTCACAACTTTACTTCGTGTAGATCAGACTGTAGCTGATTTTTCATTGATTTCTAAAGTTGTTGTGTAGAGTACTTATCTGTGATGTATGATTAGAAAAATCCATTTACTTTATGTTTTTCAAGAAATTAAAATCAATATGCTATATTTGGTATTAATATGACTACGTGAAATGACATCAATACTTTTTGTTCTATTTGCAAATACGTTAGGAAATTTCAGGAACTTGTGGGTTTTTTAGAGAGAATATTATATGAGCTGTGGGGAGCTGTAAAGACAGTTTAATCTGAAGATTCAGCCGTCTTTGGTTTATTTTGCTACCAAGGCCCCAAGATGGAATTAATTTTGTCTAACTTGCACTAGTCTATTTTATTTCTTCCTTGTGCTTTTGCAAATGGAAATTGAGACAGATTTCAAGTTCCAAGGCATTTAAAAATGATAAAATATTTATTAGCAAAACAAACTTCTAAAATAATTGCAATTATGACTGGACAGAATCCTAAAAAAATATTGAAAAGATGCATAACTTGGAGCCAGTTGAGAATGGCCTCCTGAATAGTATGGTGAAGACAAGTGTTTTAAATGTGCTTTGATTGTCTTATAGACATTCAGATAAGAAAGCACGTCTGACATAAGCAATTTCGTTTATGTTATGGATCCTTGATTATCTAACTTTTTTAGCTTTTTTTTTCTTCCCCATAGATCTATCAAGGAGAAGGTTTTACTTCTTTGCAAGGAGCCTGTATGACTGTTTTTTGTTTATTTTTGTAGAATAGTGCTGTATTACTCCAGGGCATCAGAGCTTCATGAAGTTTTTCTGTGCACCTCCAGCACTTTTTCCTGCCCCTTTTCCTTCTTTCCCCATGATAGCATGGTTGCAGTTAGTGAATGACTTGAGGCTTATTTGTTCTGTGTTGTGGGTTTTTTGTTTGTTTTTTTTTTTTCTTTTTTCCTGTTTCCTACCCCTGAATCAGCTAGACCGGTTGCAATTAGAGAGGAGTTACAGTCGGAATATATGTGTGACTAGACATCCTGAATCCACTGAATACTCAAGCATCCACTTGGTGTGCTTCTGGCATGCTTTTGTTTAGACTGATTGCCATTGCCTTATTTAGGCTCAGCAGGAAATTTGCTTTGAGAATGGAATGGCTGTTTTTTGGGGTGGTTTGGACTGATTGGTTCAATTTTTGCAATACTTGTGGAATGAGTCATGAGCCTCACTGGATCAACCTGAGGTGTTATCTAAATAACCCAGTGTCGTTTCAGGGACCTCGATCTCTTTCCTCTTCCGCTGGCACATGAAATTCCTGTGATTTTTGTGTGTGCCATACTAAAAGGCATGATTTACAATACTGTGTGGAACAGATGTTGTAATATGGCATCTGTACTGTGTTAGTGCCTGTGGTTGTGGGAATCTAGCTTCAGTGGCCTCAGGGCTTGTTGCTATCTCTTGGTCCAAGAGACTGGTCTGAGCCAAGTTTACAGTGAATACATACAGTGAATGCCACCACTTCTCCTTACCCTTGTTCAAAAAGAAAACCCAAACAAACAGCTAGGCTGTGCATGGATTTTGGAGATCAAAATGTGTTTCCTGCTCCCTCCTCCTTCTCCCTCCACATCCTCTGTTAGTCCATCTAACAGCTGTACTGTGGTTCTGGAGTCAATGGAGAGAAAGGGGTAGAAACCAGGTAATAGTTACACACATAGGGTCACACTTCACCTGTCTCTCCTCTTTGATTTGTGCATGTAGAGAATCCCTGCAGAAATCTGTGCAGAGTCATGCTGCTTTAATTATTGTGGGCGTCCCCATCACGCCCAATAATAATTGGAAATTATGAGGGAACCTTGGCTGGGGCTCCCTTCTGAGCTGGGGGTTACTTTGCTATCCTACACAGTGCTTTGAGGAAAGCAAGTGGAAATGATGCTACAAAAGAATTTTTCCAAACAGCTTCCAGCAGGTTTAGCTGTGATAGTGGATAATCAGTGGCTGTTGAAGTCTGAGAGCAGAAAAACTCTGGCTGAGATTTGACATCTTCTTCTGAATGAGAGCTAAGCAGAGAACACCAGCTTTGATCTTATAAAAATATGGAGACTGGAGGCTGCCTTTTAACTGAAGGCATTCAAACCGTATAATTCCCTGAATACTTGTGTAGCAGACACTTGTCACTTTATAAAAAGTGGTAAATAATCCTATTATGTGCTATAGTTGAATTCATAAAGGCTGAGTTAGGGACCTAATTCAAACCTGTTTATTCAGGAAAGCACTAACTGTATTTTGAAATGAACTCTGCACAAACTGAAATCTGAATCCATAGAAACAGATACTGGATCCTGGAGTGAGCCCAGCTTTGTTGAATCATACTATATATATCACATACTGTACCAAATGCACTTCATAAGTATGGGTATATTCAGTGCTGATCAGTCAACTTTCTGGTCCTTGAAGGGTTTCCTAGAGGAAATGCATTAACCTTATTTGAGACACTTGTCTTTTCTTCTATACAAAGTACAGCAAGAACATTCAATTTTGTTGTGGCATACAGTGCTTTAAAGATTGCCAAGTATCCTTTTCCTTTTTAAAATGTCTAAGCTGTCCTTCCTTTGTTTGCTGTTTTCTGGTGATTGATGGCAGGTAGCATGGGGCTGTTTGCTGATGGAGTCCTTAAATAGAACACCAGACAACTTTGGATGTACCTGACACTGGGAGGTAGGGCTTATCAGCAGCCCTGTCTTGTTCTCTGGAGGAAGGGCAAAGAAAGTATAGTATAGGAAGTATAAACATTAGTAAGTCTCATTTTTCACCTGTGTTGCACTCAACTTGAACAAATCTTGAATCCAGTCCCAGCGTTTAAACCAGTGCTGGCTGTAATCTAAAATCATCTGTATAGTTAAAAACGTCTTTATCAAAGGCATTGAGTACATACAGTATTGATTTTTACCCAATTCTCAAAACTGTCACTGATTCAAGAATTTAATTGCAAAATTAAAACATTTTGGCTTGGGCCATTCTTTGTGCCTTTTTGATGAATCGCAAGTTCTCTCTTTAGTTACATCATGCTTTGTTTTAGTTTTTAAATCTGGGTGGACCTTCATGGCTTTTTAATGTCTTCATAGGTTAACATAGCTTCACTATTTTCTCTTTTTTCTCATGTCTGCTTTTGCAGCTGTCATCATCTGTTACTTTTCTCCTGATTCTTTATTACTCAATGAGTGACAGGTTTGATGCAATGTGGACTAAAATGGAAATGATGGATGAGAGATTGTTGGTTGTGAATTTTTTGTTTGTTTGTTTTTTCTTTTAATATAAAAACAAGCTGACAATTTCTTCTAGTTACCCATAGCAATTGATAGCAACACTTGGCTGAAGAATGACAGAATGGTAGGAGTTGTAGGGGGACCTCTGGAGCTCGCCTGGTTCAAACCCCTGCAAAAAATAGGCTGACACTTCCAGTGAAAAAAAAAGCTAAGGGCACAATAGTGGAAAGAGGAAGTATATTGCATTTCAAAGATTTCCACTTACAGTATGAAGATGGTATGGTTAGCTATTTTTACTTGGATTTACTATTTTTACATTCTGCTTTTTGCTTTTGTAGGAAGTGGACTTCTCTACAAGTTGCACTTCCTACACTTAATTTTTCATTGAACTTCAGTCATGGTTATTTTCATGACCAGAGGCCTTAAAGCTTACAGAAAGAATGTAAATCCAAAAGGCTATGCATTATATTTTCCCTGTTAGATGATAAGAAAGTCTTATGCTTTAGTTTCTCTGTCAATGCTACATGTATTAAGGCATAGGTTGAATTATCCTTGCACTTTAAATTAAAACTAGTTGGACTAATAAGGAACATTTTAAGTGGTATCATCATGTCAAGCTGCGCTGCAGTTTAAAAATTGATTGATGAGTTTAGAAGTGGAAAAAAAGAGATTGCAGAAGATGAATGGGATCAGAGTGCAAACAAAATACAGAACACCTGCATCTGTTATCTCAATACCTTTCCTGTGATGCCAACACAGGCTCTTTAGCAGCAGTGATAATCCTTCACTTACTCTTTGGCCTTGTCCACGCCAGTCCAGTATCTTGGCCATGGTCGGTTCTTCCTGTACATTATATTTCTCCATGCAGGGTGCTTCTATTAATAATTACATTACCAGTTGGGTTCATTGTGAGCAAAAGTACTGAGAAATCTTCTGCTGTGCTGTACAAAGGTGAACAGGTTTGAGTGGTGGAGCAGTCCCTAAGGTAGATCTGATTTCTGCATTGTTGTAGCAGAACAGAGCAGTCATTGCTGGGGAGGATCTTTTTTTGTCTGCTTTCTGCAGTCAGTTGAACAGAGGTCAGATTTGTTGGAAGCTGCTTAATTGTACGGGCAGCACTGCTCAAACCATGAAGCACAGCTTCACGCTGTTCTCTCAGCTGTCTGCTCCTTCTGCAATGATTGGCTTTCCTTCTTTTCCACCTCTAACGTCTCGCTACAGGCCTTCCTGTGAACATGCTGTCTTGTGGCTTGAGACCAACATGCGGGCACTAATCACCATCTGGAGAGAGCATGAGAATTCAGGGCCAGCTGAACTTGGTTCAAAGTAGTATTTGAAGTGGGCCATGGGAGGCTGTACACCAGGCCGCCACTCTTTTATTCCGAAAACCTTCATTCCACCACCATTCCCTGGCAGGAGGCAGCTTTCTGAGAGCCTCTGGGAGCCATGGGAGGCGTTCGCTTGCTCTGATGCACTGCTCTGAGCTGAGCAGCCCTTCCTGCACCAGCAGGTTCCTAGGTGGCTGTGAAGCAAGCTGGGCTGGGCACAGCTTCTGAACAGAGGAGCAAGGCACCATAAGTTAGTAACAAACTTTTGCCTCATTGGGAGAGCTGGTGGGCTATGTTCTGTCTCTGCAAGAGGCAGTATTCCTGCTGGGTTTGAGACTGTGTGTCCATCCAAAATACACATCTGCAGAAAGCAGTTTCAAGAAACATACTGATGGATGGCAGAGTGTCTTAGTGAGTGCCTTCGAGTGGAATGGTTCATTTGCCTATCGCTGTCAGGTGGGGATGAGGGCCAGTATCACATTTGTGAGTTTTTGATCCTACTCTGAATGCTTCTATAGCTTAGAAGGAAAAAATGAAGTTGTATTCACTATCTTAGCACGTAGTTTCCATTTGTTAAAGGCATACTTGCTCATCAAGAATAATTTTCTGACCCATTTCTTGGCTTCCAATCTGTCTTTACTTTCTTTTGCTTAACTGGGTCCAAGAGTATTTGCAGGGGAGAGGAAAGCAGCTGATAAGCTCCTTGTGGCCCAGATCACTGCTTGGCAGAATTCTCCAGCTGTTTTGATGGATGTTTTATGTACAAGAAGTAGAGGTGGGTTGTTTTCTCCATGTGATGTGTGAGTTTTATTAGAAAACGCACGTGTCTCATTATATGAAATTGTGTGCATTTCTGAACAGAAGAACTTGAATTATATTCTAACAACTCATCGTATATCCTGTTCTGATATCAGTTAAGTTGTGATAATCTACTAGGATGCTTTTCTGAGCACAAAAATTATTGGCACCGTCTATATTTTTCATACAGCTTAGATGTGTACCTGGAGAGACATTTGTTTACGAGAGTTATCAATGTCTTTACTCTTGATAAATTGATCATGAACAGCAGTGAAAGAACTGCAAAGGATTTGAACTGATTATAATATGGATGTTTTTATCAGAAGTATGGACATGTAATTTTTTAAAAAAAATTATTATTGTTTTCATTCTTTCTGCAAAGTTCATCATTTCTGCTGCCCAGGTTTTAAGATGTAAAGTGCCTTGCTACTCCAGAAACAGATTGAAATCACTGTGTGGAAAGAAAGGTACCTTATGTGACCTCTTATGGAATCCCAAAGAAACAAAAGTCTGGGGTACATTGAAATAGTTCTTCCATAGATTTGATTTCTTAATTTTTGTACAGAAAGTAATATGTTGAATATGTATGAAGGTAATCTATTATAGGTAGAACTGCTGACACAGTCTTTGATTATGTGACATGATGTTGTCTGTAGCCTCTGAAGTACCTGAGTGCAGCACATGAATTGCCCTGGTTGATCAGATTTTCTCCTGCTTTACTCCTCCTACATGTTGGGAATTGTGATGTGAAAGAAAAAGCTACAAGGTGTAGAATGAAGTAATAGTTGAAGACATATTTTCTCTAAAACTTGAGGCCCCGGGAAAAGGCCAAAGCCCTTCTTAGTTTTAACATTCTCTTTTTATTGCAAGTAGTTATGGAACCTACTTTTTGAAGGTGTGTGTTTCGAACACCATCACTGTTTGGTCTTCCTGGGGAATAGTGGCTCATTATTGCTGTGGCTTCATTAATTCAAGTGGTAAAAGCTTGCACTAAAATGTATCTAAAGCTATGACTGCTATGTATCATTCTTCCTAATGAAATTTGTATTAAAAGCCCAGATACTTTTAACTGTAATTCCCTATATTAAAACAATGCTAATGTTGCAAAAATTAGGCAGTCAAAAGTTAAAAAATACTGCAGTCGGTTTTCTCTGCAGTGTTAAACTGATATTCATGTGCATAAACACTGTAATGTACTCTATTATTACATGTTTTTTTTTCCTCAAAGAGGCTCCAACCTCATTAAGTACATGAAATGGAAGCTGTATAGTTCATTGTTGCAGAAATTAGGAGGTGTGTGGTGAAAGGACGAGAGAGTTGTTAGAAGAAAGGAATATTGGAAAGGACAAAGCAAATAATGCCATTCTTATCCACTGTAATCCGTTCCTGCATCTGCCACAGAATAACCCAGAGATGTTCCTTAAATTTTGATAAGTAGTCACTTATTGGATATCTTGTTTACTATGAACCTAACTCAATGTTATAAATGTGCTGAGCTCTCACAAGCACTGCTGATGTCTAGTGCAGCTTTTCTCTGAAATACAAAAAAAAATTTAAAATGCTGTATAATCTGATAAATCAAGTATTGAGTTTCAGTTTAGGCTGTGGATTCTTGTATTTCTTTTTTATTTTCACTGTATTGCACTTCCCTTCCTTGAAAAATGGGGACAGTAACGAAATAGACTGGAATAGCTGGGATGATCAGAGCACAATACTATAGAAACAACCAGGAGAAAATAAGTAACTTTGTCTCAGCATGGGGGAGGGTGTTGTGCGTAGTGAGTAAGGCCAGGGGCCAAGATCTGAAGGAGCATAATCAAGAGGTTATAATAATTCACTCTCTGAGTTTTGTTCTAAGTCCCAAATAAGGCAGGAGACTAGCTGAAAAATTGTGTGTGTATAACTAAGGGCAGTAGCAAACCTCTCTGTGCAGTGAAGCTGAATTAAGATTTCTGTTGTTACCTATTCTGATTCTTGACTTTTCATCTCAGTGGGCTTTTTCACCTTATGTGTTTTGTTTAGTACTATGAAAATGGTGTATATATATAAATAATGATAATGTAAAAGTATGCTTCTGGATATAAAATCCTCCATATTTGTATGGGCAACTTCTACACATATGCAGTGCAGGCATATAGATAGTCTTTATTTCAAAGGAAGTCTTTATTCAACAGGTCTGTTACTGTTAATAACCAGATTGTGTCTGTGCTGAATGAGCAGCTGCAAAGAACAGGGTATTGGAGATGATGCTTCCCTCTGTATTGCTACAATAAACTCTTGTTTTGGTGCTTTGATTTAAAGCACTGAAAACCTCTAAAGGAATGTGTCAGATACGATAGAGTATTCTTTTCCATTTGCAGTACAAAGGAGAAAATGTTCTCTGTCTCTCTGGAGAGATAAATAGGCAACGACAATACATTTAACTGTACTTAAAATGAAAGCCTTTTGAAAGGTCTCTATTGAATATTAAGTAGATCCTAATATAATATACCTCAGATCAGAGTATAGGATTTTCCCTAATAATTTCCAAACTACTGCTTATCTTAACTACAGAGGACTCTCTACAGTAAGGCTCATTTTGGCTATAGATTTAAGAACCCTAGGTCTAATGCGGCCTGTAGGATGACTGAGCTGCAGGAGTATTTGCTGAATGATTCATTGAGCAATGTTCTCATCAGCTTCAAAGAAAGGTACTTTTTCTTTCTGCTCATTTAACAGAAGTAGCTGCTGTAAATATAGATATTGACAAGAGGCTAAAGGAATCAAATGGATAGTGTGTTTTCTCTTCCCTTGATACATCCATCCCCTTCATATGGTAGATAATAAGTAATCTTAGTGTGATACTTTTCCAAGTTATAACTGTTCACATTTATATATTCCTCATACCAACTCTGAGCCCCAAATACCTTTCTAATTCATAGATAATACAGGAATTGTGTGTGTAAGTAGGGAAAACACAGACAGCAAAGTCAGGAATTCAGAAATACCAAATGTCCAAAATTGACTATGCAGATGTATCACATACCACCCAAATGAGGCACTGTCCAAATAAATAAATAAATACATTGTATTTTAGTGAACCAGTATGAAATATTACATTCTAAATAAGGTGTGAATCCAAACTATCTCTGCTGCATTTACAACCCTTGTTATTTAGTGTTGATGCAGCTCCTATCAGCCTGTATCTAGCGTTGCTTTTCCTGACAATAGCAGCCATAAACTGTCGTTCTGCATGGGAAGACAGGATGGAGAGCCTTACAGCACTGCAAAAGAGATGCATGTGCTGCAGGTGGCATATAGAAGCACTTGGATTTGGGAACTGGAAAGTAAAGCAACTCAAATTTGGAGCTGCCACTTTGATTGCAGTGTATGGGGTAGCTGAGCAATGTAAATGGAATGCAAAAACCTAAATTTTAGTGGGAACAGAAAATGGGCATCTTGTTTTTAAGATTGTTAAATGTTAAAGTTGTCCTTTGCCAATAAGACACTGGCATATCACTGATGTTCTGTGCTCAAATGCCTCCCAGGTGTGTTCATTAGACCAGGTAGCTCCTGCCAGCCATGTGACATCATGACATCAATTACAAACAATCTTAACCAGTATCGATTTTCTATTATGTTTCTGTGGACTCTTGATTCTTTTCCATAGTAACTCCTTTTCTTCTACAGAATGGAGGTGGGAAAGCTGCAAGTGATCTGACCCTACCACTGCAACTAGCACTGGGATATAAAAGTTCTACTCTTAGCCAGGGTTGAAGGCAGCTCAGTGTTTTAGGGCTCTGCAATTGTATTGTCTAGGTTAGACTTTTGCAACATAGCTGGCTGTGTTATTCACTACTAGCCTTTACTCAGGCACACTAATTTTCATCCTCCATATCCAGCCTTAGTGACCCCTCTGTGGAAGCTCATCTACTTTATAAAGTTCTCCAGTTATTACGCCAGAGGCCAGCAAAGTCAAATGATGTATGTCTGTGGCAGGCATCTAATCAGAGTGATTTGTAGGCACTCTGAGAGGGACTGAAGTCCAACTGGTGCCCCAGTGATAAAAGCCCACTGATTAATCCCTAGGCTCCTTGGCTACACTTTGCTGTGATTTGCCATTTGTGGAGAATAAATACAGCATGATCCATTTCACAATCAACTGCTGGAAAATAGTTGCTTGTTGAATTCTCTTACTCACAAAAATGAGAGAAGTTCTTGTCTGGGATTCTACCGTAGTCTTTTTTTCTGAACTTCGACTGTTAGTTGATAGGTTTGGTGTTCCAGAAGCGTTCCCTAATGAGCAAACGTAATATAGTAGATGCTGGGGGATTTAATTATTTATGTATTTTTAATCGGTTTTGCCAGGATGATATGCCTGTCCATAACTAATTTTAAATACCTGACAAATGTATTGAAGGATTGGCTGGCAAAGAGAAGGCAGTCTTTCTGAAAACTAAGAAACATAGCACGTGATCTGTTGCACAAGAAACTGCTTTGTCTGTGAACGTCTGTTATGGGACCTTTTTTGTCTTGAGAGTCCTTTTACCATGGGAGAAGGAAAATATTTACTCACAGACATTTAAATTAATTTTTTTGCTATTTCACGTATTTCACAAACTTTATGCAGTATATGTAGGTCTTAAAAATTCCCTTTTGAAATTATATGCTTTTCCTTGCGTAGTCTCGCTTTGTATTTCACTATATAGTTGTAGTCCTCTGCTTAACAATCACAGTTGGCTTTCTCGACAGATGAAATAGTAGATTGAAGGTAATTTGCATGGGTAATTTGAGGAAGAGACTGGTTTACATTGTTTTTCATTAATTATTGTGCCTGGATAAAGCAGCAGATTCTGCATCCTGACTGAGAAATGCATAGGTTACTCTGAAAGTAATGCCTCATATTTATTTCCTTGGAAACTATACACACAAATATGCACAGTAACTCTATTTGACAGAGCAAATTGTCAGCTACAAAACAGTACTTTTCAACACGATCGCCACCGTTAGTTATGCATTTTCATCAGCCTGTATGCCATGCTTGTAAAAATCTGCATGGCCATCTGGAATGTGGTTTGCCTTTGTGGTTGCTGTTGTCACTGCTGAAACACATTGCTCAGTGCCTCACCGTGCTCACATTCACTGTTCAGTCTCCACAAACATTCAGCAAGTTGATGAATGTCAGTGGGTGCCTTTTTTCTGCGTGGAGGAGTTAAATGACATCCCTTTGCTTCATATGCACATCCATGTTGGACACCATTTTGTCAGAATGTCTCTCTGCTGCCATCTGTCACACGACAACAACATGTAATGGAATATTGGTAGGAAGGTTCAACCTCTACTGCCAAACCTCCAGCACCCACCTCTGATGTTGTGGGCCAATGTAATACAATAGGAGGCATTACTTTTGGAACAGCCCTCCTATATTGTAAATGAAAAGCAGTTCTTTATTTATTGTGTTTTTTCGTTGTTGTTTTTTTTTAATGCAAACAAGTGCTTGCAGAATCTAGTTTGTTATTAAGCTGTCTTCATGGTTCAGTGAGAGTTGACATCCTGCATCTGGGATGCAGACGAGAAATTATGGAGCTCTCTCTTACCTTTACAGCTGAACATGAGATCTGTGATGGCAAAGGGAATTGGTTTTTCAAGAACGGTAAAAGTAGGGCTGCAGAAAGGACTTCTCTGCTGGGTTACCATATGACAGGGTGACATGAAAGGCAGCACTAAGGTTGGAGGAAAGAGTGCAGAAACAGTTTTGTGGCATGAAGCTAGCACAAAGCTTTGTCCTAGGAGACAGGTAATATTTACCCTAGAAGCAAAAGCTGCTTCTCATTGTCCCTAGACCAGGGAACTCTCTAACTGGTGACTAGAAGCCGTGACTGGGGTGCTAAGGAGAAAAAGGAGTTAGAAATAGAGAAGGATATTTTTCCACAAAGTAATTTGCTGGAAAGATAGGTATAGAAAATAAACCATAATACCATTATTCTAAGAACTGTAAGAAAACAAGATTTTCTCTTAGTTTACTCCAGGTTTGCTGTTTCTTTGTTTTTCTAACCAGTGCTGTTTTTGGTAAATAAATAGTGTGTAACGATTAGCTATGTTTGACATTCTAGCGTAGTGTTGTAGTATGAGGGAACTGCCTATTACAGTGCCCAGAGCAGATATTTTTTTCCCTCACAATTCTGGTATGTATTCAAGTTAGTTTTCTTCTGTAATTTTATTAAGGACACCTAGGTTTTGAGCCTGTTTTTTGTTACTCTCAACTGCACGCTATGGAAAAATTAGAAAGACACACCCCAGCCTGGATAAAGTCATTCTGAATTCTAAAGAGACACTTACTAAAGCAACCATCTCCAGAAGGGCTGAGCATGTCAGTCACTAAATCAATCACAAGAAGATCCAAATGCTCAAGTTAAACTGAAGAGTGAAGGTCTTCAAATTAATTCTCATGTCTGAAAAGACACGGCCTTCTGTGTGCCAGGGCAGATTATAGGATCGATTCAGAACTGTGGGGATCCTTTTTTTCTCTCCAATTTTTCTCTCTGTTCAGTAGATAAAACAGTAGATAATACATCATTCAAAGCTAGCACTGTTGATGCTAATGGTGGCGTGTCATTTTAAAGGAAAGGAATGTTTTGTTGACAGTATGGCTTTTTGCATTATGATTTGGCATGCTGTATGCAACAAGATGTAGTGATGTCAGCTTTGAAAGTATTACAAGAGCTTTTACCTAGCTTTGTGACTGCTGCCGGAATTTGTTTGTCATCAGAATCATCGCCACATATTGTCTTTGTTAAGAGTGTCTTAGTACAGTCTTTTATAGATCATTACATACTTTCGTAACACTGTGTTACCATGTCTCAGCTAGGAAATTTGGAAAATTTAAAACTGTAAACCTCTCCACACATCTGTCCATTCGTTAGTTCTTTACTCCAAACAAATAAAAAATATTAAGGGGGAAAAATTCAGTGGGTTTTTTTGTTTGTTTGTTTGTTTGTTTTTTGAATGATTAATCTGATTTTCAGCTGATTCTTGGGACTGCTTGGGCATCCGCACAAGAAATGACAGTCATGAAAATAGCTTTTGTTTGAAGAAAAATCCTTCTCTTCAACAGAAGCAAAGGGAAAAAAAAAAGACTGTGTGAGTTTGAGCATTAGTGTCTTCTGTCTGTTTTTCCAATTGACTACTATTATTCTATGTGTGTGTGTAAAATGCATTCCCAAACCAGTTAGAGTGCATTAGGATTTCTCAGGTTTATTGTTTCTGGTTAGCGCCAGTTAAAAATCCACTAGGAGATCTATTCAGGCTAAGTAATGAAGGTTTTCTGTTTATCTATGAACATTCTGATTTATTTATTGAATTGGCAAAAAATAAGTTTCTCAGTTTGGAAAATAATTGACAGCATTACCAAATACATTTAATTTTTTTAATTTTTTACCACCAACTACTGATAAGACCTTGATTTTTTAGTTAGCCTTCTCCTTTGCCCTCATTCCATATGGTTCTGCAATGACACTTGAACTTGGCATTAATATTGTTAGTGGGATCAACCTTTTGAGTCTCTAAAAACTTTGTCTTGATGTTTGCTCCTGAAAAGGGCTTTCAGGATAGCTGAGAAAAGGGAAGAAATTGAGGTCTTAATCACAGATTCCCTGATAGCTTTTTTAAGGACAGAATTGGACTCAGAGATAAGTCTGATTTCTTGATACATGTAGTGTCAGAATTTCTTCTAAGTGAATATATTAATCTGCCTGTGTTTTCATTTAATTTCTGAGTTGCCCATCCCCCTTTTTGAGTGCTTTGCATTCTTGAAATGTGAGGTGTGCTTTGTCTTGTTTCTACTAGCGGTGCAAGCTGCTTTAAGAAGATTCATATTTTTGAGCTTGTTGCCAACTGGTTAAGGAACCATCTGTTCCAGTGTGGAGAGTTTCTCCCTGGATGACCAACTGTGTGAAAAGGCATTATGAGATAGCTGGGAAGAAGTGTCCTGCTCACTCAGACAGAACTGAAGCATTCCTGATGGCATCCTTGCAGAATGTGTATGTAGCTACCATGTGAGCCCTGCTCACACTGTTCTTGCTGAAACTTTGCAATGAGGTTGCCTCCAGGAGGTCGGGTCTTCAGTCTGTTCTTCCGAGTGGCTCTGCTGTTGTAAGTGTTGGGGTACTGATTGAAATCAGACAGTTTGTAAAGGGACATGTGGAAAAACATCCAGAGGAGGAAGATGCTGCTTTTTTTGGTGGTGATGTTGTGTCTAACTGTATGTTCCTTTCCTAGCTGCCAGTCCCTTTATAGCATCGTGAGTAATGGCTGTAGATAAGCTATCAATACTATAAAGGTAAAAATTTCTGACTTCTGAGGTTTGTGTCTTGGAACATCCACAGACTGTATACAGACAACACACATCAGTGAGTAAGAGCAGACAAATAATCCATCTTTTTAATAACTAGCTTTGTCCAAAAATGCAAAAACTGCAATTTCAACTTGGTGGAAACTTTTGTCTTTAACACCTCTCATGCTTCAAAGCAAAAACGAGAACAAAGAATGTTGAGTTTATGTGTGTGTGTGTGTGTGTGAAATGTATTCCCAAAACGGTGTCATGACGAAGAAATAAGTTTAATTGTAAAAAAATGTTAATGACATTCTACATGTGACTTTATTTTTAACGTCTACTTTGTAAACAGCTGTTTGTAGTGGAACAGATGTATTTTTCTAAAATTGAGTGCCAATTTAAAAAGGTGAATTTCAACAAACAGTCATTTTCTCTAGAAAATCTCTAGAAATCTTCTAGAGAAAGTGTCTGTGTTAGACAGGAATTTGTGAAAAGCATCAGCTTCCTCCAAGCAAAATTCCTTCTCATAACTTGTTCTTGGGCTCCACTGCATGCCGACTGCAAAATGTCAGCAGGTACATGAGGAGCCTGAAATCTCCAGAGCCCCTGGTGGCAGGAACGCACATAAATTACACCGCTTCTAAGCTGGAGAGGAGGAGAAGTGGCATCACTGGAATTACAAATGACAAATCTTAGCTAGGTGAAGTAAATGACATCCTAGGTTTTCCTATCAATATAACCGAGCAGTCACATTTGAAAAGAAAGGTTACTTATAGGAGTTGCCCAGCCAGGCAGAATTTTGGGAATTCATGTCTAAGACTTCCAAATTGGGCTTTTTCTAAGTGATACTTTTTATCTTTTTAAGTTCTGGAGTCTTTGTGGTAATTTATCTCTTAACACAAGCAGTTAGCCTTTGACATTAGAGAAAAACTAGATAGATTTGGTGAGCTGATTTAAAGCTTAGACTTCTGAATGCCTCTTTCCCTACAAAGAATTGTAGGCGGGTTTTTTTTTGTTTTGTTTTGATTCTCCCAAATTCTACCTGTGAGTGTTCTAATACTCTCTCTGTATGTATGCTCTGTAATGCTTCTTTTATCTGCTTGAGTGATCTTCTTGAGCACTGCTTTATGCAAAGCACAGCCAAACCCTTCTCAGAGATTATGAGTTGCAGTACATACTTTTAAGGTACCCTAAATGAGAAATGTGCAATATAAGCAAAGCATTTGCATATTTGAATGAAGACTGAAACTGTTGAAATTGAAGCTGCTGACAGGAAATTGACGTACCAGTTAGTATTTACCTAGCAGAAATTAGTTCCCTGTGATCAGTTTTATTAAACTGGACACAGAATGCAAGTGTTCTCTCGAGGGTTAAAAAACCTGTTCCTTTCAAAGATAAGCGTTAAACGTGTTTCATTGCCCCAGTATTTCTAGTTTCTCATTGCGTTCCTTGTTTCTTTTTTTTTTTCCTGAAAAATACCACTATAAAACAGACAAGTAAGCTTTCCTGGTCAGCCTTTGAGTTCCTCCTAGAACCCATGCTTTACACTTTGAATGCAGCTGGTCACTGACAGAAGCTTTGCAGGAGTTTCTCCACTTAGCACATTCTCCAGTGGGACACCAGCAAATGCACCCAGGCTCCACCTTTCATTTGCTGAGCACACAAGCCAGACATCGCAGTGGAGCATAAAGTTACATCTGAATGAAAAGGTTATTTTCTATTGCAAGTCACCAACTTTCCTGTAAATCAGACAAGTCCCTGGGGAGCCTGACTGTCATGAAGAGGTTCAGGTGTTTTCACACTCAGATGCTTCAGGGCTGCTTGATCTGTCAGTTTTCCCTACTGTGGGGATGTATGAGTAAATTAATATTTATTATTAATAGAGCACTGCAGTGAGCCAGATGCACCACACTTGTTAACTTTGCCACGTTGGACTACATCTCAAAGTGTTTGAAGTCTGTTTCTAGAAGGGTGAAGATCTGCATGTGACAGATTTTTGGAACAAGAGTGGATAAATGAAGCTTTTAAATATGAGGCTTGGATAAGATTTAAGGTAGCATACTAGCAGCACAGAATCCAGGAAAGTGGCCATCTCTCCCATCTACTGAGCAATCAAGCAGTAGGTCTGAACCTTGTTTTGCACACAGGGAATCCAGTGGTCGCAGCTTTTCCTAGTTGTGTCCATTCTCTCATACCTGTATGAGAGAGAAAGAGTCAGCAGTTCTATCCATGGTATGTGAATGACAAGAAGTGCCTCATGTTGGTTTGAGAACCAGAGCGGATCTCTCTTTCTTTAAGGTCAAGATGATTCTCATAGACTTTCCATACTCTGGTCTACTTACAGAGTCAGGGCAATTCAGTAGTTTACTGAACCTCTCATTTACCCGTCTATTTTCCTAGTAAATTTTTAAGCAGATGGATTGTGTTTTTTCTCTAGCTATGGTAAATCTATCAGGGAACTAACCTTGCAATGAATCACTTGTATTTTTCAAACCTATGTGCATAAAACTAAACACCTGCATCCATATTGGTCGCTTCAGGCATTGGAAGGAAAAAATGGGGCTTGCTTTTCAGAGCAATTAATTCAGTGGCGGGACTTGCAAGTACCAGGGTAAAAATTAATTATACTCAGGACTTACAAAATTCAGGATTCCAGGCAAACTTTCAACAGACATGCCTGAACATTTGAGCCACTATGTTTCTTTATTATAAAGATTTTCCTCCTCTCTCTCCTTTTAATTTCCTTTTTCTCCAGTTATTTTAGGAATATTTGTTTTACTTTTTTTTTCCCTGTCTTTGTTTTAGTAAATCACAGGAGAACAGAGTAATGGAAATATGGCTGGAAGGGTCCTTGAGAGATTACTTGTACCCTCAGTTCTTCACCAATATGAAAGCTGAAGCATATGACAAAGCACAGTAGAAGGCACTCCTAGCCTTGTTGGCTTGGGCTGTGCAACATTGTCAGAAGTTCTGGATGAAAGCAGTGCTACCAGGAGATAACAGCGGGGCACACACTGAAAAAAAATGAGCTGAAGCTGCAGAATATCTCTTTCCCGTATCAAGAATTTCTCAGCACAGGCTCTGACCTAGTTCTTTTGTAGTCCTACCTAAGTTTTAAGGTGCTGCCAGGAGATAACCACAAGGCTCAAGAAGGACACAAAGGTTTAGGGTCTGAAGATTGGAAGCAGGGCAGAGGGTGCATGAGCTCAGAGAGAAGGTGGACATAACGGAGGCAGGTGGAGCAGTACTAAATCAGGTAAAGCAAGCTGGCTAGAAGATAGTGCTGTTTACGTGGGAGAAGAGACTGGAACAGACTGCTAGGTTACTATTTTTTTCTCTGCTCCACAACAAGATCAGCTTTATCTCAATTATCTAAATATTCTTGAAAGGTGTTTGCCTGTAGAAATAGTGTAGTAGTGTAGGCCTTTGGGAACTGTTCAGGCAATGTATTCCTTACTTTTTACTGTCTGCTAGTCGAAACGTTTTCTCAGATCTGCCTGGCTGTCCAGAGCCTCTCTCTGCTCTTTGTGCTGCTACCTTTTGAGAGGAGCATTTTACTGCCCTAATGGTAGTTGGAGTACAGCACACTTCAACCGTGTTTTGCAGTATTACTGCATCTTACTGAACTCGTTCTTGTCTTTGATAGTGTCTTTGGTGTGTATGGGCATGATTTTAATGGACCCAGTTGTCTCTGGCGTTGTGACAAGTGAACCTATGAATCTCATTTTTCAAACCATTACAGGCTTCTGAGGCTGGATTAGAGATTTCCAAGAACATCTAGAGTCTTAGAACAGACATCATTTTATTAATTCAAAGCTATGAACAGATTAAGATATTATTTTTTTTTTACTATACTTGCCATAAACTATCACTAAGTAGATATTCTTACAGCTTATTCACAGTTCATAGTTACAAGACTTTTCAGCCCTGCTTGTAACCTTCTGAAATTAAAATACATAAATTTAAGCCACTTCTACTGCACTTAAGGCAGCAATTGAGTGTTGCTTACTCACAGTTACAGTTACCTGTTGCCGAAAAAAGTGGTGGGCTCTCCATAAGTTTTTTTTTATTATGAGTAACATGCTGAATAGTAGGTAGCTGAGTTCCTTATGCTCAGCAGCACTTCTAAGCAATTGGTCAAGGCTGATAGTGTGTAGGAGTTTGTGCAAGTTTGCTTCTGAACTGGTGAGTAAACAAGCACTGCCTTGTCTGCGTCCCAAATCGTATTTTTATTTCCTGTACAGTCCAGTTATTTTAAAGGCACTTCATTTCATTCCTTCAAATAATAGTAAACATGCTCTTTTTAAACAGGAAAAAGTGGTCAAAGCAAATGTTGCAAAGCCTATTGTGGAAAACAACTGTGAACTCTGTCAGGTACTGTTATTACTGTTGGGGAAGTGCTGCTCTCTTAGTTCTGTCACTGAAGATAAAAACACGTGGTTCGTTTGTTTGTTTATTCCTTTTGTTTGTTTTTGCATGTGTTGGTTTTTTTGTTTTTTTTTAATTATTTTTAGATGCAGTGGAGATTGTGAGAAAAATTTGAAAGCGGATGTTTTAGGGAAAGCTGAATATGTGTGCTTGTCAGTTACCTGCAAATGAAACAGAGTAAGGCCGATTAGTCTTGGTCATTGGAATTCTTTCCAGGACACAAAGAACATGAAACTAAGAACAACTGTGAGAGCAAAGGCATCTAGAGGGTACACAGTGCAGAGACCCTCCCAAAGTTCTCCTCCACTTTTTAAAGGAGCCCTGAGACCTGGCCTAAAGAAATTCTTCTTGAATTTCTCTTGGCTATTTAATGTTTTTATAGCAAACGTGACCAGATCAACCTGGGGCTGGATGAGAAGACACACTGAAAAATATAGCACCTTTTGAACTGCAGCTATAACCTGCCAGACACCGGGCAGATTTGCCTTAGGTGAAAAGGAATGAATACTGAGCAATAGTTTTGCCATCAGCATGCTTTAGTCCCTTTTTTTTTGTGAGGAGATGTGAATTCCTTTATTTGCCAGATTGTGGGAGAGCACATTGAACAGTCTGGTACCCCAGGACTCAAAGTCCTCTACAGTTGGTGAATAGGCTTGGAGCTTAGCACGGGAGATGCTAAGGTTGAGAAAAGTAGATGGTATGGTTGGGTATGTCTGTCATACATGTGTCCGGCTTGTGAAAAAGTTCTTTTTTTGGGTTGGGTTCTCCATCCGTAATCTGAAGATCGCTGTTATTCTGTGCTTTCCAGAAATCTGCAGCTATTAACAAGGTAATTTTCTTAGCCGTCTGTAGGTTGTTTGTGATCTTAAAGCGTAAGAATTTGTCCTATAAAGCTTGAGCAAGTCTCTTTCACACAAACAAGCTTCTCATTTCATTGTAAGATATGTGTATATATGTGTGTGTGTATGTATGTTTATATATGAAAAAGAATGTTGTTTGAAAAGTTTGACTTCTCTGTAAGTTGTCAGCCAGGAAACACTGTGTAGGAAACAGATATGACCATCCTTTTAAAAAGTTTTCAAGTCAGTTATGTAATTTAGCTTTAAGATATTACCTCCATCCAATCAAAAACAGATAAAAAATGCCCAGGTAACATTTTCGTAAATATCAACAACGGAAAATTAGGTTTTCTTCCAATTAATTCTTTCAGGCTATACAGGATACATGTATATCTGCTCCACGTGTCTGAACAGGAAGACACACGTTAGAGGCTGGTTTCCTAGCCAACCAGTGCTTAACTGTAGTTTTTCCTACAATGAAGCAGAAGTAAGAGTGAGTGGGTCTGTTTTATATTTAAAACATAGCAAAACAAATTAAAAAAACACCTTGTATACTAAACAGTTAGAAACTCTCTTAGTATTCTTACATCTCTTAAAACAAGAAAGAGGTGCAGCTTATAACCGTATACAGGTATTGCACAGGCTCTTCTCTTCCCCAGTTGTTTTATTTTGTCATTGCAACCTTGCAATATGAAGTGGCAGATTTTTGGGTCACACATGACCTCACTATCAGGCTGTTAAGGTTTTTAGTCCTTGTTCATGGAATTTTGACATTGTATGAACCACATGGTTGTACTGACTTGTCTCCTGCCTGTAGATGACCTCTCCTCTCACCCCAATTAAGAGAGGAGGGAAAAGTGCAATAAATACATCTCAAAAGCATTCAGATGACAGGTGCAACACATTGGATTATGTGGTGGGTTGCTTTTTTTTTTTCAGTTTTTTATGGTTTTAAGAGCTAGTGTTTGTTTGATTTTCTGTTTGCACTTGTCCAGTCACAGAAGAAAGCCAGACAAGTTGAGTACTCCAGGATAGATGGTTCATGGCAGCTGATAGAGTTCAGGATTATTTCCTTGTTCCCATTTTTCTGCCAGTCAGTAACTCCTAAGCCAACAGAACAGGCTGAGATACCTCAGATATCTCAGCTTCCTTATCATTTAGCATTTTCACCAAGCTGAAGCACAAATTACGATGTTATTCCCACAAGTAAACAATTACTAAGTCCATGTCTGGTGATTCCTTTGAAATCTCAAGATGTCTTGTAGCGTGACTGATAGATTTGATTAAATAGCCCCCATAAGACTGCTATTGCAGAAGAATGATTAAGCCTAAATTATCTGAAAGACACTGGCTCAGGATATAAACAATGCAAGAGCAACTGGTTCATGAACTGCAGCATGATATATCCTGGAGTTCAATGAGAGAGTGGGGCTATTAGTGACTAAGCTAAAGCAAGCTGAGGTTTTGTTTGCTTTTGGCTTCATGACTTCTACCCTCATTCTCTGTATGTGGCTCAACATTCAAAAATACTTATGAAAGGGAGGGAGCAGAGATGGAGGAGAGGAAGGTAGGAGCAGAGAAGCAAAGGGATTTATGTTTTTGTTTACATCTGGAAATTTTCTTGCTGTCCCAAGGGTAATGGCATTCACAGTGAGGGAGAAAGGGAGGGAGGAAGGCCCACAAGCTCATACGGGGGAGGAAAATAAATACGAGGAGGAAGATAGAAAAAGAAAAAGCAGAATGTGAAATACAGCCAAAGGGAAAGGAACATTTTTTAGACAGGAAAAGGAGTGAGAGGAGAAGCAAGGGCAGAGGAAAGAAGAGATGTCCAAATGGTTGTCAGGATTCTTTATTGTCTTTCCCAGAAATACTCTCAGCAGTGCTGGCATTAGTGTGCAGAGGTTCCTATACATAAAAAATAAGCCCATCAGTAGATCACTGCAAATCGTTTTCCTAAAAACATACAAGGAAAAAAAAAAACCCTAAAATTTTCACTTTTGTTGGCACAAAAGAATTTATTGATCAAAATTAGGCAATTCTTCCTCCCTTTTTAGTATATGATGATGACAAGAGAAGTTGAATAACTTGCTCCCTTGGGAAAACCGTGCTATTTCACAATAAATAAACTCAAATTTTAGTGGCAGACCAGACAGAGGGTTTTTATCTTATTTCCATCATATCTGAAAGAGAGGAGAAGAAGCCAAGTCTCTCTTATTGTTTTCCTTAAATTAAATGAATGGAGAAGGGGAGGGGACAGAGAGAGAGAAGAGCCCACTACTGAGCTACTAGATTATCCTTCCCATCATTTCCATGGCAAATGAAAATATTTCTCAAAGGTAAGAAACCAAATGAAACTTTATGCAGGTCATGGGGAACTGCTGCCAAAACTGGAGAGAAGTGAGAACAATGGACTGAGTGTTAATGTAAAATATCATTAGGTGTTTCAATGTAACAAGCAGCCTTTTCTTTCCCCTGATGTGTAAATGGTAATTTTGTGGAACATATAGTCCCGACAAGTGGTTCATCTTTCCTTTGGAGCTATGTCCCTTAAATCATGATAGTAAGGGGAGAGATATGCTCACTGGGCTCCTTAATGAAAAAGTCACATTCTTCTGTTTGCCTTCAAGTTGGCTCTGAATATGTAAAAATGTTGACTATGCATGAAGTATGAAGAGATTTTCATAATGTGGAACTGTCTCTTTTTATTAGTATTTAAATAAAGATAAAGCTACCAAGCATGACCATGTGCAGATAAAGTGAACAGGGAGAGAGAATCTTTTTTAGTTCTTCCTGACATTCGATTTAGCTGATTATAAGCTGACCAGATATCAAAGCCATAAAGCACTCTCTAAAATTAAAACTCCTAATGGCTTCATTAATACTGTGCACTTACATCAAGCTACAGGCACGTGGCTTTAGCGTACCTTGGCATCTTCAGTGGAGTTGTCTGGAGGGCAGTAAAGCACTGAGTGTGCTTCATACCTGCTGGCACCACTTCTGTATGGGAGCCCTTTGTCTGTGCTCATCACTTGGAGTGTGGGGGGCTGTTCCCTTTCATGGTTGCGAGCAGAGCTTCACTTTGCTCAACCTTTTCAAAGAGGAAGGTGCTGCATATAAGTGACAGCAGCAACCTAAGTTCATAGACTGTTGTCAGCACAAGTAGGCTGCCTGTCACCAGTTTTACTTGTATAATCAGTGCTGGGAGCTTCATCTTTAAGAAAGCAGGTGCTTCCATGAGCAGTGGTGATCGTCTGCTCTTCCGGCTGAGCAGCATGAAACAGGGAGTCTCTTCTGACCTGTCTGTGCATGGAGGTGAAGACCTTATCCCAAACTGGGTCTTGAGAAACGATAACAAAATCCAAATATATCTGAGTGCCTACAGCCCTATTGGTTGCTGATAGGATCAGAGTCATCAACCTGCAATTATGTTCCTCTGGCACCTCTGCAGAGAAAAAAACAGCAAGAAGTTGAGATTGAAAAATACTTTGGACTAAATTAGAGAAAATAAAAAAGGGTTCTCTCAACATTCAGGCTACATTTTAGAAAGTAATATTTTGAATTACCATATCAATGTTGTGATAGCCACTGGAAAATTGAATTAATATGCAGGGTATTTGGAAGTCTCCATGGTTTTCAATGCAGAGATACAAAATAAAGGAACTCTGCTGGGATGAAGCAATGCTGGGTCAGCCAACATGCAGCAGGCCCCAGAGCCAACTCTATCATCTGCCCTGTGGTTTTCCTTTCAAGTGTTTTCAAGTTGAGCATCCAGTAATCAATCTGGGGTGCCAGCTGCATCAAGGCACAGAGCGTCAACATGCTTCAAACACAGCTCACATGCAGAGCAACAGAGTTTGAAAAACAAGGAAAAGACACAGAATTCAAACTGAAATTTGAATTGGCAAATATCCGAATCTGGTTTCATTTTCTCAGTGTGAGATGCAGTGGCTGGACAATGAGCTCATTGCAAGCAGTCACTATCAACATTGCTCCATTTTGCATTTATTAGCAGTTAAGTATAAAGTCTTCTGGGGTTAGAAGGGTTGTAGGCATACTCTTTGTTCTTAGATAAACAGAGAGTGCTCTTTTAGGCCAGTACCATGCTGACAAAGACCCCTCAAGGACTGTATGCAATTTTAATTATGTCTCTTGCTGTATTTAATTGTCTCACTTGCTACCACTGACAAGTAGGCAGATTTTTATATATGTAATTGTCTCTTGATTGAGCACTCAGGGTGTGGTGTCTGTGTTTGTGTGTGTATTTGCAGCAGCTAATTATGTATAGGCCTCCCAGCTTTCTATGCCTAGGAACAGATGTTTTTGGGAACAGATTTTCTGTTGATGGTAGAAGAAGACCAACCTGGGGACAGTGTACGTAAGTTGGATGTATAAAGTCCATCACATAAATGAGACTGTATTCAAGGATGCTGAGGACTAAGGGAAAAATGTCATTATGAAACAGAATTCTTATAATCTCTGAGAGGTTTCGGCTGTCAGGAAGTTCCTGTTAAATGGAGAAATGTTAAACCTGTTTTCAAAAAGAGACATAAATGAACATCTGGCAAAATACAGGCTGGTCAGCCAATTTCCCTGATAATTACAGAATGAATTCTCATGGATGCTGAAGAAAAAGAAGGTTACTCTGAATAGCAAATGCAAATTTTGAAGGGCAAATCATTGGTGATCAACTTTAATACCTTCTGTGATAAAATGACTAACTCTGAGAATAAGGAGAGAGACCTATTTATAGCAGAGCTATAGCAAAGCTCCTGACACTATTTGGAATAGAACCCCCCAAACAAGTTGGGGAAATGCAGATTAAATGTACAGATTTGGAGATAAATAAATACATAAATGTGGAGAACAGTCACGAACAAGTGGATACACTGGGCAGAGTAGGTTGGCAAGTTCAGCAGGCAGAGTAGATACCTGTTGTGTATAAGCATCTGGATATCTCTCTTTGTTTCTTGCTTTTTTCTAAATGAACTTCCTTTTCCATACCAAGCTTCTGCTCCTCCTGCCAAGTCTTCAGAATCCAGCCACATGACAGACTTTTGGCAGCCAGGGTGATAGCAGCAGCAAAGATCTGGGGAAGGGAAAACCTATTTGCTCATCAAAATTCCTCACCTCAGAGATGAGAAGTTTAGATGCTTACATATGTAGATGTGTATGCATTCACACGGGGGTCATTTTATTTTGGCTTTAACATTTGCTGCTCTTGTAAGCTGTGCCCATATGTCTTTCTGAGCCTTACGTATTTGATAAAACTCTTTGTAGGAGTGCTCCTATCTTCAAGTCTTTGCTAACTTAAAAACCTTTTCAGTGAAATGTTGCTGTATTTCATGTTCTTTTAATTCCTCAAGTATTCATGTTTCCAACCCTTTCCTCATGCTGACTCTCATTTTCCTGATTTGTTGCTAAAAGCACAGTTTATTTCTATAACCTGCAGCAGAGTTTGCCATTTCTCTTTTGATTTAGACAGAAGAAAAACAAAAAGCAGTATAAACATAACTTCGTTTTAAAAAGAAAAGCAAATGCACCAGCATGTTCTAATGAGAGCTATTAAAATAATTAATCCCTATCCTATGAAGATTGCAGAAGAAAATAAGTAATGAGAGTGAAACGACTGGTTTATAAAATGAGCAACCAGCATAAAAATTGAATGAGTCAAAAGTTTAAATCAGAATGTGACTAAATTTCAGGATAGCGTAGGAGGAAATATAATTGCACTTATTCCATTTACTTGAAGTTTACTTGAACTAGTGATGTGTCTCTGAAATGTGCCTGAGAGTTGTGCACAGACCATAGACTTCCCAAAAAGTATTGCTGTATTTGATGTCAGGGCAAGCCTAAGGCTATCACAGGAGCTTTAACAATCAAGTGGAATGGGATAAAATATCTGCATTGCTGCTTTGATTAGATCTCACAGCTTATTTTGTTACAGCCCACTGGATGGCTCTGTGTTGCACTACAGTGAGAGAACGATGGGCAGGGCAAGCACAGCCCGAGTGCTAGCAGTTCTTCAGCTTCGTGGCTGAAGTCCATCAACCACAGCCTCGCTCTGAGACTTCCTGTAAGCCTTTTGTCATTGTTGTGCGTATCTTCTGGTGTAATTGTCGTGCTTTTGGCTTAAAACAGTATCAAACAAGAAACATATTCTTCTGTCAATGCTTATGGTTCAATATTGCTAATGTCAGAGATGTCACTTTGCTGTACTGTGTTGTCTTATAGCTGTTATAGGCTTCAATATTTTAATGAAAGTGCTCTGATCTTGGTTTGCGTGTGCTGAGAAAACATTTCTGATAATGCTGTGTGAAATTTCGAAGCTTTTACTGATCAGATGGATATTATACAATTGGGAAATGAAATATTTAAATGAAAATGTTATCACTATTTATTAAATACTTTATAAAACAGTTACTTTAGAAATTACCACAGCTCTTATATTCCATCTGGTGCTGTAGAAGCTCCTTTTCAAGACTATGTTTGTACCATCAGCTACTAAAAGGGCTTGAGGTGTGCTTAGGCTATAATCAGCCAAAAAAAATCCGTGGGCCCAGGATGTCCATCTTGTAACCCCATTTCCCCCTCCAAAATATATTTGTGCACAGCACTGTTCAGTGTATTGCAGAAAAGTTCAATTGAATTGTTTAGACAACTCTGTGTGCAATTTTCCCATCAAATGTTTTGTGAAAAAGTATAGGATCAGGCCAAATAGCATTTCAAGAATTACAACCCAAAATTCTTGAGCAGCTGAGACCCAAACTTTGTCAGTCTATGAGGGTTCTTGTAACTTAGCCCAAATTTTAAATCAAGAAAGCTTAAACTAATCTTAGAGAAGCCATATTATTAAAAGCCATATTTTCTGCGAGTTATAAAGCTCTAGCGCTGCTGCGCTCTGTAAATGCTAGTTCTTCAAATTTTTATTCCTAAAGATTGTGTTCAGATAATAATTCATATGGCTGTGCAGACTTGCCTTGCCTGCTTGGGGTTTTCTTTGAAGTTTTGGAAAGTGCTGATGAATATGCTTCAATGATATTTTACTTGCCCTGCCTAGGGCAGCAAACAACTGCGGCGCGTTTAATCGGAACTAAACCTTGTCTGCAGGCTACAAAACTGAACATGCCGGACAAGTTAGAGCAGTGTTAAGGCCTGTTCTTTCAGCTGTTCCAGGGTGTGGTGTCTGGGGAGGGGGGAGAGTGTCTATATACATACTTGCACAGGCTGTATAGAGTATCCTCGGTGTGTAGGAGGCCAGCAGTCATCCTGTAGCTGCTTGTCTATGTGACCTTGCTCCGGAGAGATTTGCTTCTGGGGATGCTCTGTTTAGCAAGATACAGCAGATACAAAGGGACAGGCAGTGGGAGCTCAGCACTACGCTGTGGTTGAGTTGGATTGCAGATAGTGAGCTGTGAGTAATCCAGCGATTTTCAAGTGTCGTAAAAGGCAAATGCTCACTGGTCTTTAGTGCCTGTTGCCCAGTTGCTTGGCAGAAAGCCAGGGAATCTTAGATCACGGTATGCCAGGTAAAATGAGAAGATCTATTTAATTGAAACTGACATGTTTCTTCCGAAGTGTGGTACTTTCCCCGTTGTTTACATTCAGTCTAATCCTGTGGCAAAATCAGCTCTAGGGGAGGTAGGTACAACCGTACTGACATGTACATTTCATTTGTTTGTACTGGATCTGCCACTGTGTCTGTGCATTTTACCAGTGGCTGCAGAAGATAAGAATAGCTTTAGGAAAGAGTCGGCGTGTGGATGAAAGAGTGGAATATGTGCTTTCCATAACTCTATTCCTGACTCATTATTCAAAGCAGAAAGAATTCTCGTGTGGCTTTCTCTTTTTTATGTGGTTGACATACCACTCCCACCTTCCAGAAGTCTCAACAGCTCAAACACATAATTTTCTGAAGTATAGGCTGTAAAATTAAAGGTTAGATTTCAGTCCCATGTGTGAACCAAGTTACCTGGCAGTATGAGAAGAATATGTGTGTGTGCATTTGTTCAGAAATTAGACACAGAAAAACTCACCTTAAAACAGCCTAACAGTAAAGTTCAGTATTAAACTTATTAACAACAGGGATTTGAAAGTTGATCCTCTAATCGATAATTCCTACCCACTGTTCTGCAGAACATATAGTAGTATATGGTATAGAAGATAGTATATATACTCTCTATATAGTATGGTATAGAAGATCAACCAGTGCTCTAAGGGGGCTAACCCCTTAAGGTAGTTAAGGTAGTAGAGGGATGAAGTAAATACCAACGTGTTACTTGAAATGTGAAACGTTACGTGAAACTTTGAGTTTCTTGCCCTTCATGCCCATTAATGTTTTATCAGTGAACGCTGATTTTGTTGGGTATCCAGGGTAGCATGTTGGAGTGCTAAAACAAAACATTTTATTTACCAAGATGATTTTTTCGTGCAGTACTCTAGCAAATGTTCATTATCCCTGTTGCTTTGTCAGCAGGATACCTAGCAGTTCTGATTTTCACGTTCCCCTGAGTTTTATCCTCATTCTGTGGCTGTGGAGATGAGGCACAGGGGTTCTGAAGGTTCAAGATGTTAAGCGAGGACATTGTCTAGGGTAGCTAGTTTTTGCTTTTTAAGAGCTAACAGGCCTTCAGTAACATGAAGTTACACTAGAAAAAGTGTGAAGGCTCAAGGAACCTATCCTGAGAACTATATGTGGCAAATACAAGAAGAGGTCAGTATAATGTGTTTTTTTGGGAACGTGTACAGAGAATGAGTGCAAGGAGCGGGTCCTACATCAAAATGGAGCCCTCAAGGAAGGTCAAAAGTCCACTGCCACATTTTGATGACTCATCTGTGTCCACACTACCTCTGGGAGCCTCTAGCTGTGAAGAGCTCTGGCTGCTAGCAGCATACAAGAAAGATGGCCCTGGCTCCTCCTGTGGGGAGCAGCTGGGCAGATGGGGAACAAAGTGCTGAAATTGCAGTGCGAAGCAGAGAGAGCTAATCTGATGTAAGCAAGAGTTAAAGTGGTCTGATCGCGTGCTACTGTGTGGAACTTGTGTCTGAATGCTGTTAAGATTTTCTGAGCAGTAGCCTGGTGGCTTGCTATTGATTAGTTGTTGGCTGGTATTCCTAATTGATGTGTATCCTTTTAATGGAACATCTGTACTTTTCATTTATGTTTTAATAGTTTATTTAAAAAAATGACTGAAGTAAGAATAACAGAAGGACTTTGGGGAAAAAAAACAAAAAAAAGAAAGCTAACAAAGAGGAGGATCCTTGGGGCCCCAGTCCAACCAGTGAATCTGCAAGGCTGCTCTGAAGGTCTTTTCAAAGTGCCATTTTGCTCATTCCAACATTAGTCCTGTTGTGCTGCAGAGAGGATGAAGTGAGGCACTTGATTGATGTTTAAGGCCAAATATTGATGTTTAAGGCTATTTGTATAACCTGACTCTTCAAGTAGCTTGTTAACTGGACCGCACTGGGAATAAAGTAGAAGTACAGGGGCAACCTAGACCTGGGATCAAAAGAAGTAAGTTGTAGTGACCGAAAATCAGAACCTGGCTATTTTGTTTGACATCAGAGGTCATGACAGGTTGAGATTGTCCAGAAAACCAGACTTATAGCATGACTAGAGGGACCGTGTCCCTCGCTGGAGCCCTCCTGCATCAGCAACCCAGGCTATGTGTGTGCTTGAGGAGAATGCAGTCAACCAGCTTACGCTAGAATCTGAAGCTGCCTGAACAAAGTAGGCAGTAGAAAGGCAAACAGTGCTAACAATCACATTCTTTAATAAAACTGAGGCAAAACCATCAGATGTTACAGGAAATTCTGTACTGCACTCTTGGCTTTTCTAGGTATTGCGGGGGATTTGCTTCAAAGTTACAAGAGTTAAGTTTCACGAAGACCTTGTGGCCACAATTTCTCCCATGATCTTTTCTTGCACAGTGTCCTTGACCTGATTTTCTGTCAGGCTGTCGCTGTGCTACAGCTGATGAGACTAGATTTCAGTGCTGCTTTCCTTTTACTCATTTTCTGGTGAGAAAAGTTGTGAAGCATCTTTTTGAAAGGTGAAAATGGTTTATTAATGAAGGAATAATAAATATATGCGCAGACTGGTGCTATGTATCTAAAAATGTTGATGCATCTGTAGATTTATTTTTGCATGTAAGGCTTTTATTAATCTATTTGTTTTAATATTAGGCAGAAGAAAGAATGTAAATGATCGTAGACGCAAAACTTAAATCCACATAAATATGTGTTTTTAAGAGATTTCTGGGCAGTGAATAAGCATTTCTGACTTAAGGTGGATTTAATTAAAATGTGAATTACAATGGCTTTCAAAATGATGTTTAAAATAGGAGCATCCATTGATTTTTTTTTTTTTAAATGCACGGAACATCTTATATACATACAATATAATAAATGTATAACATCCATTAAGTGAGATGTTATCTCTGAACACAGTTGTTATATTTAATGTTAATGGGCAGTAGGAATATTGCCCAGACTTACTCATAATTTAGAAGGCAGATAAACTGTGTTATATATACACACATATTTCCATATTTAAAACTGAGTTTATGGTCTTGTAAGTATATATTGATTATTACAATTCCCTGGCCAATAATGAAAAACAGCTTTAGAACATTTATTCAAAAAAAAAAAAACAAAAAAACCAACCAACCAAAAACCAACCTGCATAAAAAAAACCCAAGCTGTTCTGTTTCTGAATCTTTGCTTTTAGAAGAGTTTTATAAAGACATAGAGTTACTGTGATGTGTATTTGTGTTCTGTAAGAGACCACATATATATATTGCGTTGTTTCCTAGTGGTGATTGGTTGCCTTTAAGTGAGTAATGCTAAGGAATTGGTGCCTTTTTGTGGGTGGAGGGTGGAATTCAATATTAATCTAAGAAAAAGTAAATACTTAAGTTGCATAAAAAGGGCTATTTTATGAAGAGTTATAAATGAAGATGATGGATTATGGCATTCTTTTACTCAATCACTTTCCCCCTTTGGTTTTCACTGCTTATTTAAAGAAAGCTACTATTTTAGATCTTCTAACCTGTTGTTCCTTAGCTGCTCGAGCCCCTGCTCTAAGGTCAGTTAACAGGCATATTAGCTAGATTACTTAAGCTGTTTCAGTTTGGTCATTATAGTTAGATTTGGGTAGATGAAACTGTAAATATGAGTCTTTGTAGGGCTTTTTTTATATAGAAAAGTTGTCAACTGATATAAATCATCAAAGCTCTCTTAAAGTCAGTAGAACTATGCCAGCTTGCACTAGCTAAAGAGTTAGTAAAGTCTGTAGTACATTTATGGAAAAGCTGCTTTACTTGTTCTTGTGCTACTATCACATAAAAACCTATCAACATGTATCAAAATGTTGTCAGTTGGTAACCCCATTTATTTCTCCTCATCTGTCTGTGCGACTCTCAAAGTCCTGGAGTATTACACTGCAGAATGAATATTGCAGTGGCCCAATTTAAATTCAGAACAAGGAAATATTCTGATTTCTGGAATGGCTCTTGGTCATGTGAGACGGTTGCAACAAGTAATGTCTCTGTCTCTTCAGCATTTGTGTGTGTACCCTGTTCACAGCTGTTGCAAGGTAAAAAATGCATTGCATCCAGACTCTGCTACCTGTTGCAGGCAATTTGGAATACAGCAAATTAATGGTGATAAAAGAATACCTTTTACCTAGTTGCAGTGATATTATTTGCATTTCATTTAACAGTCACTCACAGCCTTTCCTTCATGTCACTGTTTTCAAAGATCAACTCTTAGTTTTGTAGCAGTGGGAATAAGTAAATTGAAAAATCTTATTTTATGCTGCATGCCTTTTTCTCAGTCCTCCATCCCTTTTTCTTCCACAGCTGCATAAGGCTCTTTTGCTTCTAAACTAGAAGTGAGCTTTGGCAGCATTCAGGTCCTGTCCCCATTGTCTCCTGGGGAGTGCAGGGGAGCTGGCACGGCCTGCTGCCTTTTTTCTCTTCAGCTCTGCTCTGCTAGCTGGAGACAAACAGATCTGTGCACTCAGAGACAGTGGGTGCAAGCTGCTGACCTACAAGCTGCTGACCTACCTGACTTTCACCTGAACACAGTTCCATCCCCTGAAGTCCTTTCCATCCATGAAGGTTTGCTGAGTCCTGACTGGTGTTTTCAGGGAGGCTAGAATGTCCTGCTTCCACTTTTCTTTGCTGAGCCTGTTGCCCCTGCAGTCGTCAAGCCTCTTTAACATACAGAGTTTCTTTTAAATCTTTGAACTTATTTTTCTTGTTGTTACTCTGAAATTTTGTGAGTTCCAGTTCGAGAGAGAATGCTGGCCAGGTAGTCATTAAAGGCCACTGATTGAAGCTGGACATCCCTTTCATCTTGTTGCAGTAGGGCTGTAGAGCCTTCCTTTGCTCTCCATTGATAGGATTATTGAACTATACAAGTATTCCTAACCTTTTGTCAATGAACCTTATGGCTTACAAATCTTCTCCAGTTTTTTTTTTTTTTCCTTGCCCTTACCGTGCAGTCTAGGTCTAAATCTTAACACCTCTCTAGCATACTACCATGAGAATCAGGCTTTTGTATTCTGTTCTGAGAGCTGCAACTTATGTTCAGATGCATCTCTTTGCTTGCCTTGATTAATGAAGTCTTTTCTTCCCTGACCTCCTTGATTTTTGTCATGATTTTTTTAAGTTACAGAAAACACACCTGCTAAAATAATCCTTTTTGATTCTCACAGTTGGATGGTGATGGTGATGGCAGCTGGAAACAGTTGCTCTGATATCTGCTCTTTCTACCTGATAGAAAACTGTCCCATATATATGGGAAGAAAATACTTTTATTTCTCCTTGTCCCACAAGCTTTGCAAAAGGTTTGGGAGGGAAGACAAAGGGCATTGAAATGATTTCCCCTTCTCACTCTCTCTAGCTTCTTTCCATTCTTATGCTGTGTTATTCCTCTTTGAGGCTGTGTTACAGCTGACACCAAGATCTAATCTGTAAAAGCCCCTCTGGGCTCAGAAATTGCTTATAACTCTGAACTCAGGTCAGGGGCTTGTCTTCATGCATTACAGGTGTTTGAATGAGAGTTAACCGTATGGTAGAGACACACTCACCAACTTCCCAGAGAGGAACCCAAATCCTGTCTTTGGGGTGAGAGAAAAGTAGCTTGGTCTTCCAGAACTGCTCTGTTTGGTGGTTTCCTATATATCAGATTGTTTACTGCAAAAAGTTTGGTGAATTGGAAGGGAGACATACAAAACGAATCTAAGAGAGTTTCTTGATATCCATGTGATGACTGTGATTTTAATATCTACCCAAGCAGTGTGGATTTGAAATAGAAACCTACAAAAGAAACTTGGGGTCTTTTCCTCTTTAGGAGCTAACATATTATAATTTCAGCAGAGAGAGTTGGTTGTGTTTTGTTTTTGTTTTTGTTGTTTTTATTTTGAAGATAAATTTACTAATTCAAAGCTTGACCTTTTTGCAGTTTATGCCATCCGAATCATTTCCACAGTGAGTGTGAATAGATTATTGTCTTTGGTGACATTTTTCTCTAAGTTATAATTAGCATTCTACATGTTTAAAAAACAAAAAACAACAAAACAACCATCCTGAATTAACCAGAATGCTACAATTCTACATGCTGAAAAAAACTCTAGAAATCAATCTCTACTGCTAAAATCTAAGCAAAAAGCTCAATAACTCTGGATTATAAAAATAATTCCATAATGATTCACAGTTTTCACACTGCTTTGCACTCCAGCTGAAGTTGAGCTGTACTTGAATTTCTCATGAAAAACAGTTGGTAGAGAAAACTAGTGTGGTCTCAAAAGTCATCCCTTTACTTTAGGTTGTGCATCATTTCTTGTTATCAATGAAAACAAAAACTGTCTGTGCTCTGTGCTCATGCTGTTCTATCTGTTATGCAGTAATGTTATTGTTGACACGTAAATAGTTGATAATTCACGGAGTGTACTTCTGGGAACTTTTCCTGTAAATTCTGATTTATAAAGTGGCTTGCTAGCACTTTCTGTAGCTGAGACATCTTTGCATGAATGCTGTGCATGTTAATAGAAAGCCTAAACCAGGCTTGGGTAAGGATTTTGCAGGAGCTCAGCAGCAGGTAACAGCACTGCTCAGAAATCCTGCAAATGGTTCTCAAACTCTGCATACCATGACAGGCTTTCAGCTGCAGCATGGCGTACCACTCAGCTTTGGCTAGAGGCTCAGAACAGTTTGCAGCTTCCACAACTCCCATAGCAGATAAATCACTGCAATTTCCCAGGACTGCTTTAAAGTCTCAGTAATAGGTCGGTGCAAATATGAGAATGCAGTCAGGTCATCTTCATGTCCCCTTTTGATTCTACAGAGGGATTATGATTATTTAGCAAATGTGTGGTGATGCATTCTTGTAGATGGCAAATTTCAACTTTCTTTGTATATATGTGTGTGTGAATCTGACATCAAACATGATTATGAAATGATACCCAGTTGCTGAACTCTTATTTAAGATTAGTAGACTTAGGATCTCAGTACTGAATAGCATAATTAATTTCTTGATGGTGAATGCTGTGGTTCTTGGCTTTGCTTAAGAATTGTCCTGCTACCAGAAGAAGCAAATGTCATTGGCAAAGGAACGAGTTGGTGGGATAGGGTCTGAAGGTTGTGGAAGGTATATGGTAGTTTGGCACAGACACAGGGTAAAGCCACTGGCCTGAGAGCTGTAATAATGTACACCACTCACATACAGGGCACATTAATAAATGTGTACGAGCATCCCAGAGATATGAGGTGCAAGGGGTGGAAGCTGAATCTGAGTAAGCGCACATCTACAGAGTGCGCAGATGGGATATGTGTGATGAACCAAGGTAGAAACTATGTGCAGTAGTGTTTCCCAAATTTTGAACCAGTAGTCTATTGTCAGCCCTCCTTTTCATGGTTATCAGCGTAACCACATGGAGCTGTCAAACTTTTAACTGTTATAGTTGCAAAAGTTTTGTAGATACCAGGCACTTGATGTGGCCTTGCAGATCACAGTAAGGACCTGCTGTCTTAAAAGCCACATATTATACCACATTACCCAGCATAGCAAAGAGTGTATATGAGCATGCTGGACTTGATGTATATGCATCTACAAGTACATTGCTGAACTGGAATGTAGGACCAGGCAGCATCTGGGAAACTGAATCTTCTTTCTTACTCTTGCAGACAACTTCACAGTAGATATTATTTCAGAGGACTCCATAGGTCACTCCTACATCACCAAACATTATAATTCTCAACACTTATGAGAAATTCTTAGATTTTAGGAAGTTTAAAAGCTGCAAATGTGAAGTGACGTGCAGAAAATAACAGAATGAAAGATATTGGTAGTTTTGCAGTTCTATGTGCACTAACTGTCGTGTGATCCTAAGAAGCTGATCGTGCCCTAAATTACTGATGGGGCAAATAAAACCCTCTTGATCCCTGCTAATCTGACTTGGAGGACAGATGTCCCTTGGATCCTAAATATGGTGAATGGTTTAATCCTTTGTATATGAGCAAGACACAATTCAGCTGAGAATTTTACGTCAGTAGGAACACAGCTGTACTCTGCCTACATCCTGGTCACTTTTTTTTTTTTTGCCATCCAGTTTCCAGAAGCCAAATTAGAGACTAAAGAAGGAAAAGAATATTCTTTTCTGGTCCCCACTTGTTAGAGTTTTGAAGCATGAAGTTAATACAAGTATATTGTAAACACCTAGCAATACAGTGTGCTCTCAGAACTCTTTGCATATCCTTAGTGACTGGATTTCCTAAGATTCATGCTACAGAATTAATTTCCTGTTTTTATGAGTTCTCTTAAGCTAATTTACAATCCCTCCAGTTTGGTTTGTGCATGTTTTGCTCCCATGACTGTATTGACAAGTCTTTTCCAAATTTCGTTCTCCAATAAATATAGCGTTTGCATTTTCTAGTCCAAATTTATTCACGAGCACTTTATTGCACAGATGACTCTGTCAGACCAAATGCTCACAGCTTCTGAGCTGATGTCCTAGGAGGCCAAAACAACACTGGATCTTTTTCATATGTACATGCACCCAAGCTAAATGATTCCTTCAGTTGTATAAAAAATTTTACAATGACTAGTCTTTATGATAACAAAATACCTGAAACTTTGCGTAGGAAGATTTTGAATGCACAGCGAATAAGTGCCTCGTGGATACGATCTGTCAGTTTTCCCAATTCTCTACAAGTGCTGGATTCCAATAGTTTCTTTCACCTCAGCATGTTTTCCACACTGCCATGTCATGGCTATGTGTTATTGTTTCCTTGGACAATATTTGCCAGTAAATGCACTTACTTAATTTTCAACTGTTTTTAACAGTTTCTGATATATTTGTTAGTATTTCTCACTGTGTAATTGTTTCTTTTGTCACTGAAATTGTCCACAGACTTTAATTAAGCCCATGAGCCTAGAGAATTTGACAATTTAATTCTTTTAAATGCAGCCTTATTGCCAAGCAGGGTTTCCCCGCAGCCCTCCCAGCTGTCGTTTTTATAGAGGGAACAGCTTTGAGTGTCACACTGATAACTGCACTCAGGTACTTTTATTCAATAGGCACGGTATTTGAGATAATTAAAATGAACTAATTTAAATGACCAGCTAGTGAAAAAGAAATACAAAGTAAACCTGCTTTACTAAATAAAAACACACTCTTCACTGTAATCACTCATTAAAAAAAACACTAATAATTAATCAAGGTCTGTTGTACTGGAAGTATAATGCATCTATATGAACTGTAATTACCACACTTGAAAAGAGTTCTACAACGTGGGATCTTTATTTTCTTTTTCCCACACAGGGTAAATATTGTATCTCGTGATCCAAATCTTTTATGTTTTCTGTAGAATACTTGAAGTGAAACGATGCATCATTTACCATAGAAAACAGAGTAAATGGGTCCCTGAAGGATTTATTGTAACTCGGATGCATTTGTCGTTCTATATTGATAATCTTTGCATTTCATTATCATATTCAACTTACCATTTATATGCAGATGACACAATCATTTATGATAATAGATTATACTAGAAGAAAGCTTAATATTATCTTCAAGCTGATTTAAATGAGCTTTAAGATCATCTGGCACAATCTAAATTACTATTAAATATTAATGAAACAAAGATCATATTATTTGGCTCAAAACAGAAGTTGGGTAAACTGAACAACTGGCAATCAATGCGACCTTGGAGACAGTTAGGAAATGTCAATTGTGAAGAATATGGATACATCATTTTTCATCATATGACTAAACTATTGATTAGCTGTGAAGATTTGAAAGAAAGCCAAGAACTTTATTTGTGCTCGGAAAATATGTTGACTTAGGCGAAAAGAAAAGCTTTGTTTTCTTACATTTTCAGTTTGTATTATGTACTTTGGGTTTTGCTGATTGCTGCATTATGTTTGTTAGGAAAGATAAAGCATCTTTAACTTGGTTATCTAGGCAAATTTGTGTTGAATTATACATTTCATAAACATTACCGTCTGTCATTTTATCAACAATTGGCAAAAAATGAGAACTGCCAGCGTTTTATTGGTACGTTATTCTTCTGCTTCCTCTTTTTTCCTCCCCCCACCTGCAGTTAAGTTACAGTCTTCAATCATATGTGTTTTCTGAAATAGAAAAACTAAAATAAGAATAGTATCTCTACTTCTTTACCTGGAACTATACAGCTGTGCATTTGATAAAGTTAGTCAGGAAATTTGAGTACATCCAGTATTTTATATGTGTTTATTTTTACATGGGTCTGATCTGATGAAGTCCTGGGCATATTCTAGCCAAGGCGGATGAACTCAGTGGCAGTTCATGTCTGTTCCCAAAATGACAGATAAGGAATGTAGTACTTTCCCAGAGACTCTGACATTCTTAGAGACTCAATCTTATAATCCTGCAATGAAAAGGAAAAAGAAAAAAAAAAACAAACAAGAACTGACCTCTGGTTATTTCAGCTTATTAAAAGTGCAGATCATCTCCTGCATTTAAACACTTGAAGTACACCTCTTTCACGTAGCAAGACATGTCACACTAATGCATCCGCTGACCCAGAAATGCCGCTCTTTTGGCATTATAGTGAATAAGATATTGTTTGTTGTTACCGTTTTTCTGTTCTAGGCATGATCAAAAGCAATGTGGAAATGTTTTCTGTTAAGAGCCTCTACTGTTTCCTCTTAACGTTCACTAGGCTGTGCTGCATCGAGGTAGTCATGATTTTCTTTGAAACTTTGCATTCGGGAAAGGAATCACAGCCGTTTATTTCACCCCCATCTAGATCCTTGCTATTTTTCTATTAGAGGCTTCCACATAGAGTCAGGAGATGGAGACCTGCTCTGACAGTAAGAAAATATGCAGAGAAAAAGGAGGAAGTGAGCTTTTGATTTGAACAGTTGAATGAGGCAGATTTAGAGGGTCGGGGCAGTGGGGGAACTGTAGTCTGTGACAGAAAACTGAGTTAAAAGGGACCATGAGGGCTAGGGTAATTTGATGGGTCTGCAAAATTCCTTGTGGGAAAATTTGTATAAGTAGGAGGCAGAAGAATTTCACTGAGTGGAGGGATAAGTATTCTCTGGGAGCACAGGAGTTAGATGTAAAGAGGTAAAACGAAGAAGGAGAAAGCTTGACGAGGAAGATTACTGTTGGAGGTAATGAGGCATGGGGAAGATGAAGTTTCTTGCCAAGATTACCAGAAATTCGGGAATAAAGGAAGAATTTATTTGATAATGAGCTGGGGCAATTAATTCTGAATAGGATAATCTGGTGTGCAGGTTGTTAGCTTACCTGGAGCAAAAGGTTTGCAGAAGTTGTTGATGAAAGAAAGAACAAGTCTTCCCAGTTGTGGGCTTGAGAAAGGTTCCTGGAATCTGTCAGAGCAACTGCAGGGAGGATGACATCTGTGCTTTATTTACACGTTTTTAAGTTATTTTCTAATTGCAACTTGGAATGTCACGTGTTTCCAGTATAAATGCCTTCCCAAAGAGACAAAATAAACAGGCAGCCTTTTATTGAAATGAGTGGTGAATTGTATTCAGAATTAGCTGTATGACTAATTTCAAAAACTATTTAAATAGATTTGATCCTTGAGTTTCTTGATTGGACAACACTATGTTCCCAGCTCACCTAGATCTGTCCTGGTTAGACATTTGCATCAATTATCTCGTCCCTTCTTACTTCCAGCTCTCTTTGAAAAGGATGAGATGCCAAGAAACAGCCCTGCTATGAACGGTAAAATTGTGCTTTTATATCATCAGTGAAAACCTTGTTCCACACTATAATCACATCAGGAGGAGGCCCTTCTGAGCCTGTGCGTGTTACTCAGTGATAATATGAGGTTCCCAATGAATACAGATATTCTTCAACATGATTAATGTTTCTACTAGCCACTTAACTCTGTGGGTAAGAGCCAGCCCTGTGTTGTAGTCAGGGGTGCTTGGGAGCACTGTTGCCAGTTCCTTAATGAATGAGCTCTGACTTTTGCTGTTTGGATTTGCTAGTGCCATTGCTGCCAGGTCCCGTTTTTCCCTTCATCTCTTGAGCTACCACTGGAGAACAATTATGCTGCATTACATCCTGGGTTCATTCCACGTTTCCACTGCTGCCTTTTTACCCCTTCAGGCTTTGGCCTGCAGGAACGTTTTGTCTAGCCTACCTGGGGACAGGAGATTGGATTTTTCTTGCTGAGGAGTTACTTCTGCATTACCAGGCATCCTGAGGTTGAGCGTGGCATATATATCCTTGCAAATGAGAAGGAGGCAGCCTCTCTGAAGCCAGACTGCTGACCTTTCCCTTTGTGCTGTCTTACAGTAAATGGTTCAGTATTTCACATGAATGTAGAAATCCAAGGAACTTCTGAGGGAGAGGGGAAGAGAGAGAGGAGAACATGTGTCTCTAGATGGAGTTTAACTAGAACTCACATGCTTATTCAAGTCATACATTTTGAGAAGGCACTAATGCTGCTTGGACTCCTTGACTGGAGAAAATGGAAACTTTTCAGACTGAGATGCTTAATAGAGGCTCCTCAGTTGATGCTTAAGCACATCAATAGAAGCAGTTTGTTTTTCAGCAGTACTGTGTGTTCTGTTGATGCCAATGGGGAAGAAAATGCTTTGTGTACAGAAGTGCATTATTAGAAAATGTGTATGTTCAATACTTGTTGTTTTTTATAGATAAATATGGTCAAAATTTTCTGGGTCAGCTTGGCCTGGATTATCTTTGGCCTCTGTCTTTCATGGTTTTTATTAGTTATTTGCTGTGAGAATAATATTTCTTATTAGATATTTAGGTCTACTTTTGGGTCTGAATTTATTGTGAGATTGGAGTAAGAATATAAGGATCTTTATGTATTTCTTAGTATCCCTCTTTTATTGCATGCATTCCAGAGAGGAGAGGTTTGCTGCCCTACCACATTGATTCTGCAGCTGACTCTGGCTCTACAGAATCTGTGATTCACGTCTCCTAGTTTTCAACCATAGCAGCCCCTGTGATGCTTTCAAAAGGTTTGCAAGAGTTTAGAAGACTTCAGGAAATGTAACTGAAAATATTGTAACCTCAGCCTATGCGTACCAACATTTGCATCCATAAGAAACTCTTGTTTGGTTGTCTTTGCTTTTGTTACATGGATCCTATGGGACCTCACTCTTGCCTTCCCTGGCTGCCTTCAGCAATGAAAAATATGGTGGTTTTTTTTTGTAGATTTGTTTTAAGTATCTTTGGAAAGTAGAAGCAACCTGATGTAGGCCCTGGCAAATATTAGTGCTTAACTTTTTCCATCCTAAAATTTCAGTTCAGCTCTCGTTAAATCTTCTTTTAGACTCATTAAGATTTTATTTCCTTTTTCTTCTTTTCTTTTTTTCCAGTTCCTTCGAAAAGATTATTTCCAACTGCAGCCTTCACTCAAATAAATAGTTGAATCAGTGAGGTTATTTGTATGAGTATGGCCTGTAGATTAGGGTCTTACAATATAATCAAATTGTTAATAGTTTAAAAATTACAATATCCACATGGTTATCCAAATATTTTATAAAAGAACCCAGTTAGTGCAAAACTGCATTAATGACTGGCTGACCCCTGCTCAGAAGTCTAGGTTATGTTCTAGATGTATTCTAGATTCATTATCATCAAATGCAAAGTTGCGAGAACTTATTTTCTTAATCACATGTTGTAGGCTGTATATATTGCCAATATTCTATGTAGTGCTGGAAATAATAGACAAGAAATTTCCCATATTTAATGTGTGTTTAAAAGTGTTGTTAAGTTGTAGAATTATGATAATATTTAGTGTTTTGTTGGGGATTTTTTAGTTCTTAAGTGTTTGCTGACAGGCTGAAGATAACTCTTGAATATTATGAAACTTGCAAAAATGACAAGGAAATAACTAGAACTTCATGAAGATTTTATAAAGAAGATATAAGGATTGTAAAATGTTGTGATAAGATTCATAGTCACTTTCTGAAAGCATTTTAATATACTAACCCTTGTCTTAGAATATATATATTTTTTATCATTATGCAAATACATATTTCTAATTGCTTCTTTCACATAGCATTGATTTTATGTACTTTAGCTTATAATCCTTTTGAAAATTCTACATATCATGTGCAGTTAAGATAACTTAAATTCAGCTGAAAGAGCAGTGGTGTGGGCACCTAAACCAGATGATGCTAATTATATCAGTGGATGTACAGCTGAGCAGTATCCCTGGGAGTGATATCACACTGACGGTGGGACAGGTCTTCTGTCTTAGGTTGCTGTGAGTCTCATAAAGCATTTCTATCAGCAAGAGTAGCCAGCAGGCCTGTGTTAATGTAGATTCTTCCATAAATAGAAAGAGGACCATTGTAGGAGTGGTCAGACAGCAAATTTCAGATCCCGAGGCTCTGTTTCTGGCTTAGCATCCTGTGAGACTCCCTGCGTGTTATTGAATTATTCAGTACCTCTGTTTTCCATTTATAAAATGAGACAGATATTTACTTACCTTCTGAAACACTTTGTTTGATATAAATGAGCTGTTTTGCAAGTCAACTTCTAGCAACTCTACTTTGTACTTGTGACATGGAAGTCACTCTGGCAAGTGAGCAAGGTTAGGATGACCCGAGGTGCCTGTCCTACTGCAATGCCTTGAAATACCTGCAGAGTACTGAGGGAACTCAGGGCTACTTACAGTCAACAGAAGCTATCCACTCAAGTTCTGTTCAACTCACTTAGTCTCCTTTTATTGCAAGATTACCCTCTTAGTTGACCAAGGGAAGCCATATCATGTAATCTTTTTGGACGTCATTGATACTTACATTGATTCTCACAGTATCCTGCTGGATAAAAACATAGTGCAATGGGTGAACAGTTGGTTGATGGGTCAGGCTCCAAGGATTGTGATAAATGGGGTTACATCAGGATGGCAGCCAGTCGCTAGTAGGCTTTGCAGGGCTTCGTTAAAGGGCCAGTTCTCTTCAGTGTTTTTATTAATGACCTGGACTCGGCGCTTGAATACACACTGAGTAAATTTGCTAGTGATACTGAACTGGGAAGAGCTACTGACTTGCTTGAGGGTACAGAGACTTTGCAGAGAGATCTTGACAGACTAGAAGTCTAGGCAGTCACCGACTGCTTGAAGTTCAACAAGAGGAAGTGCTAGATTTTGCACCCGGAATGGGACAACCTTCTATCTGTGTACAGGCTGGGGGATGAGAGGCCAGAGTGCAGCCCCACAGAAAGGGATCTGGGGGATTCTGGCTGATGGCAAGTTGAATCTGAGTCAGTAGTGTGCCCTGACAGCCAGAAGGGCCAACTGTACCCTGGGGTGCATCAAGCCCAGCACTGTCAATCAGGCAAGGGGACGGATTGCCCCATTCTGCTTTGCCCCACTCTTATGTGGCCTCAGTGAGCAGCAAGTGTGCATTTTGGTGCCACAACATAAGAAGGGCATAAAACTATTGGAGAGCATCCAAAAGAGAACTACAAAGATGGTTAAGGGTCTGAGTGCAGGACATCTGAAGAGTGACTGTGGTGCCTGGATTTGTTCAACCCAGAGAAGAGGAGACTAAGAGAGGGCCTCATGGCAGCTTACAGCTCCTCACAAGGGAAACAGAGGGGCAGCACTGAGCTCTGCTCTCTGATGACAGCAACAGAACCCAGGGAACGGCCTGGAGCTGCACTGTGGGAGAGTCAGATGGGGTATTAGGAGAAGGTTCTTCAGCAGGAGGCAGAGGGCATGGAACAGGCTCCCCAGAGCAGTGGGCATTAATATATTAAGACCTTCTACCTCTGGTAGAAGGTATTATATAAGACAACATGTAAGAGATTATTTCTAATTCTTCCTTCTCTTTTTCACAAAATAATAATCTCTTCCAATTGAGTTATTAATTAGATTGAATGTGACATTTACTTCTGTCAAACTGCCTCATTTTTGAAAGTGGCAGTAGAAGCACTGTACAGTAACAGGCCAATGTGATGTCAAAGGGAACATTCCTTTTCCAGGCAGTTGTTTAGGAGTGAAGAAAAACAGCCAGAAGTGTTTGCATGCATATATATTCATATCTCTATGAAAAGCAGGGAAACGCTGTTAAAGAAAAGGTATTATTACAAAGGCATAATTTTCTGGAGGCAGAAAAAAAAAACAAACAAAAAAACAAAGCAAACATTTTATGGAGCAGTCTCTCCATAAATCTACACCATCAGGCATATGCTGTGGTGTTGGCATGTATACTGGTCTAAAAAAAGCCTGAGACCCTCAGCCTGGAGACTAAGAAGGGGAAATGCAAGCAATGTGTCAAAGAATTTGCCGTCTGTGCCGAGCGGAAACCAGATGTTTTTGCTAGTAATTATTATTATGATAATTCATTTAAGTAGGAATGAAATAGGGCATGATTGTTTACTGCAGCCTGTTCTCCCTAGACAGGCTAGGAAATGAGAAAAAAATCTCACAAAATCTCAGTGGTTTTATTCCTAGTTAAATGAATAATATTTTCATTTAACCAGGAGTAAATATGGCAACAAAAAATAGTTTTCGTACATATTGCATGGTAGCTATGAAATGACAACATCTTTTTTTTAATTTTCCTTCTTGACAGTCACTGGAGGCTGCTAAGGAACACTAGGGAAGGTCACTTTGAAATTTTCTGAGGGGAAACAGAAACTGATGGCAAAAATGAATATTCAAAGACTAGCAAAGAACTGGGAATAATCTTCCTTGGTAAGTGTAGATGGTCATTTTCAGGAGAATCGTGTGCTAGGGATCAATAGTGAAGGAAAGGCTGTTGTGAGTCAGAAGAGCACTACTTCTGTAGACTACCGCAGGGTACACGTTGGATTTTGCTGTTGCTTCTCTAACAAATTCTAATTTCACGTGTGCAAAAATTTAGAATTACTCAGTCGTTCTCTGCTCCTGGTGTTTGTTAGGAACTGTGAGTAAGCAGAGCTCGTTCTTTTCCTTCTCTTTACTCACTCCCACAGGATATGACTAACTTCCAGTAGTTCTTTAATGTAGGTTAGGCAGATATAAATCTGGTTGGTCTGTTTAGTCTGAAAAGAAAAAGTATAGTTTTCAGCTGCTATCCTTTCTGCAAGCAGTGAGTTGGAATCTCAGAGAGAGTAGAAGAAGTCCTGCAGACAAATTAAAATCTAAACAGAGTCTGGAGGTGTTTAATCGAGCAAGTGCATTGCTGGGAGTCTCTCTGACAGTGAGGGTTAATTTATCATCCTGAATCCAATCACTTTATAAAAAGCCAGCGTGGGTTTCATTTACTTTGATGAGGTTTATTGCAAGATTCCACAAAATCAATTTTACTGTGAGCCATATTAAACCCAGGGGAATATAAACACTATATGTACTACACATAACTTTTTGTTATTGCTTACTGGATCACTGGGGAAATTATATGTTTACCATGAAGAAGGGTTATGGCTACGTTCATTGTCTTGGGCAACTCCCAGCCTGCCCATTGTAGTGAAATAAAACAAAATGGTAGGGTTCAGAATCAGCATTTAACATGTCTTCATATAGCCTGAGGTATAGAAACACTCAGCAGCAGTGACTTGATTTTCCAAAGGGCTTTAAATAACTGCTGTGTTATATATGAGATTATCACTTGTGCTCTTTCTCGAGTAGATGGTAAATGCAGGCACCACATGTTCTGCTGGTAGTTGGCCAAGCTCAACTCTTGCTCTCAGAGCTTCAAGAGATTCAAAGGCACAACTGACAGGTGATTCTCTTTGAAATGGTCAAGTCAGAACTGCTGGGTTAGTAACTTTGAAGCAAATTTGTTCTTCAAAGACCTGTCACTTCTGTTGATTGTTTACTCTCTTTCTGACTACCCCTATCCTGTTTTACACACTTGTTGAATTTTATGTGAATTAAAAAATAGTAGTAATTTTGCACAAGAAGATTATGTTCCCCCTGGCGATAGTGGTCAGAAGCTCATCTGAGCTTGAACTAAATGCATGTTTTCCTGCTTTACAGCTTCATATATACCAGTAGGGTCATAAAACCATTATGGTATTTATTTTTCCTTCTTGTTAGGCTTTCCAGATTATGACCTACTATTTTTGATGAAATTACTATTTTGATGAAATTGTGAAATTTGATTTAATTACTGAATATTAAACTGGCATAATTGAGTGAATTTGATATTTTTTACTTAAGGAAGCCTAGTTTATATGTAAATGTACAGGAGCTATTGATGTCAGAAATCAAGAAAGTATCTTTCAAAATAAAGTATGTGTGTGTGTCCTGTGTCCAATGAGAATTTTCATCCATTTTTTTGTTTCAGTGTTAGGCTTCGTGGTCAGGAAGCGAGTGGCTCCTTGTGGCTTTGGTAGCTAAAGTGAAGGAGCAGAGCAGTGCATATACCTGTGTATATATTTTTCTCCATGCAAGTTTTTTAACAATTAGGATGAGATACCTGATACGAGCTAAACGCAGTTAAATTCTCTGTCAACTTTTGTATGGAAATAGAGAGCGTAACTCCCTTGTTAACTTTTGAGACTTCTTCCCTAAGGTGCGTTTTATGTTACTGTTTGTATTTTTATTTGCGTATCAAATCTGCTAGTGGGGTAATCAAAAAGCTCCTGCTCAGGTCAAATATGATGTGAAATGTGTTTGGAATAAGCAAAGAGATGAAGTGAGATGTGGCTTTTATTCGAAAGCATGAAGTCCATTTTGAATTACAGATGATTATAGAAATATTATATTGATCAATGTGAAAAAAAAAAAAAAAAAAAACAATCTTCCAAAATATTTATATCAATATTCTTTCTGATACCTATGTATCTCTACGTAAGGTGTATTTAGGTGATAGTTTCCAAAGAATTGAACATGTGTGGGAGTTGGAAGAAAATCTAACAGTTTGATTCACAGTTATATTGTCAGTGAGCTTCTGTCTTCATGTTTGATACAAAGTTATTCTGTTTAATGATCTATTCCAATAAACTTCCACATCAAGAAATTTTTAAAAATCAGATGACTGCACACATACAGTAAAAGAAAAATTATCACGTAGCTTACCAGCTAATACTTTCATTGTCTTGTTGCCACGTTTCCATTTCTTGTCTCTTGTACTTTTCAAATGTGAGCTCTTGAAATCTTGGCCCTTTCTTTCATAGGTATGTTACAATCAGTTTATCATGCAGCTGAGCAGAAGTGTGAAATCATATACATATATTTAAATAAAAATGTTCCGTACTTTTTGTACTTTTGAATGTAGTCACTGAGACTTTGCACCTCTCCTGTGAAGAAAGGTTGAGGGAGGTAGGATTGTTCAACTTGGAGAAAGTAAAGCTCCAGAGAGTCTTCTATTGCAGCCTTCCGGTACTTCAAGGGAGGTTATACATAGGACATAATCAAGGCCAGGTTGAATGGGGCCATGGGCAGCCTGATCTTATGGGTGGAAACCCTGCCCATGGCAGGAGGTTAGAACTTGGGCGGTCTTTAAGGTCCCTGCAAACCAAATCCATTCTATGATTCTGTGAATTTTTTGCAAAGTGAATTTCAGGAAAAGAATGTGGACTTTTCTAGCGCAATCCTGATTTGGATTTGATTGATCCAGGGTTGTGTGTGTAACTTTGTGTTCTGAACTTTCTGCGTTGATTCTAAATGAGATTTAGATCACAGTGGAAAGGAAACCAGGCTGAAATATCTAAAACGTTGAACAACTTATCTAAAATACGTACTGAATTCTTTGTGTTTGTGGGTGGGTTTTTTTGTGTACTAAATGTTTAAGTACAAACTAGCCTGGAGTTGGTGAATGCAGCAGGAGAAGCTTTCTGAGTCTGGAGCTTCACTGTGCCCAGATCAGATATATTTCTGAGAGTACAGCATGCAGCTGGGGGGAAATCAATATTTTCATCAAATGAGCAAAAGCATGAGAGCCAACACCAGACGTGTTCAAGATGTTTTGGTTTTGATGTCTCTATCTGATAATTTCTAATATCTAGAGACTAGTATGCCATACACAATAGTAAAAAACAAAACAACAACAACAAAATACTTTAGGATTTTGAAAATACTTTGCAAAGTATTTTCCTTCCTTTTTTTTTCATTATCTGTGAACTGAGGAACTAAATTGTGCTTCAGTAGCTAAACAAATTATGCAAAATTATACAGCATGATTATTTTATATTCCAGAACCCTGAAGCAAGGACTTTTCAGTGGCTTCATGTCTGCATCAACCCGTGTCATACCCAGATGAATTCCATAATGACTATGTTCCCCGTCTTACTATTTTACTTTTTTTTTCTTTGCATTTGTCAGTGATTATTAATAAGAATGCCTCAAGAGCTTTATTGTATGAAAGAAAATGGAAGTTACTGCAGTCAGCCTTCTTTCTACTACTGCATAAGGCAAGGAAGTTATTCCCTTTATAATTCTGAATTGATTTAAAACTTCATAGAATCATATAAAGGGAAATACTGTGGCAGAAAGAAAAACAAATTTTAAAAGCAAGCTAAACTCCATTTCATCTGATGCTGGACTGCACCTACTTGGATATATCTCTGTTTTTGTGTTGTTTTTTTTTTTCTTAATACACCGAAGTACATTTTCTTAGAAATATATTTCCCCTTTTTCTATAAAATATTAATTACAAAACCACATAGGAAGCGTATGGACTGGAAAATGAGAGCAGTTTACGGAAAATATTTGAATTTTTTCATTATTTAACTAGTTTTAATTAATGATCTTGCCTGCTTCTACCTAACACTAAAGAGCTGGCATCTTGAGATCACACGCATCTGCCCCTGAAGTGGCTGGCAAAACAGAAATCTTGTAATTATAACTTAACAAGGATTCTTTGGCACAGCTCACTGGTTCCTGGGATGCAGAGCCTGTGAGTTAATGCCATAATTTTGACTCCAAGTGGCACTGAATCAGGGGGTGTGGGTACATTTCAGTGTACTCATTAATCTTCAGTGTGTTCCAGTAACTACATATCATATATTGGCAATTGCAGAGTGCAACTTTGACTTTCTTTTTTTTTTTTAGGCTAAATGTATGTATTCCTTAGTATTATTTTAATATTACTAACAAGTATTCAAGAACATGACTCATACAAATGCTTCAGTAACTCATCCCAAGAATCTCTGCTTACTCATAGAAAAGGTTCTCTGTACTGGTTATCTAACTGTCCCATCCCATTACATGGTTTTTGTTAATGCCAATATGTTCCGACATAAGTTGAAATTTATCAACTTAAAAACATTCACTGCCACAGATATTGCTAACATATTAAAATATTTGGACTTCTGTGTTGTACCTGCTGTCATAGTATTAATCTGTTTGTCCTTTTTTAAAGTTTAATGTGCTATTACAGATGATACAGCCGTGACATAGGTCTCTGTTTTTTTAGGTACTTGAGAATATATTTGATTTAGATATATACTGAAACTCTTTCCTTAGCTTTCCTTACCTGTAAAGAGTCGATGTATGCTGTGATGTCTCTGGTTTATACTTGCTCTTATGGGTGTTCACTATGGGTAGGCTGCATGCCAGTCAATTAAAAATAATGCCATAGCTGCAGTAGTCGTAGAGTTGGTATCATACTTTGGCAAAACTGCCAATGAAGAATTTTTCTTGAGTGAATTGTCTCTTATTGTTAGCATCTCCTGGCCACCATGAACAGTGCTACTCCAGAATTAGTTGGTCTGTGTTATTAGATAAACAATAAACATAAAGAGCAGTCTTATGCTGCCTGACAGATTGCGTAAGCATAGCAGTTTAGAATCCAATATATTTATAGAAAGGAAGAACAGCATGTTTTGTTTTCAGTTTTACAAAATTAATCTTATGCTAGTGAAAAAGTGTAGCTCAATGGTCTTTCTCTAAAACACTCTGACTTTTTTCTGTGTACATTTTTCTGTGTATTGTACTGAAGCTGTGATTAGGTTAGACTGTGTCATGTTTCAGAGCAAACAAAAATTGAATCTGTTTTGTTTTGTTATTTTTATAGCTTGGTGGAAATTGAACATAGCATTCAAAAAATGTAGGCAAACTGATAAAATTTTATTGATTAATTAGCCTATGATATAGATCAAATGAACATGATATTTACTGTTTACCAGTGTTTCCTTGTACCAGAGGATGAGAGTTTAAACTGAGAAAAGACACTGCTAATATCACGATTTCCTGAGGGGTTTATAGTGTTTTCTCTTCTTTCATACTTAACTTTGAAATATAGAATAATGATTAATGCCATAGCTGCTACCGTACACAAGATGCAGGACTGTAGAAATACTGCCTCTAGACCCATATTAAATTTAAAAAAAAAACCAAAAAACTGGTGGAGAAAAACGCTGTTTAAACAATTCTAAAAGCAGGATCTTTTTGAAAGGAGAAATGATGCACAGTGTTTTTTAAGAGGGAGCCTCTGTTTTAGGGTATGTAACAGAAGATAGTGAAGTTTTTATTTTAACAGACAAATATTGTGTAATGTACTTTAAAAAGTTTAGAAAGAATTGCAATGTCATCCTGTCTTTTACCTACTTACAAAGGCAATATTTATTTGTTTAAATTAAGTAAATATTTCAGAGAAAGAAGAACTTCTGCAACTTTATTCTGAAGAATTTTATAATAGAAAAGTGAGAATTGTGAACAACTTTCAGTAGAATAGTGTATGTATTGCTTGTTTTACTTTATGGGCTTTTTAAAATAGCTCTTAAGTGTGAACCAGCTGGAACAGCACACACAGCTGCGGGAACATAATGCAAATTTTGACCTTCTGGGTTCAATAAGTTGAAGCTTTGTCGACTTCTATACTGAAAGCTAGTATTTCATTGTAAGCAAACCCTGGAATTAAGGAAACTGTGCACTGAGCCTTAAAGTGAAAAAAAGTCAGTGGATGTTTGGTGTACTTGAAATCTGAGGGTAAAAGTCCATTGGTAATTACTGTAGATGAAGAGTCACATTAAAAGTATTGTTGTATGTATTTAATCCACTTCTAAACAGCAAAGATTTCAGGGAACAATGATAGGAATCACAGAGAAAGCAAGTTTTGAAAAATGTGGGAGGAGTTTGTATTCTCTTTAATATAGTAGACCTGAGATATTCAAAGGCCTGGAAACTGGATAGAAATGTAGCTCTTGCTGGAAATTCCAACAGTTTCCAGTTTAAATTCAGTGTCTTCCTCCTTTGAAAATCCCAGTCTACATGATAACCATATCTTTAAAAAAAAAATCTTTGGTATTGTTATTGATTGTAATATAAAAACTTAAACGAATATGCAGTCAGAGAGTGTAACTTAGATAAGGAGCAGTTTGGATGTTTGAAGGAGGAAGATTAAGTGGACTGAATCAAGCAGTGAAACATATTCTGGCTGTGGGAGGACAGAATTTGGTGAGAATGAGTTGGCAAGACAGAGGACTATGAAGCGTGATTCTGAGTGCTTGTGTTTTGATTCAACTTCAAACCAGAGTGGGGGAAAAAGTTGAAGAATGCCTGTGACAATGAGGAAAGAATGCCTCTTCAAGAAAGAGAATTTCAGCTTGTCACTGTCACTCACTTTTTTGACCTCATATAGGAATAGGTGGAAAGATAGGAAGGAAGATTGTAATCTAAATGGTTTTATTAACTGCTCTAATATAGAGGCTTTTAAGAGAGAGATTTGCTAAGACATACCTGTACCAGAGTTCTTCCAGATGTCCTAGGGGAATTGAACACGTAATAAAACCCTTTTGAATGTAGATCATTGTAACTTGGTTTCACTTAAAAAAACTTCGGGTGCCATTTGACATTGGTCCAGCCTTTTTAATTGGCCAGCTTAATATTTGTTTCATATGAAAATTTTATCTGTAGTGAGGGATTGAACAAAATTTTTTTTATATGTGGAATTCTAAATCAGGTTTCTTCTCTTTACTTTTTCTTCTGCAACTGTAAGAAGATCTTGGTGCTGAGCATGAAGAGGCATAAGAGAGCTGGAGGCTTCCCTTGGTTAAGCATACTTCCTTTTAGGAAGGTGGTAACCCTATAGTACACTTGGGATAGCTAAATTCCAGCATTTGAATGTGCAAAAGTGAATGTAAGAGGCATTTCATTTCCAGTCTCATAGAAGTTCTCAGGTCTGTGACTCTCCTTGGTCATCCACTTCATACTGCTGCTTGCTATAGAAGATTTGAACTAAAATTCTTAAGAAAAAGAGCATAGGTCATGACTTCTATACATTTAAGCAAGTTTTCTGCCTCTCCAGCTCCTGTAGAAATTCAGCTCCGCTCGGAGTTTAATATTGTGCTGGTTTTCTACCAGGAAAACTGGGAGAACTGGTGATGAGCTATCAGGAATTCTTCAGAGAGATTAAATGCTTCTACTCAGGGAACTCTTAAAATGAGAACCCTGTAAGTAGCTGTCTGTAGTGAGACTTCACTGTCCCTCATGTGACATCCTGAAGGATAAGGTGTGTTCTAAAATGTAGAAAACTTGATTTCATTTCTTGATGTGTATGCTCTCATGTAAAGGGAGAAGAATTTTGTCTTGCAGATACAAAACTCCTAGAGAATTTAAGTTAGCTTCAAAATGAAGTAAGTCATGGTTCTGAGGAAAAACAACATAATGATTGTTATAATAGTATTTATGAAATGCCAAACTTTAACACACAGCAGTCAGCCAAAGCTATAAGGCAGTGTCAAATACTGCACACATAATAATTGTAAATGTTACATGAGTGAGAGTAGCTTGATTAAATTTATTAGAAATGTGTTACTAGCATTTTAAGAAATAAGGTATTTATCACAAAATGATGATTTCTTCACTTAAGCTCATTAGGAAATCACACATCAATTCATGCATAATTACAGGGGAATTTCTGCCACTCACTACAAATCATTACCACATTAGCTAAAGTTGACTTAATTTATCTGTGATTTCAAAAAGATGGTATCTAAATAGGAAAATTAGCTCATACAGAGCATGAAACTATCAACCTCATCACAAAGGACTTAGACTCCTCGTATTTGTTAGACAAAGATGCACCTTTAACCTCCTTTATATGTAAAACTCATACTTTCCAGTGAGCTCTAAAGCTTTTCTTCCTATGTCGGAATCCCATATTATGGATCCAGTGCCAGGTATTTAATGAATAGTTGATAGTCAAGGCACGTTTGCTTGCGCCAGACATACTCATTGTTTTTAATGATCATTGCAGTTTGAGATTGAATTGAAAGGGTCTGGGGGAGGCTGAGAGATGGGGAAGGAACAAGTTTTGCCAGCACGGGTGAGCAGTCCCATAGCAGCAAAGCAGAAAATGAGCATTCTGCCAACGCAGGCAGCACTTACATTATAGCATTTACATTCCTGTGGTGTTTACTGTGGACGCAGCTCTCCTGTGGCCTGTTGTACTTTCTTTGTTTCTCAAACCTTGCGAAAGTTTGAGTTTTACATGTAACCAGTAGTGTCTAAACCAGAAGTGAGGCTGGACACTGGGTGCTTCTTCTACAGGCAGTTTAAAAGATTTCTGTTCATGAGTTTGCAAGAACTCATGCAAGTGGGCAGATGAGGCTTGGAATAGTTGGGCTGTATGTTCAGCTGTCCAGGAGCCACGTAGAAATATAGTTTGAGATTCAGGCCTTTGCAGAGGAGAAAAATTGCACTGTGGCTTTACAGCCTTTCATTATGGAAAACATGACTTACTTCTGTTATTTTCCTATTCTGTATTCCAGTGTATCGTTCTTACTATTGGAAAGTATTTGTGTCACCGTTATTGAGTCTAATTAGAAGGGATTTTGCCTTTTCTAATCTGGAACATTTGTGCGATGTGCCTAACAGTTATACCTCTAATAGCTGCACCAACACCTGTGCACGGAGAGGGGAAGGAGCAACTGTGGGGGAGGCATGTCAGATTCTTTAGAAGTTGGTTTTGCTATCAGAAATGAGGTGCCTAGAAGTATGCTCTGTGTTTCGGCAAAGTGTTGATACTTTGTTTGTTGCAGCCCTTCTGAGAGGTTCTTGTGTGTCTTTTGTTTTGGGTCTTTTTGTGTAAGCTTGAGCTCTGCAAGCTGAAAGTTATGCCCCTCCTTCTAGATTAGTGGCTCACATTTATAGACTGACGCATTGTTTCCTGTTTCTTTCTGCATTTATCTCCCTGGCAACATGTGAGACGCTTGTGATTTCTTTACTAGTAACCTTTAACTTAATTTATGATCTCAAATACAGTTTCAAGGGCTGTTAGTTCCTGAGTTCCTGTGATGTTGTTGAATTACATGTGGTAAATTAATGATTCTCAGTAGCATTACTATATTTACGTGCTGTTTTTCACATCTTTAGCTCAGTAGTATGTGAGGCTGGAAGAGCTGGCGGTGCCAATAAAACGGCTTGCTACTGCCAGAAGGGGTGGTCCTTTTCCCTCCTCCCTTCTGGTTCCTGTCTGACCCTCTGCTGAGCTGACTCAGCATACTAAACATACCAAGAAATACCCGCTTTTGTTGTTGTTGTGTGTTTTGTTTTCTTTAAGAATAAGCTTTCCTTCCAGGGTTGCAAATTGAAAAGCTCCTTGAGCTCTCCATGCTTCTCAGCGTCTGTAGATAAATAGACTTCCCCAGCTGTCTTAAGGAATCTCACTTATACCTTACAGTGTGCATATAGATATATATATAGTCACAGTATCTTTTGAATGTTTTAATAATATTTTTTCTATTATTTCTCCTATTATTGTTTCTATTATTGTTTTTCATGGAAATGATAATAGCCATCGAAATGGGCGAATGTATATCATAAGAAGCAAACTTACATTTGACAAGAAATCTGAGATAGCTAATGCCACTTGCGCTTTTAAGAACTTTAGGATACAAACTAATAAAGTTTAAAGACTATTCTGTAATTAAACACGCCTGAAACAGACGCTTTGAATACTGAAAAAAGTGGATGGAGTGTGCACTGTTATCCTAAACTTATAAGCAAATTTTTATATCACAGTATCTTATTAATAGTTGCCTCATTGGCTATCCATTTAAAAGCAAATGTAGGAGAAAGTCATCTTAATTTGTGCAGCTTTTATGCTTTTAGAGTATTGTCTGTCTTTAATCGTGGAACAAACATTTGTGACCAAGCTTCTGATTTGATGTACTGAATGAATTTGTTTACTAATCTCACTGCAAGTAAAAATCATGCTATAGGTAGTACTTGTGTTTTCAGCTTTCGTTTTGATGTTTTTATTTTTAGATTGATCCTGAAGTGAGCACTGCATCCTAGGTAGAGGCATTATATTTGATGAAGAGTGCCAACTTTAGCAATGGATGAAACCATTGTGATGATTTAAAAAGAAAAAAAAAAAAAGAGGAGGAAGGGAAAAATCCAAGAAAACAATCTGAGTAGCCATTCTACTGTGGTGACAGCAGCAGTTTAGTATGTTGTATCAAAATGAATGGGCTTTGCATAATTGATTTCAACATACTAGTAGCCTGAGGTCTAAGCTGCTCAAACCCAGAACTTATTAGCCATGCTAGAAAGGCGGAGGAAAACTGCAATCTGCTATAGGGGAGGTAGAGAATAGCATTGCTATTACAGTAGAAGCCTCAAAAGTAGGACAGCTACTGAAAGAAATGCCTTTCTTATGTATATTGCAGTTTTCTTATGTATATTGGAGTTATTCTATTCATCTCATTCAAATATCATATTAAGGTATTTTAAAGTCTGTGTGCAACACCAAATACAGAAAATTAAAATCTTACAAGTCTGTAGATTTTATTACCTAATTAGAATGGCATCTCTTACACAAGTGTTGGGAGATCTCTTGTAACTGGGATGTATTTTGAATAATTTCAGCAAAAAAACAGATACAAAAATATAATTTTGGGACTTACTTTACGTTTTCCGTGTTGCACGTTCACGTACTTAACATATATGAGTTTTATTTAATAATGTCTTCCTTTGGTGATATTCAACAAGTGTGTTTTCTGGAGTTTTCTAAAGTGGATGATGTGCATCACATCACCTTTGTAACAGAATGTGAGACTACTAGTAGTTTGGTGTAAAGTTGTGTTGAACAAATGAGGCACTGTTCTTTTCACTGTCCATTTCCTTGTGGCATTTTAGAAGCACGTGTTACTACTACATGTTGTCTGTTTGCTTTGCCTTTTCTGGACTGGTACTTGGAATTGTCTGGAGAGTCTGGATTTGTGTGACAGATGCCTGAAAGCATAGTGATACGCTTGATAGAGGAAAAAATAGATCAACTTTGCCAAAGATGGGTCAAAGATGGGTAGCTGGAGGTGAAGGACTGGGAAATGAGTTTTGAATTGAAATAATGTGTTCCATGTCAGGATTTCCAGACTATTAGACTTCTTTAGAAGACCATGACAAAGCTCTTCATTAGTGTTCGTTACACTTCATCCAGCAATGTGAAATATTGACAGTGGCTCCTTTAAACACGAGTGTTCTGCATAGATCAGCACCTTAATTATGCCTTTGCTCATATAAGGAGCTAAACGGTATTGAGAAGAATATTGTACATTTATCAGTAGTAGTAGTGTTTATTCTAAGTGGATCCAGCGCTGTGACTGACTGAATGAGGTTCTGTACTCTATAATTAGCAGACTTTATAACCTATTTTTAAAAAGTTTGACTAAGGAAAGTTTGAGTAAAGAGAATTTCATGTTACTGCAAATGTTTTATTCATTTATTTTTCTATTTGTGTTACTTTCACAGAACCTTCATAACCTTCACAGAGCTGCAGAGGTGGCTGGAATATCCAGTACTGGCTAAACAGAGACTACCTCAGCAAAATAATTAGGTGACCATTTAGTAATTCTTAGTCATAGGTTTAGACTATTTCAGCTTGTGAAATTCCTCATGACAGAGTTGTTAATAGGCTCAGGTGATCCATTCTGGATCATGGATCGTGGATGCATTAATCTATAGTACCAAATTTTTACATGTATTTTCTGTGCCAGTTCTGTGGCAGTATCGCTATTTTTCAGGAGTCGAATCATGATTTTTTGAGATTGCTGCTGATGTTGTTGAAGAAGAAGAATATAGGCCAGGTTGTAACTACCTTAAAAATATCCAGATGTCATTCTCATGTCTGACAGAGCCCATCAGCAAGAAGTTGTGTGGCAGTTTAGCTTTGCCTGTGAGAGCAGGTTTGACTGATAGGCGAGGGAAATTCACCGTTAATAATAATAATAAATAATAATATGAAAATCCTTTAGGTCTAGTTGGAAGTAGCAGCTGACCTGCCAACTCTTTTTTTGCTAGTTTGTAAAGAAATTTAAGATAGATTTAATATACTTTTTATATTAAAATAGATATTAGTGGACAAATTGGGTTGGTGTAGCATGCTTTTTGCATCAAAGAAGCTCTGTTAAATGCATTTTTGGTGAAAAACCTCATGACTCCAGTAATTCTTGATGTAGAGTTCTTGATCTGTGGAGTCCTGGGTAGTGAAGCTCGGTATGTAGCACACGCAGATGGCTTTTAGAAATGTTTTTACATCTTCTCTCTGAAGCCTACCCTTCATGAGATAGGCTTCAAACAATTGAGTTCAATTCTGAAATACAGAAGGCAGTCCTGAACTGTTTTGAGCACTGTCAAGTCTTAGTATCAGCGGGAGAGCCAGGAGTTCTCACAATGAGCACTGAGCAAGAAGGAAACATACTCCTTGTGCAGTTCCTTTCTATTTCAGCAGGCTTGCAACATTTGCCCACATATAAGATGTTCTTATTGGCTTGATCTTGGTGAAAATGTCTACTGTATAGCCCTTCTCAAATATTTTGGAGAAACATGGAAGGAGGATAATCTTTGATATGAATCACATTCTGCACCTTCTTGCAAGGCTGGTCATTGAGTCTTAGCACTGGCACTGATGTAAGACAATGACTATGTTTTCAAGGGTAATGTTTAAACAGTAGCAGTTCTTCATTTTCCTACCTGTCATTGCAAAATGTTTGTGAAGTGTATCTCTTAGGTGCAAAGTGCTGAGAAACAATGGTAATGAAGGACGGGAAAAAAAGTAATTAAAAAGCTGAGTGCTAGTTATGGATGAAGTTAGTATAATCTGACGCTTTCTGTTATAGAGATTCCATTTGGAATTGTGTACAATTTACAATTTATAAGTATTTGTGGTAAATTTTTTCAAGCCAAATATCTGCCTCAGGCTGCATTGTGGAAAAGTTTCAAGTAAGTTGGTTCCTTTCTGAGACTGAGTCTAAGGAGTAGAGGTATTTTGCTCATATTGAAATAAATGCATGCCTGTTTTATTTGTGAAGCTCCAGCCTGTGTTTTCAAGCAGAGACTTGAAATTTGTCAGGGCATCCATCCAAGTCTACAGTTAGCTATGTTAAATTCTGCATTTTTGGTCAAGTTGGGCACCTCTGAAAACCTGAACTCTTTCTCACTCACTGTCAAAGCCTAATGACTGAGCTGAAGATTTGCAGAGGTGTTTAGTCCTCTGATGAACTGCAAGTTTTGGAGACAAGGAGCAGATATTTAGGAAGGAGTGCTAAGCCTAAGGGTAACTGTGCACGTTGTTGTAAGACTGAAGGTTCTGTCTCCATGCAGCATCTTCTGTCCCTTCGTGTGTTTCTGATGTTCGCTTAACCGAAGACACTTCATTTTAGAGCTTTGGTATCTGAACTGGTCATTTCCTGTAATTAATCTTTCCTATTGCAGCAGCATGCAGCGCCAAGACTGATTTTCCCTTTGCCTTCTCAGAGTTCTTGATATTGTGTAGCCTGAAGGAGAATTGGTATGACTGACATGCAGGGAGGATGAGGTTTCAGGCAACAACCAGATAAGGGGCCCAGGGAAGGGGGGAGCAAGAATGGAGAGGTGGGAGCTGGAAGGAGTAGGTGTAATAGCAAGTAGGAGCAGGTGTTGGAAGAACAGAACAGAGAGGAAGGGGGCTGGTGAATGTGGTGCATTCGGAAAGAGCTGGTGGGGTGAGGGCAAGCAAAGCTGAGATTAAACTGGGCCAACGAGATGGGAGAACAGGACTGAGCAAGATGGATGGAACAGGAGTAAAGGGGAAGTGCTGAAGTGGGCGGATGTGAATGGAAATAGAAACAAGAGCTGTGGCCTGGGGTACCACTTTTTTCTCAGCGAGTCTAAATTCCAAATGAAAGGGAACCAGGATTAGGCTTGCTTGAGTTACGTCTGTCATGTGCAGATTAAATAGTGTTTGATGATGTATTTGCAAATACCCACTTCTGTTAGATTCTGATCCTGTTTGATTGTGTCTTTTAAAATATTACGTGTATTTTTGGCGTACTAGTGTTTTATTGTCTGAGAATAAAAAAAATGTAATTGTTGGTCTCCTAGTTTCATTAGAATATTGTGTTAGTAGTTTTACTGAATTTCTCCTGTGTTTATTATTTTTGGTATTTAAGTTTGAGGCTCTCCATATAGGCTTTCAGTAGTAAGCATGCCTATGTGATTTTGTTTCTACTAAACATGATAGCTGCAATAGAAATCTCTTCTGTGAAATTGTTGTAATTCCTTGGTTTTTCTTACTGTACTCTAGTTGCAGAGATACTCAAGAGAGGGAAAGTGAGCATTACAAAAACATACATACGGATTCAGATTAAATATTTTATTCCATGATCAGCAGTGAAATGGTGTGTAGTAATAAAGCATGCCTCTGCCATGGGTCAGAGCTAAACTCAGAGACAAGGCTCATCCTCCCACACCAATACCAGCATTACTAATTAAATAGCTGCCGTGGAGGGTTGTTTGGGAAAGGAAGTGCTCATGTGCGTGGAAGCAGGGGAATCTTCCTTTTTGAATACGGAAGTAGACCAGGTTCCCTTACCAGCTACTGCTCCAGTGTCTTATTTCTTCTATTACCATAACTTCCCTCTTACCTATAGCTAACTCCCAGGAAAGGTACCTCACATCCAGCAGGAAAGGAAAGGAACAGATATTCTGCCCTGAAAGTGGTCTGACAGGATTAGTATGAAAGCTATGCAGCTGACATTCCACTTCTCCCCACTCAAGCCTCCCTGCTCTCTCTCATAATTTTATGTTATTTCCTTAGGCAGCAAGTGGTCTGGGACCTGAAATATTGAGTTCACATCTAACCATGGGGAAGATATGTGACAGTTGCTTCAAAAACACCTTGTACTGTGCATCTCCTCACTCAGTCAACTCTCCTTGGTTTTCTGCCTAGTGTGTTATTGACACTTCTCATTTCAGAAAGCAAACAACCAGCATTCTCAAGGAGCTGTAGCTTTCTGTTATTTTTGGTGTGATAAAAATGGAGTAATTTTCCCAGAAAATAAAATTACTTAAAACTGACATGCACGCATTTTGCTAAGAATGTTGGATGTGAAGTTTCCCTGGATGTCGGATGACATTCTTCAGACTTCTTAAGAGTGAAAGTGAAAGATTTCTGGTTGTGGCTTGTCTCTGCAAAACAGTATATTTGCCTCTGCTATAGATGATTTCAACTGAAAATAGTTTGTCTGTTTGTGTATTCATATACATTAACAAAATAGAAAAATTAATAACTCTAGCATGCTTACCTTGAGCTGTCTTGTGTTCAGGTGTTCATACATAAAGCTGTCTTAAAGCATCTCAAGAAGTGTGGACAAAGTTGTGATTTCCCATTCTGACGATGAAAGCCAGGTCAGGGAAGCCATGTGCTATGGGGAGAGGAAAAGAGAAGCACTGGTATGAGCCACTCTTTCTTCCTTCTCCAGGTGGCTTCTTTTTTTTTTTTCCTCTCTCAGTAGGGCAGGAGGAGTTGTCAACATAGCTGTTCTTGCAGAGATGAGGTGAAGGAGATGTTGGAACAGTTGTTACACTGCTCTTCCCAGCAGTATGGTACCCTATGGGAACTGCTTGCTTTTTCTATGGCTAGACAAACCTTCTTACTTCACTTATTAGAAAAAAAAAAAAAAAAGAAAACAATCATTTGATTTAAAGCAATGTAATTTATAGTGCAATGGTTTGGCTTAGTTTTGCTTTATTTCTCTAAGTAATCAAACTACTGAAGTACTTCAAAGCTCTTGAAGTAATGGTTCAAAACAGCTAGTAATTGGTGGGTAGTAGACAGGATTTCTTTCTCCTGCCTAAGTCTCCCTACTAATTGTTTCTGCCTCTTGTCATCTGTATTGTTTTATCAATTAGCAGTTGTAGACTAATTAAATAAGACATGCGTCAGTCTGCTAGCTAAGGTGGTTTACTTAGTAGCTGTGAAAGTCTCTGCATAGCTTAGTCTTCAGCTCCCAAATTTGTATGCAGGATTCCAGTGTTTCCAGACTCCTGAGCAGCTGTTGTTTCTAAACGGTCCTATTACCCAGCCCGGCCGTATGCATGCTTAAGTAGGATAGGATTATGCTGACCTTTTGTGTTCAGAGGTAATACTGCTGTTTTCAAAGTGTGTCTTACCTGAATATGTTCTGGGTAGAGCGTGTGTTTCATTTAGCAAAGGAAAATGCACTTATGGCTGCCAGTGGGTTGCACACTCTTTGAGGAAAGGGGTAAAGAAGAGCTCCTTATTTTACACTTGCTTTTGCTAATTTAAAATAAAATCTCTGAAGTTGATATGAGTGAGAATGAGCAATTTTCTGAACTTTTGCACATTCAGTTACTAGTAGGTAAATCTTCAGAGAATTTCTTGGATAGATATACACACTTGTGGATCTTTAACTCCAGATGTTAATTGAGAAAAATACTAATTAAACAATGACTATCCTTCCAAACTACCCAGAGAGATTTGAAACCCAAAGCTGCATAAAGAAATAACCACAGCATCAATTTCCCTAACAAAAATTTTGCTGTAGTTGCCCTAAGATTCCAGTCTGAAACATACTTTATTTAAAAAGCAGTTTTACATAGAAGATACTAAGGATTACGTAGTAGTCAGTTACTAATGATAGAGAATAATCCATGTAAATTCATAGAGGTTTGCCTTTCCTAGACAATGACTTATATCTTGAAATCAAGTATACATAATCCAGCTTCTGCATATAATGGATGTGGTTTGGGGAAGAACACTGGTAAAAGATATGGCTTGATTCAAATGGAAATTTTAAACCACCTTCAGCAAAGCGTAGATACAGAATATGAAACCACTTCATCCCTGTGGAACACAGTAAAATGCAAGTCAGCCATTAAACCTTTTCATTCATTTATTCCCTCTGCAGATTTTACAGCTATTAAAATTACCATCTTTAGGGCTAAGCGCTGAAGAGACTCAGTGCAAACTCTATTCAATCTTGCATATTGAATTTGGACAATTCAAGATGAATGGAGGCCATTTATGAGCCTTTGGGGAACAGGTGCAGTCAGTATTCTTTCCCTCCTGTCCACCAACAAATTTTATAGAAATCTTTCTATAAAAAGTAGAAAAAACATGAAAGAAGTGCCATGCTAAAGTAGCGCATTTACAGATAGCTGTAGAGGAATTATCCTTAAAGGATTATGTGATTAGCTGTAATTAGCCAGTGGTCAACTAAACAAAAGTATCTTCTACTATGATAGTTCTCTAACTCTGAACAGTGCATTGCTAAATACTGTTATTTTCTATTGACTTCTTCCGTACCTGTGCAATCGTGTTTCTTCTGCTCATGGTCTAAATTCAGCACAAGCTACTCCCTGCCAGGAGCGGAGATTGCAGCATACAGTAGAGAATTGCCTGCTGCCATCATGGAAGACAGGGAGAAATCTCTGTTGTCAGAAGCTGCATCAGTGGGTCAAGAATGTTGTAATACTCAATTAGAGCCTATGGAAATCGTGAGGAGTGCAACAGGGGAAGGATTTGTTGCAAGTAAGGGAAGTTTCACTGCCGAAGCACCTATTCCTCCTGCCAGCAGCGGTAGCAGCAATCTGAATCTCTGGGTGGCAGCAGCCCTCCCAGCCTTTCTTGACAGACTGAGCCAAGAAAAGGCTACCTGAAAGGTGGCAGTGAATACTTCTGATCAGTCAGAGATATTTCGGACATATTCACAGTGAGTGTGTCATTGTTGTGTCTGATGATTTGGTCTTGTAAGTGTTATACGTTTCTGGGTTTAGCATCAGACATCCACTTTGTCCTTAGGAAGCAGCGGAAGTTTTGGTGTAGTTTGGGCAGCTTGCAAATCCCACCTGGGTTTACAAGAGGAGTGTCAGGGCTTGCTCAGAGGTATCCTGCAGATTCTAAGTACCTGCTTGATAGGGTGTGTGGATAAGTGGAGTTTTGCTGGGTGAGAGCACTGTTTGCACAGCATGTGAGTGCTCCTATGGGATGTTCAAATGACAGGATACACCTGGCTATATTGGCAATACTAAGTGTTGTCCTAGATTTACCCCCATAGACACTCCCAGTGGCAAATAATACAGCTGAGCAAATGTTTTGGCTGCTAGGAAGCCCTCCAGGCTTTTAACAAACCCTGCCCTCTTATCTGAATCAGCCGAACAAGAATGTATTTTTGTACCCGTATGCTAGTATTGGCAGCTGCTAAAATGATCATAAATGTGCTGAAAGAACAGTGTCCACACCAGCATTACATTAGTAAAGGACTGGAAATACCGGTTGGTCAAACATCATTCTGTAATTTTAGTAATGTGTGATATTAATACAGTCCAGTAATATTTTTGGATTGTGTGTATATATATGTCTTAGCTCAATGATATGAAAAGAAGAGTACTTTCTTTTGCCCAAAAAGGATGTATGGGTATCTGAGCATTTGTTTGTGTAACAGCTTGCTTCTGTACTGATGAGAACCGAAAAGATAAATTTTCATGCTAGGGGAAAATAATTTGACAGCTGTTCTGTATGAAGCCATTTTGGGACCAGACCTGTAATTGCCAGCCTAGATTTTTGTTGTCAGTTGACAATCTTTGTGTACGGTGAGCATTTAGGATGAGTTCTTACAGGTGGTTTCAGTCAGTGTTGGCAAGAACTTAGCACTGTGCACAGTAGCTACTGCAAGATATTTTTTAATTAAAAATATATAGACTTATTTATAGCCAGCATCATACCTTCTGTAGAAAACTACATTGCCAGGGATCCAGAGGGTAGTCTGGTAGATTGGGTAGAGAAAGTAATGTTGCTAATGTAAAAATGTTATGTAGTTGCAGACTTACAGAGCTGCTACGTACAGATCTTGGTGTTTTGCTGTGTTGCATGTTGTTTATTCCCTGTAAAGGCTGTAGTCTAAGTGCTACCAAATCAGAGGGGAAGCATTTTGTACTTGAGTTTGTTCAGGTGTGAAGCAGTGCTGGAGGGATGAAGCTCTGGAGAATGTAGCCATCAAATTCAATCATTTTCTGTGAGAAAAACAGACGCTGCAGTCTGGAGGCAGGCAGTGGTGTGAGCTGCTGTGGTGCAGGTTCATCACAGTTTGCTACTGATACTACTCGAAATCCTGACTTACAGCCATGCCATTTCTCAGTGCTCCTTAACTGTGCAATGTTGTTCAAATGGTGTGGTGGGCAAGCATCTTCAGGCGTCGATGAGCATACTCGTGTACTCGGGTCTCGCACCTTACAGGGCTTGGAACCTAGCCCCTCACAGAGGAATTAGTCTGGCGAGTAATTGCACCACAGAGTAGCAAACATTTCATAGCCATGAAAATCCTTGTATACTGTAGCTTTTTGGCTTTGTTCCAGCTTTTACTGTCAGTTTCCTCAAGTTAGCTGTATTTTAATGCACTATTTTTGCAGGAACCTAGTGATACAAAATTTCAGTTTAAAGGAATAGGTGGTGTTGGATTTCACACTACTTTGCCATATCGATTGAAAGTACGCCTGACAGCCTTTTTTAGCTGTAAAGTGTTAGTAGGGAGCAATTAAACTGAATAAAATGCTTTTTCTGTTTGTACTAAATAAATAATAGATTTCAGTCCTTTCTGGCACAAAGCGCTTTACAAAGTTAGATGCTGGTACTGTGCTGCTATGTAGGCAGCCATTATACACCCACAACAGTAGCCCACACAAGCAGCCTCAGGGATTGCAGCTGTCTTTATTAAGAAGAGGAGACTCGCTCTGTGCACTCTGTTTTTGTCTACAGAATCTTGCAGAGATATGCTAGAAAGGTTTGAATGTCTTGTGAGAAGGGTGGCACTTGTGATACTGATCAGAGCTTATCTGTGAGGCTGCTTATTTGGAGAAATTGAGCTTGAGGCATAGTGCAGAGTGAGTTTATGGTACAGATAGCTGAATCTTGTTGCTGTCTTTCTCACAGAGATCACTGAATCTTACAACAAATTTGAACCAAGTCATTGGATCCATACGGAAAGATTAGAAGAATGTATTTGGAATATGAGCTAAGCAATCACCATAGCAGATTGACAGCATTAGCTCACCTTTCTGTTTAGCTGTTGTTTTTGGAAACTTTGTGAAATATAGGATTACATGTCAGAGGATGTGGACCATCCTCTCTCAAAAAACTAAAGCCCTGTGTAATTTCCTCAGATTTGACATCTCAAATCAAGCCGTTTACATACCAAAATACCTCTTATTTTTCGGTGCTGGAGAGAGAAGGGCTAAGGTCACCACTAACGTACATAGAGTCATTAAGGTTGGCAAGATCACTACGATATCTAGTACAACCATTACATGGCTATTACTTCAGACTCTTTGGGTCTTTGCATTGATCAGACATGTCTCAGGCAGAATTCAGGACTGGGAAGGTTTCTTGCTTTCCCTGGTCTAATCTCCCTTTTTTTTTTTTCTCTTTCCTCTCACAAAATTTCAAAATTGCTGCTGGCCCTGAAGCTTCTTTGCAGATCATAATTTTCAGTTCTTGTGATTCTAGTGAGCAAACTGAGGGAAGGGTAATAAAGTAATGCTTAATTATGAATGGTAGAAGGTTTTGTTTGTGGTGCTCTATTTTTTGTTTTGTAGAAGCACGTTCCTGATAGTGAAGTATAACTCAGAAGATGGGTTTTTGGGTGGGTGCTTCTTGTACCAGGTAAAACTAGATGCTAGCAAAATTGTGTAATGCTGGAACTGTTCCATACTTAGCTGAGACTAATGTTATTAAAAGAAATAGTGGATAAATGAGGAAATGAACATCCTGTTACCAGGTCGACCACATTCCTTATTTGTAAGTATCAGTTGTGTATGAGGAGGATAATATGTAGTGATGACAGACAAGAGCTGTGAGCTTTCCCTAGCACTATGAGAGGGAAGGCTGTAGAAATGGATGCCTTTAGCACCAGTGACCTAAAGCCTTCATTCTGTTATCATTGTGTTTTATGTGTCTTTGAGGAAGAGGGAGGATTATGTGAAGGACCAAAAGGCAGAATTCTATTTCTTAATTAACTGTATTTGAGATTCCTGAGGACGCATGCAACATATGTTCTGTGTGTTTTCTTGGATTTCACTGATGGTCAGAGACACTGAATCAAAGATATTGCCTCACTTCATCTGCCCTCAATTTCTCTGTGTTTACAGTAGCCTTTCCAGGTTTTGGTTTTAATCCTGTAAATTAAATGCTTTTTTCAGGGATTCAGTGCAAACCTTCTAGTGAAATCTTTGTAAAATCTAAAAAAATAATAATAATAAAGTTTGTGTTTGTTTGTTTGCTTCCTCTTCTGTTTTTGTTGGTGGTTTTGTTTGGTAGCACTTTTTTGTTTTGCTTTGCTTTCCCCATTAGCTGGATCTGCTCCATGAAGCCAGAGGTCATACTGTTATGATGAAAAAGTGGAGTGGCCAGAGTCTTTTCTTTTTCCTAGGCTGATGGCATTAGAAGTCTAAAGAGCAGTGATTCATCTGTTGAATCTTTTGAAGTGAAAGTTTGAACCCAAAAAGTGAAAGCTTGCAGCAAATATCCTATAAAGTACTTGTTTTGAGAGTATGCGTAATATCATATTGGCACAGATTTGTATAAAACTTGGTATGATTCTACCTATGATCTCTTGTTGCCTATGCACACAAAGGCTGAGAATACTGTGGTTGAGAAAAGCATGCTCATGCTTGAAGTCAGTGCCTGTCTTTTCTTTTCAACAGATATTCTTGCAGCCTGTTAGGAGTTGCACATATGGACTCCAAAGGAAGGCCTCTGTCAGTCCTTTAACTACGACGATACAAACAATGATGAGTTTTACAAAGTGAGAATTAAAAGTTAGGCTTTCAAGGAAGTGCCATCTTTTTTTCCAAGTGCTGGGTACCCAGCAGTTCCTGTTTCTGAGGACCTACGTGCAGATATATCTGCCCAGTTTTGAAAGTCTTGCCTAGTGGCTGCAGCCTGGCTGGTCAAGAAATTTTAGGTGAACAGCATAGGGCTGCGAGAAGAAACAGTTGATATAAAACATTTGCTTTCTAGCTGCCAATAGTTTTATGAAAGTGGCTGCTTTTCTACTCTAGTGTGTTTCCTTCCCATTCCCTTGTTTCCTAAGACAGTCTTCCTTTAACTGTGGGGAAATCAAGCCTACAGCATTGTTTTATCATGTGTTCCCACGTCATTTTCCGTTGTCTTTGCTTAAGTCAAAACAGAATTGAAGTGCACTTCTTTCCACCAAAGCTTTCTGTTTTGGTGAGGAGGAAAAGAAAACCAATAACTTATCTCATGTGTTTAGAAGCATAGTTTCATTGTTAAAAAAATGCATTACAAAGCAAAGGGAAGCAGTGGCTTTTTCAAAGACTGTACAAGAGGGAACTCAGTGTCTTTTATTGTTTCTGAAATGCAAATTGCAGTGGAAAAGGGACACTTCTCTGTATACAAAAGCACTGTCTTTTTCTCTCTTGCTTGGCTGTGAAGATAGAAATACTCTATTTGTCTATTTGTTTAGAATAAGCAAATGATTGGCTTTAAGTGTTCAAGTGTGTTTTTCTTATATCACAAGTACATTTTTCCCTCTTTCCATTCAGCTAAGTTCAGCATATTTTGTTCTTTATGCAACCTGGAATAGGCTCTGTGTTCTTAATCTTGTTATCTGCTTTCTCAGCATTTATGCAAAGGTTAAGATGCAGTAGTTGGGCCCAGTGATGGCAGACTCTTTGTAAAACTGCTGCTTTCATTTTCTTCTCAATTCTCATGTTGTTTTGTGCACTTAAGCTTTAGGATAATCATATATTATGTTAGATACAGGTCTTCTGTTCTTCCACAGATGCAAATAGCGTGTTTGTGGAACTGAATATAATGATGATGTATGTAGGCATGATTGAACAGAAGCACTGACCTGTAAAATATGGCATAATGCTACTAATTGGAAAATATGATCTAATATGTCTTATTAAACGCAGAATTATCCATATTCTCTTAGCTGAGTTTGTTACAGCAGCATACATGTGCAGCATAATGTCACTGAAGCATCAAGGTTTTTATTTTGATACCTAGAAGTGTTATTTGGGCTTTGATTTGTTTCTCTGTGTTCTGTCATACCATGTTAAAAAGCTTTGGGTAGGGAACGTTCCCAGTAAAACAAATCAAATCTGCAGACTCCGCTTTTATTAATTATTCTCCATATTCTCAGCTAGATGGATACTTTTCAGGTTGGTCTTAGTCTTATGGAAAATTGTCTTGATAGATGCGTAGCTCAGAGCAACATCTGTAATTTATGGATATAGCAAATGTGGGCAGTCTTTCACTGTCTTTACAGATGTGCTTTAGGGCAAGTGAGATGCTCAGATAATGGAAAGGGGGAGTGTTAATAAATCTCAGTCAGGAAGACAATACTTACATCTTTTCTTCAAAACAAATTCAAAGCCAAATTCTAAATTACCTTGTGAAGCACCATTGATGCTTTTTTTTCAGTCTATTGCTATTGTTATATTGAGTGCTAGATAATATGCACGATGTGTAATTTAAAAACACAAGTAAGTAGACAGTGAGATGTATTTTCCAAAGCAGAACCAATAAATCACTCAAACCCCCCCAAAAATGTAGCGTAGTGCTTTTGATTAGTTATTGGAATCATTTAAGTTGCTTTTGGTGTTTGTTTCAGAATTAGAGAAACTATTGCTGTGTACTGGAAAAATGACTGCTGTAGTATTAATGATATTGTAGTCTGTGAGAACTGTGAAGAGAATGAACAGCATAGAATTCGCTGCTGTGGAACAGACCAGTGATCCCTACAGATTTGTATCCTGTCTCTGACAGTAGCCAATCTGTGATGATTCAGAAGAAGAAATATACACAGCCAATTGTGTTATAGTGTACCTCAGAGGGAAATTTCTTTCTGGCCCCAGATGGTGCTCAGTTTATGCCTTAAAGCATGAGGATTGATAGCCATTGTAAATTTTACCTTAGCTAGTGTAACCAAATTGGATTGCTCCTTGTTGTCCGTAACCTGCCCTTCACATGGCCTTCCTAGAATTACCATCCCCTCCATTATTGCTGGATTCATAGCTTTCATGTTTGCTCTTTCATGCAGATGCAGTATTATAGTTCAGGAACTTGTGCTGCTGTTTTACATGATGTCATACACCTTTGTGTTTTTGGTTAGTAATAGCCTGGCTCACTTTGGACTAAACTGAACATAACATTTTCCTGTGGGACAGTGCAGCCACTTCACTCACCCTGATGCAGGAATTTCTCTGCCAGCTTGATAGCAGCTGTCCTAGTCTGAGCACAGGAACCTTGGTGCAGGGAGAGCAGAAGAGTACACCTACAACTAGCACTTCAAGGCTTTTGCGTCATTGCAGTAGTCTGTAAGAATTGAAGTTGAGCTGGTAGCATTACCATATTCTGCAATCTTGACCTCAGCAGCCTCTGAAAGGAAAGTTAGTGTCAATTCTGGTGAATTGGTTCTTTCTACATTCTGTAAAACTGGTGTTTTATATCCTTAGATGAAGGCATAGAGGTGCAAGGTGCTGCTGGAGAAATGAATTCTGTTTTCTTCCAGTGCATATGTGAGTTTTGGTCCAAAACCTATGAAAGTTTTCTAGATTGAGCTATCATAGAGGCAGAGACTGAGGTATTTGTATTAAGCTTCAGTGCATTTCACTTGTTACGCGCCCACCTGTTAAAGCCCCATTGCATGATAGGTGCTTTCTGACATGTGACACTTTAACAGAATAGTTGTTTATTGCAGACAAAAGCTGACCTGATTTTAGGCTGGCGTTCATACTGCAAAACAGTGCAGGCTTTTGAAATTGCTTTCACTGATCCTGTTACCCTTCCAGGTCTTCCTGGGTACAGGCTAGTTTGATGGATAACAGCATTAATGTCTAGCTGTTTCGTGCATTGCTGTTTAGCCATCTCCATGTCTGGGGTAAGGAGAATCCACAACAGTACTTATACAATTACTGTCCTTCTTGTCTTAGCCTCTGCGGGTAAAGATCAGTCTCTGACTTTACAGATAATGTTCAAAAAGCAGCAAGCAGTTATCACAGGGAGCAGATTTTTCTCAGCAGCTTACAGACTTGTCATTAGGAGCTGCCTTTCAGCCTTGCAAATGTGCGCTCCACTGTCATTTTGCTGCTTCTTGGGAGATAATTAAACAACTCATGTCTCCTTGCCAAATGACCAGTCAAGGCCAGGGAATCTGGGATTCCTGAATGACAGCAAAACATCAGAGCAGTCTTGGGAGAAAAAAGTTCCCTTTCTCAGTGAGGGAGGGAAGGCCCAGCTTTGTTTTAGACTTATTCATATTTCTGTTGATGACTCCTCCAGAGGGATCATCTAGACATAAAGTCAGCAGGAAGAAGTAATGCTTTTGCTGGTTGTTAAGTGGCAACACATCTCATGGCTCATATGTGAATCTCAGCTGATCAAATCCAGCAGAAATTTCCCTTGTCAGACTGTAGGAGCTGGCACATTGCCTCTTGCTTCATAGCAGAGCCCAGTTCTACCAGCACTGCAGCAGTTGAATGGTCACTTGAAATTGTGACATTTTGTGTTACTGGAAAGCCTTTCTTTGTACTTTGAAGGTAGGGGCTAGTGGTGATTCACTTCTGTTGCTTTAACTTTGAAAAAACTCCTGTTGGTCCTCACAGGCTTACAAGGATATGTCCCCTCTGTCTTTCTTTCAAAAACGGGGTTTAGCTGGAGAGTATTCTTTCAGGTGGAGCTCCTTTTAAAGCCACCTTTCAGTTTATTCCTCTCACTGACTTATCCTTCGGCCCATACTGGTTCAGCACAAGGGCAGCTGGCTGTGGAGCTGGAAATCCAGATGCAGCAGTCTCTGCATATCAACAACTGTAGAGGACCAGTGATCATTTACAGCCATGCCACTTGACAATGGGAAATTAGTGTTTTCTTGCTGAAGACAAATGAAGTTTTGTATACGAGCAGATATGACTGCAAAATCAGTCTAGCTTACTCTCAAATCCCAGAATTCCTTACATCACAAAACATTTTGTATTAGTGTATAGGTATGGTAATAAGATAATTACGCAGACAGAAAACCGTACACATTGGGAAAAAAAAATAATTCCATGTGATTTAAATATTAGATGCACCAATTTAAAGATGAGAATTAAGAGAAAACCAGCTCTGTGAGTATTCATATATTAGACTAACGTCCCACAAACACCTTTAAGCCTTCAGTGTGCAAATTGTTCACTAAGAACATCCAACACTTCTGTAAAGCTCTTGCTCTTTTGCTGTGCTCTGTGATACACTTTACCTTTATTGTAACTGCTTTGCATTTCTTGTCATTTTAATTACCTTTTCTTACATTCTATTATATAGCTCAAAATTCAGAAATCCTCAGGCCGTCATTTCAAGAAGGAAGCATGCTTTCATATTCAGTACTGTGGATAAGCATGGGGTGGGTAATAGGAATTCAGGACCTTCTGTAATGTCTCACAGGTCTGCTTGGTGTCCCATGTGTCACTGGGCTTTTCTAACAGAGATGCATGAGGAGAAAAAGGAGAGCAGGGGTTGAACTGTGTGCTGGGAGCACATCCTGCATTGGCAATTATATGCCTGCCTCTCAGCTGTGCCACTTTTCTCTGGCTTTGAAGGACGGAGGAGTTGTTGTTGTCCCCTGGAGCATGCTAAACTCTGCTGAAGTCCCTTTAAAACTCCAAATCTGCCCTTGCTAAGTCCTTTCCTACTTCAGGCTGGTAACAAAGAAAGACAAACAAAATCAACCTTCCTGGTCCAGTGCAATCTTTTAGTCCCTGCTGACATTTGATGAGGGTTGCCTTGACCCAACAGATGTTCCTGGTCACAGAGGCAAATTCTCGCCTTGGGGTTAGGAAGTCAAGAGGTTAGGAAGTTTCAGATCAGCCACAGCGGTTGGGTGCTGTCAGTCAGCTGCTGGGTGCCATTTTTCAGCTGTCTACAGCAGTGGCCTCCCGGCCCACCTGTTCTGCAGCAATTCCAGGGCAATAGCAACGCCCGCTATGTTTCAGAGAGCTGTTTGAGCAATACCTGGATCTTTTTAACTTCAAAATGGCGGAGTGTGGCATACGTGCCCCAGTGCAAGCAGTGCTCAGAAAGCAGGAGGCTGCCTAGTGCAGTGGTGCTGAATAATTTAACAAACATTTACAGAATGTTGTTTTTAAAGGAATGTGGAGAACTTTCCCGCTAGGTAATATAAGAGAACTGCTGCTTTGCATCATCCCCCAGCCAGAGCTGTGAGAAAGAAAGGAATATTCTTTCTCTCAATGAGGCGTATTAACCTCCCTTTGCAGAGATGAAACTCATGTGGTAGCAATGTCTGGATGCTGCAGATTCCCCAGGAGAGGCTGCATTGTGCAGGCATCAAGTTTCAGCAGTGTTGGATTTTCTTTGTTGGCTTTGTAACAGCCGTGTTAAATTGATTTACATGAGCCATGGAAATTGTTCAGTGGGAAGAAGGCTAATTGTCCCTTCGGTCCTTTCTCCTGCCCTCGCGTGCAGAAGGGAATCTCAGACCTCCGGGTAATCCCTGAAACACACTCACAGGGAGGTGTGATTTGTGTTTGATGCGCAAAGTGGTGACTCGCTGTAATCTTTCTTATATGTGCGCTCAAGAGGCCAAACCTCATTTTTGTTTGGCTTGTCCCCAAGTGCTATTGAATGGACTTATTGTGTGAAATAACCATGAGTGTCAATCTCCGGTATTTCACCTCAGAAATTAATAATACTTTTTTGAGACAGTCTCCCTCAACTGTCAAAGCTGTAATACTGCTGAGCGATGAGGCCTGGAGGGGGTTTGGGGAATGAGCTTCTCTGCATAGGTGCGATCGTGATGTCAGCCCAGGCAAACCGAGCTAAATACACATTGGAATTTGCTGTCAATTTAAAATGCCCTTTCAGGAAAACAGAGTTGTTTTCCAAGCAATTTTTTTTTTTTTCCCCACAATTTTTAATCCTGCGTGGCAAATCTATGTCCATCTGAGTAATTTCTGCCTGCCAGAAACTTCCCTTCAGGACAAACAAGGCAAACTCACCCCTCTCCAGCACAATCACTTTTGTACTATTAGAATCAACCCAGATTTGACGCCAGCTGATAGACTCTATGAGGTGCTGTATAGCTCTTAAGTACTTCTTGTTAAGCAGGAGGTAAGCGTGTTTGTGCTATATTTAGTATAGAAGCATGGACAGCTATCTTCCTTAACATTATTCAGGAAAATATTGAACATTAATGACCAGATGTGTGTTGTTAAGACACCATTTATTAATTTGTTTTCTGTCACATTTAAACCAGGCATCCTAATTAGCTAGTTTGGTGTGTGCTGTGCCTAGCCAACTGTACTTCTAGGAGATCTATTATATCTGGTCCCATTAGTGCCTTAGTTTTACAGGAATACGCATACTTTGGACAAAATCTCTTCAGAACTATGTGAAGAAGTCATTTGTTTCATCATCCTGGAACGCTTCTAAAGAACATCTGCATGTCTTTTGATTCCCTGCTCTGTCTTCATTTATCAGTGTCATTCCCTAGGACACTATGTCGCGGTTCTGGGGAGAATGTCTGCTAATGCAGTAAAAGCATTAACACCCACTAATCTTTTCTAAGTTGCTTTACTGCTTTGGATTCCTGAAATGTGATAAAATAAGTAAAATTGCAGGCTTTGCTGGCTTCTCTGGTAGTGGATAGTGTTATAATTTCCTTTATTTATAAACAAATGCAGGCCTTCACGTTCGCATGCATGCAATTGACAGTGTCAGCCTGAGCAGCTTTACTGTTGCAGACTGTATTATGAGGGCTGCTCTGAAAGTAATGCTTCTGATTTTATTCGGTTGTCCCACAACATCACAGGTAAATGTTGGCAGTAGAGTCTGAACCTTCCCACCATTATTCTGTTACTTCTTGTTGCCATGTGTCAGATGGCAGCAGAGGAGCAGTCTGAAAAATGATGTCTGACGTGGAAGTGCATTATGAAGCAATGTGTGTCACTGAATTCCTCCAGGCAGAAAGAATGGCACCCACTGACATTTATCAACACTTGCTGAACACTGATGGAGACACCAAACAGCGGATGTGAGCACAGTGAGAAGTGGGTGGTGCATTTCAGCAGTGGTGACAGCAATGCTGGGTCACCTCCACTGGTGCAGATTTCCATGCGCATGGTCATCAGAAGGGCATGCGTGCTCTTGTTCATTGCTGGTGAAAATGCACAGCTAGTGGTGATGACTATCAGTGTTTCGTAGCTAAGAATTTGCTCTACCAAATAGTGTTATTGTGTGCTGTTGTTGTTTCCATGGAAATAAAGAGAAGGCATTTCTCTTGAAGTGAACTACATATACTGAACACCACCCTTTAAATTGTTACTCCACCTTCTAATGGGTAGAACACCTTAATAAGCACTTTCTTCTTTTGCTCCTTGTCGCTGCAGCACTAGCAGGTGTCAGTGCATAAAATGCATTTTAATTTTAGGCCTCCTTTGTAGTGTGGAATTGCAAGGGGTGCTGTGTCTTGTTCACAGCACAGTAGGCTGGGTTTATTTGCGTCAGGTGCTCTCATTAGCTGTTCCACAACCAAATTGTCCTTATACCTGAGAGACTGCTGCTAATTTACAGCCTGAGGGCCGGCGTATGCCTCTTTCCTTCTTGCATCAGCTTTTTTCCTGTCTACTGTACGCCTTGCTGTAATTGCAGATAATTGTCCAGTTGCCACTGAAGCTAAACATCTCTGCTTCTCTGGCATTCCCTTGTAAGTTAGGCATGTCTGGACTGATATGACGACACTTGTCTGCTTAGTACCTGTTCATGTATCTCTCCACTATTCATGGAGGTGTTATTATGGGCAGCTCTTGAAAGAAAGTCCTTGTACAGTGGCATTAATACTTTTCTGTCTGCTTCAGATGCCTTGATTGATGCTTCTTAATATCACATTTGTCTCTTTCACAGCTGAATCGCACAGACCGTACATTTTCCACCTTAGTAATTTCTTATTGATGAGCTCTGAGCTTTATTGCAGAACTTTCTTCAGTTAACTCCCAAGCACAGAACCACTATTTTATTTTTTGTGGTCCGTGTAGAACTTATTTTACATTTCAATTGTTCTTGCCACCAAAAACATCCATTACTTTTGTAGTGGTTATTGCAATCTTCCTCAGTGTTGTCAATGATGCTGCATGTCACTGACTGTCATTGGCCCACTTGTTTTTGGCAGGGTTATTAATGAAAATGCTAAACTAGATTTAATCTTGAAAACTTTCAGTAGTTCAGTTCCCTGCCATCTGACATTCTTCCCCGCAGTACTTCTCATTGCTGTATTTCCTTTACCAAGCTGCCTACCCACAGTATATTGCTTTCCGAGTTAATAAATGGTTTCTACTGGAAATGCTTTACCTGAAGTCCAGCTACGTGAGAATTACTGAGCATCTTTTGTCTTTGTCTAAAACACTGATTATCTAACCATGTCAGCCCAGAGAACTCTTTGACTGGTATCCTATTCTGCCTTTATAACCATGTCACTCATTAACTTTTTTTTCCAAATTTACTCAGAATTCCCTAATATTCCTGAGGTTGGACCAATAGGTCTGCACTCATTCATGTGGTTCTTCTATTCTCAATACAAACTATTTGTACTGTTCCATAGTCAAATTGTATTGCTTCAAACTGTAGAGCATATTGTAAAAAATACTTTCCACTAGATAATAAGTCTGCTTTTTCTATAAGTTGTCACTATTATAGAGCTGTGAGAATGAAAGGTATAGTTCAGAATGGCTTTATTTTCTGGAGTGAAGCACAAACCGTGGAGAGATGAGAGCTTAGGTGTGTGTCACTCAGGTGAGAGATTCTATGCTGTTTTGTTTAATTCAGCTTTTAAAATGTGTGCATTGGTTTACTTTTCAATGACTGTTTATGAAAACATATTATCTTGGGATAAGAATGGAAACAAAATGAGTAATACACTGGTTTCCATTAGAAAAAAAAATCAAGTATTCTGGTTATATTCAAGAAGGGGAAATGACTTCAGAGACTCACTTCTCACCAGCTGAGTTGGTAATAGAAATTGAGAAGCACTGAAATAAATTTCTTAAAAGGCTGTTTTCGTTTTGATAGAGCTGTTGTTTCGTTGCTTTCTAGCAGTTTTTGAGCAGTCATCAAGCACCTTGAAGGTGACGTGACGCAGCAGTGTGTGCTGTAATCTTTTATTAACAGTGGGGGGTATGATGACGAACTGTGCCAGCTATGTATTCATTTGTAAATTGCGGTCAGCAGAATGTAGCCCTATGAACCTAATTTAATAACATTGGAAAATGCATTTTTAAAATGTATTTATTTAACTAATGAACTTCACAGAAAAGCAGAATGTCATCTTCTGAACTGAAATTTGGACATGAAGAGCCCAAGTGATGGGGGAGCTCTGTTTCACATTCGTTTATATCACAGTACTTGTAACCTGGCGTCCCCTAGTATTAGGTTGGAAACTGCTGTTACTGCACTGATCCAAAAAGGACAATGTGTTTTGTTGAGTCATTAGTTGACTGTCCATGGAGGTGTTTGGTAATGAGCTGAATCTACTTACAACATCAAGAAAGTTGTTGACAGATTGTCCCACTTTGTTGGCTGAACTTCTGTTGACAAAAGGGCGTTCTTCAGTTTCACTCCATCTTCCACTTCAGTTTTCAGTTTGCTGCATGTGAATTTTGTGGCTGATAAAAGGTACAGGATCTATTAAAAAGACAGTCTGACTCATTGCAGATGAACTATACACATGAATAAGGTAAGCAAAATTCAGCTCATTTTGGTTCTTGTACACTGCATAAACATTCTCAAGCTAGAGAATTTCCAGCTCTAAAAAGCATGGACTGCAATGCATGGCAACTGTGGAGTGATACAAATTTCTAAAAGAAGCATATAGTTTTGAATAGAAACACAATGAGAGGAAAAAATTATTTATAATAACTTTTCAGCTTCCACTTTGCATTGATGGCAGATAACAAATAGTAACAGAATGTTCCTTGGCTTTGTTGCTACCACACGGTGGAGAGCCCTATGCACATATTTAATATATTTTTAAATTAAAGAGGCAGTTTAATAAATGGTCAGCCTTGTATTGCAGTCACACATGATATGGACAGTGATAGTATCATTTCTCTATCAATAGTGCAAGGTTTACATTTGCATCAGATGCTAATGTAAATGTCCTTACATTTTCTGTTTGCTTAGATATAAAATGATTTGGTTAATGGATTCTTTATTGCACTATGCCTAGTGGCTGTGCAACTAATTTAATCTGGTACCATATCTACCACTTGCTAAGGTAAGAAGATTGTATAGTGTAGAAAGGTGTAATTTAATAAATTTTTTTGAGACCTTGAAAAGCTGTTTTGCCTCTTAGGGGTTTCCAGCTCAGTTTAAATATTCACATGGCTTTGCAGTTAAAGTGGACAGGAACATATAGCTTCTCATCTATAGGAGTATTACATTTGAGGAGTAAAAAAGTAAAAAACAAAACTATGTTAAAAAAAAATTTATTTTTTTTTTTTTGAAAGATATCCAGTTCTTCTAAGTCAGCATCCAAATATTCATGCTTTAATTCCCCCTCAGAGAAGTCCAGCTAGTGTGTTTCTTGGCTTAGACCCATACTTCATTTGTGGATACGCATAAGTTATCTAATTACAAGCAAGATAGAGATTAATTGCCTATAGACCACGGGAAGTACAAGGAAGGGTTATCACTAAGTATCCCACAAATTTCCTGAACCCCTGTACTCTAACAAGAACCTAACAGCCTAGATAGGCTTCATCTTGTGATGTTAGACTTCCTTTGCTTCTCTTAGTGCTGAAGAGCTATTGAAGAGGTTGTAGTTCTTTTAGGTACTATACTGTATTGTTACAAAAAAAAGCCTGAAGTAACTGAACTATGTTGCATGTAGGCATGAATTTATCCTTCCAGGTTGTTCCTTCTTTTTTTTAAGTGCTTTCTCATAATAGTTACCAGTGCAGAGAAGGATTTCCTACACAAATTATATGCTCAATTTTGTTCAAAAACAATTTGTAAGTCTTCTGTCTGAGATAATTTCTGCTTATTATATTTATTATCATCTTTTCATGAAACTTGTCCAAACTGCCTCTCTGTCTGCATAGCCTTCTAATGACAATATGGTGAGCTGACACTCTTCCCAAATCCCAGGTTCTTTGGCTGTACACCAGCTAACTGGCATATGAAACTTCCATGTTTCTGACTTGTGACACCTGTCGGAGCAGCTATGCTTGCAGCTTATCTATGCTTCAGTTCCTACACAATCCTTTGCTGTAGTGAAGTCTAGCAGCATTGACTTACATGAAAGGAAATCCTGAAATTCCTATTCTGTAGGAAAGATGGATAATGTAAATTTTATTCCTTTAGGGAATAAGTGTTCCCTAGCTATGGTCCAGAGGTTGGCACTTTTTATGAAGTAGAAACATGAGAATTCCTGCGCAGTTATGCTCGGAAGTCCTTTAGATGACTTTTGGAAGTCTCATGCTGAGTCTTTGGCTGCAGTCAGAAAGGATCACAGGCGGAGAGCAGCTATTGCCAAGTCTTCTGTGGTAAAAAGGAGAATAATATATTGATGAGTTAAATTTGAACTTTTGCTTCATTTTCCCATTTGTGATCATTATTATTGCCTCCATCGCTAAAATATTTCTCAGAGTTTGGCCTACAGCTACAACTATTCTGTTCCATCTGTTGCAGAGTTGCAAATTTAAACAGGCAGAAAAATACCAACTTAATTTCTGTATTACTACATCAGGCAAAAAAAATATATATATTAGTTTGGAAAAATGCTTTTCTCTATCTACTCATCTCAGGTTATTTTGTGGTGCCTTCCTATAATATCTACATTCAGTGCTTAGGAAGAAGCAGAGTGGCAGAAGTTGTAGCACAGAGTAGGCTACTGAGCCTGCTGATCCTTCGTGTGTATCAAATAAACTTTCACTGATTTTACTAATACAGTGCTATAACCGATAGGAACTGCCTGAATCCCTTTCTGTTCCTTTAGAATAAAGGTAGCATTGGTAGGACCTTGCAACAGTGGAGCAGTATGGTGAAAATGGTAGGTAGATAAGGCAGTAGCTGTTGTTTACTAAGTGAAACAGCAAAAGAACAGTGAATGCCTTGTATTCTGTTTCCAGCTTAGCAACTGCAGTACTTTGGCTGTTGTGGCAGTGTAAGTGTTAGCATCAGTTTCTAGGATATTTTTTATCATGCCCCTTCAGTGTACAGAGTAAAAGCTGAAGGGACCACTTTCACCTCATTTCACTTCTTTGTGCCCTTCCTTTCTTTGCTGCCCTTACTAACCATTTCTCTAACTCCCCTTTCCCTTTTTAAACAAACTGATGCACCTGTATTGTTTTTTCCATCCCTTGTTGCTAAGGATGTTGCATTATCTTCCTGCAGCACCCGAAGTCTTCTTTACAATGTTATTCTTCTTGTTTAAAAGGAAAAATTGTAGACGAATATACTGTAGTTCTGGTTTTCCTTTTTATTTATTTATTTGTTAGATTGTTTTTTCCTCCTTCTTTCTTCCTCTTTCTTCCTTTTCCCAGTCTGCATTCCCAGCCCTCCCCAGGCACTGCTGACTGTTCCTTCCTATCTCTCTCATCCTAACTCTCATAGTATTGTTGGCTCCATGCCTTACTAAGCCAGGATAGTGTCATGAATAGTGCATACTCTTCAAATGTGCAAGTCTGCAGTGCAAAGTTATAATGTATCTGCTTCTGTACATAGAAATGATGGGGATATTATAACCAGAGCTAAGAAAATTGTGTTTTCAAAGAAAACACTTTGAAAATAGCCATTTGTAAAAGATGGATAGGCCCAGAGAATCATATGCAGCATTCTAAAATATAGGACCTATCATAAAAGTAATGTAATAGAGAGATTATTTTTTTAGTCTCCATTTCCAGGACAGTTCAACTTTACCTGAAATATCGCTTCTAAGTGTTCATTTAACCTTTTTTAAGAGATTTCCTTGATAGAAATTAAGCAAGATCTCTAAGCAGCGTATTTAATTCACAGTTAGTTTTCTTTTAGCCCCGAGCACAGAGGACATTTTTACTTCTTCCTCTTCGCAGCAATGCTTCTTCATTATGTTATTTACATGTTAGCTTCTTTCTCAGTTTCTCCCTTTCCCAGATGGAGCACCTCTCATTCTTTGTATTAGCTCAAAGGTCCTTCTGGCTGGACTCTGTCCTTCCTGTCTCCTGTAAACTCTAAATGGTGTGCATTCTGTAGATTTTATGAAATACAGAGTCCTGAACTGAACAAACTACTTAGAGGAGGCTTTGATAGCACTTAGCACTGTAATGTTTTGGTTTTTATTTTTCTTCTTTTAGCTGTGTGACAGTGCTGATTGATGTTTGATTCCTGAGCTGTTTTAGTCCCCCAGGTCCTTTTCTGTCTCCCAGCCAGTGATTTTGCATCCAGTATTTGTGAAGTTGATTGTTCTGACCTTCAGCCAGCTGACAAGATCTGAAGTATTACGCTTAGCATTTGTCCTTACCAAGGCATATCCTATTTATTTCAGACTACTTCTCCATTTTCTTAGAATTCTCTGGAATTCTAATCCTGTTCTCCAGCACTTTTTGACCTTTCCAACTTGATGTGATCTGCAAGCACAGCAAGAGCATTGCATCATCCAAGGCATTGATGAAATGGTTGCATTCTATGCGTCTCAGTAAGACAAGAAGCTAGGGATAGCTATCTTTGAAATACAGTTTTTCAGCTGGTGGTGGCTTTATGTTGCTCATATTCCCCTTGATTCTCTACAAAAATATTGCCTGAGGTAGGTTAGGGCATCATCAGTAGGTTTTCTAATAATGTTTGGATTGATGTCGTTTGTGATGACTGTTACAAATCACCTTGCTATCCAGTCCATGCCTGTAGATTAAATCATTGTTATTCCCAACCTCGCCAATTACAGATAGGTGCCCTGAAATCTGATTCTCTCTGTTCGTTCTTCTCTGTATAACTGCCTCTCTGTCTTTAGGTAACGCTGTCTTCTTCTATAAATTCTTGAGGACACTTCTCTCTCACAGGGTTGTTCCCATTGCTTATAGCTGGCTGACCCTTTTGACATGCTTGCTTGTAATTATTGGATTGTAGGTGTCAGATAGCATAGAATGATTTTTCAACCTTTCAGTTAATGTGTTATTTTTAATTACTATTATTGCCCTCCTGCTACCTAACAAAGCTGTTCTTTGATAGTTTTTAAGATGAAGGATGTTGTCCTTGTCTGCTGTTTGTGATGTACTTTTTCTATTTTATTCCAGAGATATGAAACCAGGTTCTGACCTAGCCCCCGTGCCTCAGTATCTTTGGCTGTCAGGAGACGTGATCTCCACTCTGAATAAGCCAAGAGCATTTAAACTGTCTTAAAGTAAATCATCCTAACTGTGCCCCAGGCCACATTTAGGAGGTGAAGCCATCTTTGCTTTTTGCCCTTTAAGGCAAGCTCAGCAGATATCTAGCTCATCTGGGAAATGAGCTCACCAAGTTTACATTAAATATTCTTTGACTTCACTTTTCTTTCATTCGAATGCTGTACTTCTTTAACATGCCTCTAGAAAGTGATGTGTTTTCCTTCCCTTTACCACATACTAAGAGGTAAAAATCTTGCCCCTCAGTTAGGTCAAGAGTATCACTCTAGAATTTGCAGTATGGTTATGTTGAGTGAGGCAAAAGTAATGCCCTTCATTTTTCTAGACTCAGTTTTTCTCTCTAACCACTCTCCTTCTGAAGCTATATAGAGAGTAGGGAGATCAGGGCATATAATCTTGAATTTTGCACAGACAAAACCAATGTTATATGAATTTTTATGTTTCTTCTACATAAAGCAAGGCGAAGTTCTCTGGAATCCATTTCATTATGTGTTAAATAAATCTGGATAAAGAATGGATTTGTGTCTCAGTGAACAATGTCAGGAAATCATAGCTGAACTGATGATGCTGAGGTTGGCATTACCTTTTCATGCTTTTGCTTTTCTAGCTGCAAAATGAGGGTAACGATAGTAGTATTTCTTTAAAGCACTTGGAGGTGTTTGGCTGAGAACTTCTGGCTATATTCTGTAAGGGGCACTTGCTTACTTCACAGAAACCTCTCAGACTTCCATTAGGAGGAAAAAAAAAGAGGACAGCTTTTTGTACAGCCTCTTGGAGACTTCAGTGTCACTAGACCTATGACTTCTCTTCCAAGAAGGAGTCATGAGAGGTGATCTGGGTGATCTGGTCCTTTTTCAGCCCTCGGTATCGCCAGAGAAACTAGAGAAGGTTGTGATTTTTGCCTCCCAGCAGAAAAGCCAGCAGCCTTGAAGCTACTGGGGAATGAGTGTAACGTGGATGTCATGGGCTTAGAAAGTGCACTTTGTGTGGGGTTGTCCTAATAAAGCATGTATCTTGGAGTCCCAAAAGAGATCTAAGTGCTATTTAGAATGTGGTTAAATTAATTAAGGGATTAAAGGAGGTTGGTACTTAGAACAGCGGAGAGCTGTTACTAATGGCATAGGACAGAGGTTCAGGAAGGAACAGGTCTGACTACACCGTTACATAAGAAACAAAGAAAAAACAAATTTGCTTGGAGTGCAACAGTTCTGCATTTGTAGGGAAAGAAATAAAGAATCTGAGAAAGCTTGTTAGGTTTTTTCAGTTTCTTGATTACCAGAGGGAAGATTTGCTAATTATCAGCAGGGTTTTGCTGCTGTTTTTTTGAACAACTGAGAATTGTAAATGAGGTTTCAGAAAAGTAGCTGTTACGTAATCTATAGCAGTGAAACATCCCGAGGTTTTTGTGTGACTCCCTTGGCGTGGAGTCAAGTAGGGATAAAGAACTTATGTTTCTTAAAATGACTTTCTCAGCACGCTGAACAATTCTTGAGTCTCATGGGTACAGTCTAGCCCAGACTGACATTCAAGCAGCATCACAGGCTGCTGTCCCAGTGGAAATGGGAATAAGCAGACAACTTCCATTAGAGGCCACTGTTGAGATTACTGCCGTGTGTGTCAGAAGTACTGTTTGCATTCCAGAGAGTAATTGCACGTTGCTAGAACATGTCCCACTTTGCTGCATGGGGGAAATAGTCAATATTGGCTTGTTGGGGAAAGGAAGCAGAAATGCATACTACAAGTGGGAAAAGCTTTAGACCAGCGTTGCTGTCTCTTAGTATATAATCAGTGAGAGATTTCCTTGCTGACGTCTAATCTTTAATGGCTTGTGTGCTTCTATTCTCCATGATTTACAGCTTTGCATGTTTTTCATCTTTTCAAAGTTATTTGGGTAGTTTTTCTGATGCACCTTTAAAATAACTTTAAAAATAAGGTTTTTAAAACTTCAGCTTCTTGCTTTGAGAAACCATCTCATTGCCTATCAGATTTTACTATGAAACATCTTTATCCCCTTGGTCTGTTATTTCTTAAATTTATTCCTGCTGTTTAGATTTTTCTCTTTATTTGAACCCGCAAAATTCCTGTCTTCACACCCTTCAAATATTTGTAGATCTTATGTAAAGCTTTTCCATCTTCTCTGTGTTTTAGGTCTCTCGGGGTCTTTGGGTGCCTGCCCTGTGAATCCTTGTTTGTTTTTCCCACGTTAAGGTGATGAGCACCGAATGAACAGTCCTACTGTGGTTCTCTCCTTGCCCATCTCAGTTCATCTTTCACTTATGCCTCCCCTATTTAGCCTAATCTCTCATTTGGCATTGTATTGCCAAAGCCATTGGCAAATTTATTTTTCACCAACACTGTTCACAGGCAATTTCTGAAAGCTTTTTGCTTTGCTCTAGTGCCAAAATATAGGTTAGTTAATATGAACCCTTAAAATAGATTAGCGTAGATAAACAATTGAAATATTTATTAGGTAGTGGAAAGCTTTTAGGCTAATGGCTCTGCATTTGGAGGCACTTGTGAGGATGGGAAGACTGGAAGAGTACCTGGGTAATTTCTGCACTCGTAGACAAGCTGCCATAGCCCTGGGCTGTTGGCATTTGGTATCTTCCTGCTGCTCTGCCTTGTGCTGGAGGACCGACCTCCATGAAGCAGCTGTAGGGCTGATATGAAGCTGCGGTTGCGTTTCGCTCCCTGCCTTTGCCAAACGTTCTGAGGCGAGAGCAAGCGAGCCGCTGCTCTGCATCCCTCAGCGCTGCCACTTGGGAGGTCGGGGGCACGCGCCTCGCACAGCCCTTCCTAATGGTGCTGCTAACCTCAGCGGCAGTTCACGGTCCCTTTGCTCTTTCTGTATAAGGGTGAATGACCCGCAGGCTCACTTATTTAGCCTCACCTCCATCTCTCGCAGTGTTGCCAAAGCTCCAGTGGAGTGTTGCAAAAAGCCGCTTTGCCATTCATGTTTCCTTTTTGACAGAGTTGTTACTGTGTTCCCAAGTCGCATCTCATAGTGCACACACGTGGCTGTGCCATTCACAGACTGCATGTTGCTAGCCCAGCAACTAGATTTTTCTCTTCAGATATTGTGGTATCTTTTGGACTGCTTTGTTATCGTATGTGTTTTCAGCCCGGGAAGTGGTGAAATTCTCCCATTTGCTGGTGCTGCAGATTGGTGATACAACACTGTCCTCGGTAGAAGGCAACACTGAAGTTCATAGAAGCGATTCAGCTTTTATGCAGTAATAACTAAAAGAAAAAAAATGTATAATATTTACTGGCATATTATCCTAATTTTAAGATGCGTCTTCACTGAAAGATAAAATGAAGAGAAACGCAAAAGGAAAATTAAGTAATTAATGTACACTTTGCTTCTAGCTTTCACTTCATTTGATTGTAAATTGTTTTCAGTAAAACTGAGAAATTAGTAGCTTGAATAAAGCCCTATAAATTTCTTCAGTATCACATTTAATTGAGGTGGAATTGGGTCTCTAACCTTCATGGAGTCTAACTGTAGCTAGATGCATTCCTAGGGGCTAATTATCCATTCCTCTATATCATTTGCTTGAACTCTCAATTTCTCACTGCTCAGTGCACATTGGGTGGATGCCGGAAAATGTCTGAGAACATGTGAGATGGAAATGTAGGCAGGAAGACGCTCTCACTACCAAACACTGATCTCAAAAGATGCTGCTTCCCCCCCGGAGCGGGCCTCCAAACTGGAGTGGGCCTCCAAACTGGAGTGGCTCTCAAAGACATCCACGGCTCTCCGAGGGCACTGCAAAAATGTAATCCTCATCTGAGGGAAAGAGAGACAAGGGTTGCACTGAGTAGGCCTTTGCATTTCGTGGGAAGGACAGGCAGAAATGGCTATTTTTCCTGAAAGAGAAAAATACCACGTGAGCTTCACAGTCTGTTGTCTCTGTGCCTCTTATCTGGGTGCAGGAGAAGAATCTTAAAATGTAAGCGGTGTGCATTTGGGCTAGGTGCGAAGTATTGGCACTGTCATTTTGTTGCGTTTATGCCTGAGATGTGATTCCTTTTTATCACAGAGCTAAAAGAATGGTATGTCTTGTGAAGCAGTCTCTTTTGTCTCACCTAAATTGCTTTTACCTAAATCACAAATTGGACAGAAAGAACAATTTTTAAGGACACTATTCTGAATTTTTAGAGAAGAGCTATGGAGAAAGATATCTTTTTATCTTCAGTATACAGCCATGGGTGGTGGCAGGAGGTGGCTGCAACCAGTCTGTGTGCCCACTGGTATTGGAGGGGGGCCCTTCCGTCCTGCTGATGGAGCTTCAGCTGTGAGCATAGAGGGCTGCATCAAGTGTTAATTAAGAGAGCAGAAGTTGTTTGGAGGGTCAAAGGAGAGGGGAACTCTTGTCTTCCTGTCAGAGCAGCTTCATTTGTCATGTGCTGTCAGATTAGTCAGGTATCACAAGGGGAGGAATTTGTGGGGCCTCTAAGAGCACAAAGTAATAGACACATGGGTTTTTCTTGTCTGATACACTCCTTCTGTCTGTGGGAAAGCTCCTGTTGCCTTCACTGCTGCTTTAGCTGCTGCTGTGTGCAATGTGGTGGCTGTGGCTGTGTAGGGTAAAGCTGTGTATAATCAATGAATATTAAGATGTTATAATTATGAAATAAACAAGAGAGTTTGGCAAAGTAGGTTATAACAACAAAAAGAGAACAGATAGGATGCTTACCCATATCCTGGACTTGCTTATGAAACTCCAGCAGAATGAATCTCCAGAAGACATCCTTCTCCACTGGTGGTCAGCTCCTAGATGGGTCTAGAGAGGTGCAGCCAGGCTCCACCCCTTCTGGCAGCACAGCTGAATTGCCTTCACCTGTGCTCCCAGGGCTGCCTGGTTGCTTGCCTCAGGTGATCAATCAGAGGTTCAGGACGTGATTCAGCAGTTCCCATACGAGCTGTCAGTGGGGTCAGCTCCTTCTCTCAGGAGTTCAGGACACAGCACTGCTCACATGCTGTGCTTTTTGGGCTTTGAACCTCTGCCTAATTCTGACTTATTTTCCCTGATGCGGTGATTCTGCAGCCCTGAAAGGATGAGCAGCAATATCAATGTATTGCTGGCTTTGTTCTAGCTATGGAGAAACGTGGCAGTGGCTGTTCTGCCTGTTTGTGAAACAGTGGAAATAAAAGCAAAATGCTTGAATAAAATTAGCAAAAATAAAAACAAAGTGTATGGTAAATCCTTCTTACCTTTCTTCATACAGTCTGTGAGTACAGTGTGCACTGAGCTCATGCTGGATAGGGGTGGGCATGCATTTGGAAGAAGGAGAGGTCACCTGCAGTTGGTAGCGCTGTTATTAGGCTGAAATGAAACAGGGAGATGAAAGCTGTGTGGATTTGGATTTGAGCTTTGTTTGGTTTGTTGCTGTTATGGTGTGAGTGTTTGATAGGTTTCACTGCCTTCTGTCCTGCAAAGACCAGCATGTCTTACATGAGTCTTTGTTGCTTTGGACAGTTTGTGTCCTTCTTACCAGTTGTTGATCTCTTTGGATTAAGTTATGCTGGCTTGGACACTATGCAGAAACCAAACCTCAGAGAGGTGCTGCACATCCTTGGCTTTTTTCAGCAGGATATACAGTGTAACACAGCTAAATTTCACCAGCAGGTTACCCAGTGCGTGGCCACATCCTACGCTGGCCGTGGAGCTTTTGTTGCCTACGCTGTCATTGTGTATTAAGAATTAGTGAGAAATGTGTGCTAGATTGCTTTAGATGTGCTTTGTGTATGATTGCTAACGTGCCCTGACAGACCGCGCTGCCCCAGCTGTGCTGCCGTGGTACCACCAGAAGGAAAATCCGCCACTGCTGTCGAGTTCAGAACATGGCTTTGTTTGCAGCTTCCAATCCTTATTTCTACATGGCTTTATGAGACAAAGGGGCACTTGTTGGGATGATAGCTTCTGTACTTGCCTTGGAGACTTTTTACCAAATGTATCTTCCAAATTCTGCAGGTATACGGAAATCACGCATGTTTGCTAGTGAGGAATGCTTTCAAAAATGCCTTTACACATTAGATTTCCAAAGGAGCAAGATAATACATGTTTTTGTTTTAATGAGAGCTAATACATTTTGCTTAACGAGGATTGAATTGGGCAATCCTTGTTGCTCGGTTGTTTGTGAAATTAATGGTAAACCGGGCCATGCTCAGAGGGCCTGATCCCAGTGTTGCTGGACCACGTGGGTTGTCTCTGGGCTGTGGAAAGAGGAACATTAGGTCTTTAATGCTAAAGCAGATAAATGATTTTTTTTTTTTTTTTTTTTATTTAAAGCTCTGGGATGGGAAGCTCTGCATTTGCTTCCCATCAGTCTTATCTATCTCCTGTGCATCTTACATCTGTAGAGTGGTGTGAAAAAGACTCCAATGTGCCAGCTCAGATTTTGGGTGGAAGCAGGAGGGAGAAGCTGGCTGTGACAGCTTTAATGAAGGAGAAGGGCTGGGAGTGGGGAAAGATGAGGAAGGGATAAAAATTTGAAAAATGGGACACGAATGGTAAAGCATGAAAGGAAAAGCACAGGGAGAGGACAAAGGAGGAAGCAAAACGCAGGGAAACTGAAGTGCAAGTGCCAAAGAAAAGAGAAAATGAGGGAACAAAGCAGAGGAAAACAGTTTGTCGCAAGATTTTATTGTTTATTTTTAAGTATGTAAAGCAAGAGGAGTTTCAAGATGTGAACGTATTTATTTAGAAACAAATGCATACTTGAAACCTTTATAAAATACCTCTTAAAAAGAAGTCGTAATGCTGACTTTCTGAACTGCAGTTGGAGATCTGTGGGCTTAGTGGGGCTGTATCCCATTTAGGCACACAAACAGATGGCTGCATTAATGGCTGTCTCACATCTGGGGGCATTCCTCCATCTTACTGCTCCTTTGCCCCAGGTTCTTGTTCTGCCTTTTGGTCAAAAGTGAAGTGCAGGGAGATCTGCTAGCTGCTGGTGACAGGTGAACCCGGGCAGATCAGTTATCTGCTCTTGAAATGTAATAGCAAATTGTGTGGGATGGAAGAATGGGCACCAGGAACATTGTGCTGCTGTGTTGGTCTGGATGAAATGGGATATCACAAGCGTGGCAGTAGTCAGCAGGATAGTGCAGAGGGCATCCAGGGCATGCCCAAAGTATGTGCTAAATGTGCATTGCTAACACCAGCAGAAAAACATCAAGAAACTTTTCCACTGGGGACAGCAGTATAACATTTCTACAAATCTTCAATGTTTGGGAAAACGTGTGCAGCGTGTAACAGAAACACTGACTCCTTAAGCTGAGAATTGACAGGAGGTATGCCAAAGCAGACAGGTAGCATTAAACAGTCTGAGGGAAAAACTTTGGAGTCCTTCTAGTGTGCAGTTTTTGACTTCTTCATTTTTCAGAACTATAACATGAGCATTCAAATTCAGCACTTAAATGTAACAGGAAACCTAAAAGCAAATGGGGGTTTGAAAACAGAGGGAAATGTTCTACTCAGATCTTCTGTGTATCATGGTAAAGGGAACATACTTTATGTTGCGTATGTGTCTGCAAAGCTGTGGTATTATTAGAAATTCATTTTAAACCAAGAAGCTCAAAATAAAACTACCTTTTAGGAACACTTCTACTGCTTAGCTTACCACACTGAAATTTACAGCCAACTGATCTGAATGCCTCAATTCCTTAGGAATCTTTGAGCCTCTTGAAGGCGTAAGCATCTTCCCACACTGTCAGATTTGAATATTTAATCTGGAGGCTGAACGGAGTCAAAACGCAGCTCCTTTGGCAATGGAAACTGCCTTTGAAGTTTTTGGATCTTCTGCATTCCTTGTTTCCTGTTTTAAATTAAAAGAACAAAGCGTTCTCGGATAACGCACCGCAAGCACCGTGTGAAACCTGCACCCCAGCTGGCTGGCGCAGCGAGGCAGGCGTTCCCCTGCCCATCAAACAGCCCGCCCCGGGCATGAGAAGTCTGTGCAAGTCAGAGCTAACTGGGTTGGTTGTGTTCTCGACTACAGGCCAGCCAGAATGAGTGCTTCATAAAGAATGCTCACGCCTGAGCTTTGATGAGGATGTTGAAATAGCCAGTTGTTGTAGAGCTTGCATTGATGACTTTTTTTGACAGAAGCCCCTAATTCATTGCCCCTGTCTTTCTCTGTTTTTCATAGGTCACTTCTGATCCAGCTTACACAGACCTTCCATGTTTGTTCCCTGTCTACAGATCACGAGCTCTCAGGTTCAAGGCAGCAAGACTCACAATCCTGCTTACGGAATGTGCCTGTTTTGCAGTCATGGAGGCACCCGGCCAGATGAGGTTTGTGGCTTTGTGTTTGAAAAATTAAGGAATCGAAATCAACTTGAAGCTTGTCTGATTGCACCAGGCCTAGAAGATTACTTTCAGTCTAGTCTCAAGGTGGAAATCTTTTCAGCACTGCTGATGACAAATGTTTCTCTCCTAACAATGCATTCTCATCTTCGTGGACTCCCTTGAAGCATTTAGTGTTAGGCTGAGATCATGCTGTCCCTGCACAAAGCATTGCAGAAAGTTCAGAGCTGACTTCTGCAGCAAAGAGAGATGCAGAGGGCAAATTACTCATTTTCTTTTACCAAAATCACTGCTGCTGTGTAGGGTTGTGACAAACCAGCTTGTGAACAGAGATCAGGTGGATGATGCTGGATCTGAGCAAGGCAGGGGTGAGGACAAAGGAGAGCTGGAGGATGCCTTTGGCTAAGGCCAAGTCTGCTTACCCTCTGTTGTCCTGTACAGTGTGTCATTTAAAAACACCACTGGATTCTTCTGTGCTGCCTGGCTCTTGTGTGGAAAGCTCTGTGATTAATGAGTTCTGCCACCTCTGGTTAGTGGGAGATTGTGTTCTAGCCAGATGATGCTTAGTCATGATTTTGGAGGACTCTCCTGCCCTGCCTGGGCTAGAGCAGTGCAGTATGTATGTGGGCATAAAGCCATTGGATTGTAGGCGGCTGCAGTCGCAGAGTGCTGCGGCGTTTCACTCAGCAGTGTGCACTGTGGTAGCACAATGCACCATTCCTTTTATCTGAAGTACTCCTGGAGCTACTAGGCCATTTGGCAAGCCGATCAGGGAGCCTGAAATGGCTGCTGGATTTCAGGGGACAGCTGGTTTGGTCAGACTGTTGCAGAAGGGACTCGAAACAGCTTTTCCGTTAGAACAGTTATTCACAAATCTGCAGTGATGATTAAAGAAACACATCACTGGAAGATGTTTGAATATATGCAGATTTCAGAAGAAAAGTTGAACAACCTAATATATATTGTATATTTATGGTGTATAGTCAAGCTTCATCAAATACTTATCACAGTCACACAACAGGTGTGCCTTTGCACAGCATCAAAGTGAGGGAGAAAGGCTTTTGGTAAAATACCAGGAGATGGAAAGATAATATTCCCACTCGCATTAAGGATTCAGCGGTCAGCATAGCTGGATATTGCCCTTCAAGTAATTCCCAGTTGTTTGGTCAGAGTGACTCAAGTCATTTTTCTCATGGCTTTTAACAGTCTGGATCTTTAGCCTCTCTCTTTGCGGAATGTAATGATTTCCTTTTGTGAGTGATTCAGGTGCTGACTTCCCAGTAGAACATTTTGGCCAGACAGTGAGAGATGATATTTTAAACTGGATTCCATGAGCAGATCAGAACAAACTCCCCAGAAAGCATGCTGAAAGACAGATGAAGGCATTTGCCCTTTTATCTTTGGCAAAACCTCCGTAGTGCTGGCTGCTGCATTCTGTTTTTCTGTTCCTGATGTTTGGATGAGATCTGGCTGCTTATCAGGAGCCATGAGTGCTGCAGGAGAGGGTTGTTGGAGGCCCGTTTGGTTGAGGTCTGGGTTATGCCCTTACCAGCCATTAGAGGTGTGAGCAGAAGCCCAGCTGTAGCACCACTCTGTTGGTCCCAAAGACCGAATGTCCACAGGCGTGTATTTTAGAGGTGTTTAATCAGGAGCTGCTGCTCATACCCCGAAGGAATCACAAAGGCTCACAGAGCTCTGCTACAGGCTGGTGTAGATGCAGGTGTGAAACATCAGGTTTTAGCTCCTGACCAAGTAAATGCATATGTGAGACCACGGGAACAGCATCTTAGAGGAGGTTGGAAGTGCTAGTTCTGACTTAATCACTGCTAGCTAAAATCAAGGCCCAAAAAAGAATAATATTTATTTAAAAAATCTCATCTTTTAGTGTTGTTGTCTTGGCTTCAGACACAGTAGAAAATGAGGAAGCTCTTTCTGGAGCTAAAGCAGAAAGAAATAAAGGAATCAGTATCAAAACAAGGGCTAAGGCTCCAGAAGCTCACACAATTATCTCTCCAGGATAGCTGCAGATACCATTATGCTATAATCCACAATGAATAAGCCACTAGATTCAAGAAGTGCATGCATACTGAGAGCCTGAAGCAGTTCCAGTCTTACACCAGTACTCACAAATACTTTTATTGGAAACAAATTACCCACCCAAAAAATCGAATCACACCAAATGAAGACAATATGCCATAAATAAGGGAACCATAAAGAAAAACTGCTCAAATGCTTCCTTACAAATGACATATTTGCTACAGGCCCATTTGGAAATGCTGTCACTTGAATAATTTAACAAATTTCTGCTTATTGAGTGACATTGTTTGTGTGCCTTGTAAGCAACATGAATGCCTATGAACCTAAGCCAACTGTGTGGCAAAACAGAAGACTTCACAGTGCTATCGCAATTTGCTTCACAGTTTTTTTATCGAAGGGGAAAAGCCTTTTAAACTGCACTGTGCTGATTTCTGTATTTAACATGCGACATATTGACTTTGAAGGCAATACAGGGGTTTTTAATCTGCATGTGGGATGACAGAAGCTCTAAATGTGGTTTGTTCAACAGGTTCAAGCTGGTCTGCATTGATTTGAACTTAAGGTAGTGTTGGAACTGCTCTATTACCTGGAAGAACTCTGGATTCTGGTTAAGTTCATTTTGATCCTGCTCATATTGGCTGCTTAAAGTGTACTTACACACAGCTTGAGCCTGTCTGGATGCTGTTCTTCCTCTTCAGTCATTTTTCTGCCCTGATTTGTATTCCTGCCCTCCAGCGTAACGTTATTCAGAAACTTCTCGTCCTCCTGTGCAGGTAAGCAACTGCCTTTGCTCTTTGAAAACATGTTGTTGCAATTTTTACAAATCGTAGAAGACAATTACACAATCTTAAAAGCTATTGCTCGGTTCCCTGCAGTAACGTTTTGTATTTCCCCTTACTTACTGCCACGAGTAGTTCAGCCCAGGCTGATGCCCCATTCCCAGGTGGGGAGCCCTGCCTGCTTGCTCAGCAGAGCAAAGTGCCCAGCTCAGGACCTGCACAGGGCCAAGCACTTCTCTCAGCCCAAAAGGTGCACTGAGCCTGAGCAGCCTGAGCCGCTCCCTGAAGTTCTGGCTATCCATACACTGCCCTCCTGGCTGAGAGGATGAGCTCTTTTGTTGTTTTTACATAAAAACTTGGATGATCATAGTTTGGTTGTGTCAGGGCTTGCTGCAATTGTTTTTTTCTTGAACACCAACTCCCTGAACAGATATTTACAATCTGTGGCTGCTCAGTGATGCTGTATGGCTTTTTAATCTCTAGAGGCCAGATGGAAGTGCGCTCCTTCGTCATTATTTGTTTTGCATAATGTGGGAATTGCAACTACATTTGAGTAAGCAGATAGACATTTCATGATTTGATGTATATTTTTCTCTTCCATGCATATACTTTTTTTTTTTTTTTTTAATGGCAGTTTTCTGTAGGGAAAGGAAAATTGTATGTCCCAAACAGGGATTTTGGTCTGGGAGTTTTAAAGAGAAAGGGACGCTCAGCTGTTAGGTTTCTAAGAGCTGATGACTTAGCACAGCTTCTGAAAGTACTGCCACCGGGCTGATCTTGAACGCTGTGGGGTTTGTGTCACTGTCCTTGTTTCAAGCTCTACTGCAATCCTCGCTTTGACTTTAGTTGCATTTGTGGATGTGTTTTCTGCTGTTAAGACTGCAATCAATTGATTGAAATCCATAAATAATAACCAGGTTTCAATTTAAGCTGCAGTAACAGGATGCTATTGAGATAGCTCTTATGTACGTGAGCAGCTTTTTATACCTCCCTCCCCCCAAAGTCCAGTCCTGGCCAGCCCCTGGCAATGGGAAGGCCCTGGCTTTACCGCCAGCTTCTTGGAGGCCAATCCCACACTGTACCAGCAGCAGGGATGCTCACACTGACGTCTGTGGCCAGCTGTGGTGCTTGGCTGAGCTTTAGGGGTCACAGGCGATGTGGCATTAAAGTAACTGCGAGAAAGAGAAAAAGCAAGACAGACTAACATGAAAAAACACATTTTATTGCACTTAAGTTATAAGAAAATAAAATTTCTAAGTGAATCAAACCATAGACACAGTCCCTTTAAACGTTGTTTTCCTCCATCTTGTCAGGTTGTTACATAACTAAAATTAACCAACTGGAATCTGATTGTTTTAAATCAGACTATAAATAAAACAAAACAAAACAAAACAAAAGGAGGAGAAAAGATCGCCTAGGATACAGTGTTAAACCACTTTCACAGTTCAGCTTGAGTTGTGGCTCTTGGAGAATGAGGCAAACTGTTTGACTCTTTCATTTCTCATTTTGTTTGCATGTGACATCTTTACAAAAACCTAAGTTTTTGCTCTGTCAGTTCCTCCCAGCAATAACTGTAACAGTTGTTTTTTTTTTTTCTCAAATACTGTAAAACACTAAGACTGACCAGCAAGTTTACTTTCATTTTTGTATTTTATAATCTTTTTTAAAAATTTTGTCAACTTTTTAAAATTTTTTTAATGTTCATTCCATTCACCACAGCCCTCACAAAGAAAAAATTTCCCCACAGAACAGGCTGCAATAGCTTTGTTCTAAGGAATGTGTTTTAATTTTTGCCCAGAAAAAAAGAAAATAAGCTTTGCACACACACTCAATTCTTTATTTGCAGGCAAACTTCACTCTTTAATTGTCTGAAACTCTTCCACTCTCAGCCTCTTAGAGGCACAGTTGGCTCAAGTTTCAGTGGCAAAAAGTCTTTTTCTGTAACCAAACTAGAGCAAATTTGGAATTCAGTCTGGGACTAAAACGTCACAGCAGAAAAAAAAATAACAAAAAATAATTTGCTTTTTCTTTCTTTCATTTAGCAGCATAAATAAGTTTGGCCACTGGGAATACAGTACAGGGGTGGGAAAACAATCCCGTAATTGAAGACCTACTTCTAGCACCAGCGTTGCGAATTAAATCCATCAGAGGACTCTCAGAACCCAGGACAACTTGCCACCTCAGAGCAACTTATGCATTGAAGAGTGTAGATGGAAGCAACGGTAAGTAGATTAAACAGAGGCTAATACTGTGATTGACGTTGGCAATGGTTGGCAAAAAAAGGAAGAAAAGAAAAAAAAAGAAAAAGCTCTGATAAAACTGCACAAAACAATTCACAGTACTATTTTAGCTTTTCCACACCAGGAATGGACTCTCTTTGTTTTGCAGTTGGTTTCATTGCAGAAGCTCTCTGGTTTTTGAAGTCAGCTGGCGGCCGCTCACGGAGGCTGGGAGGGACCCTGCTCAGAGCGGGGCCGGGAGAGCGCCTTGCTGACGGCCAGGGGTACCAGCAGGCGTGCTTGTGCAGCTTCCTTAAGGATCTCTGTACTAAAATAACCTGGTAACAAGAACTGTAACTTTTTTTTTTTTTTAACCTCCAAATTGCTCGTAGAAGCAGCTGGAGGAAAGTAAAGAAATAATTGCACCTGGTTTCATTTCAGAAGTTGTGTTCTTGCAAAGCTGCCCCGGTCGAAGGTGTTGCCATTTTATGTGACGAGACAGCAAATGCCTCTCTTGTCAGTTAGAGTTTGTTATCGTTGTCTTCTCCTTCGTAGTCTGTAGGTCTTTAGGATCTGTTGCCCCAAGCCAACATCCTGCACCACCAAGGACAAGGGATTTTTTTTCCTTTTTCTTTTTTTTTTCTTTTTTTTCTTTTCTTTTTTTTTTTTTTTTTTTCCTTTTTTTTTTTTTTTCCAAGGGGAGGGAAAGGAGAACATCGTCTACAGGTTTGGATAAATTCATCTTTCTGCCCTTCACTTCATATCCACGTCAAAGTCCAACACCAGCAGCTTTGTTTCCTCAGTCCCGTTCCGGCTCCCAACGGCGCACACCAGCTTTGTGTTGGAAGCTCTGATCCGCCACACGACGCCTCCGCTTCCCCCGCTCTCCAATGTAACTAGATTTCGGATAAATTCACCCGTTTTCAAGTCCCAAAGTTTTACAGTCCCATCATCTGAGCTGGTAATTACAAAGTTCTTGTTGAATTGTAAACAGGTCACAGCGCTCTGATGTTTGTTGGGACCTAGAAGAGCAAACCAGAACATTTTTGTTTCTAATGGGAAAGCAGTGACAGACAGCGCTGCACGTAACGTAAATACCCATCCACTTGAGTGCAGCTGTTTCTCTTAGATGTGTTATCCCTGTTTTTGTGCTTTAAAAGGTACAGAACCTTGCCTTCTGTTTTCAAAAAGCGAAATTTCCCCAATACTTCTTTGTTACAGTGATCTTGTTTTGTTCCATACGCACAGCAGGCAAAGTGCAAGCTTGGAAATTCACGAACATGAACTTAGCTGTGCAGAATGAGGTGAGCACGATGCATGTTTTTTCTCCAAGTCCCTTTGAAGTGTTATTATGGGATAACTCTACTGGTAAGTACTGAGGGACATATAGAGACGTATAAACTGTTAAAACAGCAGCCTGCTTTTCCAGCGAAGTTTAATTTTCTGCTGCAGCCAGCATTGCTGGATATGATATATGACTTTTTCTGGAGAGGGAACAAAATAATATGCTGGTGTGTGTGATGCGTCAGTGGCAACTGTAAAAATGGAAACCAAAATCTTTTTTCTTACTGAAAAAGTGAAAACGTCTTCCACTCCTTTCTTTTGATTTATTGCAATAGACAGTTTGCTTTGCCTCCCAATTCAATTAATCAGTAGGCTCTGAAACATCCAAGTGACCCCTAAATAATACGTCGACTGACTGTTTTGAGATGTCATTTCCTACATATTTCTGTGGCTTATTAAGCTAATACACTCACTGCAAATTTCTCTCAGTTCAGGCCATCTGCCTTTCATAATAGGCAAGTGATTTGAATAGATTAGATGAAATTCCTCTAATTCAGAGGAAGATCATACAGCTGTTATCAGAAAAATGATATTTAAGTTGTAAATGGTCCGTGTTTGTTTCTTTGTGTGAAATGGTTAGAAGGTTTTATATAGGGTCCGCAGCACAGATTACTGCAGGCAGCTTGATTTATATTATGTTAGTTTAAGCTCACCTTGCAATGTCTGTAAACATTGTCCTGTTTTAATGTCCCAGATTTTGACTGTAGAATCAGCATTTCCAGACACGAGTATATTGTCCTTAAGTTCCATTCCACTCGTCAAAGACTGGTGGCCTGTGAGTGTGTGAATGCAGTTTCCTGTCTCCACATCCCAAACTCGGATGGAGGTGTCAAGAGATCCGCTCACCACATGGATACCATCAAACTGCAAGAAAGGTAAATCTATTATAAACAATTATAATGGAATTTTACAATGCTCTCTATGGAGGTAGGGGCTGTTAAGCATTTAATTCACCAGATGCAACATTAGATATATGTGATATATTTGGAAATTGCATTGCAGTCTACTTAGATGTGGCTGCGCTTGATACTGGAGCTGGTGATTTGTGGCAGTGTCATTTCCTGTCATGAACACAGCCAATTGGGGTACTCAGCTGGAGGAGAAAGATATCAAACCATTAGTCTTGCAAATAAAATACAACTCTTAAAAAGAATAGAATCCTGACTGCTGCAGCATACAGCAGTAAGAGGCTGTTGTTGTCCTAATAAATAAGTTAACAGCCAAATGTGCTTTCCACAAGCCAGCGGGACTTTAAGCTGGAGAAAGGAAATAACAGCTACATAAAAACAATACAGGAAAACAGAAGAAAAGGAATTGAAAAATGCTGGGTCTCACCTTTTGTAATCATAGTCGTGTACAGTAAGGAACTTCCTACTCACTGCTGGGAAAAGTACATGTGCTAACAAATGTTCAAATTCTGAATTTTCTGGGCATGTACTGATATATAAAGTAAAAATATGTAGAAGATAAACACATAAAGAAATGAGTTAAGAAATTAGATACTTTTGACAGAGAGATGGAACACGTAGAGAATATAGACGTGAAAAGTAACCTGAGTGAGAGTGACGATGACGTGAGTCAGGGTTCTCACAAAAGGAAGAGAAAAAGAGCAGTAGAATAAAAACAGTGGGCTTCAAGGAGGAATAGTTTAATAAATTGAGTCTTCCTTCCCATGAGGTTTTTATGTATCTCTGAGGGAAAGAAAAGTTCAGGAGAGTTGGCACCTTCTTAAAGACACAAACTGTCCTTGTGTGAAGGAAAGTAAGGAAGTGCAGTAAATTACCAAGACCCACTTGGTTGAAGTACAGGCAATTGTACAAAAGCAGAAATGAGATCAATAGATGCACACAAAGGAGTACACCGGGACAAAATCAGAAGGGCAGAGCACAAAACAAGATAAAACTAGCAAAAGCTGTTAAAGATGGTAAAATGCTATTCTGTTTAATAAAAAAAAAGGCAAAAAAATTTTAAAAAACTCATTTAAGCTGATTGAGAAGAAAAAGAAACACCAGATGAGGCTATTTAAAGATATTTAACTTTTTTTTTGCTTCAGTCCTCAGCCATGAGTGTAGGCTAACACCAGTGACAACTGACTACGAGCTTCCACGAGACTGGAGAAAAAACACACATACAGCAAAGTTGTTTTAAGACCATCGTAGAGATGGCTGATGCTATTTTGAGAAGTCATGGAAGACAGACAAGACTTCAGGTGGCAGGTACAATTTCTCTTTTTGTTCAAGGGTGGGAGATTGGAGAATTATGGATCAGTCAGCGTAACTTCGATTTACAGAAGGAACTAACAAATAATACTTGGTGCAAGGATAACTATCAGTTCACAGAATAGTTAGACATATCAGTAAGAGCTCTGGGGGTCTGGCTAGTATTTTCATTAGGATTTGTGTGACATTCAAAATGATAGAACCTGACCCAAAGGGATGCATGTAAAAGTCAGGAGAGAATTATGAGAATCTGAGCTCGGCCAAGAATACATGAGGGTAAAACTGCAGCCTGGGATAGCCAGAGCAAACTAACACTGTTTGTCCATGCGGGCTTACTGGTATCTTATAACAGAGAAGAGAGAACCCAGCTATCTGACTGCTTCTCTTTGTAAAACCCCTTGCATCTCAGAGCAGCTTACATCTCTACCTGTAGTCATGGTCGAGTGGCGCTTTGGTTCAGAAGATTTAGGGAACGATTGGCGCGTGCAGACTGCTGGCTGCAATACATTGCATGTCCAGTGAAAATTTACTAAAAAACACACATGCTGGTATCCAAAATATGCTGAACAATACACATAAAATAACTCTTCCAGTACAGCAAGCATTGCTGAGACTGACTAGAATTCTGCACCCTGTTTTCTGCGCTGTACTTTCAAGAAAGCACGTGAACTAATTCGAGTTTGGATAAAGGGATCAGGAATATTGAGCAGCCAGCATACTTGTTGGGTGGAACACTACAGAATGGACTTAAACAAAGACTGATGCAAAAAAAATAGACACTTTTCTCCCTCTCCTCTCATTTAACTGTATTCTGCATGCATAGAGTATTCAGAAAGAGAGCTTTAAGGCTGAGCATCAAGACAAACTACTTCGATATTGCTGCAGTTAAACAGACAGTGATTCATATCAGAGGTTGTACTGTGTTTTGTGAGGCAACCTGATTAGTACTTTTAAATTGTTGCATAAAGACCTAACAATTGTATAGGGGAGGAGGGGGGGAGTCACAAATGGGGAAATACTAAAATACCAGAGAATCCACTATGGGGCAGGGGTGGGGAAGACAGGCATGCTGTTCAGCCTCATTATTCTATTTATGGGCTGTTTCAGCAGGAGCTCACCTTTCAATTTCAACAAATTGGAATGTCCTAAAACTCTAAGTACCTGTAGCCTTCTGCCCCCTCCAACTTCCACTTACAAGCTATAAATACTACCAGTGCATGCAACATAACCCAATTATTTGACCCTTAATTACTCCTTTAGTAGAGTAAGACATATAACTTCACCAACTGGAACAAGAGCCATCGGTGAAGATAAGGTAGAACAACAGCACCATTCCCAAACTGCACCAGAAGAGACAAAACCAGAATACGAAGTAGCTAGTGCAGTATTTTTAACCTGTTTGCTGCTTGTCTCAAATACTCAGCAGTGCATGAATATAAGAGAAGGGATGGTGATTTGAAAAATATCTAGTAAAATTGATCAAAAAAGACAAATATCTAGTAAAATTGATCTATTATGGTGGAAAACAGTTTTTGATGAAAGCATTTAAGAAAAATGTCTGCAGCACAGAGCTTCATTTTCTGTGCCACAAACCACACTGGTTACATGCCGAATGCAGTTTCCCAGTTGTGAACTGTATTTGTTGTTAATTTCTTTTTTCAGTTCTGCTAGATTGCAATGAGAACAGGCACAAGCATGAAATTAATTTCTTTCTCCTTTCAGTGCCTGGAATTGATGCTTTCACTTCACGAATGAACAAGATGATCTTTTGGAATAGTTAAGGTAAGAAGAGTCTACATGAGGTCTGTGTATGACTTTGCCAGCATAATTCTGGTGAAGTCAGGCGAGAGGTAACTGGCCATGCCATACACTGGTACCAAGAATCTGCATCTACAATAACGTGTCTCTGCTGCCAAAGCCTCAGAACTGTAGATACAGGTTTTTTTTTTTTGTATCTACAGAAATGTAGATACAGCCTTTGCTCAGAAGTAGTAAAACAGACACTTAAGTCAGGGCATTACATTTTAGGTTCATCCTTACTGTGAATTACAGTTTGGAACTAGAGGATGTGACTACAAAATCAAGATAAACGGATTTGCTTAATTCAGAACATTAATCCAATGGGTTTTCTGGCACATTTTCAAATACTGTATTATCTAACGTATTTAAATAGTAACATTAGAACTTCTTTTGGAGAAGCCAAAAGCATACTTCCAAAATGCATACAACATTTAAAAAACACCTAGCAAAAGTACATAATTTGTCAGGACAGAGATTTGGGCTTTATTGCACTATGGGCTTTAACAGTACTCTTCTAAAAAAACAACAACAAAATACAGCCTCTAAATTAAGCCAACATAAAACAAAGATAAAAAAATGTAGAAGGGGAATATCACAGATGCCCCAGTATTCTTTGGCCTATGTAACTCTGCAGCAGGTTTTCACAAATTAATAAAAGAGGTGAAATGCACTGTGTTCATATAAGCAGCAGATGAAAATCGCTTACCTGTAATGAATAGACTCTGTTGGTATGCCCTTGCAGCGTGTGCAGACAGGTCTCGGTCTCTGGATCCCACACTTTGACCATAAAGTCATATGCACCACTTACAACCCTTCTGCCATCATACTGAACGCATCGAACTGCAGCTACGTGGCCCATCAGAACATGTAAACACTGGCCCGTCTCTATGTCCCAAACTCTCAGTGTAGCATCTCGAGAACCACTGACCACTCTGGAGGAACAAGAAAACCCCTCCTATATTTAGTGTTGGAAATAAAAGCATTAAAACAATATAAATCAGTTCTAAGTTTTCATCTGGGATGACTAGACAGCATTTGTCCACTAGGCACCGAAGATCTGGTTTGGTATGACATTTTATTAGGGATGCAAATGACTCAAGTGTGTTTCTTCCTCGCCCTTCTCGTCTCTCCAGGATCTATTTGATATAATTAGCAATCTCTATTTAAAAAGCACTTGAGTCCCGAACAGCAAAATGATGCCATGAGAAACTACGTGGACTACTGTATCCACCCATAAAGCTTATGAATATGCCGAGTTCAAATTAGCACTTTAAGCATCCTGCTTAAATGACTGAATTAACTAATTATAACAATTAAAGAAGATCTTTAGAAGTTATACTTTTAGCAAAGGAACGATTATTCTGCTTGTTTTTTTTCTCAGTTTATACTTTTTAAAGCCTTTTTAGGCAAGCACAGAAGTGAGAAGGAATTAATATTAGTGGCACAGATAAAGAAAAACCTCCACATTCTTCAAAAAAGAAATGTAACCAACGGGCACTTGGACAACAGCACCATACCACAGCCACGTAAAGTAGCTCTGCCAATGTTCCTTGAATCAAGAATTTCTACTGCAGAAATCATGATACAGTAAGTTAAAATTTTAATAAAGTACCACACCAACAATGCATAAGTCACTCTGCAAAATGAGAAAATCTGTAACATTTACAAAAAGCCAAGAATAAATTATTCAGTGTGGTAGACTGGATCAGGCTGTAACGAAGAATGATTTTTGGGATAAGGTAAAAGACTGCTTTATAAAGTTCCTGACTCTCTTAGTTTCTGTTCTTTAGTTAATACTTGCGTGCTTTTGCTTCTATTAATAATCTCCTCCCTTAGTCAACTGATGTACTTTAGTTTGGATGCTCCGCCTGTTCCGTATTTCACTCAGCGTCTGATCAGACACCCGAATTTAACAAGTGTTTGTGTGAACAGAGTGCAGATCAGAAGCCAGACCGTGGCTGTAGCTTTGGACAGAGGCTTACCTCTTCTCGTGCAGATGCATGCAGCGCACCGTGGAGGTGTGTCCATACAAAGTATGTATGCATTCGCCAGTCTCAGCATTCCAGACTTTCAAAGTCCGGTCTGTAGATCCACTGATGATGATGTTGTCCCTCATCTGTGATGACCAGACTCCACCTGTATGTCCAACTAATGTTCTCAAGCACTGAAAAGAAATGTATGGCTCAGTTACTGTTTTGACAGACTGTAACACAAGTTTTAGAAATAGTAATCAAGGAGGTAACAGTAGCGTGTCATAGCAAGAGCCAGAAGGCTCCTGGGGATTGCTCTGCTCTTGTACTGAAAATTTACATCTGCTAGAAAATGACCATGAAGTTCCTCTCTCCACTGCAGGTACTTGGACTGTAAGGAACTTTCCCTATAATCTTGCTTTTGCTAGACTATCTTTGTTCTAGAAGATGCATTTTGTAGCCTTGAGTCTTCATCTTGGCAGTTTTTCTGAGTCACTGCAGGTTTCCAATATGTTTCTGAAGCATAAACGTTAGAACTGGAGAGAGCATTCACTTAGTAGTTTTACCACCAATCTATAAACTATTCTCTTACTTAATGTTTCTGCTTATTTATCCAAGAAACAGCACATTCTGTAAGCTACAGCTACAGCATCAACACTGCGAAATCATGTTTCCAACCATCTACAGACATCACTGTTGCCCAGGAGAGAATCCCACGTTACACACACATGGCTGGCCTTCTTTGGTACTAGCTGTGTGACGTGATTTGTCACCATGTAGGAAGAGTGATTGCTCACGCTTTCTTCTATAAAATCTCACCCACTCTGGAACATTGTTTTGTCTCCATCTCTGTCTGTATTCCTTACAAGTCACGACTGTATATGCATTTTCATCAAGCAGCAGTAAGTGCTAATTAGTACAGACAAGAACAGATCCTTGCAAGACCCCTCTAGAAAGATACTCCATACAGATTCTGCATTTACATTAATAACCTGATCTTGCTAATTACCCATTTTCTAACCCATTTAAATATGTGCCATGTTGATTTTTGCACTGCTCTGTTTTCTTTAGTTGTGTCATGGGATACTGTCTTGCAGTGCAGACAGCCATCTACTTCAGCACTATTATTTTTATCAGGCCAACCTCTACCTGCATCAGCAGAGAGGTCAAGACAGTCGGCTGATCTCTTTTTCTGTAATCTAATGCTAACTGGAATTAACATCCGTGGCCCTTCTCCATTAATGACTCCTTTTTACGTAGTCTAATTTTTTTTTTATCTGAGATAAGGTATCCGAAAAACCCAGTCTTCCAGTTTACTCAGTTTAAATATTGATACATTTTAGCTTCCTTCTGTTGGGAAAAAAACACACCTATTTTACCCCACAGGTAACTTTAGAAACCAATCACAGAGTCTGAACCAGCTGTAATAAAATATTCCCCAGCTTTGGTGGTTGTTTTTAATGCCCTTTCAAATTTCTGCTGAAATATTCTATCATTGCTGCATGCTGGATTTCCATCATATGAATTTTCTTCAAACATAAGTACTTATTCTGCATCAGCAATCAACAGTACACTAATTTCTACTGTAATATCCTTTCTAACAAACATCCTTACATTTCTGCTGTACTTACCTTTCCAGTTCTTCTACCAGTTTTCTGCAATTTCTGCTTCCTAATTCATGCCTAGCAGTTCCATCTTTTTAATTTCATAACTGCTTTTCACTTTTACAGCTCTCCAACTTTTTCAAGTAAGTTTCCACTGATTTGTTCATATTTCAAGAAATCATCCTTGTAAAGCAGTAAGAACACAGAATCCTTATTCTGGGCTTTACATCTGTCAAGGGGATTGTTTAGCCATGTTCATTTGCACAGATCAACCCCTAGGGTTCTTTTCATTTTATTAATTCTTCACTACCAGTAAGCATAAGGGCCAATACAGCCCTCTTTCACATACAGTATTTACCTCTAAGGTTTAGGGTAAATAGTCGCATTGGAATCTGAAATTATTTTCACACAAATTACTGAACATCAATTGGTAAGTTGTGCTATCACAATCAATTTCATACATTTAAAAGAACATTTTGCTTCTGAGAGGCCTGTATACAGAAAGGAAGTATTTTTCATCTCAGTTTAGCCTGCCTCTTCAGGTATAATATGAAAAATTTACCATGGGTTCCTTCATTAGACAGTTTGTTGCAGGAAAGCTAGGAGAGGTAGGGAGAGGCTGCCTATTGCTTTGGATTTTATTCTTTTCCACTGTAGTATTTATGACCTTGTCAAGGCATTATTAGGCATGCAGGGGCAAATCCTTTACACGTTCAACTTGAACATTATCAAGTTAATCTCAAAAACTGTCCTGTGTTCAAATAATTATATTGTTAAAATAATACCAAGTCTATACGATACTAGTCTAGATGGAAAAAATACTACTGCTCTGTGGCCTTTCCTATAGCTATATGGAACTGTTTGCTGAGCAGCTGTGATGTTCTGACATGAGTGAAATGCTCAGCACTGTCTTTTTGATTGCACATATTGTTTTGCTTCTCTAAGCCAAAATTAAATTATTGAAGCTTATTAAATTCCTGCCTGAGCTGGATCTAATTTAATAGGAAATATTTAAACCTAAAGCAAGTTACACTTTTTTTTTTTTCCTGTGGCTCAGCAGTGTAGCAGCTTAGAATAAAAAACAAACTGCATTGGAAAACAGAGCCAGTAAAATCAACACACCATTTCAATAACTTAAAAGCAACAGAAAGAACGATAGAAGACAAGTCAGATCTAGAGGAAAAAACGAGACTAAATTAAGCTTTAAGGAAGATAAAGCAACATATCTGTCCAAATTCTTTAGAATCCATGTCACAAATGACTCCACGAGAATAGAAGAATTGCCAAGAGAACAAGGATATATGCCAACAGTAGCATGAGCAGCATTGTAATTTCACATCAAGGTGACTTTTTTGAACCAGTCTCTGTGCAGGAGAAGATGACCCAAATGTCTACCATTCGCCTTCCCGACTCTTTCATCAGGCAGCCCCAGACACCACTGTGGGTGTGGCCGGGCAAAACCGTGGTGTTTTCAACCCGTCTCCCAGCACTAACTGGCAGCCCTTGTCCTAAGAAATCCACGCACGCCCTCCGCTTACCTTGCCGGTAACTGCTGACCACACCTTCAGTGTATTGTCATCAGAGCCGCTCACTATCCGGTTCCCGCAGAACTGCAGGCATGTGATCACGTGATCGTCATGGCCTTTGAGCACCTGCCAGCGACGAACACAGAAACGTGAGCTCACAGCCAAACTCAGGAGATCAGAAATGAGCAGGAGAAGCACAGTGCCATTCTGATTCACAAATTAAAAAATGCTAGAGTTGCTCCGAAAATAATTCGGCCTCTTAATCCTGTGTGTCAAGTCTCATTTACTGCCAGCTGGGACCAAAGAAGGTATTTTCCTTATTCCGTGGAATAATGCTGCACTGCTTGTCAAGTGTACTGTGGGATTTTAAACCTCCTACAAGTACCAGGATAAACGAGTAATGAAAGTTGGAAAAATTAGTTGCTGGACATTGCTCAATTCTTCTGCAGTTATTCCCTCTCTTTATTTTTTAATTCTTTTCTTTTCCCCCCTTGGACTTCCTCCTTTAAGATAAGTTTTGAGCTTTACCAATCTTGAACAAAAATGATAGCATTATATTATTTCCTGCATAATTGTATTTCTATGGTCAAGATCAAACATGCCTATTTTTTTCCTTTCTAACCAAACACTGTCATTATTAAATGTGAAGCTGCACTGAAGTAAAAAACTATAAACCATAAACTAAACTAAGTACAAAAAAAAAAGCAATCATTTAAAGGCTAGAAATGTGGACTGGAATAGTACCCTGCAGAAGCAGAATCTTCAATCTGTGACTTGAGAAAAACTGCAATTCAGTATATTTTACTAAAATGTGGCACAGTTATCAGAATACGGAGAATGAGAAGGAACAAGGAATGGCCTTATTTAGGATATTTGAGCATTTCGCAAGATGTTCACTGAAATGAAATGGGCATTTGGCTAATGCCCGAGGCTGTAATTTTAATAATAATTCCAAGATAAGTTGATGTGGCATATCGAGGCAAGAAGCAGAGCCATGCTGCAGACATACATGAGTCATGGCCAAATAAGCAGCAGGACCTATCCATAGGTTTGTCACAAGAATCTTTTTGTTCTTACTGTTTTGTTGTACAGAAATCAAGACAAGGAAATTGGCTAAAGGATATGAATATGTTTTTTTTTTCATGGTTCTGACTGCTAGCTCAATACTAGGTTTGATTAGACAGCTGTTTATTTTAAAATGGGCTGTAGCTATTGCTTCGTATCTTTCTATCGGAAAAGCCATAATGAGAATATGAAATCAATATCATTAAATATTTCAATGTTCAAAAAAAATCTTAACATGGAATAAAATTACCGTCTCCTGTTGCTCAATTTATAAGAATAGCTATAAATAAAGCATGAAATGATCACAGAATAGTTGTGGGATATTTTTGTGTTGGTAAGTGGCCCACAACTGCGTGTGTTTGATTTTAAATATAAGTATTTCCAATCAAGTCTGTGGGATTATCTCCCTCGCTAAGACTGGCACATGCACAGCCATTCACCACATTCTACAGAATTTTTTAAAACAGCAGCAAAAGAGTTTTGCTGCATAAACCCTTACATTTTGATTTGCTAACATAGCGCTCAGAAATTAATGTAAAAACATGGTAAGCTAACATGCAAATGACTGCCTTTCTGTAACGATGCGCTGCTTTTTGTGCATGGCTAGTTCAACTTGTCTGAAGGAAAAAAATAACCCGAGTGGATCCTGCTTAGTTCATGGCACCGTGCGCACAGCCCAGCAACTCACCTTAGGCGATTTAAGTTCTCCTCGCCGCCAGTTGGTATCAATTCTGTGTTGTCGAATGTACGCGCTCTTCCACGGACTGTGTATAAAGCCTGGTTTAATTACTTTCCTCCTTTTGATATGTAATGGTTCGTCAATCCCTAAAATGGATTTAAAGGAAAGAAAAAAAAGAAAAAAAAAAAAAAAGGGGGCGGTGGCAGGAGGGAGTGATGAGTCCACCCCCAATAAAACAGCTTTTCTCTGTCCTCAACCTTACAGTGATCTCTGAAATTAAATGCAGCATCAACGTAACAACCTCCTGACAGAGAATTCTGCTCATCTTCTCCATGCCAGTATTTGCTTTTCGTGTCAGTGACCCCACCCTGCTCCTCAGCTCTCTGTACTACCATCTTTCTTGCCTTCCAAGCATAATCATTACTGTAATCATGTGGTTGAAAATGCTCATTTTCATCACTCCCTGCCAGCAATCTACTTGCTTGGTCTCGGATCCCTTATTCTGAGGAAATGTAGCAGAATATTGCCTTTTCACCTGACTATCATCTACAACCATTCATACTCCCATTCTGAAGCCCTTCAAAAAATCCTCCTCTCTGGTTGTGCATCTTCATTACCTTTAAGTACCCCGTGACTCTTGACCTCTTCATTTGTTATTTTCAAAAAGCTGTCCTCGCCTGGCTTCGGTTTAGGTAGACTTGCACCCTGTCTGAATTGACATTTAAGAGGTAGTGCTTCATTTCATATTTCTTATTGCATTTTGTGTCTTTTTCTGGCCAATTCTCTTTCCCACCTATCCATCTTTTCTACATAATTCTCTTTCTCCACTGCATCTCTCTACTAGCCTGACCCATGACTGTTGCCAGTACATGGATTTCACTGTTCTGCTTTTAGCCCCCTTTCCTGTGTTTCCATCTGAAAATTTTGAATTAAGCGAGCTTTCATGTTACTGTGCATCTCACCAGGTCTGAATAGTCTACAATCCCCTTTAAACAGTGCTCTTATGCCTGGACAGATTATTTTTTACTTCTCAGCTCACAAACGTAGACTTAACACCCCTCACTGTTTTCCTTTTTCCTCATTCTATCCTCTCAATGCATTTTTCACTGAAATTTCTGAGAATCTTTAGATAAGATTTATGAGGTTAGACAGCTGAATTCCATTGCAGAAGAACAACTCATTATTTAAGGGCCTTTAAAAATAGCCAACTACATTCATACTGTCATCATTTTTAAAGCCTCTGCGCAGACCTCTCCCCACATTCTTGTCTCGGTGCTGAGGCAGACTGGACAGTACCAGCGTTTGCCTGTGTCCAGTAAGGGCACTGCTCTCAGAGCTGCATGCACGTGCTTGGTCTCCCAGACTGCTTAGCCATGTATTTCTGCTTAACAAGTGTACATTTTTCTTATTTTCATGCAGGTGCTTATTTCCCTGGGAGTCTTTTATTGCCCATTCGTAGTACTGCTGAACCACTCTATCTTCCTGACTGGGCAGGAGGCAGCGAATCAACAGGACTTAAGGAATGCATCCCCTTCTCTGAGCAATCCATTCCCACCTTCTCCTACACTATGAAATTTCTGTTAGCTTTCCCACAACTAACATGAAATCACAGTCTTGTACACAACCACTGCAGCTTTTCCTCCTGCAAGGCCAATGCTCATCTCAGCTCTTATTTGCTTTGGTTGTATTTTGAATAAAAACTATCCTTAACCAGGAAAAATCAGCGTATTTTAAAACCCATCTATGTGTTATACCTTATGCACATTATGTTCAAGCTTAAGTAGTCTAGTTTCATTTCCAGTACTCCACAGATTACTTCTGCTTCCTACTTTTAACAAAGATATGCACCACGTAGCTCAAAGCATCTCTAGCAGTAAATTTAAAGTCACTCAAATTCCCTTCATAAAACTTTAAGCTCATTATATAAACGAGCTGCACTTTTTGACAGCAACACTTTGACCATTACATTCATCTTTTTGCTCAGCCTTACCTTCCTCTTTGCATTTCTCTCTCCAGAGAAGATTATCTTCAGCCAGAATCCTCCAATAACGGCACGTCTGAGCTGCCTGCAGAAGGTCCCTGGGTTCCAGGAATGACAGCACGTACAGCGCCAGCTGTAAGAAAAGGAAGGGAGGTTTCTAAATTGCTTTTGAAAGGAAAAGTGAAGTAACTCCAAGCATTATCACACATCAGAGGCTGAAATACAGAAAATTGAAACAATGAATTATTAAATGATCTCAGAAACTTAGCAGAGCTACAGCTTGTTCCAGTGGGCACTTGAGAAGTACAGTAATCTTCTTAAATAACTAAATCCACACAGATCACATCAAAAATGTATATTATTTGCAAGAGACTAGATGTCAGCTGAAATCACTGGCTATTATGCTTTTTTAAATGTCATCCGTATTACTTTGAACCACTGCCAGATATACTGAAATAATTGTGCCTGTGATATTTTATCTAATAAAAGTTGTTCTGAGAGTTTAACCAGAAAATACCACCACACTCACTATGTGAACAAATTAAGGATGCCGAGATGGAAAAACATCACACCGTAAGCTCAAACAGAGAAAATGTAAATGCTACTTGGCCTCAAGTTCAAAAGTACTCTGCAGCTGCAGAAAATCCAGTAATCACATCGCTCAAGTTCTAATTAGGATGCGAGCATACACCTAAGTGCTGCTACAGGGAGTTTGATGCACTTGGATGCAAAAGGACTAAAATATGTAACTGGTATTACACACTGCATTTGTTACCAGGAAAAAAAAAAACACCAACAAACAAGGGAAATCCCAGTATGTTGCATAAGGTGAACTGAAGCTGAACTTCACTTTTCTGTGTGACAATGTTAAATGTTACTGGTGGAGCTCAGATCTCAGCTGAGTTGAGCGAAGCCACATAATGACCACAATAAGTCCCCCAAAATTCCAGAAATATCTTCAGATGGCCTGGAGCTTTAAACAGAGGCATCTAAAACACAAACCAAAATACGGTGATGGATATCCTCAAGGGTATCCTGGATGAATGACTACAGCTTTTCTACTGAACAGCATCAATGCATTTCTCCAGTCATGGAAAATGAAAATAGAAGAGGCAGGAAAGTGGCTTCCATGACTAAAGTCTCCACGGAAAGAACAACATTGATAAAAAGTGACGCACAGAACTACTTACATTTAGAAATACTGGGGTCTTTGTCAATACTAGGATGCAAAAGTTGTCAGGAAAATCAGATCATCCACATTTACTGCTGCTTGACATCTCTTTTTGTGCTTAGCATTTTTGTATTTAATTTTTAACTGGAGTTATGTTGCATATAAATAGAATCTGCCTTTCAAAGAAGCACAGACTGAAATTCACTAAGGAAGTTGTAACTGTAGGCTGTTGACCTCAGCAGATTTTTAACCTTATTATGTGAGAAACGTTTACTTGTATTAATCTAGCTCAGCCACTAACTGCGCAGGAAATAAACATTCAGCATGTCAGGCCTCTTGGCATTCTGATTGCGATTACACACCTTGTGGCCAAGTCATCACCTGCAGCTCACACTGAGCATGTATGACTCCACATTTGCTGGATACGCGCCTTAACTTGCACAGTAGATCCCACAAGCATCCCAGGCTATAAAGCTGAGGAACGATTGTTCTGTCCCTGCTCGTTTGTGGAGTCAGAATTTAATGTTTGCTGTAAGGCTCCCTGACACAAAAACAACAACTGTGCTTGTGTCCTTTTCGACTTTGTGTTAATTCCTGATATGGAACATTATTTACGACACGTTTCCTAAGACACATCAGATAGACGGCCTTGCACGCAGCTAGGCTCAAAACATGAAACAGATCCTTTCCTTTTTTGTTAGATGCTCCTTAACTGACAGAAGATTTTGTTTAAATATCACTTGTCCTATCTACATGGGTATGGACATTTGCTAAGATAGTGTTAATTAAAATCTGTGAGCCAACTGATTTTAAAACAGCTTACATATGGGTGACATTTATTTTAGACTATATTTGGCTAAATAGTCATCAAGGGTCAACACAGCTCACAGTTGACTTTAGGATTAGCAGCGTAAAAAAGATGGAGGCCCTTTGTCTCAGTTCGTGGAGTTAGCTGTGAGACAGCTTCAGGTAGCAGAGAGCTGACCTTGACTGAGGCCTGCTCCCTTCTGCAGCACTAACAATACCCAACCACACGCCGAATCTCGCTTTCTCTCCTAATGTACCATGGCACCAATACTGCTTCTTTGGCTGATTTTAGCAGCACTCCTTATCTGCTGATTTTGAGACTTGACTTTCACAAACAAATAATTTCAATAATTATTTCTAATTGCTCTGTAAGAAACAAATATTCATTTCAGATTAATTGTTTGACTGCAGGTTTCCTCAGGAGGAAGGCAAACATTTGGTTATTCAGATATTAAGTTACTGTCTTTCTATTGCTGAAAACATTTTTGAAGGAGAGGCCTCCTGCCCAAATCGGCTTCATATTCTGATTAGGTAATAAAATCACTGCAGTACATACAATCCTGGAGCTACCTATAGATGTTAATGCAGAGTGACAGCTCAAGAGAGCATGCTTTCACAGGATGCTGGCACTGGTAGGGAAGCCTGCTTACAGAATTACTGACCCTATTAAATTATTCTTCTCCCCAGACTTACTCATCACCCCCCGCTGAAGCCAGTAGCAGGTGACAGAGTCATTGAACAGATCTGACTTAAACAATCTTCAAAAATGGAGAGGAGATGGAGTTGGCTTCATGGAGAATTTTTGGTTAATTTTGGTGACGGCAACTGGGGGTTAGAAGGCAAAAATTGTTTAAGCCAGCTTCCAGGGCCAAGTCAGCCTTTCTGGTAAGCACTTGACTATTTTACAGTTTCAAGAAGCAAGAATGACCACTAAAAATAAATTAAACACAAGTATCTTGCAGTGGAGTCAAGTAACAAACAAGAGATAAGGAACATAGATATTTAGCTGTTTATTTTACAGCTAAATAGCATATCCTTTCTGTGAAGAAATGGCTAAAACTGAAATAACAGCAATATCATTAATTACAGTGTAACTACGTCAACGACTTCAGTCAGTCTGGGCACTAAGTCTTGCAAAGAAAGACAATTAATCTGCGACCTACTGTGATAAATTAGTGCATTTCCAGATGCAACAGGTGCAGAAGTAACAAAATGCCCTCTGTTGTCTTGAAATCTAACCTCTTGATTCCTTCCTCAGCCTCTGCTCTAAGGCCGCTTTGGGCAGACTCTTTACAAACACTGCACCACCACACTGCACCACCACAGAGGTCCTGTTAAACTTTCCTCTTTCCCCAGTGTCCTCTACATACGTGAACAAGGCTACCACAGAGTGCTTTCCACATGCTTATGTCACGTGTTCTAAGTTAACATTCATCACGTAAGGTGCTTCCAATGCTTACAAATGCTAACCATAAAACCCGAGAGAAGGCTGTGATATTTCCTAGTCCATGAAGATGCGATGGAAAGAAGGGTCACGCACATCTAAGTTTTTCAAAAATAGAACATGATCAGAAAGAACGACAAGAACAGGAGATACAGAACTATCTTCACAGAAAATAAGAGCACACTAACCACAGTAACCAAACACCAGCTCCAGAATATCTATGAAGAACTTGTTTTCATGAAGAACTTGTTTTCAAATCTGTCAGTAAACAAAGACATACGAACATCAACCCTCATGCAAATTTTCACGTGGCAAACTCAGCACACAGCAGATATGGCAAAAGAAGATGCACTTTCTCCTCTCTCCAGACAGGAAAACAACTTCCCATTCACTAAAATCAATTAATATCAGAAGTATAATTTCCAAAAGTACTAAAATGCATTTAACAGCTGTATTACAGTGGCTTGGTACTCTTTCATCTCAAACCCCACGTTCTAGTTGTGAGAATACCAAGAATTACTCTTCTACAGACAACATTTACTTACTTACACAAGCTGAAAATCACACACACTCAAATCTAAGTCTTAGCTTCTCTTTAACCTGATACAACATGATCTGATTTGCAGAAAAGGATTTACTGCAATATATCCAGTTAATCAGGGCTTGGCTTTATCCTTAGCAAGAAGGGCTTTCTGAGCTTACTTTTGGTGGGGTTTATTGATGCAGACTTCAGGACTTAGTTTGTTTAGAATAAATTATAAAAAATAAGGTTCACCAAAAAAGCACACTACTTAAAGCATTAAATAGTAACACTTATACTTCCAGAATACCGCGCAGAAAGGTCATGCAGCTGGAGGGAATTTTTTTGTGTGCACTCTGAAAGAACTAGTTCTCAGTGTAAAAATAAAGTCAGCCCAATTAAGATACAGAGATACCTGAAAGCTCCTGGGATTTTAAGGAGTCATCCATATTTCCAGGTATCAGAATTGCAACCAAAACACAAAGGTGTGTTACTGTAAACTAATGGTTACTATGTTACAGCAGTAGGTCAACTCAGAGACCTCTTTAAAATCAGTTTATGCCATTATGGTGGAAAAAAAATGAATGCCACAATGAGCAAGGAAGTATTTAAAAGGTGGCGACTTGAACCCGTATTTCTCACCTCTTTTGGGAGCAAGGAAATGAAGTCTCTTTGAAACTGGGGTTCTATCACTTGCATCATGTGTTTCACTTGTGTTGGTTCACAACTGTCAATGAGTTCATCTAAAGCAAGTAATTTCTCTGGTCCACTCCAGCTCTGCAAGAAAAAACAAAACCAAAATCTCAGTCTGTATTAGTAAACATCTTTGCTTTGCCGAAAATGCAAGTTAGGTTTCCTTGTCGACCTATGTACAAGCATATTAAAAGGCAGCAAGAGAAACGCTCATGTAAATTACACAAAAATGAGAATTTAATCAACACAAAATATTCAAAATTACTACACTGATTCTTAAGCTAAGAAAGAATTTGTTTTACACACACATACAGATTAGCAATTAAACACATAATAATATTTAATAATAATAATTAAAACAATTAAGCTTCTTTTGAAGTTGATGAAATTTATGCACATATTACTGACAACAAAGGGGGTGAAACAAAATTTGCTTTTTTTCTCCATTGTACATTCAAGTGAGGTAACTTTTAACCTTGATGCATCATCTGATAGACCAAAGACCTGAAGCTGAATGAGAAGAAAGGAAAGGAACTTTCTCCAGAAATATACTGCCTGCTTGTTACTATGGTATGTCCCTGTGTGACAATGCTGTATTTCAGAATCCTGGCTATAAAGCAACACATATTTGTAGATATCAATTTACACTTGAATAAACAGGGAATTTTGGCTGGTAATTTTCTTACTTCACATTTTGACTAATGGGCACCATAAAATCTGAAGATTTTAATAAGGCGCTCATCTGAGAGCATAGCAGATTAATAGCATCGTTTGTAGAAAAAAAAATAGTAACTGAATATACTGCATGTCTGAAAAGCATGCCTCAAACTCATCTATGCTCATCATAGAGTTTAGAGTTGTTATGTGAAAATAATTTAAGGAAAAAAATCATTTCTACAGGGAAAAAAAAAACCAACAGCCACTGCTAACTGATTTAGCAACAGAATTAGAGCATGAACAAAGCCTCAGAGAGGAGAAAAAATGAGACATCAGTTTTTGAGAGCAAATTCACATTCTTCAATGTCTTCTAGAGTGACATCTACAAGTAAATTGACGCATGGAAATTATATTGCAGTTATGGTAAGAGGCTAGCTGAAATTTTAAAACAATATAGGGCAAGATACCTCAGAATTAAGATTTCTGCTCAAATCTGCCATGTATCTAAGGGCTCTTATTGCTCACACAAATGCCTGTTCTCTTGAACTAACAATTAACTCTGGCCTCTGCAATACAAAACTTGTGCAAAGTTTCTTTCAATAGCAACATCTGCTCCACAGAAGAGTTCTCCATACATCGTGCACTGAAGAGCTGTTTATCTCACCAACTTTCCAACTGTTTGTTGCAGCATCCCCAAGTTTAGCAGCCTTTAGGTTCAAACAGTTGAAATCCTTCATCTTAGCTGCCGACTGTGTTTGAATTTAGGAGAATTAGAAGAAAAAAGGAAAAACAATACCCGTGCTACTTTCTCACACTGTAAGTTTCCAAGGTCAGCCTACTCTTAATTTATAAGCAGCTATAATAAATTAAGACAAATCAACCTGAATACCGTTGCACGTCGCTGTGGCAAGCATGGATGACAGTTGTGAAGACATTAATAATTTCTCTGTGCACTATCTTAATCTGTAATTCTCCTGAGTTTCTATTTTTAAAATGCAATGCAGAGCTGATCAGAAAAGAGAACAGAGAAAATACAAGAAGGGGAAAGAGACGCTAATGAATACAAGCAGCATCCACTTTCATCTGTCCAGTCATCGTTACAGGGTGGCTGCAGGCAGCTACCTAAGGCTGCTCTTGAGCTGTCAGCTGCTAAAATTGTTTTCTCTGGGACACTGTCCCCTTAGTCTGTCACATAACCAAAGAGACCCCCAGCTACTGTCAGTAAGGGGTCTCTAAGGGAAGTTTGGCATGGAAGGATTTGATGGAGTAAGCGTGCCAGATGAATGCAGACGCTTCTGATAACGACGGCAGGATTAAGAAATTGGCCTTTCTGGACCCCAAAGCTTGATCTGTTTGTACAGAACAGCACAAAACTGCACTGAGCAGAGAACAGGGAAAAAAAAAAAAGTTTGTAGCTTTGATGAGGAAAGATGGATGGAAAAAAACAAGCAAACAAAAAAAAAAAACCAAGACAAATAAATGGGCACCAAACATTCTGCAAAATTTCAAACGTTTTAGATGGATCTCTGAAGAGATCCAAGATACCTGTGTAGCATCCAGACACCTTGGACTTCTACCAGGTGATCCCCTTTCAGATTGAAGATCTTTCTAAAGAATATACATTATCTTTAAAATGCATTTGTTTAATTCCTTCATGTACTGCTGGGGCAGGGACGGCTGATCCCAGGGAGCTGAGAACTTGAGGTTCCCAAACAAGGAGTCCCATCTTTTCCTCAGGTCCCCAGGAGGCCCTGTTGCTTCAGCCCCTGCCTTCTGACTGCTCATGCCATCCCTCATTCAGCACGCAGCTACTGCAGCCACAGCACGGCCTACCTAAAAAATGGCCCTTCAGCTCCCCTGTGCTCTTGTGTGTAATCCTCTTTCCTGTCTTTATCAGGCATGCAAAACAACTTGATATCAACATAAAGATCTCTGCTGCTCCCACAACTTCCACCTCCTCCCGCCCGTCTGACTCGCGACTCATCCTTTCACCATCTCCTCCTGTTTCTGTGCCTCTGCTGTGAGCTATGCTCTTCTGTCACATAGCCCCAACCTATTAAACTCCAGTTTGCACCATTACGGTTTGCAGCAATTAGCTCTTTCTTCTACTACAGGTAACTTAAGGACGCCTATTTTAAACATGTTACGCTGCAGTACAATCTCAGAGTGCTATTCTTTGTGACTGCGCTCTGCTAACGGAGGTGTGCTGTTTCATGCAGACTTGCAGAAAGGGTTGTTTGGCATCCTGCTGCCACTCAGCTCAGGCTAGTTACTGAGCTCCTGCCAGCTCAAAGGTGATCCCAGCCTTGGTACACAGAGCACGTGAGCAAAATCCCCTGCAGGAAAGGCCATACCAGCGAGCGGCCTGTCACAACAGGGGTTCCGGGAGCAAGGGGTGACTGAAGCTGAGCCAGGCTGAAGGTTCCCCCAGACGCGCCTGCTCCTGGAGGAGAAGTGACAGCTGTGTCCCTGCTGCAGGCTGGCAGTGGCTTCACCCAGAGCTTGTTCCAAAGGGAGCGTAGCTTACATGTGCCAGAACTGCTCTGCCATCTGAGCCAAAGGAGTATGAGCAGGGACGACCAGGGCATTGGCTGCAATCCCCACTGCTGCTCCCAACCAAACTGGTATGGGTGAAACAGCCCAAAGCAGCAAAGTGCTACAGCGTGGGTCCTTCCCATTCTGCACATCGACACTGAGACCTTGAACTTGTAACCATAAAGGAGAAGATGCCGTAATGCTGGCGATGATATCATCTCCACTGCCTGCATCATGTAAGAGGTGGGCTACTCGGCCCCATGCATCTATGTATTCACAAGTGGCTCTGGAAGAGTACAAAGTGAAGAATGTAAGGAAATTGAATTGCAGTGGCTCAGCCAACTCTTCACATGAAGGAAAGAAACAGTATTCTTGCCAGCCAACAATGGCTAGAGGATTTGGGCACTATTTAAACCACGGAGAAAGCAATGTTTCCAATCTGAGGCAGAATAATAGCCTTCACTAGTTACTTAAAACCACTGCCTGTACTTACTGCCTTTGGAACAACTGTGACATTGCTACGAATGCCCCGAGATATCTCCAGAAAATTCAAATTTTTGATCAAGTTACCTAACACTGTAAGTATGCAAAGCAGGAATAATGAAGAGAGAAAAACTGAATTTAAGATGTAAAGCAGTACTGTTGCTGACTGAATTTAGCAAGCAGTTGATCTTTTTCCCTACCGCAAGCAACTTGGTGACTTAAAGATATTTCCTGTTCCAAATACAATAAAAACAAGCTCACTGTAAGAGAAGAAACCTTATAATATGTTTGGTCACTGAGTTTTTAAAAATCCTGTAGCAGACATTAAAAAGTCCTGAAGCGAAGAGTCAGTACAAAACAGAAAAATAAATGGGTCTTTAAGAAATTAAATGGCTCAAACCTATCACAATGCTCTTCTGCTTCTGTTTCCAGACTAATATTTCACTGAAATCAATATACATCTGCATTTTTAAAGGGAAAGTGCAATACACTTCCAACTGTTTCTCCTTTCTGCATTAGTTTTTGTCATTTTCAAAATGAAGCACCTAGATCAGCTACAAAACGTAAGAGCAGAAGTAATGTATAAAAATAAATTTTAAAACCTACAAACTTAGAGGACATCTTGTTTTCTCAGTATTTGAATTCTTTTGCTTTTAAATTTGACCCCTCTACACTCCTTCCCCAAAGAAGTAAATAAAAGAGAGGATCTGAATGGCAACGTACAGGCCAGGGACCTCCAAGTAACTGAGAATCTCTGCTTACTTCTGGTTTCCAGGCCAAAGTTTGGTTCTTCCTTGAAACAGGACATACGTCCAGCTAATGTGCCCCTGGAAACTACAGTTTAAAATTAATTGGGAATATATTTTCACATAAAATATGATAGGGCTATTAAACAGGCATTGGAGGCATAAAGTACCTAAAGAAGCGAGGCCTCCCATTTCTGTTTCTGAACCGTAAAAGCCTGGCATTGCAAGAACAATGCTACATGTGCCATTTGATTCTTCTCTCTGGGCAGAGCTACCTCCCCTGACTGGGAGATTGTGCTTTCATCATTTCAACAGATAAGACTCACCTACTTCATACAATTCAAGAGAAAATTAAAAAAATGAGAAAATGGGTGTGCTTGGCACGCACGTGACTTTAAAGGATTTGGGTTGAAAGTAAAGGACTCCCTTTGTGAACGCAGCACAAACTATCAGTAAGAGCAGCTGCTATCTCTGAGTGCTACTAGATGATCCCTAGTTAGTAAAGAGAGGCCTCTTTCTCTCAAGAGTCCAGATCAGAACTTGGGAATTACAACAGACAGTAAGTATTTTCAAAAACCAAAAATATCTAATTATTTACTTAATGGAGAGCATCGTTCCTCCATTACGAAACCAAAAATAACAAGAAACCAATTACATGCAGACTTTCCATAGGCTTACAGACTTTTCATGATGCTGGCTAAACAGCAAGTAGCAGTGCTCCTACTGCCACGCATCATCCTGCTCTCAAACATTTCAGCTTTTCAGTGCTTTTTTAACAAGTCGCTACTGATAACTGTTGATCTTATCTGAGAAAATGCACACTACATCCTACACGTAAAATAGCTTTCCTTAGCTTAAAAGTTTTATCAGTGTATTAAAACACAACACAGAATTACATTAAGTATCATATCTACAAATTACCATTCAAATACGATCCTCAAGGGTTAAAAAGACACCTTTCTATGGACAGTCAGAACAAAAGAAAAAAAGACACACCATTATAATTACGTATGAGCATGAACGAACATCTTAATTCCAAACTTCCACTGTTTTATGCAGATCATAAACGTGTAAAAATAAAGAGGGAAAGGAGTTCTCCATTATTATTTTAATGTTCAGCCGTGACAGTGATTGAGATCAATGGTACTATGTGGCAGCATGAATCAAGCCCAAAGCACACTCCTGCCTGCAAAATCGTATGCTTGCTACTGTATCTACAACACTGTTGTTCTATCTTTGGAAACGTCTGTTATCATAATTGAAACTATGCCTGCATTAGTTACCTATTCCTTCTGAAAACATTTTTAGAAGTAACAGTTTATTAATCAAGATTGGAAGACGTAATATTTCCGTTTTTCAAATCAATGACTGGGAGTCATCCCTCCCTAAAAACTCATCGCACAGCTGCACAGCAGAGTTCTCTGATGCTCTCCTTGCCCTAAGAGCACCGCGCTGCCCCAAGGTGTGCCTGTGTTAATGCACACTGAATTGGCTCAGCTGCTCCCAGTATGGTGTCACCCAGGTGTCAGCTTCCACTGTGCAAGTGTCCCTTATACCACTGGGTTTTGGTTTCTCTGCTTTTTGGTCACATTAAGTTTTAGACATCGTTCAAGGCTGTTGGAAAGATACAGAAAGCCTCTTTTCACCCTGTTCTCAATGTACGCACGTGTACCAGCTGACACTGTGTTCAGTGCTCAAACATATAAAAAAATACACACTGAGTTTCCATTTAACCTATTTTTCCTAAACATTTCTTTCTATTCTTAGAAGATAGCAGACTTGGGATAATTTTAGTGCTATACCTACGCTGAGGCAAACCATGTGCTCCCGCTTGCCAGTCTCCCAGAGAAAATATCTCCAGTTAGCTTGAGGCCACGGAGGCAGCTGTAACATGCTGGACTGAATTTGCAGAAAATGTGAAAGCATCAAACAGTATGGACTATTTTATTAAGAAACCAAAGAAGGCAGTATTTTTTGTGAGTTTCTACAGTAACTAGCTGAAATGGGCAGCTGCATTTCCTTGAAGTTGATGTCCGTTTGTTTTTTCAACAGTACACAAAATCAATGCAGGAAACATTGTGGGATATACAGGGAGGAATGCCTTCACTGAAGCAGCATTTTGCTTCAGTCATGGAGGTAAGCTGCTTTCTTTAAGTGCGAGTTACCTGAAACATTTTCAGCCATTCCTGAAGGCCCGTGGGTGGCTGTACAGATGTAATGCGGCGGCGCTGCTGCCCCTGGCCGTTGGCTGCCCTCAGGTCCCCAAAAGTGGTCGGTGTGGCAGAGCATGGCACCAGCCCTGTGGTACTGGAATACAAAGTGAAAGTTGTGTGTAAAACATTGAGAAAAAAATTACAGTCTACAGCAGAAAAGCAAACCTAGTACAGAAGTTGCAGCTCTTACTGAAATTTTACTTAAAAAGCCTTAGACTTCCTGCAGTGACAACAACATGAAAACATTCTGCTGGTTGCCTAAGGCATCAGTTTCTCTGATGCCTTCTCATCCCTTGCTCCCAAAATTTTATTTCCACCGCTGCACTACTAAACTGCCAGGGCCAAAAAATGGCTGCTCCACCAACTGCCCACTATGTTATCGTAAGGATTCAGGGTCATATACTTCTTTTTTTCCTCTGGGCTGGGCTTTTTTCCTCACTGGGCTGACAGGAGTGTAGGGAGCCAGTTAAGAGTCTCATCTGCATGTAACATGCTACTGCTGCTTCATCAACAAACAGAAAACTATCGTTAGCTCTTAATATGTTCTGTTGACAGAGAGCTACAAGTATCAAACAATTCCACTGCCCTAGTTACTGAGTTGGCCTCTGAAGTACTCATTAGTGTTTTAAAGTTCGTGTGTTGATGGAGGACACAGCAACTAAAGGGGGGCTGAAGTGAAGGGGAGCCAAAGGTGCTCCCTGAATTAGTTTGTTTTTTTGCAGTCTGACATTAAAAAACAGCTCATTCATATGGGATGGGGTTTTATAAAAAAAAAAAAAAAGAGCTGGGATTAAGCTACTATTGTAGAAGTCTACTGTAATACAGCTGACTGAGTTATCTTTTTTTTTTTTCCTAACATAATGTAAAGTACTTTGTTCACAGAATGCCAACATTGTATTCCCCAGCAGGAAATCTGGAACTGTAGGATGGTGATTTCACAAACATTACAATTCTGAATGCAGTTGTGGGACTCCAAAAAAAATCCTGTTATTTATGATAAGCCCAACTCTTCAGCAGGTATGAGCTTCAGGGGTTTACTGACATTTCAGTGGCTACAATAATAGCTCCCAAAGATGCAGAGCAGGTTCATTTTCATATTTATCTCATCAAAATCTACACATTTTTCACTCTTCAGTCTTCCTTGTTCTGAAGGAGAATCATAGTGTGGTCTACCATTTACCCAATTAGGTAAAGAAAAAGAAAAGAATGATTTCAATAGCCTTTTTTTTTTTTTTTCTGCTAATCTTACTGAGTAATAACATAAAGATAATGTGATATAAAAAATACTGTTTCAGAGAACAGGGATCCTCTTAATGGCACTCGTTTACTGGCTTTACCTGGTATATGCAAACAAAGTTCATCAGACCTGCCAAGTTAAAGAGCGTCTGATCCCAGGGAAAATGAAAAAGCAGACACAAGAGCCACATTATTTGCCTAAACATTGTTACAGAAAATACAATTGAACAGTTTAAGAGAGGATAAGATGTTATTTAAGGATTCTTTTATGCCAATAATGACACAAAATCCAATCGATGACAATAGAAAATATCTTTCTAAAACAAAATCTCTATTTACAGCCTACTCGTTCTCATCACCTGTACAAGAGACAATGCCAAGGCCTATCATTTCAGCTCCAGAATAAGGCTCTTAGCTTTGGATTATGGTGTATCTGAACACTTACATAGCCTTGAGCCTGCCACTGAAGAACAGGTACACTTTAATTTCTCTGTGATAAACTGGTTCTCATTCAAAATCAGGTATTCAAAGCAAGACCTGAAAGTGTCTTTCCTCTGACCTGAGATTAAACCGCAAGATTTTTGGTCCTACTTTATTTTTTCTGTTTGCTTTCAACCACCTGAAAAGGCCAGCCGGGTTTCTGTGGAAGCTGAGTGAGTGCAGCATTTCCTTTAAATGCGACAGATACACGTGACAAAAAGCGTGCTTTCCTTGTTCCTGAACTGTTTGCTTTTACATGAGTGCAGAGAACGATGTGCCACATAAAGAACGGGTGGGTGAACAAAAGCACTTTGCTGTGAGAAGAACGGAAAAGCCTGGAGAAGCCACAGCTTGTGAGAGGTACAGACTGCAATACGTGCTCTTCTGGGCAACAAGGGACCATCTCCCTTTCTCTGCTGCAGTGTTTACGTATCAGAAAAGCAACTAGGGAACCTGTTTCCCCACACTGTCCTAACTTTTCCACTCAACACCTGGCTAATCTCTTAAAGGAAGAGATATAAAATACAGTTTACTTTTGAAAGATCTATCAGTTGTTGAATGCTACAATAGCATATTGTGCAAAAATAACGTCTCCAGACGCATTTAGGAAGAGAGCACAATGCTTGCAGGAGGGGAGATGCTTCTTACAGGGGAAAAAAATGCTTAACATGTAAATTGTGTAAATTCAAAACTAACGGGAAGCAGTGCAGCATGAGAGCACAATTGTTATGGCAACTACGTAGTAAGAGCTGCAGTTGTACCACGTGCATCCAGGGCCTCCTCTGCCAGCCCGCCTCTCCTGTTTAGGTCTGACTGGGGTGAGGGGCACACTGTGTGCTATGTGGCACTGGGCAGGAGCACAGCAGCACTCCAGAGCCCTCTGTAATTTCACATCATGGATAGCAAGCACACACGTGTTCCCACTAAGATCAGATGGTCTGCTCTGCCTACATAAATTTCCATTCTCTCATTCCCGTTGCCATAGCAAAGCGATACATTTGATCACAGTTTGTAATAGTCTTTAGGTTTATCATTATGTCCCTTTTTAACAGGCTGATTGATTTTATTCCCACGAATGCTTCGGCCCCTGAAAAGTCTCTAAGTAAACGGGCATGCTATATTTAGAATTAGACACAAACCTCAACCGAACAAATGTGCAAGTCTGGCTACTTCATTAGAACTCATCTTCAGTGTGGGTGATTTAAATTAGCTATGCAATACACAAACACTGATACCACCCTTCCTCTGCTCCGCAGTGCTTTAGCGTTAAGAGGAGCAATGACCCAGGCTTAGCGATTGCAAACATGGATACACCCAAGAATCGTGGAACCAGCGGTCTGTTACTGAAATTAATTACCTTGTGTATTCTGAGACTTTGCAGGGTTTCTTCCCCAGAGAGAAAGAACGGACCTCGGAGCCATGGTCCAACTTTCTCTTCATCTGCAAAGTGAAGAAAAAGAGTAACAAGAGGGGTTTAGCGACAGGACAGGTCGTACTTATGCATACTTCTGTAAAATTAATCAGCTTCTACTTGTACTTTAATAGTAGATTTCAACAAAGTTGACACTCAGAACATCAGTCAAAACAATGTTTTAAGTCTCTGGCTTTAGCTAACGATACTTGATACGTTTTTCTATAAGGTGCATGTATACGTAAATGCTCTCTGAGGTCCAAAACCCATTAGAATCACATTCCTTTAATTCCCACATTTCAAATGCTTAAAACTGTGTGTAACTCCACGTCGCTTTATTTACTGAGCTGGTCCCTCTCTGTTCTCCAGGGAGGGGAGGAGAAATCCTAAACCAACCCCTTTCCTTCTCTGTGCTCAGATTCGCTACTAAAAGTCACATGCAAATGGTTAAACTCTACCTAAGCTGTAAGCATTATAAAGCAAATATTCACTGTCAGGCCTAACTAAATTCAAATATGTGTTTTATTTCATCCACACCTTTATTTTAAAGTTGCAGTATGATAACATTCATGGAACTGCAGTAAAACCAACCCAGAGAGTAACAGACATTTTCACCAAAAGGGAAAGGATGAAAAGCAGTAAATCTTGCTCCTGAATGTCACCCTCAATTAAATCTGATCAAAACCAAATAATGAGCAGGGCAGCTGCTAACAGGGGAAGCCGGTCTGCAAAAATTACCGGAGAGATGGAAACCAACGAAAGCCATATTTATCCAGTCAGACAAACAAGGATTACTTTCCACGTATTTGGGTAATCTGTAACCACAGGCTCCTGGACCCAGTGAGATGCTGCTGTGCTGAACAGTTTCTGTGGGTTTTGTTGCTTTAATTTTTGAAGAAGCAATGCACTTGAGCACTTTAGCCAGCAGAAGGATACTAACTGCTGTTCAGATCTGTGAGCTGCAAAACGCGTTAACTACCTGTGCAACAACTAAGACTTCAATTTCAACGTTTTCATCTTTTTCTTTTTTTTTCTTCCCCTCTAAATGTTACATTCAAAACACAGGGTTTAAAAGTTAGCATCTTACATACGATGCTGATCCAATCTTTATAAATACTGTGTTACTTCATGGTTATTTAACCATTTCTTCCATCAGCCCTCCTAGTAAAAACAAATCAAAATCCAATCAGGATGGTCCTCCTTTTTTTTTTTTTTTTTTTTTTTTTTTTTTTACTTTCCCTAAACAAACAGCCATTGCAGACGGCGTGGCTGGCGGTTGGTTAAGGAGGCAGGAAGCTGGGGAGAGCTGCCCGCAACCGCACACCGCATCCCCGCCGTGCCCACGCGGGACGGCGCAGCGTGTCACGATGGCAGCGCGGACCAGGACGCCTCGGGCGCTGCCAAACCGCCAGCCTCCCCGCGCCGCTCCTACCCCCAGCGCCTGGGAGGAGCAGCCCCCGGGCTTCCCCTGGAGACGGGCTGCGAGCATCGCCGCAAAACCACCGGTACCGTCTTCCATGGCTGTGCCAGGCCAACCGGCGCGTACGCGAGAGGCTTTAGGACGGACGGACTTTTCAGAAAGGGCTTTTCGTGGGGAAGGAAACTACCTTTCTGACAGGCTCCAAACGCACCGCTCTCGGGCTCGCAGCAGAGGGAGACGCGGTTTCTGGGAGCTCACCTCACCAGCACCGAGTACGGAGCCCGCAGCACGGCGAGCGGCTACCCAGACTCACTCCTTCGCGGTAGCAACGGAAACAACGTGCGATTCTTACGTATGGTTCCACGGCCGTTTGCCTAACGATTTCAACAACCTCTTTCTCGCCTTATTTTCCGGCATTTTAAGGAACTTTCCCCTCGGGTCCGCCGCACGGGCAGACTTCAGCATCTCAGGAGGCGCTACACAAATACGCGTGAAAACCGTCATTTAGCACATGGAGATGATAAAACTTTCTCTGCAGCCGGGAGCTCCGGCGGCAAGACGCGGCCAGGGGAGGCATTGCTGCAACCGCCAGAAAGGAACTGCGGAAGGGCTGCGTGTCCCCGCGAGCGCGCAGGCGGCCGCCAGGAAAGCGCAGGTCCCTCCGACGCCGTTCGCTGCGATAACTGGGACTGCGGTGCGAGAGGAGGGCGGACCGGCGCGGCTCGGCGGGCAGGCGGCATGCAAGCAGCATGCAGGCAGCACGCAGGCAGCGAGCCGCCCCGCCGCGTCCCTGCGCACTGCAGCCCTCGGGCGGGGACGCGCGGCGCGGGGTACTCACTTTGTAGAAGATCATCTTGAGGGTGCCGTAGAAGCCCATGGTGTCGGCGCGCTTTCCCTTTCGCGCTCGGCGGCCGGGCAGGCGCTGGCAGTACAGCCCCTTCTCCGGCAGGTAGCTCACCGCCTCCCGCCCCGACATGCTCGGCCGCGGCGGCGGCGGCGGGCACTAGGGCGGCTCGGCTCGGCAGCGCTCGGCCCGATGCTGCGCGGCGCGGAGCCGGCTCCCTCCCGTCTCCCCTCCCTCTCTCCCTTCACCCGGCGCCCGCCCCGTCCCTCCTCCCGCCGTCCCTCCTCCCTCCGCCCGCCCCCGCAGCCGCCTTGCCGCGGCACTGCGGGCCGGGAGCCCCGCGCCCGCCGCCCCTCCCCGCGCCGTCGGGGCCTTCCCCCGAGCCCGGCCCCGCGGGGCTCCCGGCGGCGGCGAGCGAGCTCGTTCCCACTAATGATAATGAGCCCGCCGCCCCCGGCTCGGCCGTCGCTCTGACACAGCTGCCTGCCGCGGACACCAATTAGTCCTTCAAAAGTGCGGTTAATTTTAGAATTATTAGAAACGCGCTACAGTTTGTCGGGGGGGGGGGGCGAGGAGAGGGGGGTTAAAAAAAATGCAAAAATACCCTCTACTGCCTAAACAATAGAGCCGAGCGGCTTGGAGGAGGCCGGAGGTGCACCAGCCGCATCCAACAATTGTGTAACGCGGCTTGAATCGCGAGGGGCCGCGCGGTGCCAAGGCCGCGGAAGGCAGCGCCGCTGCGGCTTCCCAGGGACGTCGCACCGCCCCCGCAGCGCCCCGCGCAGCCCCAGGAAGGGAGGGGTGGAAACAGACGCCCCGCTGCGGGAGCCCTCCGGGAGCACACCTGTTACCGAGCGCTCGCCGCACGGCCACGCACCTGCGCCCCCCTCCGCTACTACTCAAGTGTAGGGAAGTTCTCGGGCCGCGGGTGGGCTCTCGGCTACCTGCAACCGGCAAAGCGGGCGGGCAGCTAGGGACGGCTGAGTTTCTGAAATGATGCATTCCTTCTCCTGCAGTTTTCTTGGCCTGGTTGCTGCTCTGCAAAGTTTTCCGCCCGAGTGCTAAAAACAAAGCGGCGCAGAGCATCCCTAGAGCAGGAGCTGAAGGCACAGTGCTGCCCTGCACTGTCTGCGCTGCAGCTGGGGCTGCTCGGCTGCCTCGTGTGCCAAACACGGAGCCTGAGCGTGGTGGCCTGAGGAGAAACTATCTTCTCCATCACACCGAATACTGTGGAAAAAAAATAGAGAAAACCACATATCTAATGGAGAGGAATTGCCTTCTGCAAGATGCTCCAACCTACTCATCAGTACTTAAAAAAATAATCTCATCTGCTCTAAGACTTCATTACAGCTCAGCGTGCTCGCTGGGTGTTGGCACACAGCACACCCAGCATCGCTTCTGCAGTCCTACCCATCTCCTGGCCGACGCAGAGTCTTCAGCCCGTTCCATCACCCAGTGAAAATGGCTCTGCCCATCAAATCTCGGCATTTACGCCGTCATCCATTAAACTGCAGTGCTGTATATTTTATGAGAACAAAATGGTCCTGAGTTGACTTCATACTTCAGATATGGAGAGCTGTACACATCCCTAGAGACTGTTACCGTCTTCCTTTGCTCGCACATCACACGCAAAAGGGAAGGAAAAAGCCATAGGCTGCACATACACATTTAATAATCACAGGAAGTAAATTAATACTCAAATCATCAGAGAACGAAAGCAGGGAGCATTACTGCTCTAGGGATGTGGAAGTACTTCAGACACAGGCACAGCCAACATGCTGCACCAGGCTCCTGCCTGCCTCTCTGTGTCCCCAGCCCTGCAGTAAGGGCAGCACACTCTGCGAGCAGCCTCTCCCCACCCCACAACAAGTGTGACCTGACCCGTGAGACGGTTCCTCCTTGAAAAGAATGCTTCAGGATAAGCAATGAGTTGAATGATAATTAGAAATTACTGTTTTTCTCTCTTACGGAGTACTGCTGTTGCTGATTCCTTTTCCTTTGAGAAGGAATGGCAGGTATTCTCTCATGCTAAGAATCCCACTGACTTATCGCTCATCTCACCTCAGCCAGGACCAAGCAGTAACCCAGCAACCACCTGCCCGTGGTGGAAAGCCTGGTGCATCAGACAGCTACGTGCAAAGAAGGGTTGGAGTTCTGATGTTAGAGGTAACCCTGACAGATTTTGACATGTTAATGGTAACTGCCTTTCATTGAGCAGCCCATCTTTCTCAGAACAAAAATCAAACACTGCAGCTCACAGAATATCTTCCCCTACGGCATTACCACTCTTGACTGTCCACCATCAACACATCACTACTGCCTGAAGGTGAGGCTGGCAGCGCCTGGCACAGTGACACTCCACTTGGGTGCCTGCTCCTCCCCAGAGTGCCCACCCACCTCAGCAGAGTTCAATGTTGGGAACACTCCATGACATCAGTCCTCTGGAACAGCTCAAGAGATGACTGAAGGCTTTGCTTAAGTGGAGGAGAACTGACCCAACCATGAGGACTGCGCAGCGCTGCAGGGCACAGCAGCTCCACTCTGCACCACCTTAGAAAATGGAATAGCAGACAGCTGAGTTGCTGACCCTCGGATGCTTCTGGGAACCCAACAGCAAGCAGCAGAGATGATGCATCCATTTATATCTTTACTGACATTTGCAATAATCTTTACTGCGGTAACTTAATATGCTCTAAGCATACTTAATGGTATCGAGTAAATGCTCATCGCAAATTAACATACAGTGAGGCTAACTGGACTTTATAAAACAATTTCAGAAAATATATCAAAAGTTGCCGTGTTTCTCTACTTCACGTATGTTCAATTTCAAAGGCTGCTTTTATTTTGCTGCAGCTAAAGATAATTTGTCAAGTTCCTAAAATCCCAATATAATTTGCGATGCTGAGACAAATGCCCACACCAAAACAACATAGTTTCCGCTGGACACAAGTCCAGCCTTATTTCCCATCATGCTGCCAGCTCTTAATTAATAAATATTCACATCATCCAATTCTTTTCCTGTTGGCAACATTTCTAGCACCTTTACCAGTCTGTCATGTGGCATGCTGTAATTAAGATTGTCTATTACTCCTAATGAAAGACCAGAATGAATTACAGAAATCACCCGCAGAGCTATATAATCCCCAGAAGAACAGAGATCACAATGCAACAGGCCAAAGAAACAACCTTTTCGGATTTTGGGTTGGAAAAACATTTTGGAGCAAAGAGTTCTGGCCGTAGCAATGGACAGTTGGCATTTTGGGAAGACGCTGGTGCTTCAACCAGCAAACACAAAACACGTTTGCGTGCATAATTGGCATTTCACATACACATATGTGCCTTCTGCACACAGAATGCGCGCAGGAGGAACTGCGGAGCAATATGGTTTGGTATCTCCATTAATATTGGTAAATGCATCATTCAAGACAGTGCCAGAAGGGATTCTGTGTACTCGGCCCATTTAGCAGACATTTAGCAGACTGCCTCCTTTAGAGACTTTTCAGAGGGATTTTTGTGTGGTGTCTAATAAGATTGCCTTTTTTTTTTTTTTTTTTTTCCACCCTGGAAAACCAAATGCCCTAATCAAGAGGGGCCAGTCCTTGGCTGCGTATGATTTAACCCAGAGACAGCAACGAGGATCCAGGAAGGACAGTCAGGCTTAGTTATTTTCCCTTTTTCAGATTTGAAGCAGCCTAGGTTTTAAGCACTTCCCTTTTGCTCCGTAATCGAATTAGGGCAGCTGCAGCACTCGGCACTTTGTCTTCTATATTTGACCTCTCCATCCGACCACATACTTCATTTAATTTGCCAAATGCTCCCATTCAGGCAAGAATCCGGCCCCACAGAGAGGTACTTCTGCCATCTGCTTGAGACATTTAACTGCAGCTTGGGCTCTTACACACGTAGGTGTGCTGCTCTATGCTCCCCACTCAGTCAATGTGAAAGGCAGATGCTACAAGCCTGACTCGTGTGAAATCCTGACATAGGAGGGGAAAAATCCCATCCTATAGTAAATGTTAAACATGTACAAAGTAATTCCTCTACAAAAGGGCACTGCTATTATTATTGTTTAATTGACATTTAATTTTTTTAATGCATTATGAGAGGGGCTAACGGGAACTTGGAAAGCCCATGTTTTTGTGGTTTCTCCCAGTTCAGTGAAGGCGAGGCAGACCTTGCACATGTCACTGATCTAAGATGTATCAGTAGGCATCCGAAGTGCTGAGCAGGAGCGATTTTAAGGTCAAACTCCACATCTGTAAATTGAGCAAGATGCATGTTTTAGGTTGCTGATGACTTCAAGAAAATATTCGGATACCTGGCAAAGTGAAAGCATGCAGCAGAGGCTTATAACATTATTTACCACGCTGCTGTCACCAAACATTTGCATAGAATGTGTAATTACAGTAATGATGTGACAGCACAGACTTAGAGAAATGAATTTAAGTGATCGAGTTTGTGATCAACAATCATCATCCTGGGTAAGAAGCAGGAAGGAAACGGACCTCAACTCCCTGAAACGCAGTTCAGATGGAGAAATTTATAATCCATTTACTCATAGTTTCAGAAGGAGGCTCAGCGAGGATCAAACTCACATGTATGCCCCAACAGAGAAATAGGCAAATTCAAACTCATGATCTCATGCCATGCAAACCCAATCACTGGTATACTGATCAGTAATTCACAGTTGCAGAATTAAGGGACTTGAAGCTTGAGAAGAAGCAACGCAAGCAGCACCACATGAGACAGGACACAAGAGAAACAGCGCAAAGCCTTCAAAGGCTTACTTAAATGCAGCAGCAAGGACATATCATAAAGCATAAGTAGGTGTTACTAAATTGTTTTACTAATTGCTTAACGTTTCTTGACAAAGTATTTCTAAAAACTCCTGTCAAACTCAAGTTTTCCATGTAATTATTATTTATTTCTACATGAAGTACGGTACTGTAGTTCCTAAAATTGTAAGCAGCTTTTACGTTTTTAGCCTTGTTCCCCCCAGGGAAGAAAAAAGGCTTAGATAACAACTGAATATTAGATCAATATTTATTAATAAATCCTGATTTTATGAGAGTAGTATGAACTTTATAAATACCACTTTCAAAGGTGTTATATCTTTGGCAGACATTTCCCATAAGCCATTCCCTTTTAACATTTGCCTTTAAAAATAATTTAAGTTTCAAATACTCTGTGATAGGATTCAAAAGGCATACTAGCTAATGGCCACAAAAATAGCTTTGAGAAGGATTTATACATGAAGTATATGGAACAGACTTCATCATTAGATATTTAGAATAAACTTCAAATTACATTTCAAGATCAATGAGACTGCAAAGACAGGCTTAATGTAATAAAGCATCCCCATGTCTCCAGCAGAGCAGAACTCCCCTCTCAAGGTCATTTGTCCTGTCCTCTGCGTTGGTTGGGCACAGAACTTGAAACATCTGCTTAGATTATTGGAAAGGACTACAAGCCACAGCTGTCACACATCCATTTGCTGAGGGGACATTTGCACACACAGTTTCCTGGTGACGACACCAGCTCAAGATGTTCCAGCATCACCTGTACATGGAACATCCACATTCCCATGTAGCACTCACGCTTGTGTTCCTGCAGGCACAATCACCTTTGGGAATGCTCTGCAAACTGGGCAAGTGAGCAGACTGAGGGGAACCAGTTTAAACCTTATTCCTCCTTTTTTTTTTTTTTTTTTTTTTTTTTTCCCTTTTAAATCACGTCTCGACAAACGATTAAACTAGCAGGAGCAAGCAAGCAACGCACAGGCACAGAGAACAAACTTTGTGAGCCAAATACACCACTGAGAAAAGGCATGCAGAACTGCAACTCGCGTGTCCCATGCTGAGGCCATAAGCCTATTATTTACACCTACAGGCACTGTCTCCTCTGCTATAGCCCGACTTGCACTTAAGCCAGCACAGGCACTTAGAAGGAACCATCCTCGTGCCTACAGCTGCCCTTGGCCATCCACCTTCATGCTGGCACCCCCCTGCAGTAGGCAGTGTGTGGCTGAGCAGTGAAGCAGGGTGGCAGCTGGCCTGGGACAGCCCAGGAGAGCTACAGCACACATTTGTCCAACTACAATCCTGGGTGACGAGGTAAGGGACTGCTGTTTAGGCTTTGTCCTCCCACACACGGGGGCTGTGCTGTTACCAGGGAGCAACTCCGTTACATTAAAAAAACATACTTAAGCCTCTGTCAAACAAAAAGCATCAGGGTTTTCCCACAAAACAAGCACAACAAGGTGAACTGCAGGCTGGGGGTAGAAAGTCAACCTTCCTTAAACACGTCATGTTAAAACTCCAGGGAGCTAGTCTCATTAAAACTGTGTATTATTTCACTGGAAAGCAAAACAAGACATTTTCTTCGCAAAGCCTTTTTGTCAGCCTAGTTGAAGAAAAAGATAGATGAAAAAAATATCAGCGGAGCTAGGCTTCACAATGCTTTTAATTCCCTGTGACAGCAACCGCATGCAAGTTACCTACGCAGAAGTCTCGTATGCTTTGTTTTAAAACTGGGAAAACTCTCACATAAAGATTTTTCATAACACACACTGCAAGGAGCAGAATTAAGGTCGCTAATGCGCCTGCACTTTCACATGCCCACCTGCTTTCTGCACAATGGGAACATTATGAGTTTTTTTCTTGTGTTTTGCCTCTACAGAGCATTAGCACATCATTCATTTTTCAAAGGAAGAAGGAGGTATCGCACATAATGCAACCTGCAAAACATTCACTAATGGCAGCAGATCTCAAGAACTGCATCTTCATTCATTGTACTCCTATTAAAGTTAACTGTAATCTATTTATTATATCATTAAACTTAATATATTGCGAGATGAATTCTATTTATAGACGCAGTAATAGGCGCGTTAATCACTCAAGTTCACATTGAGCGGGCTGTGGCGCGATGCAGCGGCAGTCATGTCAGTGAGCAGAGGCAGGTGGCCCCAGCCCAGCCGCGCAGCCTGACGCTGCCCTGCGGCACCGCGCGGCCCTCGCCAGCCCCGCTGGGTCCCACCTGCAGTTGGGATCAGGAGCAGCGCTGCACGCGGCAGCCGCCCGGGCTCTGGGCGTGAGGACTGGGGCACTGCGAAGGCAGCAGCCTGTGCCTCACCGAGCGGGCATTCATCTAGTCATTTTCTACAATATCACCCCCGGGCTCCATTTTTAATAATTTTTATATGACCGTTATAATCATTTCACAGATTCTGCCGATGCTGAATGCCCCAGATGTAGTCCATAAAGTTAGAAAAACATGTGCCTGAGACATTAAATCCCATCTCCTATGCACGAAGCACAAACCCTGCCCGCTGACAAATGCGCCACAATCACAACGCTAAAATTAAAAAATAAAAAACCTACAGGGATGAGTTCCTATTTTCAACATTTCAACAGCAGAATGGGGTTGGTTTTGTTTGTTTGTATTGATAAGAATGATTCCAATTAAAGGAATGTGCATTCCTGCCTTTGATCAGCAGCAGCTCGAGCACTTTCACTCAAATACGAGCAAGTAGGGAAATCACCTTCGCACAAAGAAGAGCTCTGCCTCTGAAGAGGACTTCGGGGGATTTCCAAAAAAGTCTGTGCTTTGCACTGAATGCAAACAGAGCACTGGTATCTACTGTCCATTGTCTGATATGTTTCCTATCTTTGTTTTCATGGGAGATAGCTTAATTTTGATTGCCAAGGGAAGCATTTGTTTATCTAGCATCATATGAAGAAATCTATTTACAAAACAGTTCCTGACCTTCATCTGAGTTCTGTGAGAATGATAGGGGGTTACTGGGGAGCCCCCTTCTACTGGCAGCAGAATTCCATTCCTAGAATTACAGATCTTACCAGAGGGTTTTAAGAACAATTTGAAGAATAAACTACTAAAAACGTCAAGATTATTTTACTGACTGCATTACCTACAGACAGTAAAAAGATTACAAAACCAAGCATTCATGAGAGCTGGAGACACAGATGTGAGATACTTTCGGTTCTAAGAAGCTGCTTGCTAAGACAGCCCTGGGCACGGTGCATGCTAAATAAGACACAGAATCTGTGGAATAAAGGTGTCTGATTCATTTAAGATACATTGTTAAGCACTTGTGCACATGCCTCAAGTGCACAAAAGCAAACTTGCAAATACTTTTGGCAAGGCATCCTGCAGGATTGTGTAACGTAGAAGTTCTCCCCCACAGCACCTGACACCAGTGACTCTCTTTGCAGTGCTGTGGGACAGCCCTCCTGTGTAGCACTGCAGTGGGATGCTGCCTTCCTTGTCAGTTCTGAGTGCAAGGCTTTATGCTTATGATGATGCTATACAGTGCCCAAGCATCATCAAGGGCATGTCAGGGCTGCAGGACATGTAAGATATTCGATTCCTCACAGCCTGAAGCGTCCCTGGTACATGTAAATGGTTGCTTTTCTACACGCAGCTGTAGCACCTAGTAGGGCATACTGGGAAGCATCACCTGTGTTTAGAAAGGTGACATGCACATCACGCCTGCTTGAGTCAACACCTCTCCTGGGCACAGCCGGGCAGAGGGAAGGTACCAACACCTTCCTGCAGCCTCCTGACGCTTGGCCATGGCAACCTGGGGCCTTCCTGGGTTGGTTTCTTGCCAAGTGCATTCTTCAGGCTGTGGGAATCGATGGTAAACCCCTGCAGAACAGAAAGGCATGCCAAGCATGCCGGGGTCACAGCAGGCTCTTTGAAGTCTCCCTAACCCACTGTCATTAACCTTACACGGTGCCATTTTGCATCAAAAGGGAACTGAGCAGGCTAGGAAACCTGCCCAAGCTAAACAAACTCTTCCTTGAACAGGTGCTTGAAGTCTAGAAACCAGATAGCACACTTGTCTGCCTCTACAAAAAACACAGCGCTGCATAATTAAGGGTAAGCAGTCTCTCATCCAGAAGAGAGGGCTGAGAATTGTTAAACAAGGTTTTTTGCACTGAATCTAGCTTTACTCAACATTAGAGATAAATACATCTATAGTCAGCCTCAGAACTGGTATTGGTAACAGAATAGCACGTAAATGCAAAAGGTATGAAATCAGGTGCAATGTTTTGTGGTATTTTAATGATATTTCCCAGAACTAATGCATGGGTAGTCTAAAAACTACAGCATGTAAGAAAAAATGTTCACAGCTTCCCATCGTGGTCCAAGCTTCTTTTGGAAAATCATTTTCTTCAGTAAAAGCTTACGCTGCATTTATCAAGCTATAATAATTAGGCTTCAATTTTAAAAAGCTACTCAAGTACCTTATTCCTATTACGAACAGAAGCTGCATACTGCAACCTCTCCCTTTCTACAGACTTGACATATTATCGTTTCTCAGAAACTTCTGACAACTTGTCAGGTCAGTGCAATGCAACTGAAGAGCTCCCTACACCAAACCCATTCACTGGAGGATAAACAGCAAGTGGGTTATCTAAACTGCAAGTTTCAAAACCCAGGAATCTCTATATTTATAGACAGGATGGAGTAAATTAGAGATTCCAGCAATACTTGGCTTTCATTTGCAACCACAAAATTAGACAGCAACCAGGGTTTTAAACAAGAAAGAAATGAAACTAATGAAATAGTACAAAGCAAAATGTCTAGGAATATAGGAACAGCCCAAGTCACCAATGTGATAGTCTGTGAGAGGAAAGCTTATTCCTGGCACTTAAAGAATGGTACAAAACATTACAAACTGTTACTTGAAATTAGTGCGTGAGAATGATTAAAGATACTGCAGCAAAGCCTGTGCACAAGCAAATCCTACATCCTATTCCTTCTCTTTTACTGATAGCAGTTGCTAAAGCATGTGACTAGCTCTAAGATTGCTCAAGTTACGCCAGAGATGTTCCAACCAAACTCTAGGGGTTTTTTGTTCACCTTCCTTTTATTACTGTATTTCATTCCTAATATTCAACCCATGTCAAACTGGCTTATGTATGCCAGCCTTCCTCACAGAAACAGAAAAAGAAACCCTGCTACATATGTCACACACCTGCTGATGTTCCAGGGAAAGACAGGATGAAAGTGGAAAACATCTAGGAATATTTGATTTAAAAGAAAAACCTGGGAAGAACTCATTCCCTGCTTGTATAAATATGTTTACCCATTTAAATCTGATAAAAACAATCTTAACGGAATACTGCAACCTCATTTATGCTTTTGCATAAAGTGATCTAAACTGGCGAGAGCAAAGTTTAAATACACTTCTTCCCCACTAACTGTCCACAGCTTTTTTTTTGCTTTTTTTTTTTTACGGCCTGCAGGGATCGGTATGACTCATGCCTATGCTGTTCTTCAAACACTCTATTTTAAAATGCAGATTTTTTCCACTAGTCTATTGTGCCATACAAGTAACTGCAAACTGCAGGAAACTAAAATTAGAAGACAGACCACTATTGCCAGGGGGATTAGAAACTCTTAGGCTGTGTTGATTCAAAAAGCCGAACTGGTTGACCACTATGAGGGAATCTTTTATGTTGGCTTCTGCTACATTTCTGGCAAACTTCATTTGAAGTCTCTTTTGGCTATAAATTATTTGAAGTTCGTGTATTTGGGAACAGAGAATTGTTTCCGGATTTCTGTGCAACACTGCTCTGAGTAGCCTTATTTTCCAGAATGCCACCCAAAAAAAATCCAAAAACCAAAACTGTACAGTGACACTCTTTTCATGTGCTTCACAAAAAGCCTACTATCTTTTACTGATTCTGACTAACAAAAACTTTGGCAGAAAGCTAATTTAAAGAAATAGTCAGTCTTGAGTTTAGACCAAGCAACCAACCTGCCAAACTGCAGAAGATACTAACCATGCCTGTAACGTAGAGCAGCATTTTAGGTATGGGAGGCTGCTGGGTTAAAAGCTAGAACAATAAGATAACCTTCAACTGAAGGCAGAGATGTCAGTCTCCTTATCAGTACGCTCCTTCAAAGAGCCGTCTGAAATTTTCTTCCTTTCAGACAGACAGCCCTAAGATTTGTGGCAAGATGTGTGGGCTATAGTCAGAAGTCACCATATAGCTTCTCTCAAAGCAGTATCTTCCAAACAGAACATGTGGGTAGGCTTTGTGCAAAAATACAGAGGGGGAAAAAAAATGCTTAGTACTTGATTTACCATGTCACAGAGGACAGTCAAAAGTCTCCTACCAGGTGAGAATATCAAGAAGGAAGAACATTTACACTGACTGGAATTCGTGCACTTCCCTGCTAATAACTATTTACATTGGTACATCGTGTGTGTCTAGCAGAAGAACACTTTTTTTTCTCTTTCACAAGGTGGACAGCTGGCGGATGAGTTGCACTCTGAAAAAAGCTGGAGAAATGCGTGTAGCGAGCTGTGATCGCTGTTCAGTATTACACACTAAATGGCAAAAAGAAAAAAGAGGAAGAGTCAGCACAGAGTCTACACTGATCTAAAATACAGGTCAACAGTTCTAAGACACTGAAAATCCAATTCATTTCCCATTTCCAACTTCCAGGGGACATCTATTACAACCCGAAAAGTATCCGATTTCGAGAGCTGTGATCCTAAAGCTGTTCTCCAAGCAGAGGCAGGGTACACCAAGGTTAAAGAGATGGCTGTAGCAAAAGAAATCTCATCTCAGAAGGAAAAATAAAAAAAAAGTGAGAAAAAACCACGACAGTACCCACCCCCACTCCCCATCCCTATATGCTTTTTTTCTTTTAATTGCAGCAGAAAGCGGAATTCCAACTTACAAGTTTAGCAGATGCACAAGAAAGGTATAAGAAAACGAGGACAGCAGCCTAAGGAGTATTCATACAAGCTGTGAGAACTACCAGCAGACTGAATTCAAGCCTCTCTCTTTGAAACCCACTTTATCTACATCTGGCAGTTAGTATTTGTTTAGTTTTATCTCCATCTATATATACAAATAAGCAAAGCATCTTCAGCTTCTCAGGAGAACTTGTCCTCAAGCATACACAACACTTACTAGCAGAAATAGGAGCCAGTGGTTACAACAAAATAAATCTTTTCTCTCCGCTAGAGGTATACTGCCTGCCTGCTCCTCTAGAGCTGCATCTATCGTCTGACCTTGCAGACTGACCTACGAACAAGGCCCAGCAACCAGCTAGCTGACAGAGTCAAGAAATGTTTTGAGGGAAGTTTGAAATTATATGGATCAAGGCTTGGATTCGGCTTATGCTCTGTACCAGAAGTCTGAAAAGCATTGTCTACATCACAGCAGATGTGGTCCTGCTCAACGAAAACCCCAGCCTGAAAGAATTTATCAACTGATTCTTTCCAGACAACACAAGAATTTCAGGAATGCAAATTAGCTTTCTATCTCTGACAGGTCTTTCTAAACCATCTACCAGTTCTTCCAGCTTTTCATCTCCCCAAAACAAAATCACCACCCTCAGAAATATTCTGGAAGAGCATATGGGAAAGAATAAATTTCCTTGTACTCAGATCTTATGCACTAAGTACACCCCCTCCCCAAACCAGCATTACAGCCTTCAAAATGTTTTTAACTGAAAGGAAAGAGAAGAGCAGCTTGCAGTAGTTTCCATATAATGCAATCATACAACCTTCTGTCTGTATGGGTGCCAGCACTGAATTGCATTATTGCTATCGAGGCCTTTGGAATTGAGGTGAGAATATCATCTCAATCTGCATTAAACTAATAACAGAATTGAGTATATTTGCTTCTTTATGTTAAACTAATTTTAGGAACCTCATATTACATTTGTTAGCACTTTTGGGGAGCGATCTTGAAGCTGGAAAAGAAGAGAAACAGACAGCTCAATGTGTATAATAAGGGCTTGTCAAATAGCATCGATATTCCCCAGTAATAAGGTCGCCTGTTGAAAGAACGACTTTGAGATGCAGGAGAGATTCCAGCTTACTGGGACCAAATGGAGTCAGAGGCCCACAGGCTGAGGGTTTAACCAGGCTACAGCAGCCAAAGACTAAAACTTGGCTGGGAAGCAGACAGTTTCATGATACCATTTCCACCTTTGCGTTGTAAAAAAAACCACCCTGGGGCAGTGGCTGGGAACTGCAAATTTTCTTATCAGCACCTCTTTACAGACCAGAAAGAGAGACTTTGGGCTCTGTCACCCTGTAGAAAATTGCAGACAAATCTTTGAGAAGAGGAGGTTACTGTGATTTTCATATCTCATTTCAAAGCTAAGGGAAGGTGACAATAAACAGCTAAACATGTTTTACATTAGCAACAATCCTAGACCAGAGGTCTGCCTATTCTAGAAGCGTTCCCATATCATCCACCGTATCCTAATGAAAAATACACATTTCTCTACTAATCATCTTCACTGTAACACAGCGACTTTAATAAACCAAGTAGTCAAAAACAACTCTTGACACAAAAAGACATGGACATATCCGCTTTTGGAGATAGCTTTACCGGAAGAAGAGAACATGATTCCCTCCTTAACCTAGTTCAATCAGCAAGCTAGGTTGGTTTATACAACTATATATAGCAGCTGATCTTTGGCAATAGATGCTTTCTTTTTTTTTGTTCAAACTTGCTAGGAAGTGATGATACGAGCAGCTTAACTGGCAGATCTGAAACAGCAGCAGCAGTCTGTTGGCAGGATACACAACAAATACCTGGAAGTAGCCTGAAGGGTGGCAGTTTATTCAGCTAACATAGCTGGGTTGGAAGAGGACATGTTCACAGAACCAACTGGTCAGATTCAGAGGAGCCAAAAAAGACACTTGACTCCCTGTTTGAAGGATAAGCAATCAGAGTTAACCAGGAACTTGTGCTGCTAGATTTTAATCCAGATCATATAATCCCACATATCTGCTGCCTTAAATAGCACAGAACCTTTTCTCTCCCAAAACTACTATCTTAACTTTAGAGGGTGGCATTCTTTGAGAAAGCCTTGACTTAATTCGATATCAAAATATTTGTAAGAAAGCACAGTTGGGTTGCTACTTACTGTTGCAGTTACAGGATCTTCTCCTATACTGGCTGTTCCCAATTCACTGCCACGTATGAAAAATCTATCATGTCAGGGTAGACCAAAGAATCTGCTCCACAAGTGCTTTGTACAGATAGATACACAGGTAGCACTGCTAGCACACATTTCATTTATTCAGTTCAAAAAACAACTTAGTTTAGTAAACAAGTCTTTCATCTACTTATTCTTCTTTTTTTTTTTTTTAAAGAATTCCAAATTCTGTTTCTGGTACCACTGCATGCGACTTTAACCACCAGTTCATAGGACAGATACGCAAGAGAACTATATTCTGTTGAGAATTACATATTACTAAATACACTCAAGGTCAGCGCTTAGCTAACAGCAACCAGCCCTGGTGAAGCCTTGGACTGGCAGTCCCCTGCTTTCAATTTAGGAGGCAGGCTAGAGAAACAGCACAAGGATTAATACATACCAACAGCTGAAGTACAAGCTTTTCCAGAGACCCTGATACGTGCGCTGGCTACCCATGTGTTCTGAAACTCAAACCACAATGATTCCCCTACTATTGCTTAGGCCAGCAAATGAAACCTGCATTTCCATTCTGCAGGCATAAAATGATACACCAGAGAAACAAAGTCTAGTAACTTCTTACAGATTCGTTTGAGAGGTGGCTTTGGTTTCACCCGATGAAAGTTTTTCCATCAAGATCTGAGTCATTCTCAGATATTACTCACGACAAGCATTTGCACCAACTTCAAATATGAGGACCAACTGATTTTTGTTATGAGAGATATGTAATCAAAACTCACTTACAAAACAGCTACAAGTCTCAAGTCAAAGGCAGGCATTGCACTGCAGCACCAGCTCACAAGATCATTTCACTTCAGTCTTCTCTCCCAGCTATACTGTCAACAGTCAAATCTCCCTAGGACAGGGCGACCCGCATGCCAAGACATCTGTGTTACTTATGCATCCCCAAGCAGCAGTTCCCACCCTACCCCAGATGTTAGCAGGTTCACCTCAGCTGTTACCCATTGACCCTTTCCCCCACAGCCCTCTGTACCTACCAGCAGAGCAGCTCCCATGCAAACACTCCTACCACTACTGCTTAAATCAAATAAGACAGACTGGCAGAGCCTTACTGGTTAAAAACATCAATTTCATTTTAACCATTTTGCCAGCAGATTTGAGAAAGCATTTCCCTAAAAGAAAAGGGGTTGTGATGAGCTTACTCAAGCAATAACCTACAGACTTAGGGAGGTGTTAATGAATGACTACGGTGGTGCAGACTAAGCCCCTGGATTTTGCAGAGATGCAGCTGAGGAGCATATCAGTGTTTTCTTTCTACCAGTCATGCTGTGAGAGCAGAGCACCCAAACAGCTGGAAGAAATATTATCTTAAGCTGCTACAGCTTCTTGTTAAGAAGAGATCTGAGCTCTTTGCCAACCAAGTGCCTTTCCCACAGCTTAGCTGTAACCTAATGATGGGTTTGGGTAGATACAGCAGGTAAGAAGTAGGACTCTGAGACAAGAGCCCTTCTGGCTACATCAGCCAAACTGTTGTGCAAATGATCCTTTCTATGAAAAGTACCTTTGCAGAATTGATCATGCTTGCAGCCTTATGTAATCATAAAACTGCTTTGCTATTATGAAGGCACACTCATCGTCCACAAGTTTGCACGTAAGTAAGTTGTGACAGATGACCTCTGAATACGTAATGAGAAATAACATAGTAGGTTACAGTTTAGACCATGCTTTGGCATTAAGATACCAAAAAGACACCAAAAGCTTAAAAAAGCCTAATCAGCTTTGGGACATCTACAAGCTGACTTAAAGGATGCCTTTAAAGGCTGTATCTGCAAGCTTTTTCAGAAATCCACTTGTACAAAAGTCTGCAATCCTGGGAGAGAGGATTGAAATGTACAAAAAGGTACAAAGCAAAAGACACAACAAAGAATATATATTTTTAAATTCTTGTTTGAATACCTGATTTTTGTTTTTTTAATTTAGAATCTGGCTTAGTGGCCAATTACAGGCAATTCTTTTCTCACCTGTTTAACAAGGTCTCAACAATAAACCAATTGTATGTTAAGTTGCTGCAGACCTGATATGAAAAATTATTAATTACTTGAACACATTAGGTTAATTTGATTAATCCTTTTATCAGTAAAAACATGGGTTTCTACAAACATTGTTTGGTTTTGCTTTTTTCTTTTTGTTTGTTTTTAAAGATGACAAAGCTCTTTTATTTCATAAAAGATTTCCTTCATTTTAGCTAGGATCAGTTTCTCGAGCCAGGAGGTGTGCAAAAGGCAACTTATGCAAATATTTTTATATCAAGCCTTACACTATAATAATTGCACAGTTAGCTTTAAAAAAGAAAGTTAATTTACTGATAATTGGAGTTCACAATTTGATGCTAGGGTTTAAGCAATACATAAGAACTTTGCCATAAAGATACATAACATCAACCTCAACTAAAAATTAGAGACAGCTAACATTTTTTGTGTTTGGAAAAGAAATCAGAAGAAAATGATATGAAATTATTTAGTTTTACTTTTGAGTACCGGGAGAAAACTATTCCTATACTTGTTGCCAACCTACGTAATATGAATTCAAGCATTATTACTTATCTTTCTTTTGTTTCAAAAACAAGCAGGAGCTTTTCTCACAGAGCACCCAAAGCTATAAAGACAAACGAGAATTGGGAATGCAATGAAGCAAGTAACACGAGAATAAGTCTGAAGTTCAGTTGTGCTTTCTCAACATCTCTTTGTTATCTGTGCCTAGCAATTTTCTGCTATTTTCTTCAGATTGCATTGAACAGAACACTGAAAAGTGATTATATGTCCAAACCTTAATAAAAAGTCAAAATCCACTACTCCATTGTATTTGCAATTACATTTTCCTCCTACTTACAGGATAGGAAAGACTACAGTTTTGTGTTCATGGTGCTCCAACCACTATGTTTTAAGCTGTGGCTAGTTGTAAATAAGTTATTTGCTAAATAGAAACACATTAGATAACTTTATACTTAATTTTTTTTTTTTTTTTTTTTTAAAAAAGGACATTTTTGTTAATAAAATATTGCTTTACCTCAAAAACATTTCTAGAAGCTTCATGTTTTTAAATAGTTAGTGGTTTTCACTGCAAAACAGAGATGGTGGCCAACAGCTTATGTCATTCATCTCTACAACAAAGAAAAAAAAAAAAAAAGGCAGCAGACCAGATTCTCCGCTGCAGTTTCAACTCAGCTCAAGTTCAAACGAGAAGAGAAAAGGTCTTTAGGGAAAGAGGCTGCTAAAAAAAAAAAAAAAAAAAAAAATCACTGTTTTGGCCTCAAAGCTTCTTCCATTTGCCAGGCCAAGATGCACGTCTCCAGACTCTAATGCCAATGGAGAAAGCAGCCATACCTGACCAGGGTGGTCCTGCAACACAGGGAAAGAACCCTCTACCTCCACTTCATGATTACTGCCTTTAGGGCCAGAAACAAGACAAAAACAACAGCAAGCCAGGACTGCCCATCACTGGCACCGAAGCAATGTTCGCCCCGCTTTCTTAAACCACTACCATGCAACTGTTTCCACAGTCAGATAAATTATGTCCTAAGCTACACACTGAAACTCCCACCCAGATTTTCCATTGTATAGGTAGCACCTTCTGACAAAACAGAACCAAACTGTTTTTACCAATTTCTCTCTATATTTTTGGATGGATCTTATTTTTTTCTACATGAACTATTACCTTAAAACTGGTTACCCAGCTCCTTAGATAAAATGAAGCATGCTTCTCCACTTCTTTTTAATCATATTACTGCCTACAGACAGTTATTATGGGACTCTTCCCTCTTCACTGTTGAGAGCAGAATCACTCTGATTTTGAACAACCAAAAGCATTGTGAAGATAGTACACAGTCTATGCTGTTCCCCTTGCCAGGGGAACATATCAAACAGAAAACTTCTGTCAAGAAGCACAGCTAAACGTTCATGGCCAGTACATGGTATTTAGTCAGCTTTTGTGCACTGACGGCTGTGTAGCTGAATAGCAAATCTTACTGCAACCTTCTTGCCAGGAGATTTAGCCCTCCTAAGAGCCGGGCTTTGATGCGTCAGAGAGGGAAGGATAATTCTTGTATTTTCTTGGGAAACAATGCAATTGTGATTGTGAGACATACTTGTCTGAATTAGATGTATAATACCATGTCTCTTAAGAGACGTTCAGAACTTCTAAAGCTTGCCTGGCTGTGATAGGAGCTATTAAGGAGTTCTGCTTTAATGGATAAGCAATACGACAACTCCCACAGAGAATCAACTGGTGCTGTGCTGAAAGACCAAAAGTGCAGTCCTACCATTGCACTTGCCCTCAAAAACTAAAACATGGTTCTCATTGAGATGCCTGTCTCATCTTTGTTGAGAAATACATGTGCGGCAATCTGGAGTTCCCACATCTCTTCTGAAAGAATTCACTGCAATCAAATGGATTTGTGAACAAGATCCAGTGTAGACAAAAGAGCTCTTGCCATGCAAATGTTAGCCACCATTTTGAACCTGGCTGCAGTGAAAAAGCCCTTCAAGGAATGTATCATCTTGGTGAGGCAGATGCAACAAGCTCACCGAGCAGAGAACCACTGCTCCACCAGCCAATATGGCATTCATTTTTGCATTAGTACTGCTCCAAAAAATGACACTAAAAAATGCTCCAAAAAATGACTACTGCCTGCTCTGTGAGACATTTTGTTTTCTCTTAAATCCTGACAACATGGGAGATCAAACAAATATTGTTGTTGCCCCCCACCCTTGAGGTAATCAGTAGCCTGCTGACTGGATTACCAGGGAGCACAGGTACCCACGGGCCAAGTGTCACAACAAAATCCAGTATCTGCCTGGTAAGCTATGCCATCTGATCTACATTTACCATCTGATCAACAGTACATGCTGAAACAAGAAATCTCTATAACCAATAAAGTGATTCTTTTCCTCCTTTGGAAATAACTGAAACCGCAATGGCTATTACTTATAAATTCCTCAACAGATAATGTTTTCAGCTAACCAAAATACATCTAATACCTATAGGTTCAAGATATCAGTGAACAGCCAATGTTGCCAATGTCAACTGTACTCATACTCTTACTCTTCTTGGTACGTGCTGCTTAAACTAGTGTTGACCAGAATAAACACTTTCCATGACTTGCAGCTAACATCTGTCATAATAATTTTCCTGTCTGTTTCTCAAATGGGAGATATGTTTGTGTTTCTCATATTATCTTCAGATGGAAAAAAGTATTTATTTCATTCAACTTCCGATTTTGAATTAAGGCCAGCTTCAATTCTCTCTCTACGCTATTCTCAGATGAGATCTTGCTCCTGGTGGTATTTTCCTTCAGCACAGGTGTTCAGGTGACTTTTCCAACATTCAGTATCCATCCTACCCTGTGCTTACTGCAAATTATGATACACAAAAAAAAAAAAAAAAGTACTTGTTCAATTCATCTTTCTTTCCATGTACCTGTAAAACTAATGTGAATTGCAATTGCATTTCCTTTCTTCCTAAATAAAATAAAATTCTGCAGTAAGTATAGAGGATAGGCTGTAGGAACAGAAATTACTTTAACAGTCATTAGTCAAAATAAGAAAACACTAGACCAATTGGGATTATGATTAAAAATAAAAAAAGGTAAAAAAAACCTCCTTAAATTCCTTGATAGGAATAGGTTGTAAAATTCCACTCAAAATTTGTATTAAATATCCTTTCCATCCTGGTTCTTTCAGAGACTGTTCTTTCAGCATAATTCTGCTACATCCCTATATCTAAGCCGGAGAAATACGAACTTAAAGGCTGAATTATTTCAGGGATATGGAGTTGGTTAAATGTTTGCAGCCAGAGGGTTGTGGTCAGTGGCTCTGTATTCACGTGGAGACTGGTCACTACTACTGGCTTCCCCCAGGAGTCTGTCTTGGGATTGGTGCTCTTCAGCATCTTTAGCAGTGACGCAGTCAGTGGATCAAGTGTTCCGTCAGCAGGCTTGCTGATGACGCCAAGCTGTGTGGTGCAGCTGGTATCATAGAAGGAAGGGATATCATCCAGAAGGACCCACACAGGTTCAAAACGTGTGCCCACATAAATCTGATGAAGCTCAATAGAACAAAGTATAAGGTGCACTCAGGTCAGGGCAATCTCAGTATCTAGTGTCTGGGAGAAATACTCACTGATAGCAGCCTTGAGGAGAGAACTTGGGGTTCTGGTGGATAAAAAGCTGGATCTGAGCCAGCAGCTGCACTTGCAGCCCTGAAGGCCAACTGTGTCCTGGGCTGAGCCAAAAGAGGGATGACCTGAGCCAAAAGAGGAGGGAGAGAGAGGCGATTGTCCCCTCTACTCTGCCCTCATAAGGCCCCATCTGGAATACTGCGTCCAGGCCTTAGGCCCCCAGCACAAGAAAGATGTGATGCTGTTGGAGCAGGTCGAGAGGAGGGCTGTGAAGATGACTAGAGAGCTGCAGCACCTCTCCTATGAAGAAAGACTGAAGACATACTTGCTTAGCTTAGAGAAGACTCCAGGGAGATCTCATTGTGGCCTTTCAGGAATCAAAATAAACTTACAAGCAGGAGGGGAACCAGCTTGTTACACAGCCTGGTAGTGATAGGACAAGGGAGAATGGCTTTAAACTAAAAGAGGGGAGACTTACGTTAGATGTTAGGAAGAAATGGTTTACTCGGAGAGTGGTGAGGCAGTGCTAGGTCCTATCCCTGGAAGCATTCAGGGTGAGGCTGATAACAGCAGGACTAAGGGAAATGGATCCAAGTTGAAGAAGGGAAGATTTAGGTTGGATGTTAGGGGGAAGTTCTTTACAAGGAGAGTGGTTAGGGCCCTGGAACGGGCTGCCCAGGGAGGTTGTGGATGCCCCGTCCTTGGACGTGTTCAAGGCCAGGTTGGACGGGGTCCTGGGCAACCTGATCTGAATGTGTACGTTTGGTGGCCCTGCTAGGCAGGGGGGTTGGAACTACATGATCCTTGAGGTCCCTTCCAACCCGGGTGATTCTGTGATCTGTGATTCTGTGAGGCTGTATGGGGCCCTAGGCAGCTTGATCTAGTGCATGGCAACCTTGTCCACAACATGGAGGTTGGAAACAAATGATCTTTATGGCCTTTTCCAACCAAAATCATGCTATGATTCAATGATTCTATGACTGAAGAAAATAATAAAATGAAAAAATGCAGCACCAATTTAAAATTAGACAAATGCATATATGTCAGCAAAGTGGAATATCACAAGGCTAGCAAGTACAGATACTAAACACCTTCCCTTCAAAACTTCTATGTTGCTACAGTTTTAACTTGCCTAGTCATATTTCCACCTGATCTGCCTCTGAGTATAATTCTGCTTTAACAATACACATTAAGGACCAAGATTGTGGCAATTTCATGATTATTTTAATTTGCCTCTCATTTTTGGAGAAGGTTCCCTAATTGAATACTAAACATAAAAATGATTAATCACTGATGAAACACTGAGCTTCTGACATCCAAGTACAGCTGATAATACAGACATATGGAATGGAGAACTGATGCTTCTTTTTTGCTGCATAACCACTAGGCTGATTTGTCCAAATCCCAACATACTGAAGGTCCATCAGCAGAGTTCTGTGTAGCAGAAATATCCACAACAGAACTGTTAAAAGCCTGTATTCTACTACAGAAACAAGTGAAAAACTTCAGCAGACGCAAAGCCATACCATCTCAAAATGCACTGCAAGTTTCCTGTTATTTCCATTCTCCCTCTGAAAACTTTATGTTCTCATTCACTTGCTCCAAATTTTGATTACTCATTACACTCTGATTTCTCCACTGTTTTCAAATTCCATAGATAACTACACCATTGTTCTTTTCCCGAAGGCTTTAACAAACTTCTCTGAAGTCAGTTTAAAATACCTTTCATGGGGCTAGATTCTGGATTGAATGTCATTCTACTCAATCTACAGCATTGTCTTGTCTTTCTTTTAGCCTTGAAAGCGACATCACCTGTGAAGATCCCACCCACGAGCTTCATCACAGAATCCACATGTAAAGAGTTTAATGGAAAAAAGATCTTTTAATCTGTTCAAAACTGTGCGTCTCCTATGAATTCCAACCATCCAGTATTAACCAGGCACTAAGCACACGTGATATGCCCATAAATATTACAATAATGCAAAAGAATTTTCTAAATTTTTCAGATTATTTAAGGCAGGAATGCACATAAGACATTCCAAGAGGTGACCTTTAGACACATTCTAAGGCAGAATTTTTCTCTCCCACGTATCAATCATCTATGATCAAAACTTCTAAGATGATGTCTTAATGAGATTTTTACTTGTATCACAAACATCATTGTTCTCATATTTAGTGTGAAACGCTTACCTAGACATTCTGAATTATTTTACAGCAAGAACTTAAGGTACGCACTGGCTAAATACTTCAGCTGGACTACTTTCACACATGAAGAGAATTAAAATTAACAATGAAATTACATCATGCTTACAGACACCCAGACTTAGGAGAAGTTCCACATTACCACCTATCCACAGGCTGCAGTAAAGTACATAGTGCTTTCTTCTGTGCAAGAACAAACCTTCCAAGTTATTTCAAACTTGCCCTTCTTGGCTTAAGCCTAAAATGTTCAGAACAAGTTTGTTCAGAAACAAACTTCACAATTTTTTTGCTCATCTCTGCTCATCAATCCACTTCAGAGGAAGTCTTAATATTTTAATAGAAAGTATATCATTGTGCCAGCAAAGTGCTCAGTATGGCCAACAAGCACATCTGGACACTGCACAGCTTTTGTACCACATACTCCTCCACATTTAGCTGCACCAATGGAAAACACTATTGCCCCTAGTAGAAAACCAAAGGAACAATCCTGGGAGGGTTTTATAATTCACATTAGGCAGAATTAGCTGGGTTAGCTCAAATCACCCATTTAAATTGGCTAAGCTCTTCTGGCTGAGTGCCCCCAAGTCAGTATGGGAATGCTCATGAACTGCTCTGCCAAGGCCATAGCTGCCACTGAAGGGGCAAAGGAGCTACTATGGGAAGATCAAGGTTTCCAGCAGCAAGGGCTCCTGCCAAGCAAGTAGCCGTCTATGACCTTCAGCTTGTGAGCTGTAATCAAAGTAGTGACAACTTCACAAATAAGAGGGCACTTACAGTGACAGAAATGCTTACATCTGCTCTACATACAGCACGCATAGGTGTTTGCTCTGAATGATTTGGCCAGCTAACGACGTCCTACCCTCAGGTATCCTACCACCTTTCTGCAGGAGGTCACTGACCTTACAGTTCCTGCTGTTCCTTACTGCTCTTTCATCTCCTGCTTGCAAAAAATTACAACGTAGCTTAAATCACTTAATAGCCTTTAAATCTTAACTAACTTTGCCTAAAGTAAACTGGAACATTCAGGGGATTCCAGCTGCCAGCAAAGCTGAAGGGAGGGAAGAACTTCTGGAAGAGTTTCAGCACTGGGAAAAGAGGCGTAAAAGAAGAAGGTAGAAGGCTTAGGTGTGCAAATAAAGCCTTCAGCCAGAAAAGTAGATTTCAGAAGATGGCATCCGCTCATCCGTGCATAAACTTTTTTTGCTTTTATATAACAGCATTTTAAGACAGAGGTACAAAACCAAAACACCAGTTTTTAAACCAGCAGGACTCACATCCACAAATACAGCCTGCCTCAGTATTACTGATACAGCAGGGCTCAGGATAGATGCAATACTATTCAGTACTCCAAGTAATACTGCTGGGGCAGTGGGGAAAGAGCAAGAGGTTGAGCTGACAGGCTTTTAGGCATGTTTTTGAGACTTTCCGGTTGCCTTTAGGTATATATCTGAGACTTCCTGGTGCCCACAGGGCAGCAAGGAGAGATGAACAGTTGGTTCATCTCCAACAGGAAAGAAATGGGTAAAACAAGAGTGAAGAAAATATTCTAACATTCCATGAAATCAACACCCCTTTTGAATCAATGCTTTGGAAAGCTTTTTGTAGCTCTTCCTGGAAGGTTAGGACTGAGATGATCAGAGAAAGCATGGGTACTCCTTGAGAAGTGCTAACCCACTGATGCTTCTGTCCTTCCCCAGCTGCCAGAGAGCTCCACCTGTATGAGGCGATTACTTCGTCACTGTGCATCCCAAAGGGTCTAGAGCACTACATGAAATGCAGCAAATTCCAGGACGATGGCAGGAATCTGCTGATCCTGTTAGGAGGGTCATGCTCTCCACCCATGAAGGGATGTCCTTGCACATACCAATTACTGTGTACTTCAGGCAGCAAATTATTCACACGTATGTTTTAACTCAGAACACCTAAGCTTGCACTTAGCCTCCAAATCCCTTGCTCCCACTCAGGCTGGAAGAACAGCCCACACTCCCAAAAGCTTCTCTGCTCTTTCCAGATGCAGTTATAGAGCCAGCTGAAGACACACCAACTGCAGACACAAACTCATTCGTCTCTTGAGATTACCTAGCTGCACACCCCAAACTTTATAGTTTGTACAGAGATGTCACGAGTTGGCTTTTGGCATGTATTTATATAATTCTACAAATCGTGAAACCCAGTCATAACATCAAAGGAAAAATTATTCTTCCTTTCATAAAATCTGGGATTTTAATCTTTGGTCACTCATCAGTTTTGGAAGCAGCCTCGACCACAAACACTATACGCAATCTCATGGATTAAGAAAACAGTAAAGAAAAAGATCAGGAGATGCTAAAGGGAACAAACAAAGTAGGGGCAGCAGGACAGGATCTAACATTTTTGCAAACAATCCGTTTGTCACTTTGATGTACCGGGGTTAATTAATATTCTATAAAGGTCTTCCAAAAGCTGAATACCTCTCGAGTTCTGAATTCATGGGGCTGACCTTAGACTTTCTCAGAATGATTTTTAATGCAGTCTGTTATCAGCAAAACCCGTTTAAACACATGTCCCATCTGCCAGCACCCCATTTGCAAAAGAGCTTCTTATACTTGCAGACAGTAAAGCTTCTGCCTGCCTCCCTCTCTCCTCTAAATACCAGCTGTATGGTAATGAGCACAAACAGCTGAAAAATACCGCACAGTAACAAAGCTGGTACGAATGGGCAGAACAACGCTTCCACTCAATGAAGCAGTTGTAGCATGAATTTAGCAGATTAGCTATTGAACAGAGGTGGGGGGAGGTTTGGAAAAAAAATGCAAAGGGTCTGCACAGATAGCAAGAAAATGAAAAGAGACCAGAGGGACACAAGCTACCAAAGGAAAGCCTTAATTTCTAAAGTACTTTTGTTGAACCGCATGAACCAATTCTTCCAATTTTCTAAGGCTTATTCCTTGCGTTCTAATGATATGCCAAACGCTGTTCTGATAATTTGCACGTTCAGATGGCTTTTAAGGGAGACAACTTGTTAATGAAAGTTTTCCATTCATTAACAAATCTCTTCATGGGTTGGGGGCAGGGGCAAACACACTCTCCTACTTCAGTTTCTGGTACTTCCACAGCATGTGTGACCAACAAGCACCATATTATCTATTAACTTTTTGCATAATAGCCCTCTCAGCCTGACCATTTTTGAAAAGCAATTTTTTAAAACACTGACAACATCCACGCCATACTCCGGGCACTGACAAGCTTTTAAAGCCACGAGAGTAAAAGACATTTGCTTTAAGAAAATTTGTGCAGAACTGCACTAATCTGAGCAGCTGACACGCACGCGAGGCTCGCAGTTGAGTATTTGTTTACCCAAGGAGCTAATTAGATATACGCTGTTTGCATCAAGGCTAAAAATTGCACATGCACTTTTGCACTTGAAATTGCATACATCTACTTGGCAGAGCTGAAAGGAGTACGCAGTTTTAATACATAAAGCTAACAAGAAAATATGCTATCTTTTCCTTGTTTGCGATTTCCCAGTGGTGTCTGGAGTGTTATGACTGCTTTTGAAGAATTGGAGCCTACGCTTTCTAAGAAACGTATGAAAAAAGATGGTACATTGGCACTGTTGAAACAAGAGCTCTGTCTGAAGTTTAATACCCAGGGCTCGTTATCTTTTCCTTTTTTAAAAAAATCTTAACTTAAAAGCATTACTGTTTTAATCCCTCATCTTCCTAAAATTTCTCTTTTGTGGAAGTAAGGCTCGTAAGATATTTTTACAAGAGTTCATCTAATTAGCAAAATTAAAACACTGCATTGTTTCCAAAGTGATAAAGAATGAAATTCACCATCTAAGAGAGAAAAAATGTTTCCTCTAAGGTCATCATAATAGAACTCCCTGAAAAGCACATTCAATCTTTTAACCTTTACACATCACACTTAGGGAGTTAAACAGAACACACATACAACATTGCTGTTACTGGCTGCTTCTAACTGGTGATCTTAGAATAAACAGAAAAAGAGAAAGCAATTTTCTTAGGGCATGAAAAAGCTTGTCATGTGACTGTACAATGACATTCTCAAATGACATTTTTATTGCTCACGTCTATCATAACCTTGTAATAAATCGAGGAAAAAAGTCACTATTGAAGTTCACTGGAAGCCTCTAACTAATTTCCAGTATTAATGTAGGTCAAATCTGTTGAATTTAAGTTAAAGAATGCGTACTTGGATTTTTCCTGGAGAATTCATGTACACATTCCAATGTGTTTCAAGCATCTTAAGGACTTAATAAACGATCAAAAGAGAACAGGTAGCATTTCATTATTTTGAACACGTAGACATGACATGAAGTAATGATCAGTTCATCTTAAAACCACTTATCAACAGAAGAAAATGATTTTCAGCCTGTACGTTTATTATCAGTCATTACGATGATTCCCGTAATTTCCTGTACTTAAAACTTGTCACACATATTGCTCTTAGTTCTTATTTTGAGTAAGATCTCCAAACGGTTTAAGATGCACCAGGATGAAGACCGCTTTAAAACACTAAGCCACCAAAAGCAGTTTATTATGAGAGAAAGGACAATACTTTCTCTATGGAAACATCATCTGCCCAAGTGACGTCAGATCTTTCCAGACACACAGGTTTCTTCAGCTCACCTGGAGGAACTACTATGGCACTGAGTAATTAAGTGCCAGTATTTGCTGTGCTATAAACCCTAGGGTAGCTATGCTTGCTGTCTTCCAAACAGCCTGAGCCCCTCAAAATAATCATGCAACTTTTTCAGGCTCTTGTCCTCATCTACAGCCTGGGATGCAAAGGCAGATGCAATGAACAACGAAAGCTCGACTGATTCTGAAGAACATACACATGAAAAATGCAAGATTCCATGAAATTCACTTTAAATCTTCCAAGACTCAATGATTTACTACTTCAAAGCAACGCTGGATGTTTACAGGAACATATGTGAAGTTGCCAGCAAAAATCTTAACGAATTTCTGAAGCATGACGCAGCACGCAAGAGAATCATAGAACCACAGAAACGGCTACGCTTCACTCATTGCACAACCTCAAAATCTTAACTGCTGTATGACTGGGACAGAACACTAACTGTGCTAAGCAGAACACTGTAGTAAGAAAGAGCCTGAAGTGAATGTTAGCCCTGTTAACAAAACCATGACATCAGAAATCATTATTATTTCAGGCCATACAACTCAGAATGATGACCTTTCTTTGTGCAATGGAGATTTCAAGGGAGATTCAGTGCCTGCTTCGGATACCAACTTGTTCTGCTGAAGAAAATCTACCAAATATATTCAGTAGTTCTGCAGAGCCTCAAATAATGCAGAAACAACAGTTCCTATTCACAAACAAATGTCTTCAAACTTACTTTAATATCCAAAGGAGGGAAAAAAAAAAAAAGAAAAAAAAAAAACACAATAACAACAAAGTTCTATCAATACCCCTTTGGTTTAAAGCCTAACTGCAGCTTGCCAGCACTTGCAAATACTCTTCACATGCTTCTAGCACATGGAAACCCCTAGACACTGGCAGCTGTAAAAAAAAAAAAAAAACAACAACAAAAAAAAACCAATTATCTATATTAATAAATACGAAAAATATTCAGAAGAAAACAGTGACTCATTATAAACAAGAATGATCTCAACTGTATTGACTTTTCTGGGATATTTCTTTATCTTGAAAGAATTGAACTGTTTCCCTTAAAAGGAATACAAGCGCAAGCAAGAGATAAATATTTCAAATTTTCATCTTCCAAAACAGGTTGAAGAGACGCGAACACTGTCAGATTTATAGACAGCACCATACTGCCCCTACATGTCCACCACGAAAACAACACCACAAGCTATCAGAAGCAAAAGAACTTACTGAAAACGAATATGGTAATCACATTACAATATGCTTTTCTTTCTTTCATATTTAACATCTACTTCAAATAAATAACACAGATAAAGGTATCAAAAGTTAGAATACAGCAAGACATTCACTGCGGTGGTAAAAGGACTTTTTTTAAAAACCTATCTCGATTACACAGTGGATTACAATTCAGTAACAACTCAGTTAAATCTAACATTCATCTGAAAAAAAAAAAAAAAAAAGAATACTTAGCCATGATGAAGTTCTGAGTTAAGAACAGAATGATAAAACTTCCCTTAGCATCAGTGCCACCAGGATGGCAACAGAATTTGTTAACGAGTGCCTTCTCATAAAAAGTTATTCCACATTTACGAAGGCATGTTATTCCACTTTTTATATGAGCAAGTAAAGGAAAATGGTTTTAAACTGGAAATAGGCTAGATTTAGACTAGCTATCAGGAGGAAATTCTTAACTGTGAGGGTGGTGAGACACTGGCTCCGGCTGCCCAGCGAAGTTGTGGATGTCCCCTGCCAGGAAGCATCCAAGGCCAGGCTGGATGGGGCTGTAAGCAACCTGATCTGTGCAAGGTGTCCCTTCCTGTAGCAGGAGGTTGGAACTAGATGGTTTTAGGTCCCTTCCAGCCCAAACCATTCTATGATTCTGTCATTTCTTATTTATTCTCTCAGTTTCTTTTTTAACACAGTTTTCTGTTACCAAGCATCCTTGTTCTTCTCATTTAAAATTAAATATTTTGTTTGCAATTTAATATTAAACATACTATTCAGGTTGGCGCATTGTTTTTGCTTTAGGTATTATTTAACTTCAGTCAGAAACTCTAGACTGGATTTAAAAATAAATAAACCAAAGGTGTCCCACATTTCCACACACAATGTATATTCATTAATATGAAGGCTTTAGTCAAATTGGGAAAAATATTTTCCAAATATTATTTTAATAGCTTCTCTTTATGTATTTGCTTTTCTGTTAACAACCTTCACGTAAAGACTACAGTTTGAGAAGAGCATAAAACAAAACGAAAAACAGTATGTATCATTTCTAGATATCTTGGTAGGATGGTACTAAAGCATTTCCTTTGATAACTGGGAAATTCCTCAAAGTTAACAGGCATGTTCATTTGGTTTGCAAGTAGATACCTAATAACCATAAGCATACAGTATTTCACAGACAGATGGCATGTTCACACAACTTGAAAGCCTTAATTATTAGAAAGGTGAACTTCGTTCATAATTTGATATTCCACTGCATCAACCCTCAACCACGCCCTTCCGTTTTCTTCCCCCTTTCTGATTACTAATTATATTAGATTCTGATAACTATCTTGCTGATTTACAGATATTTTGAAAGAGCTTAAACCAAACACAAAAGCAAGAAATGTGTTGTAATTTATTTGCTGGTGTGAGTAAATCTGTAGTTTTCTACCACTTCAATGCAGCAGAGCTATTCAGTCGCAATCTGAATACTAATTCTGAAAAAAAATCACAAAGCACTCCAGTCCAATCTTCATACTGTTCTTAAACTACATATAAGACAAAATCTTGTGATTTTTTTCTGAATAATAGTAAGGCAAAGCAGAAAGGATTCCTTTATTCCTTTTCTGAATATTAAGGCATGTAAGCAAGACAAAGCATAATAAGCTGTTCTGTATTTCACTAGCTGCTTTCCTGCACTTGAGAACTGTTAGTCTCCAAAAAAAAAAAAAAAAAAAAAACCTGGAGAGAAGCATGATACAAGTAAATTTATTGCATTAATAAACATACATCAACTTTCTAAAAAATTAATATTGCCTGGTTGCCTGCAAGACTACGTGTTATAGTTAGGATTTCTTTCCAGAGATTATATAATATTTTCCTATTTTAGAATGAAGAAAATTCTCCATTCATGTTAATAGCATATAATAGTATACATACACTATAGCAACATTGTGCATGTGTTTATACAATTTGTTCAGATAGGTTAAGTAACGTATTGTCACCTTCAGAAATCCAGGGATAATTTTCCTGCAAGAAATCCATGAAATGTAGAAATCTTAGTTAAAGATTTCAAAATTAGAAAACTGGTCTGCAAAGAAAGATTAGTGCAGTAACTTAGGGATTTTCCCCATGTTACAAAGCCCCCCGTGACCAGGACAAGGGCCTGCTGTGCCATTACACTGCACAAAAACAAACATAAAAAAACATCAGCAGAAAACCTAGGATGGCAAAGTCAGACATCTTTTAAAATTCATGCTTAAAATACGCCACGTTCTGCAAACATTCAAGGTATTCAAGGTTAGCACAGCCTTAAGTAGAAAACGTACCTTGGTAAATCTCTTCCGCATATGGAATACCTTAGATCGGTTCTGTCCACTATACTCATATGGTAGCTGTGTAAATAAATGGCACACCAGAGTTCTTCCTTCTGTGTGCACTCCATTAAATCCATAGGATTTTAGATACGCTATGACTTGCGAGAACACGACAAATGCCTCCATGGGTCAGGCCAACAATCCGCCTAGCTTAGCAGAGTCTGGTGATAATTTAATTTTCATCACAGACTAACACTATGCCTATTGCACTGTTCAAGTCACTTGCTCATAAGCACAACTTTTTCAAGTAGGAAGAAGAAAGGTAAGTTTGGATTATCAGCAAGTAAAAAGAAGAGTGCGAAACATTTCTCCAAGTGACATATTTTGGAAATTCATGCACTAAGAGACTTCAAACTACTAGTACAATTTCCATTCTTCACAGCAATGGTAAAAAGGACACATAAGGGCAATCTCTTATTTGTGCGGAACTGTAAGCTTATGTTTTACTGAGTTATTATTACCATAGCATTGTATGTTTACACATACTTCAGAATCCAGTTTACAACAACTTTAACACAGCTTCTTCATCAAGGTCAGGATAGGGCATCCCCTCACTAATGAGCTGTTGCAAGAAACAGTTTCAAATCAAAGTCATTAATAATGGCATGGAAGGAATAGCAGAAAAACCATTTTCCATACCACAAAGGAAACACTCAAAGGTTTTCTTCTGACAATAAGGAAACTAAATTCAAGCTTTCTCTTCTGACTACATGCAAGTAGAAGCAAGAGGATTTAAAAGACAATTGAATTCCAATAAATTATGAAAAATGGTTATTTCAGTAACAAGATCTGGGCCGTCATTTATTTTATTTTCTCTTTTGCCTAGACATAGCACTTCACTCCAAAGTATTAATTGCCAAAATACAAGGGAACTTTCTCTTAAAGACTGTAATCTGAACTTACATAGAATCACACAACAGTCTGAATTGGAAGAGACCCACAAGGATCACTGAGCCCAGAACCTTGAAACTTGAACTAAGAGTATAACCATCTCCTCTTCAAGAGTTTCTATTCTAGATAAAATGATGCTACTCAGATCTTCAACGCCAGGTAAACTGAAAGCCTTTGAATTAAGATCAGCAAGTTGTATTTGTATCATACTGGTGGCACCTAGAGGTAAGATCTCTGTAACTGCAGCCAACCTAGATTTGACTTTTCAAGACATAAAATGCGACTGAAACAGGAATGAGTGCATATTCAGAACTTACACCATTAGGCTATCCAACACTTAGTGATAGGTCTTTTTTTATGAAATAAATGATTTCTCAAACAAGTCATGATACATTCCTTAAACAAGAATGTATTCTTGAGAAAAGACTTCACTGTATAATTCACAAAATCACTTTGCTACAAGTTGCCAAGTTCTTGTCAATTGTGACTGCCAACCAGGGAATACTATAAAAATACTTCAATACTTCTAAGTCCACAACAAATATTTCTATTTTGCTGACATGCATACATAGAAATAATCATATTTTCAGCAATATATAGCTGCTTGGTACTATAGCTGATCTTTTTTTTTTTTCTATCTTTTGTCAGTCTCACTTTCTGTATCTCAATTCATTTGTAGTCAGTGATGCAATGTTGTACATATAGCACAAGCCTGGGACTGGTCTGACAGTGCTTACCTTTCCAATGTCCATGAAAAATCTGCAGAAACTCATCCTTCCAACTCTAAGTTTGAAGCATCCACCAGAGAAGCAAACAGTGCTGTTTTCATTCAAGCAACCACTGTAAAGCTACAAATTGCAGCTAACCACTACACAAAGTGCAGCTCAAGTTCCATCCATAGTTGCACTCAATCTCTCAAAACCTATCAAATGCTCCTCCTGTCCATATCTAATTTTGCTCTTAGGTGAGAAATGTGCTCATATATATTTTTGTATTTTTATGAAAATAACAATGACTGTAAATTAGAGCTCAAACATTCATAAATTAAGAAAAACATTCTGCACTTCAAATGTAGCACTGATTTTTTCAACTGCTAGATCTATTATTTCTTTTACTCTGAAAAGTTCTGATTTTACTTAAAGTTAGAGTATCAAGTAATTTAATGGGAAAGTAAAATGAAAAGGGAGAAAAATTAAGGTTTGTTTTGTTATGAGAATATTAGAAAAGTTACTAATTTTTCTACTTATGAAAACAAGTCATGAAAGTGAACCTAACAGCGCAGATCGTGCCTTTGAGTTTGATCAGTTTTTGATACGTCTGTAATCAAGAGAAATAACACAGGGCAGAGTCTTACGAAGTAGCACTGCTGCTGCTTATTTGCAAAGAGCTACAAGGACATCTTCAGCTCACACTGAAAGAACAGCTCTGAGAAAGCAAACAAACCAACAAGCCATATACCTCTAGCTGTGTATGTAAGCTGAGGATTATCATACTACTAATAACAAGGTGCTGTGATACCCCAAATCCAAATGGAAGACTGGAAGAAATTACCTACTAGCATTAATGATGCACACTATCAAATGAAAACAAACTACTGTATTTTTAAAACAGACCATGACATTCACTAGCACTGTTAAAGCAATTACGAAGTTCAGAAATGTTTTTAGCATATATAAGTAGGAACTGACATTCTTTTAGAAATACAAAGATGGTTGCATATACTGGGCTTCTAATAGGGCAACAGCTTTGTGATCCATGTCATTACATGCTTTGGAATGTCACATCCAATATCTGACACACTTGCTCTTCAAAGACAACCTACATTTTTATGTCCTCTCTACAGAATGCATACTGGGTGGGTTTTTCTGTTCCTTGAGAGAAAAAGTAAGAAGCTTATTGTGATAACGCTGAGATAATTTGAAGAGTGGAATGAAATAACACACATACCCCTGAGATACACACAGTGTAGAGCGGCTACATTTAGCAAGAAATTCAGTTTGATAATTTTCTTTCGTTTTGCTGGCTACTTTGCAAAACTAATTTTCTCTCCCTTAATAACAGCATTTGTTTTAGGAAATGAACTTGGTAACATCTATAAAGCAACACAGTCTCTTTCAAGTCTCAATATTTGCGTTTAATTCCCTCTCACCTCCTCCTCCTTTTCTTCCCCCCAAAGTTGCCTCCTAGTAAAACAAAAAAAAAAAAAAAAGGCAGCACTTCAGGTTTTCAACAGTTGAGTCTGAATATTTCACCGAATACTCATTCTCCTTAAGTCCACACAGTACTTCTCATCTCTGAAAAACTCTGAAAAGAAGTTATAATTAGTAAAGAGAAATTAAAGCTTCATATTTGTGCCACATCATAGAAATAAAGAAAATCAGATCAACAACAAAGTTGGTGTTATACGCTGCCTCGCAGCAAGGCATTTCTTGCATGAAAATGCACAAACAAGTGTCCTGGCTTCACAATTTGGAGCTGAAATTCAAATTAGACAAACAGAAGAGTTTCAACTACTACCTAGTATACTACCTTATTTCTTAACTGTTGTCCCACATTTCACCTTACTCAAGTTTGACCTTCGTCAATGTAACTGCCTTTCTGAAAAAGACATCTACATCTAAATACATAAATACACAAAAATACTGCGCACTTTGTGTACACAGACAATTGTTGAACTGTGTAAAAAGAGACCCATAAATCTTGGTGCTTACATCATGAAGATCACAGTTACCTCTTCACTGAGAAAAGGGTTCAAATTAATGAGTTTCTTTAACTCAGTAATACTGTCCATGCTTAAGCAGTGCAAATGTGAATTATAAATCTTAAAATCATGAAGAAAATATGAAGCCTTAAGGCCAATTAAACAGCATGCCCTAATTTTTGTATCAACATATATACACGAAAGACAGGCAACACTACGAGCAAATAAACACAGATGTCTCTTGAAAGATTTGTTTTACTAGGCTTCCGGTGCCTATTATGACTGGGTAACTGTTTGAATAACCTCAGGGGACACAAATTGTCTGTCAAAGTCAAAGAGTATGCTGAAAATTCTGAGCAATTACAAACACATTCTACGTGTCCACTGCCAGAAGCCACCAATGCTACCTATATAAATGAGGACCCCAAAGTCATAAAGGTTCACCCAAATTAATGGACAGGTGCAAGTTCTGGTTTTTAATACTCCTGCCCAGTTTGTATTTTTACCACACGTAGCCCTCTGTATCAGGGAGAGCAAGAGAAATCAGTGTGCGTGCTAGAGGGGGATGAGGGCAGTAAGCACATTTGCACACCTGTCTCACTCTACTGTTATGTTTTCACAAATTCATTATTTCCCTAAAGATGCCTTAGATATCTTCCAGCACTTAACATCTTCAAGCAGAAAAGAGAGTCACTACCTAGAATGACAGAAGTTAGGGTCTGCTAACCATGGGCTATATGCTGACAAATACACACTATTTCTGGACATCTAAGACATTCTCTTGTGTGCCCAAATTAAAATGGGCCAGCACTTCAGAACAGGAAACTATTTCCTCTTGACCCTCTCAGAAGTTTGGATGCTTTCCCAGAAATCTCAAGACCGGCGCAGGGCTTAGTGCTGTGTCTGCAGGACAGCTGCATTCATTTTATATTGGGCACTAAAATGAGAAGACATCTGGATGCAGTCCTCCATGGGAATGCGCAGAACAAACCAAGGAAGACATGCTGAGCAGATGTAACAAGATGAGGAGGTGCCAGGTCCAGAAAGCAATCTACATCAATCGGATGCTCCAAATTTCACTCAGTATGGCAATACGATATTTAGATCATTTGGAAAGCTGACTTTGGCTAAGCCAACAGATGTAATGGGAATCCAGAGTCAAACTGGCACTGGGATGTTCAAACCATCTCCTTCTGAGAGGTAATGGCTCTCACAACTCACTGAAGTTTTCCTCCCACAAAGACCAGCTCTACATGCAATAAGAAAACAGGAGAAGAGAAGCTAGAAAAAATGTGCGGTACTTTTCCTGACACTTAGATGGAACAACACCAATACAATTACATTGTACTTTCTCTAACGCATAGGGAAGGAGGAGATACTTTCTTAAAAACATCAACAAACCAACCATAAAACTAACCTACTTCCGCAATTTTTATCCACATATTACATGAGCTAGGCATCAACCAATAAGAATTCACTCTGTAGTGTGAAAAGTAGTACTGTTACAGACTTAGATCCTTAATAAATCTGGAAATTAATTTCTGCCTTCACATTAATTAACATCAATGTCTTTTTAATAGAACAGAGTGACTACAAAAAAATAACGGTATTTCAGACATGATGAGAAAACTAACAATTTCTACTAAAAGCAATTTTATACCATTAGGTAAATCTCAGCCAGCAGTAACACTGATACAACAGACTCTACCATAGGATAAAGAGAGAAGGTACCCACTTTCTTTAAATTATATTCTTTTTTCATCGTGTGTGATTGAATAATCTTGCTTACTAACATGAGAGAAAACTACAAATAAGCAGCAAACTTAGATGTCTAATACATGAAACAACAGAACATTGTTTTCTTTAAAATACATTCCTTAAACGCAAACAAACCAAAAAGAGGCACAAGCATCCTTTCTGGATGCTATTCAAGCAAAAAGAATTGTTACCAACTGTGAGAGATTAAGATCTGCATGGAGATAGCAAACCAAGTGTAAGCAGGGGAAATTGATTTACATGTAGAATTATATTACTTAAATTACTATATTTAGATCTAAATGTTCATGTTTTAAAATTAATTAACCACTGCTACAGCCACTGTATTTTTAAATTTTTTCAACCTGATGATTTATCTGGGTTTAATTAAGAAATACTAGACTAGCCAGCTACAGATAATACCTTGTTTCATTAAAGGAGGTGCGTGGGCAGGAAGGGTTTTACCAGAACTGCATGCAGTGAAAGTGGAGAGGCAGAGGAGAGGAACGCTGTGGGTGTAAAGAGGATAGAAAAGAGATGCTTTAGAAAAGCTATGTAGAATGAATAGGTACTAGACAGAAGTAGACTAGATTGATAGCTTGGCATCGGGAGATTTGGAGGTGGTAAGGCAGAAAAAGCAAGAGACTCTAAGGCCATGAAAAAATTCATGGTAGGAATTAGGTCTGAAATTTCACTGACAACCAAGCACAGGAGAAATGCAAGACGGAATGTAGTAGCGCTACAAATATGTTAAAATCGCAAACATTCTTGCCAGCTGCTGTGGGTATCATGAGAAGTAATCTTGTGTTAGGGGCTATTAATAGCAACATGCTTTGGAAGAGACTGCCATTTGTACTTACAGAACACCGTACCACGCAGATTCACTTAGACCAACAAAATCTACTGTTTAAGTATAGCTGCAAGCCCACCTAAGTAAAAAGAATGGAAGTAAAAACATACCAAAAATACCTTCAGGGCACCTACTCTGCTGCTTTTATCAATCTTTAGAAAGCAAAATTCTGCTGGGAGAGCATTTTTAAAAGAGTAGTATACTAGCATCACCTACAGACTGTAGTGTTTACTCCTAAGAGTAGCACGCTGCCTACAGTTACCTTCATGACTCACTAACTGCACTACAAGCTGAAATATATGATGACTACAGTAACTGGAGTCAAATGCAATTTTAGAAATTCCACAGATAGATAAAAGCATTGAAATTTCTGGTCTCACATTTGCATGCATTTAATTACGAGTTTCCTACAATATATAAAAGTTACTTCCTGTTTTGCAGCTTAGAATTCAAATAGAATTCTATCTTGCATATGAAAAGCAATGCATCTTACGCAAGCTCAATAGAGGATCTAAACTAGAGAGGAGAGAAAGTAGCATGGATTACAGATTACAACACAAAATATTTGCTGTCTTCGCCATAGCTACAACAAACCCTGTAAAACCAAGTATTTCTTTCCACCACAAATAAGTTTAACACATTAGCATTTACTAAGAATTATGGATTCCTTTTACATCAAGTACAAAATCAGTATCAGTAGGGTTAAGGAAGCATTCCTAAACTTAGATAATTTCTAAGGGAAAGTAATATACAGAAGAATATATTTAGACTTTCAATATAATTTATGAATTTAAACACATTCTTCTCTCATCCCTTTCTCAATTAGTTTAGAGACCATATATTTTTTGTAATTTTGGATCTATTAGTTTTTTAGCTATGAAAAACAGTGCTACTGTACTAGCCATGTTATTAAAAACAGATTTTCTGCATCATCTGTTAAATTTTTGTATTACATCCGTAGCTGGCACTCTTCCCCAAACCTGTATATTTGCAACATACTAAAAGTGCGGTACGTAGTTCACAATAATCATCCAAAATTTTAAGAGAATTTATTATCCTGTCTCATGGAATGTATATTGGACTACCAAAATCACATTCATCTGAGATGTGATGTGTAACTAAAACTCTTTTTGAAGTGTGATCAGTCTGAGCAATGATTACATGTATGTGCTACCACCATCTCAATCCTCTTACCAAGAAGCCCTGCAAACAAATTAGTTACGCAGAAAATATTTTAAGGAAGAATAAACAAAAAGTACAATCTTTTTTCACTAAAAATACAGAAAAGGAAAAGTTACATCAGCTGTAGTGCTTTTCCTTGTCCTTTTTTGAAGTAACTGAGTAACTTCATAAAATACATGAAAAGAATTTGGAAAGATGCTCTGTTGCTCTTCTCCAGCGTTAATCTTCTCTGAAACAATGCACTCAAATTTCATATGAAGTAAAGACAAGTAAACATAGCAGTAGCTGAGAAGACTGTAACAAGAGAAAGAATTCAAGGGGAAAAAGGAATCTGTTTTCATCAGAGGATGGATAACAAGAAGAAGCTGTGGGGGAAAAGCAGCATTACATCTAAAATTGAGAGAAGGATAAGAAGGATCGAGATTAAAAACCTAACACCTAGCCTGAAAGAAAAACACAAGCTAAGCAATGAAGCTAGGAACGGGGCAGATGATGAGCAGAACTACTTAAACCAGCAAAACCATCGCTCCCTGACAGCAAGAGCTCATCACAAAGAGAAAAAAAATCAATTGGTGTGATGAGGGAGATGCTAATGCTACAGCCCTGGCTGTGACTTGTCTGAGTGTCATTCTAGTTCAGTTCGACTTTCAATCAACATCAGGGAAATACCAGAAGAAAGAATATCAGTTAGAACAGGTTCTTCGTGTTTCCCTATTATGAGCCAGTCATGATACCATAGAGCATTTTTCCCCCCTACAAACATTCCTCTCCCATACACAAAATAGATAGGTCCAGGAAATTGAAATGGCTTCATCTGCTGCAGAAAGACAAGAAATGCCTACTTTGTAATGTAAGAGAACGCAAAACAGGAAAAAAAAATCCTAGTTCATTAGGTCTCAAAGCAATAAATGAAATACTTTATTACACATTTTGTATGTTTTGTTCAGGAATGATCAAAAAGGAGAGGCACTGGGGTCAAATCTACGGCAGCACTGCTGTCTCCCATTCCTTCTTTTCTTCTGTTGACTTCTGTGGTCTCCACAGCTTGAGAGGGTAAAACAGACTGGCTTCGTGGAGGTGAAGAGCTTTCACAAAGTCAATACAGCATGTTTAAATATGTCAGCCCTAATAGCAGTAAAACTTTCTAAAGACATATAAACAATTCAGCACAAAGAAACAGAACTGCCCAGTCAACCTCCAAATCCTCAGCTTCTGAATTCAAGTGACTGCCTTCAGCATCTTCCCAACAGACTTTCAGCACAAGCACCTACATATCAATCTGTACTAAGTAGACACTGTTCACTGCATGAGAAAGTTTTAAATACATCAAAAATGCAAAGAAAAACATTTTACTTAATGTTAAACATTTGAGACTCTTATTGCTGCTTTTTATTTTGGATAGAAATAGGTAGGACAACTTTAAAAATAAAAGCATTTCTTAGAGACAATACACTGAAAGGATCACCGAATATTTCGAAAACCCAGCCTCTGGGAACTCCTACAATACGTTACAGTGGACATACAAACAGAAAAAATTCTCTGAGCTTGTTCAGGTATTTTTTTAGGCTGTACAGCAGGCTGCACTTGATCTGAACAATTTAGCTAGAAGTTTTCTTTTCTCCACGAGACACAAGGAACAGCTGTTTGAACAGCAAGCTAAACGCTCCCTCCTACAACTGGCTGTCTTAAGTCAAGACCTTCTGTTATACCCTGCACAGAGGCAGACAAAGTAAGTTTCTGCATGCATGCAGCTCTACAGAGCCAATAACACTACCAGTAGACTGCATCTGTGGTTTGAAGGTTTAAAAATAAATCTATAAATAAGGTGAGTAGGTGGATTTTGATGCGGCTTAGCAAATCTCCTGTAAGCAAAGGCTACAAGAACAAGGGGCACTTCACCTAAGTAATGCTGAACCATCCTGAGTTAATCAGAGCTACCATTAATTCACCAGATAATTCAGGATATGATTAGCGTTTTCCCACCTCTGTGATTTCCCTTTTATTCCCTCCAAAGTATGGAATTGAGTCAACTGATATGCAATCCCAGTGAAATAGAGAATTGCAGAAATAAGGAAAAAAAAGTAAGGGGGAAGAAAGTGAGACTTCAGACTGCCACCATTCCATACTGAGCAAATAAGCAACACACGGCTAGTGTCCCACTGAGGAAGTACTTTTTACTAGTCTTCTGAAAGGAGATGAATGTTACAGAATCACAGAATAGCTCAGGTTGGAAAAGACCTTGAAGATCATGAAGTGCTGACTGGAGATGCTTCACATACTTAAAAATAACAACAGGAAGTAGTTAATTATTAAAGATTATTTACATATTAAAATAAGTTTCCCTCCAGTCAGCGTTATGTGAGACTTCGATTTGCTCATTTTATCAAATGATAAAAAAAAAAATTACAGAGGGAGAATACTTTTCTCACTTGAGATTCAAGGGAAAAAACAGTTTCTTTTTCAGATTATTCAAGACCTGATCTCAATGCAGTGAAATACCTTCCCTAGTTAAGGTGGAAGGATACACCACTTCAAAGATGGCTCTATGTTTTTTTGTCCATTAGGCAATTCCTTATTAATGTGAAAAAACATGCTTCATTCCAGCAAGAAATATGCTTGGTTGCAGAAACAAAAAAAAAATTAGAATTAAATTTTCCTGAAAAGCTCCAAGGGCAGCTGTGCTGGCACAAGCAGTTACACTGATTTGACTCACAACAAAATAGGGTGGTTTTGGTTGTTTTAATATAGAAAGGAAGGGATAAAGTATCAAGTTCACATGAGTGAAGGTGCTTAAGCATAAGGCACATTAATGTTCGAAACAACTACTAGAGTATTAGTCAAACAGAGGAAGGAAAAGAAACTGGAGACTCATTCCGAGTGCTCTACTGCAGTCACAAGTAGACTATGCCATGTGTCTTACGTAAAACCAAAAAATGTTTTACATAGAAGATGACCTACAAGTTGGAATATAAATCAACATGAAAATGCTTTATCCTACATTCACCTCATATGCAAGTATGTCCTACAGAAGGAATCATTTCTCTGATGAACTGAGTTGATGAACTGCATGAATTTAGTCAGATATATTTTCAAGAGAAAACATCAAGACAAACTTCTCTTGTGAGAGTATGAAAGAATCTGGGCTGCTTCCGAGAGTAGGGGCATTTAAAATGGATGCATTTATTACCTAAACTTTTCCAGGTTAGCATAACGCAGGGTGCAGAGAGAAACCCTTCTGCAACAATTAAGCACTACTTTAAGCTGCTTGAAACAGAGAAATGCTGCAAGCACACACAGTATTCTCACAAACTTTTCAGCTTATTACCATTTCCTAAAAATATTTATTCTATATAGTGAAATTGTTATATAGCAACTTATAAAAGCAATAAGTACTGGAATTCTCAGGAAAAAAACCACATGGAAACTAAAGAGGGGAGAGGTCTGTTTTTGAAGTACAGACGCAAATATTAATTAGAACTATTTGAAAAGAAAAAAAAAAACATACTCCCATTGTTAGTGGTTTCAGAGAAGTCTAGGGGGAAAATACAGTTAATTTACATTAAAATTAATTACAATTAAAATTTATAATTTATAATAAATTTATAAATAATTTATAAATATAATTAAACATTCAATTAAATGAAAGCATTTATCATGACAGACAAAATACAGCACTTGGTTTCTGAACATACGTGACATGCACGACTGTCACATAAGTATGTTCAGTGATCAGCTGCACTTAAAACTAAATGATATATGATAGCTGAAGGGTATACTGGTTGAAAGACTTCATTGCCCCTTCATAGCACACAGCAAGATCTGCTTCGGTGCCTGCAAAAGACACAAAAGCAGCTAAAGAGGACCAGAGCTGTGTTTATGCTTGACAATCCAGCATCGCTGCTTTCAGCAGCAATTTAGGAGGAATGCACACATTCACCATACAAGCACTGAGGTTCTGTACCAAGTTATTTTCAAGTGCTACAAAAAAATGCTAAGTAATACTATTTTTAACTGGATTCAGTTAAGTGGTAGTGCAGATAAATGTTTTAACTACATGAGCAAACCAACAAATTGCATACAGGCAAACTGTTAAATCCTGTGACCATTTTTAGTGCACATCTTGATAGAAGCAGAGGATGCAGAAGCTACAAACTGTCAGCTTCCATAGCGGAAGGAGTTTTACTTCTGAGGATCACAGTACACATTTTAAAGATGTTTTGCTCAGTTTAATGTACAGCAAAGAAGGAGAAGACAGGAGTTCAAATCAGGAGAAGGTTGATTACTTTTAAGTCCTGCCAATGCCCGAGTGGCCCGATCACACACTTGCCTGACCAAAGACAGTAGTGGTATTACATACTGCCTGCTCAGTAACTTGGAAGTGAACTGTAGCTCATGCTCCAAAGTTGGTCAGGTTTAAGGCTGAACATTCAATGTTAAACAATTTAATGAGTCTCTTCTTGAATAAACAGAATGTTAAAAAATAAATTTGTACACCAGCAAAGATCGTGTCAGAACTGTCGGAACTCCTATTTTAAAGGAAAATATCTTTTAGTTCTTGTTATGTTTAATACAACAATAAATGAACAGAAGTGCTGATCTTCTCATCCACTGATACTCAAAATTTGCACTATTCTTTGCTATGTAGAAACAAAAAAGCAGATCTTTTACACAACCAATTCACATTAGCATGGATGGAACCCAATATGGTAATGGCTGTGAGTTATATGCAGGCTTTGAGTAGGTTGCAAGGCATGAGAACAAAGGCGGAGCCTCGCAGCTTTTCCACAGCCGCCGCCCAACCAAGAACCAGTCATTTTATAAGACTAGCAAAACTTAAATAGCAGGTAAAAAAAAAAAGTACTACAGCATTTATTCATTTCCAGCTTACTCCTAATAAGAACAATAGATGCTCAACAGTTGCTGAAATCTCTCATAATCCTAAAGTCTCCAAGTCATTCAACTGAGCGCTCAAATGTGATTTAGGACAGGACAGAGAGACTGCCGACATTTTGGAACAATGGAGTTTCTTCAGAGAACTGCTTTTTAAATGGTATTTTCACTACAAAAAAATACACACAAAACATTAGCGTTATTGTGCTGACATCGTAACATTTTAACATTGTCATTGCTTCCTTAAATCAGAGTCACACAGTGCATCCACTGAACTTAAAAACCTTTTATCCCATATTCCATACTGAGCTTTGACAAGGACAATGGAGCAAAAAGTAACCAAACACATTCCAAATGATTTCTTTCAAGCAAACAATATTCAAAGCATGTCAAAAATTCAACCAATCTGTTAAGAAAGGGTTAACTTCATCACTTCCAACCCTTCCTATTCACTATTCAGTGTAGTAGTGCATTTCCCAGAAAGACTTCTTTCCCAAAATGCACAATATAGCCTTACAATAGTGGTGCGTGGACATGTTCTAATATTTGCACTGCTGCAGATTGAGATCATACTGGAGCCTTCACTATATACCATATACCTTTTACATACAAGAAATAGACATTCAAAGTAACATTGCAAGAAGAACTCAAGTTTTCAAAGGCAATCTGGTCAAATTCAGGTTTCATCTATCATTTCACTACATGAGTTCACTAAAAGGAGGATTCTGATATTAAGGGAAGTCAGAACATTTGCAAAAGCTAAGTCAGATTTTACAACTTGGCCATTAATACCATTAGTAAATGGTATTAATACTTATTCAGTAGCAATAGAAAATTTGGTAGCATAGTATAAATTATTTATGAGAAGTAAATTTATTTGTAACCCTATTCAAATTAGTTTCTAAGAGTCATGAAGACCAAAAATTAGTGACTTGAAACAAGTATTAACTTTGTATGTCAACTTTGCAACATAATCATAGAATCATAGAAATAGTCACGTCAAAATAACGATCTAAGTTGATTTGAAAACACTTACTGAAAATATTTTATTAGACTCTAAAAGTTACAGAACACGTTACTGGGGGGGGAAACAGTCTTAAGAGCTGCTTTATTCATATAGCTTCTGAACTTGCAGCACAAGACCCGTGATAGTTTGTCAGGCTGGGATTGTCTATATATAAACTATATCGCAACCTCCACATAGTAACATGCTATTTTTATTTTCTGTAACAGCAAAAATGTTATCTCTGCTACTGAGTTACAAGAGTATTAAAACCATAGTTTAAGAATTATTACTAAAAATGTTTAAATATTAAATAAGTTTAAGGTCTCTGAATTCTCTATTTTAGTATCCAACTGTACCAGGACAATTCAGAACAACATTAGATGGATTTTAGTACTAATCTACCTGCAGCACCTAAAAAAGCACATAAAAGCAAAGCACACATTTTTAAATACACCTATTTTATATGTATTTTTTCACCTAGGCGATATACATCCATATGATAATCTCTGTACGTCCCCCTAAATTTCTAAGACAATCTGCATTTTAACTGAAGCGAAGCAGAAGAATTACTGAAGTAAGTGACAAAACGGCTCTTCTATGATAGACTAAGACAAGGAAATGTGCAGATCAGTACTTTCATGGAATGAACACTCCATGACAAAGCTCTGAACCACAAGCAAAGTGATCAAAAGTCAAGTTTTAAAGAATTCTGCACTTACCCGTCTACGGCAGAAAGGCAAGCCCTGGGCAATGATGCTGATGCTAAATATCTTCATCACAGTTTGGTGTGGTAGGGGTTCTTTGGCACTTTTAAGATCAACAGGAACCAAGCCATGATTTATGGCAGCTTTCCCAGGTTTGGACATTTTACTGCTCTTACTTTGTCAAGTCTATTAGTAACAAACAAACATAGCTTAAAATAAAAAAAAAAACCTGTACTTCTAAAGTTGCATGATTTCTTTTAACAGTATATGCTTCAAAGGGGCGATTCAGCGCCGCACAGCCTGCTGCCTTTGTCTCTCAACCTTGTCCTGCCAAGTGTCCTGACCCGTCTGCCACTCAGTGAAGTGCAAGCTATCCTAGTATAGACAGGAATTATACTGCGAAGGGGCAGGCAGACTGCTCCTGCCAGTCACACAGCTGGGGGACCTCCCCTGCCATACCAGGGGAACAGTCCTCTGAAAAGAGATCTGCAAATTAGAAATGAAGGAGAAAACCCTAACTGTCAAGAGTTTTAATTGCCACAGACATCTACACGTGCACTTTTAAGAAAGAATTACTTTGAACTGATTTACTTTGTGAGTTGGCGCTGTCCTTTCAAGAGTAAGAATCCAAGGAGACTCCAACCTTGTAGCAGCATCACTGCAAGATCACCTCCATCACTCTCCCAGTGGACTTCATCTGGAGGCTTTCAATAAGAATTCTGATGGACAGTGACTAACAAAGTCACCCAGACTTTCCTGTTTCTCACTTGCTGTCTCCACAATCACAATATTTTGCTAAGTCTCAATGATTAAAAAGGAAACAGAAAATACAGGAAGAAACGGGACTTACCCAAAGTAAACATACTGGCTTGAAAATTGCTCTTTTTAATCTTAAGGAAGACCATTTTCTTCCTACTCCCCACCACTGATGCACAGATAACCCCTGCCTGCATTGCACTCCTCCCTGCTGCTGTGGGGCAGCAGCATCCCAGGGCCTCGGTTTTAGGGACAAGGTGGCATTGAGGTGTTCTTCCCTTCGGTGGCTGGTCAGGATGATGGGCGGCTGAGGCCCATCATCACAGTGAAGGAGAAGGGAAGGGTTCTTTTCTCTGTGGGGAGAAAAAAATCCGTGGCCCCCTTCCTCTAAGAAAGCAGACCCCTATAGGAGACAGACTGCTCTTAGAACAAGCCCAGCTTAGTGCGATTTACTGCACTAAGTTCTTACTCCACCAAAGCAAGCTAGAACAGTCATGCCTTATTACTTGTACTATCTGCAATTAGTTGTTTTGGGGAGGTATTCTTTTTTCTTTTTTCTTTTTTCTTTTTTTTTAAATCAAATTAGCTTTTCTACAATGCTGCTGTGTTCCCACCACCTCTTCAACCTCTATACTTCAACAAGGTTCTTAAAAATGTATTCAAATTTTGAAAACCTTTTTAAGCAAAACAAAGTAGATAGAGACAAAAGCCTGTGAAAATGTCTTACGAAATTACTGATAAAAGATGTAAAAAGCCATCAAAGCCCTCGTATGAACTGAGTCAGTACAGCCCAAAACACAGTGAATAAATGACCATTAAGAAATCTTACATGTCCCTTTATGCACAACCTGGCAAAGATAATTAACGGTATAATTATGGAGGGGTAAAAGGGGGGAGTGTAGTAATGCTTTACTGCTTGAAGCACAACACTGTAACTTAACAAAAGACAGCATTAAAATATGCCTGTTATTAGCATCCCCACTTAGCCCTTTGTTTCCCCCTCAAAAAGCCAACCTGTCATCATGTTTCACTTGCATATAAAGGGCCTTCTCTAACTACACATTTGCTTGTTGAAAGCTTTTTTTTTTTAAACAAAAAAAAAAAAACACCTACAAAAGTCCAAAAATGTTTCTTTCATTATATATACACATTACAGAAAGCATTTACTTGAGAAAATGTCTCTCACACAAATAACTTTTCTTTCTTCACAGACACTGCATATGGAAATGCTGTGATAGAATGGTAGACAGCACAGTATTTTCATGCACGTGTTTTTCTTCTCTACTGTTCCTTTCATATGCCATTTTATAGCAAGATTTAGATGTACATTCTCTTCTGAAGGACCCCTATGGTCTCTTATTTATTTTCCACCCTATAAGTGACAAAAAGCTGTTTATCATTAGGCTATGCTTAACAGCAATATAATCAGATCATACTTTATAGCATCATTCTGAAGGACTTTATTTTATACAACAAATATTATGCTTTCACTTGGCTAGAAGACTTTAGAAAGATGTCTTAGGATCTCTGTTGAACTAAGACAAGCAAGCCTCAGATACTGCATGCAGAAATACACATGCGTGTATATGTTATCAGAAACTGCTGAAAAGCTTAAGAGAATGCCTTATTGAACTGTTGCTGAAAGTAAGATCCAGTGGTGTTGCAGACTGTTCTATTTTACTACCAGTCATTCTTGCTTGATATCGGAGCTTCCTAGTTTACAGACTCACTCCCCTCCTTTCCCATCAGCTCCAATCTGACATGGAGAACAGGACTTGGTCTGCCTGTAGCTTTGCACATAGCTGGGAGCAGACAAGAATAAAACAAGGCGTTCTCCCAGCACCACTTGCAGCATGTCTTCAGTCACAGATAATTCTCATACATCTTCAGATACAACTCTGATTATCAGCCCTTTTTCTTGCCTATGGTTTGAGATAAGTGTCACCAGTATGTCAGTTTTCCCTCAGTAATGTCCAAATGTTTCTAAGTGGCTATTCTAGAGTAAATCCACAGAGACATTTCTTGCTTATTAAAAAAAGAATCCCATTCCAGTTCAGCATTGCCCACTTAAGTGGATAATACCGAAGTGGAATAAGGCTTTGTCACAACACGTTACTACACTACATTTCACACTTTACCATATCAATATGGAAAAGCTTCAGTTTTTGTCTCCAATTGTTTCTCTCTCATTTTTGTCATTGTCTCCCCTGCCAAAAGCTTACACTATCAAACCAGATTTTCCTGGTCCATTCTTGTCTCCACATACCATTGCTTCTTTTAAGTCTTACAAGCATAACACATTACTGACTGTAGGTACTGTCTTGCAGTCATGTTCAAAGGCCCCAAGCTATGCTGGATGGCTACAAACATTTCATCAGTGAAAGTCCTCAGCCTGAAAATACAACAGTCTAATTTAAGCAGCAAGAGAGTATAACAGGAAGACAAAACTGGAGAGTGTTGCCTATCTTAGATGTGTCAGGAATACACTGCATATACTAGATAGCTTTGCTTTTTGTGGTTATTACACATATACTTCAAACTTCAGCTTTAACCAAGTCATTTAAAAGAACAATTCTATTTCTTTTATCTTTACAAGTGTGCATTTTTTGTACAATATAGAGTAAGAACATGGAAATTTGATAAATTTTTAACTACGGAAATTCAAGCTTCACTGCTTTGCAACACTGCGCTAACATTTTGTTTCTAAGTAAATTAAGGTCTGTTTCCAAAGATGTTCTTTTTAAGTGCCTGCCTGTCATTTTCATTAGAAAATACTGCTATAAATTATTTTATTTAGATGCAGGAATGTGCCTGATAATTTAGGTTTGGAAATATTAGTTTAAGATTGTCACAAACTATTAATTGTAAGCTTATGAATGCATAATACTATTTTTGTTTTTGTGAGTCCAGTGAAGAGACATCACTGTAAAATGAAACACTCATAAGTTCTGTTATCTTCCAAAGCAATTAAAGATAAGCTTTTGGAAGAGCTTTTTAGGAACCTTTAACCAGAAATCAAATGTTATAAAATTTACTTGCTTATTCATTAAGGTTAAAGGCACAGCTCTAAGAATTTATCACAACAAAGAAAGTCAGCTTACTTACAACCTTTATAGAATCTTCTTTTAGAGCTCACAATATTTTAATATTAATATAAATGTTACTAGAAGATGAAACAAACACTTTGGACATTTTAATATGGTGATGTAACAATACAGGCCTAAATGAATTATTTCTAAGTACACAAAGGCTGAAATGCAGAGAGCAGAATGCCACACACTTTTTCAGCAGTTCTTAACGTTGGTGAGCAGCTGCCCTCAAATGGATAAAGCAGAGCACTGCAATGTTTCAAAAGTTAGTAACAGGTATTGAGACAGAACATCATGATTTACCCTTTGAAACTATTTGATAATGTACTTCTTAAACAATATTTTCAGAAAGCTTTGCACAGTTGTAGCATAGAGAATGCACCAGGACTGACATCATACACAAGTCTTACTGTCTCCCCAATGCTCACCCATGCACAGAACCGTTTTGTGACCAAAGCAAAACAGTCTATGCTACACTGGTAACTATTCTTAAACAGTGACTGTGGTCTCAAGCTTATTTATGTGAAGGACTTCAATAGCAGTACATGAATAGCTCCCAAATGATATATTACATATGAGCCTGCTTTGTACAGGCAAATGAATAAGCTGCATAGAAACAAGGCACTAACTACCAAACTAACTGCAACTATATTAGTAGCACTGCATCTAAAACCAAATGTTGCTCAAGAGTCTACTGTATCCCAATTTACTCAGTACAAAAATCTGGGTGTGTAGGAAAACAATGACCCAGATGCCTGAAGGCAGGACACAGGGAATTGGTGGAGGGATCACTTAGACCTATTTATAGTACAGAAAGACAACAAAATTCATGATGGCTCTCTATAGTTTGTGGAAAAAAATAAAAAGCATAGACCTGTTGTAACGTGTAATGGAACTGTATAAGCTGAGATTCATGACAAATTGTCACAGCAGTTTCAACAGTGTTTGAACTGCGTTAAAACTTCTCCAAGGCATACTAATATGAAAGTATTAGTGCACCTACATTGAAGAGAGGCTTTCTGGACAGCATAACTGTAAGAAAGTTATCTCAAGCTTATGCCTCACTATGAGTTTTGTCACAAAAATGCCTCCAGTGGTATAAAATATGGAGCAAGTGTCATCTGAACTTGTCCATTTGGTAAGAGCAAAACGCACTTCCACAAAGATTCACCCATCCATAACCAGCTGAGGGTTACCCTGCAGACTTTTCCTCAGCAGATGTATTCATGAATGTCTCTTCCTTTTTTAGCTACATTCTAGTTTTCCTGAAGACTTGTATCATCTTAATTTTTCCTCTTTATTAGATTTGGTGAAAATCAGTCAAGAAAGTCATAAGATCAGGTAAGTAAGACACAGACAACAGCTATCTCTACAGTCACAAATATCTCTCCTGCAAAAAGCTTTGCTTTCTTGTCAAAGCCCAATAACGCAAAGAATCCAGATTTGCTTAAACTGGACTTATTCAGATAACACTTCTTGATTTTAATTCTGGCTTCAGAATCATACTTAGACTCACCCATCAATCATTACTGTGATGAATGAGGTTAGTATCTAATAAAAAAAATCTAGTTAAAAATCTTTACCACGAAAGACAAGATGGAGATGCACCTTTCAAACCTGATGGTAGTTTCTGGTACAAGTTACATGACACTGAAAAAAGTTTCAATAACTACAGATGAGGATGAAGGTAAAGCCACTGGCTTCAATCCCCACAAGACAGCAGTACTTAAACTACTAGTATGCACCAAGAGAGAAGCAGAACACCAGGTATGTCAGCAAAGGCAAATTCATCAGACAAACAGTCTACTAGACATTTGTTATGACTCAAATCTCAGATCTGTTTACAGATCCTGGTAACTAAGTGTGAGCATTTATACAGACAAATTTGTATTTAAATTTGACCTACTGTATTTGACTGCTCATGCATGGCATCTACCAATAGTACACACGCCTGCTGGGAAACCCACAGAGTAGATCAGAACATCCAACCATTAGGCAAGGTTTATTAATTTTGGATCATAATTGCGAGTCTGAAGGATTGCCAGATTAAAAAAAAAAACAACAACACAGTATCTCCAGACCTGTTTGATCCCACAGCTGAAATGAAACAAGCAGGTTATCTGGAGTAATATGAGCAGCTTCCCTGCTTGAGGCTGGAGCAGGAGTGATCACCAAGTTCCTTAGTTTCTCACCAATCCCTTGCAGTATTTTATTTTATATATTATGCCCAGTTCAAATGCAGATTCATCATTCTCTGCCAGCAAGTACATGCCCTCTGCCCTCCAAAACAGAGACTCAAATCTTCTGTGAGCAGTAAATTAACAATTTGCCACAGATCGGCTGAAAAAAGATTGTCCATGCGTGAGTGCAAGCCCTTATTGAAGTGATATAAATGTACAAGAAGTGAGCAAAAACTTGGAATTCAAGTGAATAAGGTACTACTACAATTCTGCATTTGCTGCCGCGAAAATCATGACCATGGCTTATCTGGTGGACAAACACAATACATCAAGCTCAAGAAACTCAAGAATACCCCTGAGCCTTGCAGGCAGCAACAACAAAAACAGGCAAAAACAGAACACAAGCAAACTGACATATTCAAACTTTTAAAGTTGAAGAAATAAAACCCAGGAACAATAAAATTGTTCTACATTCCAGCAGAATATCACACAAATCTCCAGCCCTATATAATTGCTCTACTGCAGCCTTTAACTTTCTGGTTTGGTATTTTTCTACATTTCATGGGTGTTTTTGTATGTGTGTTTTGTTGTGTTTTGTTTTTTTGTTTGTTTGTTGTTGTTTTTTTTTCAACTCCTATTCTCAGCTGATTCTAGCCTAACACTGTCCAATAATTTCCTTTATGTTAAACATCACAATACCTATCTCCCTCCTCTGCTTTTTACACCCAATCAAAGCTTAAGACAAAGCCATTATCCCCTCTACTTTGTCAGGCTGAACCAGGACTTTGTGCACTGGCATTTAGCATAGAAAGCTGAAATATCCCTAAGTAAGGAGAAATCTGTGTAAGATGGAATACGGGAATTAGTTCAACTAATATATAAAGAAAAAAACAAACCTGTTTTGGAAACTACTGCAGGAAAAAAAAAAAAAAAGCAATGAATTTAAGTTTCCAAATACCTTTTAAATTTGAAATGATTGATGATATCAACATCCCCATTTCAGTTGTAGGTTTAACATAGTAAAAAGATCAGTGAAGGAAGTAATTATACTACCTGTAAATTAGTTTTCTGCACAGTGAACAAGTCAGTAATGTTTAGGCGCAGTGTTAATCTAACAATTCTTGTCTCTAATAAGGGGTTCTCCTTCCTTCCTTCCTTGCTCTGGCCATTTGATTCCAAATTCTTTCTTAATCTTTTCTTAAACTTCTCTGAAGTGACTCCAAGAAGTAGGATGCCTCAAACCCCTCAGTTTATATTCAAGCTAATTAAATATTCCCTTACCTTGGAAAATGTAAGCAGCTCACAGAGCAGCCACACACATCGTAATACAAACACAAAACAAACAAGTATTTGAAACGGAGAATAGTCAAGACCTCCATCTTCAGCCAACACTGAGCTATTAGGTCACCTCTCCCTGTTCTTAGATCCCTCAGCACGAATTAACAGTCCTGAGGAGACATCAACAAATAAAACCTTTAATAGGCATATCAATGAACACAGAATTGAATATCAAAAGGAAGGGAAAGAAGCATGCAGCTACAGGGCTGGCTTCAGTCACTAGTTATTAGTGCAGAAGAGTATTTGACCAGAATACAAGGAGACCATTTGCACAAGTTACCTTTCCGTAAGGTCATTAAGTATTTATGAACAAGATATAACTACAGCCTTTCTAGTAAATTGCAGATCAGCATGTCAATATGTCAATACTATTGATACTACTCTATCATTAAAGACATACTTAACCACATACATTTCTAATTCCTACCACATTTAGACATTCTGTAAACGTACATTACACCTGCAGTCAGAAGCCTGTGTCATTTGGCTTCACTCCACAACCCTCCTAACATAATTTAGTGTACTACAGAGTCTTGTTGTCATTGTCACCCTCTTTTATTTTGAACCCTCTTTAAAGCAACATGTCCTCCTCTCTTCACTAAACATTTCAGAAAATATTTCAGGTATGCAGCAGAGATCTAGCTTCACCATCTTGAATTTTACAAACATTCCAGAAATGTCTGCCCTATCCTCATTGGCTATAATATGATTTGTTAGTTAAGTACATTTAAGTCTAATCAGAGTTGTACCAGCTGTTAAGAAGAACTGCTGCAGCTGCTATCCAGGAATTGATTTGCTGACCATTTATTTATGCTTTTGTTGCACCTTTAAATATAGCTGAGACAAGAATTACAACTCCAGCAACAGGTAGAGAAGTCATGCAATATTTAACAGTGGATTAAAATGCAAGTCAAATTCCCAGCTGAGGACAAGCTGGGGGAAGGGGAAGCAGGTATTTTTATTAGTAAAGAGACTGCTTTCACAAAAGGAAAGCTAGGAAACTGAAAAATTAACTTCACACATCATAATTCAACGCTTTTTAAAATTTCATAATTACACCACCTTTCCACATTAAGTGTGAGACTAAGAAATTACCTACTCCTGTATACTACACACATACATATACACAAATCTAGTATGTAAACATTCAAAATTTTGAGTATCGATTTCTTAACAGCAGGTAGAAAGCACTGGTAAAAATTCATTTGGAACTTAAAACATTCTCCCTTTCCATATATCAAACAGGAGAAAGAACATACCCCTAAACATGAGAAGGCTGTTAAAAATATTTCTGCCACTTACTACAATACGAATATTTTTTTGTTTCTGTAGTAAACACTTCAGATACTGTTTACTTAGCAGTATAAAATATCCCTCTGTGCAGAGACTGGCCGCTCTCTATACGGCTATCATAGAGATTCAGCCATTGCAGCTAAGCAAAATAAAAATATGCCAAAATAGAAGAGACAACAGTGCAAAGTGCTATACTGCGCATATGTGAAACACTACAGATATCAGGGTCTATATTTTGATACACGATTATGTTTTTCCTCACTAGAATTGTAAAATACAGAGAAGCCTAACAAATGCAACAACCAATTGTTATACTGGCATCCATTTGAGAGCTACATATTAAGCTATATAATCCTTTTCAGCTGGTTAACAGCATACTGCAAAGGGGTGGGAGGCTATTTATAAAGCTCAAAATATGTGAAGTAAAGAATGTCTAGATTATAGAAAAGAACAGGTACTCAGTGGAAGATGTTGACTTAGCTTAGGATGCCACCTTGAGCTTTTACTTGTTTTGGTTGTTGATATACTTTTTTTTTTAATTACTTTTTTTTAACCTGTGTCTGTACTTTTAATTAGCAGGCACTGGCTTTTCCTGTCTTCTTCAAACATTCATTATTTTAAACACTTACTAGAATTTAATAAAAACTTATTTTTTTAAACGAACACTGAAAGTAAAACCAAAATTTAATCGACTCTTTTGCTTGATGCTTGTAACCAGGCTGTCAGCCAAGAAAAGTAATGCAGCACAGCAACACCAAAACATTCGTACTGGCACAGCATAGGATGAGTTTCAACAGTTTCTTAGAATTTTTTTTGTTCCCTCTGACACACATATGCTATACTTGCCATAGAACATGCAGTATGAGGTGTTTACACCAAAGACAAAAATTGTGCAAACAGGCAACAGTCTCAGGTTCACAACTGAAATACCCTTGCATTGGATCAATCCCAAAGTAAAGACAAGCAGCAATACTTCACCTGGCAAGAACAAGGGATTCGTAATGAAGTATGCTGTCTGATTTCTCTCATTTAGCTGTCACCTCCAGTTTGCTGCCATTTTTAGTTACTCATTTAATTATGTGATTTATTTCCTGTGTTTTAGAAAATCTGACCAAGGGATCATAAGTTCTACATCACCCTGGTAAAAACTGTATGCAATTTTTTCTTGCCTATTAATTTTTTCTTTTAGTACTCAATATATTTGGGACAATAATAAATCACAGCAGTTGCCATCCATCAGGGACACTCCATAATTTAAGCAAGAAGAATTGAGGTGTCCTGCCCACTACCAAACACAGATAAGCAGCAGTTGTAAAACAAAATAAGAATGTGCTTTGCACTTACAGGAAACATTACTCCAACTTTTAAGCAAAGTAGTAATGACTTTTGTTGATGAATAAGATGGAATTTATCCCTGCTGGCAATCTGTGGTGGCTGTAGGTACATTTTCCACTTCAGCAGAGGCACCAGGGATTTAACCAATTTATTAAAATTTAATAAGCATTACCAGAGTCATATTTCATGACACAGTTGAAAAACATAGACACTGTCTCTCAAGACTGAATTGTACTGAATATTACTAAAATTCACTATTTGCTCCTTTCATACTATTCAAAACATTGTAAGATAATAAAGTTAGTTGAAAACATTAGACTTTGGTTAGAACAAATAGAAAAGGAGAAATATTCTCTACAGAGAAATAGTTGGTTTGGACCAGTTTGCCTTCAAACACAAATCTCAACACTTCCTTGCTAACTGTGTTCTTTTCAAAACGTCTGCCCCTTTACAACCTTTTTGTTACTAACATGAAAAAAAAAACAAAACAAAAAAAAACCTTAGCCAGAAAACAGGGAATAAAGTACTAAAGAGATGACTGAAAGCAGTGCTTTCCACTAGCATTTTTTGTTATTCATCTATGCACAGGATATAAGAAGTCAATGCCAATTAACCGTATGTAATATTACACCATAAGTTGCACTAAATAGAGTTAATGCACAGTTTCATATGGGTTTAAAAAATAAAACATAAAACACACCTTGCAGTCATTTGGTGACGATCTGAACTTGCTTGTCCAGGAGAGAAGGGCAAAACCCTGGCAAAATTTGCAGAAAACCGAAATTTACACTGTTTTCATTAGCCATACAAAAAGGACAAAAAGAGAGAAAATGCTTTCAGCTGAGTTGATAATTTATGGAAACACTTGTTTTAAGTTTCATTGCTGTTTCTTAGAGTATCTTCACCAAAAATTGGAAACGGCAAAATGTCCACACAAATTAAACAAGGTATTATAGCAGATTAATAAATCAGCACAAAGGTCAAGCTATTCCATTAATTACAATTCAAACACAGCTTCATGCACAGGTCAGAGCCAAAATACTACCAAAGAGAAGCAGTTAATGCATTAAAAAAAAAAAAAATCACTCTTTAACAGCTGAAATGAAGCTTTTGTAGTTCAAACATCCTTCTGAGACAGCTTGGAAATTCAGGATTTTGTCGGTGGTTGCTTTTTTTGTTTGTAAACATTTTGCCTATTCTGAAATGATTGAGGTACCACGGAAATTGACAGCATAGAGTTTTTCTTCTTGGACTCAAGAATTTATTAACAACTGCGAATTACTTTATTGCGTACAGTTTGCTGAATATCAACATGTTCAGCAGATAATACAGGCTCCTACAGAAATAAAAGATATACGGCTACTCTACAGATTACAGGGACAAATGCATCAAGAAAAAAATGTTAGCCCTGCAGCAGCTGTTAAAACTAATACTGGTCCTGCAATTGCTTTCTGTCCCTCCTCCCCTCTTCACTTATTTCAGATCTCATAATTTCTCTAAGCATAAGTCATTAGCACGTACAAGGAAGGCACTCACTCTAACATTTTCAAACAAACTTTAATACCAATTTGGCTCCAGATTGGAAGACGCATTCATTAAAATTGAAGGAAAAACACTTAAAAACAATTAACAAAACTAGAAAATAGCTCACCAGAAGAAGTTGTACTTTCCTCTCGCTTGGATTCACCTTTGGAACCAAATTTCATAACCAATAACATCAGCTTTTATGGACAACACTCAAAACATCAGCATCCACTGATAAAAAGTTCAGAAAATACCTCTATATCACCTGGGACTAGAGGTATTTGGGCTAAGGATCACATCAGGCAACAGCACCTGCCACACAGTCAAGAACAACGTAAGGAACAAATGGGATATTTAAGTGGGGCAAACCTCCCTCTCAAATAATATTGGTATTACAATGTATTTGTTACTCCCCACAGAGTAAGCACACTACATATTCTCAAGTATGCTTTCACAACTTTGACTTCATAATGTCACTGCCATACAATTCACGAGCTAAAATACTACTGAAATTCTTAAAATATACCAGGTATACACTAGAAAGCTCATTTTTATTCGGAGCACTATGATCCAGAGCAAAATTTACGCGCTTCGTTGGTGCTGATTTCTAGTTCTACCAAAAAAAAAAAAAAAAACTGTATGAAGAAAGACACTGCTTCAAGTCAGTTCTAGAGAAATGTGTGCGATTTTTCCTACACAAAGCCATCTAGTAACCTAATAGGACACTCTGAGTCACACTAGCAAGTTTCTTTGAAGTACTTACAGTGTCTGAAACGAGAAGACCATTCAAGTTAATATAATCTCGCAGCTATTCGCTACTTCTGATCAAGTCTAGAAGAGATTGCTTCCCCACAAGGGACATGGCTGACATTTCCTCTGTTGCAGAGAAGGGCTGGAGGTGTGTCTAACGTACACCTCCAAAAGAAGCACACACGTTCAGAAGGAGCTACCTAATGTGCTTGGCAAGGAGCATAAGGAAATGAGGAAGTTGCATGTTCTGAGACACAGGCCATGCTCTCACTGAACAAAAGCTGCAATACTGCAATTAAGTCAGATATCAGCACAGCCAAATTGGGCACAAGTATTTTTGTTTTCTAATGTGACTAGCTGAGGTAAATCCCTCATTTCGAACTGGAAGACTGACCTCAATTACTGGTGAAGTGTTAGAAAATTGCTTTGCCTTACTCAGATAGGTCTTCAGACTATTAAATAATCTCTTTAACAGGAAAACAAACAGGAAAACAGAATAAAATCAGCCCTCTTTCTACACAAAACAGAGATCTTCCTGTAATGAAGGCTTAGACAAAAACAAAAAAAAAAAAACAAGCAACAACAAACCCCCCTGCTTATTAAATATTGTCTTGTAGTCAGAACTACGACCCAGTCTGCCCAAATCAATGTTTTCCATTAAACTTTTCTTACTCTCCAGGCTCTGAGATTCTTGACTTTTTTGTCCACACAAAATTGCTAACTCCATAAATTATAGTACTGTCCATTAATACTGCTGTAATGGTTCTAAAAGTCATAATGAAAAACACTAAGACCCTCTAGATTAAGGGAGATTCCTCTCCTTTGAATGCAAGGGAATTTTTAAGCAGGTTGTCAACGGATTACAGGAGTTCAAGAGTTAATGCTCCATGCACTGCATGATGTTATGATTTGGAATACTGTCAAGCAAACATCATAAAACCCTAACACAGGTTTAATTACTAAGTATTTCAAGAATTTTGCATGAGAAAATTGAACCAGGTAACTAAGTGCTTAGATAAGCCACAAACTGTATCAGGAATAACCACGTGTTACAGCCAGAACCCGTACATCAATTAGCAAGTTTTATGATCCTCTTGTAGACTAAGAAAATTAGCAAAGCAGCAATTATTTAATGCCAGCTCTACCTGCAAGTGATGGCATAGGGGCAAATCTGCTTACAAAAGGCAACAATATAGCTAACCCTCAATAAAAGTCTGGCAGAAAATGAACGGCAGAGAATGAACCTTAAAATCAACTGAAAGCAAAGCAAGTGAAAAGTATTTATCAAAAGCAGCGCTGATATTTAAGTCAAAAAGCATGCTGCAGGTCAGTACAAAAGAGGAAGAATTCTGCTACCTACAGAAAGACTGACAATCTGCATGCTCTAAATATTTAAAGAAACCACACCTCAATGACAGTGCAGAACATTTCCAATTGATTCTGCACGCCTGGAGTCATTAGCGACTGAACAGTCTAATACATAAACAAGAAAGAAGTCCAAGGTTATAAGTCCTGATTGATATCAATCTCAGAGAGCAACTATTTGTGATGTTATTACAGTCCAGCTGAAAAATATGGCTCTGTATTGCAAGAGTCAAAAATGTTATTGTCAAAAAATCCTCAACTTGATTCAAAATATTAAACTATCACAGTAATGTAAAAGTAAGGCTCTGACTTGCAGATTTAAAGACCATTACATTTACCTTAAGTCATTCACTCATCTTAACTCGCTATATTTTAATGGCATAGTTCAGAAAAAACAAGTGGAGTGTATGGCAAGTTCCTAAGCTTTTAAAGATAGCAATATGGAAGCAGTTATAATTAGGAAAGAGAATCTCACACAAGGGCAAGGATAAACTCTATTCTTCTTTTTCCTGATACTCAGAATGACTCCGAACACAAACTTATTTCAACAGAGTTCTAAAAGAATTATTATTCTGTTTAAAACTGTAAAGCGTTGGGATAATTGTTAGACATTTCAGAAGATGAAAGGCATGAAGGACAGATATAGCTTATGTGTGATCTCTATAAAAATGAAAAAGCTGATTTCTTTACAGCATAAACTTTTTCTGTTTTGTGCACTCAGAGCAGAGAAATATATACCACATTCTTAATACATAAGCCATTTGGAAATGTTTAATTACTTGTTTTTGATTAGTATCCCTATATCATTTAATCCATAGACTGGACACAGATTTCTTCACAGAAACATTGAGTCCTTCTGTTCCAGTTGCGTTCAGTCCTTAGATTGAAAAACACTTCCAGTTTTTAGCTGCAGGAGGAGGGAGAACCTTAGCAAGGAACCACAGTACGACTCTCCACCAGACTGCAGCACACCAATAGCAGCACCCTCTGTTGCTGAAAAATAGAAAAATATTAACCCAGTACAAGACAACCACCCCACCTACAGGCAGCATCCAAGCATCCTCTAAATTGAGTGTAGTGACATTAGGCTAAATAAATGCCCACTTTCTGAAAAGAAGAACAGCCCTAATTATCCTCTTCTTTCCCCTGCATCTCTAAAATGCTTTTCATTTACTACTGAATTTCTGACACTAAGTTTAGACTTTCACACAGAATCTCATTTCAGTTTACACAGACATGAACTGCCCAGTGCCACCTTCCCTGTGGTAGCCACCGAGTTTCCTTCAGCTTTAAAAATTGATACTATCCTTCCACACAAAACCAGAATTCGTATTTTATATCCTTGAGCTCTGTAAGCTTGGAACCAGCACCTCAGAGCAAAAAAATCTCCCAGCCTGCAAAACATAAGAGCCCCAACATAATTATTTGAGCATTAGCTTTCTGTTTGTTTCCGAACTTTGGAAAATTTGGGTATTTAGGCTTCAAGAAACAGCTCTTCCTGTGACACATGCTCTCCTAGCACCACTGAAGTCAAGTCAGCTCATTTGATCTCCCCACCATTCTCCTGGATCAACAGATAAACACAAAAAAGCAGTCTTGGAATAACAGTGATACACACACACCATCCAGTGACTTTATGGCCAAACAGGCATTATGTATATGAAACCTGAAATCAGATGAAACTAAACTCCGTTTTTACATAAAGACTGAGCTGCTTCTCAGTCTTTACCACTGCCATACATTATATATGAAAGCAATCATCTTTTTAGTTTAAGTAAAGTAGCAATTGCTCAAATATAACAAATGTTTAAGGGGTACCTTTTTTTTTTTTTTTTTTTTTTTTTGTCATTTTAGAGCCAACCAAACACCTCTTATGAATTTTTCCACCTGCGTTTCAACTAATTGCTTCAGAAAAACAGTGCATGTTTGTGCCTGGCAGAACGTCTGACCCTTTCAGAGATGCCAGACTATTGATGTGTAATACATCCTGCACAAGCTATATTTACCCAAGTAAAATAAATATTTCTGCACTATGTGCTCGTTTTCCTTGTGACACAGAAAAAAAAAAGGAAAAAATGTTTAAGAAGGTTTGTCAGGCCTAAAAGGAGTCCTATTGAGCAGCACCTGTTATCCAGAACCATTGAGTACAGCCACGCACTGACAATCCTCCTGTTCTCTACCTCTTTGCTGAGATTTTTTAATTTGGATCCTTACAGAACACACGAAATTACTTTCAGTACTTTCTTCCTTCAAAACTCCATTTGTGGAAAAACATAAAATAGCTCCTGGAATCGTATTAGGAATGGGGTGGTGTGGTATGAAAATAAAACACTAAATTCCCTGATGGAATTTCCTGCCTAAAGCAAGATGCAGACTGCAAGCTTAAAAACGACTGCTCCAGCTGGAACAGGTATCTCCCAACAACTGTTTCCTAATGTACAAAATATGACTTTGGACAGAGGTAATAAACTGCATCTTTTAGGTTCTATGCAATCTTTGTGTATTTTTTCTCTTTTACCAGAGAGCAACTTCAAACATACAAGCAGAAGGACAGGAAATGCATCTTATTACTACAGCTTAACCTTGAGCACTTAATTGCCTTTGGAGATGGCATACTTTTATAACTTTATAACTACTTTGTTTAATTGTCACAGGTTTTTATAATATTTGCTGGAATGCACCTAATCTTTCTCAGGATTTATTTACTGTCAAGGGGCTTTTTCTAACTGAGGTAGCTTCTACGTGAGATATGACAGAGTTTCACAGGAAGAAAAACTCATATCAATATACATATACATGGTGCCTTCTTTTTTCAGCCTTCTACAATACACGTCAAGTAAAACCAAATCCAAATAAATCTGGAAATTATTTTGACTGTTTAGGAACACTTTTTTTCTACAACAATGAAGATGCCAATACTCCTCCACGTAAGGAAAGATCAAAGCAAGCAACTAAAACCAACTCATCTTGACAGAAACTGAAAACAGTGATTAAAAACAAGATTTGAGTATACCGAAGATTACTGTTAACATTAAAAAAGCTAACAAACAAGGAGTTGTAGAAATAATTAAGCAATAAAAAGAGAATGGAATAAGGTAAAGATGGCATGCATATACACATGTGTGCATGTGTGTAAAATTGATTATTTTCAAGAGCTATAACAACTAAAATATTTTACCAATTTAACGTAATTCTAGTGGCAGATTGAAAGAAATCATAAAAGGAAATTAAGTACAACCTGGATAACCATATGCTAAAATACAGGCATCTGTCCAAGAGAAATGAATGCAGTGGCAGACACAGCATTAACAAAGGTGATAAGCTGATTTCAGTTTTTGCCATAAAAACATGCCAGTTGCCACCTATGGCATATGCATCAGTTCAAGTAATGGTAATACAGCTGATACATTTGTTACAAGTACCATTTTAACAGCCTCAACGCAGTCACAGAAGCAGATCTAAAGTAAGCAAAAATGTTAATTTATGTAAGTTACTTCTGGCTGATGGTGACTACCAAATTCTTGTCCTTGCAATGCAATAAATACCACATCTATTGAAGGATAAAAGCAATTAAGGATAGTTGCTATGAAATATCTGATTTACTGTAAATGCAAGTGTTTGCTCACATTTCAGTTTAGCGTAACACAATCGTTCCTAAGGAACTCGAGCAATACCAAGTAATCACAGGGCAATGGCAACAAATGATGTGACTAGCAGGCAATCAGCAAAGAATGAGCATCACCAGCACAATTTATGTGTTACCTATGTTGCCCTCCAGAGCTTGTTATTTTTATGTAACTGACAGGACAAACAACATGACATAGATTGAGAGGATTTAAAGTTAACAGTTAAGGATCTGATAAGGTACACTGGATACAAGAAAACTATTTACTTTAACACAACCAAGTGTTGATTCATTTTTCTAAGTAAAGAAAACACAGGCCAGAAACAGGAAGCTCTCCGAAAAAGGCTTGCATCATATCGGGCAAATCAGCCAACCATGAAATCCTAACAGTGCTGCAGTCAAAGATGTTAACGCAATAGTTTATTACATGAACAGGTAAAACAGAGTATGAACACATTTTAATTAGCCTTGTTGCAAGAACTGAAGTTCTAACGTCTACAGTTCAGTTGCATGTTCAAAAATCAGAGCTTGAAGAGCAGTATCATACTGAGGACAAAATTAGAAAAGCATGTCTATTGGACTCCGTGCCCCAATTACTCACATTTAAGAAAGCTTTTAGGAGTGAACTTGATCACTTTACGTACTGAAAACAAAAACTTGGTAAACAGCTCTTCAGTTCAGCAGGAAAACGGTCAGAAAGAATGAAGGAAAAAGGCAGAGTTTCAGAATAAAGGTGCAGGTAGATCTATCTTGCTAGGCTGTTTTACTTTACAAACAGCAAGTATTTTCTGAAACTCTGCTTTAGCTTGCAAAGAAGGCAGTACAGAGAGGCTTAATATTTTATGCAGGGAATTGTAACACAATCACAGTGACCTTTCTGGATTCCCAAAGTATTACTAATGAAAACTCCTGAACCGTGTGCCCTCTCATTTTAAGTCACAACATTTTTAGAACATCATGGTAACAATTACCTCAGCTACTTACACAGAACAGTAATATTGAGCAAATACTTACTTACTTATATACTTCTATATAATCATTATTGTGTAATTATTATGTAATGTAAAAAATGTATTTAACGCTTCCAGTTGAGTTTGTCAGCTTAAACACAGTGAACTTGCTGGTGTCAAGTGGAAATTTAAGACAAGGGGTGGCAAATGCATCTGGGATATGGGAAAAATAATCACATTAGAAACAGACCTTATTTGGTAGTTTATGAGAAAAGAAAACAAAGAAGCAAAGCAGATATTGAGAAGTTACCATAAGTGCACAAAGAGTTCTGACAGCAGCAGATACTGTTTTATCCAGTCTCAGTATTATTTCCTGGTATCTGCTAGTCCTGAAAAAACCTGATTTGTCATCAGTGTTGCTTCATACAACTAGACCAAGCTAGCAGCTGCACTGGATCAGCAGTGCGTGCATCTGAGAAGCTGGGTTTAAATCTGAGAAAAGCTGTAAACTAAGTCCATCAGGTTTGAGTTTCCTGGGATGAGTCAATCTTCAACAGGTAGAACCAGAAATACTGCCAGTTAGTCTACAAATAACCCCCTTCTCTTCTCAAAAGCACCAAATCCATTAATAAGAAATGAACCAGAGTAGAAATAAACATGCTCTGGCACAGCTATATTTCTAAAACGATTCCTAAAACAGAAGGTATTTCTCTGGTTAAATTATGGTTTACTGAAGAATTTGTAAAAATTAATGCTAAAACCATGACCTAAGAGCAGTGCCACCTCAAGCTGCCTTCTGTACTGTCCTTTCAGGTATGCAATTAAAACTATCAAAAATGAAGTCACACCAGGAATCAACAACAATTTCCAAAGACTGTTTTCACTACCCAGCTCCCCAGGCAACTCTTGCAGTAGCACAGCCTGGGGATACAGCACAGAATAAAATGGCAAGCACTGCATGGTAACAAAATGCAAAGCGACTATCAGACAACACAGAAATTATGTATCTATACAAAATGTTTCAAGCTCCCTTAGGCAAAATCTCCTTGAACTTCATATCACATATGCCCTTAAAAAAACACAAAATTTAAAAACTGCAATCAGCACTGGAAATGATTTTTAAAAAGCTACAGAAATTTGCTCTGAGTTTGTGTATGTTGAGTGTGCTGATTTTCAAAACATGCCAGAGTTTCTGATTTAGATGGCTGAAATACACATTATTTTGAGTGTAAGCATCTCTTAATATTCAGTCTGAATTGGATGGATGCCAGCTGTTGCGCAATAACAAGTAACACCAAATTATGGAAAACCAAAGTACCACAATAAGACAAAATGTAGAAAGCTAATTGATATGAAGTTGAACAGTACCATACTATTAAATTCCAAATTATGAAGCATGCACTTCAGTAGCCTGAACATCCAGATTATAAAGTTATATCGTTTTCTAAAAACACATGAAAACAAAAATCTAAAAACCAAATACACTGATCAGCTATACAAAAAAAAATACATTAACGTAGCTTCCAGATGCAAACACTCAAACTATTTACTTCTTCTAATGTACCTTCAAGACCAATTCTCTATCAATAAATTTATCATGAAGCATGAAATAATTTGGGTTGGAAGGGATCCTTAAGACCACCTAGTTCCAACTCCCTGCTGTAGGCAGGGACACCTCCCACAGACCAGGTTGCTGACAGCCCCATCCAGCCTGGCCTTGAATGCTTCCAGGCAGGGGGCATTCACAACTTCGCTGGGCAACCTGTCCCAGTGCCTCACCACCTTCATGATAAAGAATTTATTCTAAAGCCTTTTCCAGTTTAATGCCATTTCCCCTCATCCTGTCACTGTATGCCCACACAAAAAGTCCCTCCCCAGCTTTCCTGTAGCCCTCCTTCAATTATTGGAAGGCCACTATAAGGTCTTCTTGGAATCTTCTCCAGTATGAAGAGCCCCAGCTCTCTCAGCCAGTATCCAATTATACTTATAGTCAAACAAAACAAACCAAAAGAAGTGGCATGCACACTTTTCCAGAGCCACTTGCTTGCTCCTCCCTTCTACTATTCAGTATCACTGCTTTTACCATTCTTTCACATTTCTGCTGCTCAAACTTAATATAACTTAAAATTAGTAGAAAACATTGCCACCAATAATAAAACATTGGAACTAACACGTTAGGTTAGACTTGTAACAATAAAAAGTGAATAATTATTTTCAAATGTTGCAAATTGGAAGTTTTCAGCAGTCATTGAACATAAGCTCCTTACAAGTAGGATAGAATACAGCATTACATAAGACTTTATACCTGAATGACCGGTTTGGTTTTTTTTGTTTTTTTTTTTTTTCTCCACTTTAAGATCCATATTTTGTCAATGCAATCAATGTGATCTGGCTAGAAAGAACTTTAAGTTTCTGTAACATTCCACCCTAAATTTTCATGACAAACTCTTACAACACCATAGACACACAATTGCTTACCTTTCTTCTTGCCTGCTCTGAGAAAGAATACATCACAAATAACCCCTGGAAGGTCTTATTAAACACATGAGTCTGTATATGAAAGCACCCATTACAAATGAAGTGTTCTTTTAAAAAAAGTCTTCAAAGCTCCAATGCCTGAAAAGGAGCGCTTTGTCACATCAAATGCACGCAAATATTTTGATTATTAACAGTTAAAATGCTATAGTTTATCAAGGATTTATACAGTCCAGAAATTGAGTTCCTTAGGAAACGAAAAATCTTTATTTTAAATTTTCAGTTTAACTTCAGATTAGAACTTCAGAATTATTTTCCAAAATCCAGAGTTAACCAAGATAAAAAAATAAAAAAAAGTTTCTTACCTTTGTCTTTACATAGAATGGCGATGACTGATGAATAGGCAAGTCTACGAGGCTACTGGAATTAGTAACACTGTTACTGTTAGCATGTTCATCTTCTCTACTGCTGTCATCAGACTGATCAAAATCATCGCTCTCCTGGTCCATTTCCTCCTCCTCTTCCACCTCTTCCTCTTGATCACCAGCATGTTCATCATCATCTTCCTCTTGGTTACAAGTGGATTCTTCATCCACTGTAATAAGTCTATTGTTATTTTCTTCTAACTGTTCTTGCTGGGATTCACGTCTGTCATCAAACCCAGGTTCTTCTCCTCTTATCTCTCCGTTCCTCCCAATGTGCTGCTCCTCCTGTTGTTGTCTTTGCTGCTGCTCCTCCTCTTCTACAACCCGATTCATCTGCTCCTCATCTACTTGGCTTGAGGAAGCATTAGCTCGAAGAGATCCACCAGTTCGCCGCCTCTTGCTGCCCACAGAGAGCAGTTCCTGATTCATTTCCAAAAGCCAGCTTGCTACTTCTTGGACCTTGGCTAGGCTATCTGAAGATGCAAATGCTTTCACATTCTGAAGAGATACAAAAAAAAAAGAAAACGTGGAAAAATTTAAGCTGTGCTTTTGATTATATCCAGAGGCATAGAACAACAACTTCTAATTCCAAGCAATAGTCTACACATTAAGTTTTTTCCATTTATGTACCAACTTTATATCAAGCCAGTCCTTCCCACTACCATACAATCTGATCATGAGCTCTGTAAGCATTACTTTATTCAAGTTCAGATGTTTTTCAAAACTACTTGCTCTTCTAAAAAAATCCACCAGAATCATTAACACGCAATGGTTAATTTATCAAATTACTTTATATTATTTGCTTAAAACTGGACAATGATCACTTTCAAGTATCATTATATATTCCCTTTCATTTGATTGCAGACTTGGCTGTTGACTTAATGGCTTGGTTGTGATCTTAGATCGTAAGACCAGGTCAGGTATTAAGTTGTATTAAGAAGACAGGAAACTGTCTTAATACAACTTCATTTTAATTAAATGGGGGGGGGGGGGGGAACAGAGGCGGGAAGAGCACCCACTGTAGAATGGTCTTATCAGTGGCAAGGCTTAAATCAGCCACAAACACACAGCAATCGTGAACCCTTGCAGACCAGAAACAGCATATGCCTTAATAGACTAAAATCACTATGAGCAATGAGTCCATATTCTAACAAGCCATGACAGTGGTTAGGTAAGAGCACAGAGATTACTCAGTTTGTGTACACATTAAGGAAACTGAATAAATCTAATGTCAAACATCAGGAGACAATTTCCAATTTATCTATGCATAAAGCCATGCAGGACACAAGAACAGAGGGATATAGCACCATCTAGCTTTGTATTAAATCCGACATTCTGTTTCCCAGTTCTGTCCTTCCTCCTTCCCAAGCACCACTTCATGAATCCAGCTGCCCAAGATTCAAGGGCTCTGCCAAGTATGTGATACTAGACATGAGCTCAACTAGCAGTCAGGTTCAGGTTCACAGGCTGCAAGTGAAAATATGCGCCAGGAGAAAGTAACCAGCTTTTATTTGTAGAACCTCTGTTCTCAAGTGTATGTAATGGCACATCACAACTTGACACACTGAGTTGTAAGCAATTCAGAAAGTACAACAACACTGTACAGAAAATGAGCACGAGTGCCCAGCCTCCTTGTAGCAAAAGCAGTGAAAGACTTAAGTTTCACTAGGTATTTCAGTGAAGATACTCTCCAACCCTATCTTCTACTAGTCTCCCAGCCTCCCAAGAAAAACTCATTGAAGGTCTTCTACCAGTCACAGGGGTTTGTTTTTATTTTGAGGTTCTAGGTTTTTCGCTTGTTTGAAAAAAACCCAAGCATGTAAACATTTAAAAACATCACACTTACTGCTAAGTGGGGAGGAAAGTAACAGAAACAACAGTTCTATTGTGTTGTAATGTACAAGTCACAGAAGTTTATGTTGTTAAAAACTTGTTTGGAGAAGAACCTACAGATAAAAATCTTGCACACTTGCTTCCTCTTCTGCAGGGAAGCAATCCTTCAATCTCAAAAGTGTGGCTCTCAAGTTTCTACAGTCTAGCCGAGTGACAATTGCCCCCAGTAAATCCCTATGATCCAAGAAGATGAAGTATGTGATCCAAGAACTTGCCTCCTAGCAATTAGTTCCCATCCACGAAGTAGAAGCTAATAGTGAAAGATAATTACGCTGCACTCATCAAGGCATAAGCGCGAATGAAGCAGAGAAACTGTGCTGAATTCTGCTTTTACCGGTGGAATAAAGCTGTTCAAGCACTGGGATATACATGACCCGAAACCGAAGGTGACAATGCTAACCTTGAGTGCAAGAGGCATCAAAAGAGAATGTGCTTAATTTTCTGTACGTACTAAGCAGCACTTGAGAAAAATGTCATTAAGAAAGTATGCTTGGAAAAATGTTTTATTTTTTTCCCCTGAAGTCTTAGCATATTGGAGCTATGTTTAATCGCTCCATTTCCCAATCAGTCAAATTTATTTGTGTATACAGTCTGAGTTTAGTACAACTTACTTATGAGGCTTATTAGGTAGTAAAGGCATTTAAGTATGGATGTGACAACAGCATATTTTCTCACAAAAATAGAAAGATTTACATCTCTTGAGCAATAAATCATTTAAAAATCTATTTTAAAAGGATCATATAAAAATGTAAATCTTCTTAAATCAAGTCATTTTAAATTCTGCCAATTCTCTAAATTCTCTAAATAGAAATCAAGCCTAAGTGTTTTAAACACGTCCCTTAATAACAATTTTAAATATATGCACCAATTATATGTTCAGGATATACTTTATAAAGGTGCAAACTGTTTTCATAATTTAAACCTTACTTTCATTTTTTATCAATAAGCAACATGAAAGGTCAGCGTGAAAGTAATGAATAAATACATTCAATTCTGCTAAATGCTTACATGACAAAAATAACCATCGTTACTGTTAGTAATAAGCCGTAATGATACTGCAGCCAATCAAATGAGCATATGCTAGTTCTTTTATGTATTATTTCTCAACTTTTTGCAATGACTGTCAATTCACAAGGTTAGCTTCAGCCATACATTACTTCAGTTCAACTCCAAATCTAAATGAACTCAACTTATTTTTTTTTAATAGAAGCCTGTAGAATACTTTATCAAAAATTAATTACAAGCAGTACTAGATCAGAAAGCATCAATACACAAAGAGGTGATACATTTGCTGAAGCACAGACGGATGCGCATTATCTGAGAGATTTAAAAAAATGAAGCTGCCTTCTGTCACAGAGGTGCTTTCAGAATTAACTACAGCCAGCTAATATGCAAGATGCAATCATTTCCAGATAGAAGGTGCACAAGAAACAGTACAGGATCATAATTTCACAGAACTACATATACAAAACAGCTACCAGAGGACTAAGATGTCATGTTTTCACCTGCTGCAGGGCCTCCTGCAACTTCATCTCTGAATCAGCCACTCTCCAGCAGATGAGTGAAGCTGTTGCTTTTGTATCCACCTCAGAGAGCAGCAAGGTGTTCACACAAACCAAGGTACAGCAGGGCAGTGGCAATGCCTGCGTGAGCATCAGCACACACAACTCATTTAACTCTACCAGAGAGCCTCATATGCAGCTTGCAGGGAAATTTTGTAACACTTTCACTGCGTGGAGAAGCAAAATAATATGGAAAAGCATAAGACAAAAAAAATCCCTAAGTGGAAGCCCCAGTATGGAGCCAGCCAGAAAGTCAAAGTTGAAGACTGCTTCTCTACCTACATTCCATCTTAAATGTTGCTAATGCTGAAGTCTTCATCTTTAATCACTACACGTGCACAGGAAATAGATTTTTTTTTTTTTAAAAAAAAAAAAAAAAAGACAGCCTGGAAAAACAGTTGCTCAAAGCACCTGTAAGAAACAGGGGGACATTCCTGAAGCCAACCACACTGCCAGCCCCAGGCTGAGGCGAAGGACAGCATTCCTACTTCTGCTTTCCCGCCAGAGCACCTCAGCCCCTCTTGCAAGGGGCAGGAGTTGGATAACACTTCTACACTTGTAAAAATGGAGCTACAGAAATACAGGAAACCACAGAAAGTATTGCTAGTCTTCTATCATTTCATTTGTATCACTTGAAACTAACTAAAATAAAAAGGAAAAGGTCTAGAGGCAGATGATAATTGGGAGGTAATACGAGATAACCAGCGTGGCTTCACCAAGGCTAAGTCCTGCCTGACCAACCTTATCACTTTTTATGATGGTACAACTTCATCAGTGAACAAGGGAAGAGCCATTAACATCACCTATCTCAACTTCAGTAAGGCCTTTGACACCCTTCCCTGCAATACCCTTCTCTCCAAATAGGTTACAAGATCATACCTAGAGAGTAGTGGCCAATGGCTCAGCATCCGGATACTGATCAGTGATGTTCCTGGGGTGTCAGTACTGAGCTCTTTAATACCATCATCAGTGACATCAATGGTGGGATTGAGTGCACCCTCAGCCACTTTACACATGGTGCCAATCAGTGCACCTACAGCTAATAAGTTTGAGGGACAGGATGCCATCTAGAGACCTAACCAGGCTCCAGCAGTGTGCCCAGGTGAATTAGAGGTGCTCCTCAAATGACTTCTGTCAAACATACATCCAACATTAATTAAAAAAAAAAAAAAAAAAAAAAAAATCAGTGCTATTAATGTTTCCTGCTCAAATTTAATGAAGTCCAGCTGCCTGCACTCTTCTTGTTTGGCCAGTTTTCATTACCTCTCCTCCCAACCTTTTATCTGCCTCCTCAGGCTTTTTATCAAGTCTATGCATCCTAACCTCCCATCCTAAATGAAAGAACACTGGAAAGTGATTTAAAGCCACATTTTCTTTAACTCTGAGCTGGTAAGACCGTGAAAGATACATCGTGTAATACTAACTCCCTTAGCAGATGCAAATAAAGGGCATAAAACAGGATAAAACATGAAACAGTACTCAAAATCCACTAGACAATAACATCACAATTAGTAGCTTAGGAAATATGAGTAATTTCTATATGAGTTTATATTTGCTAGCGCTTCAGTAGAGTATAAGGAAACATCACAGGTAGGATATCTGACTTTCCTTGCGCAAAAGTTGACAACAGCTTGAGCTACAAGTAGCCAACACTTATTCTGAGGTTATGATAAAACATACATGACTTGGTTTTATTATTCTATACAGACGCCAATATCGTATACAAAGAAAATCAAGAATCCAGTGCTCACTGCATTCTTCTGGTCATCAGCTATACCCATACAAAGGTTCCAACCTGCAGATGCCCAAACCCTCCTTAAAATTCAACTAAATCAAAAAGAATGTTTCCTGCTGCTTTATCCTGTTTGTGCAGGAAGAATAAATTCTTTCATTTTATGGATCTACCATTTTTTCTGCTCTATATTTAACTCTTCAATATCCTCTTCCCTAGAACCTTCCATATGATCTTCATTTCTATACTTTCAACATCAACACAGAACGTTAAGTTTTAACATCTACCCTCTATTCAGAAACAAAGAACACAGTATAACGTGTTGAAACGAGTGGATAAAACCCTCTTCACCTGTCATGGTAAAATCTGGCCTCGTAAGTCAGATTCCCTGAACCCTTACAGGCAGTGACAGTGCGTGCTTGTTCTGTAAAGGTAGGCAGGCACAGATTCACCTGCACCAAACCACCTGCGAGGTTCATGCATACACACTCTATAAAATGTAATAATAGAGACTTGCTGACAAAATTAATCAACACAAATCAGGAGAACAGGAAACCCCTAATCTTTTACATAAAACACTTCCACACAACAGGAATTCTTGTATTTGAAGTATTTGAAAAAAAAAAAAAAAAAATAACGTGCACATCTCCTTGCTTCAAAAAGGAGAAACAGAATCAATTACTGATGTTTTATACAAGATGAGCTTTTACCTTAAAACTTGACCCTCAAAAAATGAGAATCATTGCAAAACACCACGAAATAAGCACTGAGTCATGATAGGAGGAAAACAGACAAGGGATCTACTGAGGATGCTGCTGAAAGACTCCATCACTTAGTAATAATTGTATAATATTAAAATTGTAAGTCCTTGTCCTCAAAAGGCACATATATCCCACACAACAATTACCAACACAAACATGGGGTTACTGAAGAAACAGAGTTCACGTCTGTTTACCAAGAATCCAGCTCAAACACGTTAGTTCCCTAAAAGCCAGGGCCAACAGTAAGATTCCAAAAGTTATTCCTTATTTTTGATTTTGTATTGTTGTGATTTTATTGGGAAGAGTGAATGGATATAATTTACTCTATGTACATTCACAATATAAACACCATTTTAAATCCATGAAATATACTGTGAAAGGTAATACGAGACAAGGCTCAACAGCATATCCGAATACAGAATAGCATCCGAATAACAGAATATCTTCAGCTACATTAGTAGAGCAGCATACAGCGCTGAGAAAAGTGCTGAGATTGGAAAAAACAGGCAGGCAGATAATTATACTGGCTTCAAATTTGAAGATGCTGTTGCTTAGTTAGTGAAGCCTAGAAATTTAGTAACAGGACCATAACAATTCCTATTTATGCTAAATACTAAGAAAACATAGAAGTTCTCTCTCCAGAAACTCACCATTAAACATCACACGACAAGGGTGACACCTTTTACAAGTGCAGCAGGACAGTAAGGAGTTCTTAAAACCTGTTAGTCTGGGAAATGTGGGGCTTGGCTTAACCCCTCCTGCCCCTCTGCAAAAGTAAGTTAAACGAGTTCATAGAATCATAGAATCACCAAGGTTGGAAAAGACCTAGAAGATCACCCAGTCCAACCGTTCACCTATTCCCAATAGCTCCCACTAAACCATGTCCCTCAACACACCATCCAGCCTTCATGGGCCTTCATGAGTTCATGGGTCTGAGGTTGTTGTGATAGCTTTCCAAGCTGACCTCACACCTTTGCAGTGCTCAGCATTGTGTTCACCACTTCCACATGCTTTTCTACTCTCAAACTGTAAGACCTATGATATGAGTACCGAAAGCCCTCAGGTAAGTTAGACAGCTTCACTAACAGTAAATGTAATGTGAATGCATACAGAGATCTTCCCAGCTGCTTGACAGAACAAATATTTAAGATTTTTTTTAGGCAGCTCAAGGTCTTTTATTTATAAGTAAAAAGGCAGAGAAAGGAAGGTCACACTCCTGCACTTGCTTTCTGGAAGGAACTCCAGTAAAGCCATGCTGAGTGCATATCATAACACACTAATTAAGATCTAGCTTCCAACAGAGGCAACCAAACCCAGAACAACTGCTCAATAGCACACTATATTGGATATTGTGCAGAAACAAGTAGTTTGTTTCAAAGCATCTCAATGAAGTAGCTGAAACCTGATGATTTTATCTAACAGGCAAGAAGCAACAACATCCAACCATTGAATGCTGAAACCAGAAAAATCCAAATGGAATTAAATAAGAGAACAGCAACTCAATGTAACAGCTTAGTAGGAAGACAGTTAATCTATCACCAGTAGGTCTTCAATTAGAAAAATATTCCAGGTCTAACACACACATTTAAAAGCTGCGAAACACTATGCACAAACACAGTTAGCAGAATGCCATTAGCCTGCCTCTGCCTGGAAACACACACAGGCAGCCTCCCCTCTATTCCAGCAGACAGAGGTGAAATGCAGATGCACTGTAGAGTTAGATCAAGACTACCAAGCTTGATGTACAGGGCAGCAGCTGGCACAGCCAAAACCTTAAGGTAAAATCTTGAGGTAAACAGCCAAAAACTTAAGGTAAATCCTTCTTCAGCATCTGCAACGGTTTGGAAACAGAAAAAAAAAAACCTACAAAATTCAGCACTGCATTAGGCTGAACTGCTTTCAGAATCCATTCACACAGACTGGTACCTAGCATGCTGCTCCTGTGCAAAGCAGCATCACAAATGCTGCAATACACAAAGAGCAATACACAAATAACTTCCAAGCAGAGCTGCTCATTATTAATGCAAAGTATTTGAAGGTAAAAGCAAAACATCATTTGGCAGCACGAGTGCTGCCATTAAGATGCTAGGTCTAAAAACCTCAAAGTGATTTATGGAGTACCCAGCTGACTTCTCTGTCTCTGTTTCTTTCCTGTCCACTAATCATAAAAGTCATTTTGGGTCCATTTCCCCAAATTATGGGTTTTACTGATAGCTAACTGCAATTTTAGCAGATGGCTGGTGTCAGCTTCTGGCAAAATGGTAGCATGATTTCTTGGTCAGAATCTCTAATTGAAATGCTGCAGAAGTGCAGCACAAACAGGCATATACCCAGAAATAAAAAGTTAATTTGGAACACAGAACAGAAGAGGTGGACAAAATAGGTAAAATTCAGTTGAAGTGGGGGGGGAAAGACCTTGAAAACAGAAAGCAACTGTTAATTTTAAAATGAATTTAATTTGTTTAAATAGAAGGAAGGAGAAGAAATTAATATTAAGTACTAACTCTAGGTTAGTACTTAATAAGTATACTAAACTCTTCTGTACCTTTGAACTGTTTGAGATGAACAGCTCTCGTGTATAATGACACCAAAAGCAGGTGAAAACGCACACTTTCATTGAAAAGCATTCCACTGGTTAAACAAGAAAGGAAAACCTTGGACAGAAGCTGAGGAAAGCATGAATCAAGGCTAGTGACTAGAATTTAAAAATATTTATATCTAAACTATTAGAAGTGTTTAAAATTCAATATTTCCCATTTCAAGCAACTTTAACATTTCTATTTGCATTTTTTGTTTTCGTTTGCCTACTCATTAAATAAGTTTAAAGGATTATTATCTATAATGTTCAGCTGTTATGTAGCCCTAATTGCTAGGGGAAAAAAATTAAGTAATTCTGTTAGCACTGCTAATGCAGCTGGGAGTAAAAGGCTGCAATACATTACAGTTAAATTGGTTTTGGTTGTTTTTTGTTTTGTTTTTATTTACATTTGACTCAGTAGAGTTATCAACTGACTTTCTCATATAAGAAAAGGTAGCTGTGAATCAGGTCATGAAAGAAATTACACTTCACGCAATCAACACAAGATACTAATAGGGGTGTGTTTTAGCATTTTGAGAGAAAAAAAAACAGATCAGAACCATTCCCATGAGAGGTTGCAGCCAAAGAACAAGCAACATATATTTTATGAAATACATCTATCTGTCCATTGTCCCAATTCTTACCTTACGAAATGTTCAGCTGTGTATTCAACCTGATTTTGTGCGGCAATATTGGCTCAGATCTAAATACTCAGTTTTCAAAGATGAACTCAAGAAACGTACTTCATACTGTTAGTCAATGAACTCATTAAATGCCTTTTTATCAACATCTGATACAAAGCCTTTAACTTTTTTTTTTTCCTTTCAATAGAAGAAGTACAAATAAAGAAGAACAGCAGCATATACCATGCTTGCTGAAATCTGTTGTTAGTTTGCTTTCTCTGCATCTTTCACATAAGACTTAAGGAAAAAAAGGTCACATGCTACTGGGACACAGCAGACGAACTCCCTCTTAGCATCTCACTAAAAAACAAACAAAAAAAAAAAAAAAAAAAAAAGAAAAAAAAACAACTACTGTTTCCACACCATACTGAAAACAGCAAATGCCTTCTCATTAACCTCACATCTCCAGAATGCTGCTGAGCACACACTGGCTACTTTGCGCTATGTTCTCTGCATCATTGGGAGGCTTTCCGGTAGCAGATCGAAGCTCTGACCTTGCAGAACACCACAGTGCTTGCCTGGTTTGAAGGAGGAAGATAACCCAACTCGTCAAAAAAAAAAAAACCTCTGGCCTCTGCCCAGACAGATACTTAACAGGCTCCGGTGGAAAAATGGAAATGGTTGCAATTACTGTTATTAGTTTAATGCCCTTAAGAAAGCTCTCTGTGAATCTTACTCCAGTCACTGATTAAAAAGCATGGTTCAGCAGCAGAATATTCGGATGAAATAACAGGCAGCGGAGACAGATCCTTTTCTGAGACTAATACCACACAAGACGCTACTGCCCCTCTGCCACAGAATACTTCTGGAGAAGCTCCATCAGCAGCCAACTACCTGAGAGTCCCCAGACCCTCTCCAGACAAAATCAGGAGTCAACAAGGTCACCAGTGAGAGCAAACAGACACCATGCTGCCAGCCCACCAAAAGCAACTAAAGTGACCTGTTCTGAGGACAGCAGCCTGCAACACGAGCACCTACTAAGAAAATTAAATTCTCAAAAAAAGCCGAATTTCATTGCTAATACTGTGGATCTAAGCTTGGCTATTAAGGCTGACAGAAGCCACAGATTTAAGGCCTCAGCCAATACACAGGCCTAGCAACTTGCTGTCTTTTGAACTTCACATGGGAGCAGTAGAGAAATGTTACTTTTGTGTTACTTTGCAGAGGTCAGGGAAATGCTAGGAATGCATTTTTTTTTTAATTGAAAGCTAGTGATACATTCTTTTTCTTCTCCACATCAATATGGATACATTGGCACAACTAACCCTAGAATATGAGAAAAGACATGCCAGTAAAAGCTGCTTGATACTAACTTAGCAGTATCCACACTGCAGAAGGACAAGGCAATGAAAGCAGGAATAGAGAAGAGACTTCCGCTGCCCTGAGGTACACCAGTGCACTTCTTCATACAATTGTTTTATGCAGACACTGTCAGAGATCATATCAACATAGTGTGGCACAGCTTGAACTGACAGCATTCTTCTTGGTGTACTGAAAAGCTTCCTAACTTCAACATCATCATACGCACAAAGTAGGTAAGGGGTAAATCCTACAAAGTTAGTGCACAGGCCAAGCACCCAAATCAAATTAAGCCAAAGAGAAACAATTTCTTCTTTCATTGCATTTCTTCTCTCTTCCTTATCCTTTCCCAAGCACTGACAACTGAAATCTTCAGTTTTCTAGTTTGACTCATTAGCTGTTAGTATTACCCGTCAACATTTACAACAACCAGTTAAGTAAATTTTAACATTTCAGAGCATTTTTCCCCTCTCCTCCTCTTTTATATTAATCCTTTTTTTTTTGACAACACCTATGAATTGATCACTCGTTAGCAGATATCTGAACAGTTCAAAAGGCACTTTAAAATCTCTTCCTTATGCAGACTGCTTTAAGTCTAGGATGGACAGCATTCAGAAACAGCATCCTCAACTCCTGCCTCTCTGTAAAAATGTGTTTGTGTCACCCGCTTTGTCAGGCAGAAGAGGAAAGAGTCACCAATTCAAAACAAATGCCTTTAATCAGCCACCATAAGCATGTGTCTGATACAGACTGCCATTCACTGAAACACTACTATGTCAGGGCTACAACAATGTACCACCACATCTCACGCTGATGAGGAAAGGCTGGGATAGTTTATTCGCGACAGTGAACCTGTCAAAATGGGAGCTGTAAACCAGCAGAGGCACTAACGTCATTGTCTTGACCCACCTTTACTACAGGGCAATCCATCCTCCTGACTTTCCAAGGGCGGTCAGTGCAGATGCACGCAGTTGAAGAGAATCGCTATCCTTCTAGATAGCAGAGTCCAACAGCACAAGCTGCATCGATCACAGAGCGTGCTACTCCCCATGCAGACCTGATGTCTGACCCCGTTGCTACGTCAGGTGTACAGAGTTGCAAAGATCAGCTGCTATGCTACACAGCTGCCACTCAGTTCTTAGACACCAGCACATTTCTGAAGCAAACAGATGAAGTTACTTTGGCCACCAAGAAGGGTGTCTTGCTGTTCACAGGGAGATTTGTCAGACAGCTGATAGCAGGTGGAAATCTAAAGCAGTTGATATTGTACAGTCTGTGACAGAAGACTGTCTCATACGTGCCACATACAGCCTCAAAGTGATAGGAAAGGGAGCCTGAAGAATCTAATACAGATTAGAATGGAACAGAAGAGAAACAGAACAGATCTCAAGGATACAAGGAACATTTGTAGATATGGTAAGTAGGGCACATTTCTATGTTGGTCATTAATTTCCTAACAGAGAAAATATGTTCAGTAAAAAAAAGTCAAATACATGACTCAAAACGTTAAGGCCAATCTTACATTATTTCAGAATACTGTCTTATCCCACATAGGTATTGAGTTGTTTTATTTCACTACAGCTGTTTCTAATGACATAATTCTAATTTGGAAGACTTGCTGAATAATACATTGGTTAGCAGTAGCTGCAGCACCAACAAGAACAGAGTGTCTGTACTTGCCCTTCAGGGAAAACCTGGCTGATTAGATTTTGTCTTATGATAGGCACAGCTTGAAGACTGTAAATTGCTCCTTACAGTAATCACTCACACTGCAACAGCCCAAGGCTTTTACTACTGGTAAGGCTTTCTCACAGAGCAGCTCAACTTCTCAAGAAGTCTAATCCTAAAGTGACAAAAACAGAAGATAGTATAAACCAAGCTTATAACATGATGCCCAATTCATCCACCACAGCTTTCACACGTGTTTCTGTCTTAGTTTTTCTTATAAACCACACTTGGGCTTCCACATTCTCAGATGCAAGGCTGATTAATAGATGGTACCAAACTAACCAAAATTCAAAAATCACTTTGTGGTCATCAGAAAATCAGAGCTAGCTATCTGCTCAACAGCAGCTTCATTACACAAAATAACTACAGTTGAATTTAGATATTTGCATTTCCATTTCAAACATTTTAACACTTGAGAAATATCTGGCTAATAATTTTTTTTCATCCAGTAAGGATCCAAGAGAGAAATAGGGCTTTGAGATACACTTGCATTTCCTAGTGGCATCACTTGTAGATTTCAAAAGACTAGCAAGAACATACTTCCTACTTAGCGTGGTACTAATACATGGGTGTTCATTCTTATGAAATTCATAGCCATTCTCAAAGGTTTGTAGTTAACATGGGGCAGTGACACCAACAGAGGCTACAGACCTGCGCTTACTACTTAGATTGAGACAAGAATACGCACCCAAGCTAAGCCATCTTCAAGGGCATTCACGGACCTGAAACCCCATGCTCCTTAAGTGCTTCAGCTATCTTGATTCAATATGAGAAATAACAACCACTACACCAAAGGCACCAACTGTTGTAAGAGTAGGTAATAACTCTTAGAGCTACGAGACAGTATTTTGTAAGCTTTCTAGAATGAAGCGCACAAGATTTATTTTGCTCACATTTCCTGACACATGAATTAAGCTCCTTAAATAAACTTCTAGAAAAAACAGAGGCACAGGTAGATGCATAAACTCTTCCTGAGCTATAGCCCAGCTTCTCCTCAACCTGCTTATGGCTGTATCCAACCAGATCCCCTGACATACCTGTGCACGTAAAGCATCATTAATCCACTCGAGTCAGAATGAGCCAGCTTAGCTTAAAAGTTTAAGTTCTTAGCAAAGCAGATTTGTTTTGCCTGAAATAGATTAGAAAGCCACTGCATGAGCAGTACCACAATGCAATTAGAGACATGCATATCAGAGTCCCAATGGAAATGGCTGATGCAGTCACCATGCCACTCCCAACGATACTTGAAAAGGCATGGATATCAGGTGAAGACCCTGGTGACTGGAAAAAAGACAACGCCACGTTCATTTTTAAGAAGGCTAGAAAGGGGGACCAAGGGAACTACAGCCTCAGTGAACAACTGTATGGTGCAGCTGACACACTTGAGGAATGGGATGCCAGCCTGAGAGACCTAAAGAGACTGCAGCAAGGAGCCCAGGGAAACCTCATGAGGTTCCACTAATCCAAGCATAAAGATTTGCACCTGGGTCTGGCAATTCCTACTATCCATGCCAGCCAAGTCTGCTCACTGCAATCCAAGAGCACCCACTTAAGAAATAAAAGCACACTTCAAATTTATATTTTGTTCTGTTTCACAGCTTTGCCACACTCATAAGAGCCACTGGAAATGAAACAAGGATTTCAACTGAAGTCTTACCAAGAAGTTGGCACCTACAACTTACCAAGTTCTAGAGGCAAATTCAAACTTAGAGGAATCAGGTGAACCACAGAGGTGACATATAGAGACCAACTGCTACCTTCCACTTCTCCTTTTTAAGGAGAGAACAAGTTGCAAGCTTGATGAAAATAACCAGTTTTGTCCAGGGAAGAAACTATTGTAATTTTGTTCATAAATGAAGAATGAAGTACTGGTCAAACTGAATTATCAGAATAATCATATCTCATGACCCTAATTTGTAGGCCTCTTCCTTTAGCAGTCATTGACATAAACGATCATTCTGAGATAGCTCATGAGAACAAAATTTCAAGGATGAAAAAAAAAAAAAAAAAGGCCATGCAAATACCCAGATAGCAAACACACCACAGAATTTACTACTTGGCCCAAGTACTTACCTCTCAAAATAGTTTTACTTCCTAAGGTACTTGCAATAACCTCATAAATGTAGCAAATACAAAACAAGTCTACAAACACAAGTGAAGACATCACCAATCCCCTCTAGATAGACTTCGAAGAGACATTCATGCAAGGCTACATACATTCCACAACTGCTAACTATAACAAAAGGTCTTTTAAAAGCTGAAGAACATAATGGTTTTGCCACAATTACACTACATATACTCACGTCTGCTTCTGTTCTGCTACTACCTTCCTTATTTACTTCTCCAGAAAGGTCTGAGAAAATAATTTTGCCTAGTACTCCTTATCTATGGACAGAAGGCAGGAAAGCAAGAGTATTTATAGTACTATCCAAAACTAAGGAGCTGAAAAACTAACCTTTTGACATTTTTTAAAAAATATCCTTTTGAAATTAACTTCCAGGTTAACCAAACTGTGCTACACTATTCAGGGAACAACCAAACGTGTGATGTTAAAGCACTTAAAGCATCCCCTGGATGAACAGATTATCATCAACCAATCAATAACACTTCCACAAGTTTAATTTGTTTTAAACAAAGCAGTAATATGGAGGAGAGAGCAGAAGGTAAGATGTTCCATGTACATGCAGTAAGTTTGGCCCGTCTGAAAACCTCGTGATTTCTAGCTACAAAATGCAGAATCATTGTTGAGGAGTACAGTGTGCTCTTACCAAATCCTCATCAACACAGAGATAGCCACAGAGTGTTCACAGATGTTGTAATATGTTGTAGTAAGTAGAAGAAATAGGATGCAGATCAATCTACATCAACTGAATCTCTTCTATTCTGGCAGCAGCAGCGCCATTCTCTACTTCCAAGACAGCTTAACACAAAACCCAATAAAATCAACACTTGTGGGTCACAAATTCATTTATATTTTATAAAGGAGTTATTATAAGTTTACAAGATATGATGAGAAGTCCAAAATATATTTTTATTTTGAGAAGTATTTGCAGTTGTTTTTGACCTATCATTCATTTGCTTATGTAATGACCACATGCATGCCAACTGTAGGCTTCAGCAGTAATAATGAAAGACAGCAGGGGTAGTGAAAGATTGTAATTAAATGGCATGTCCAAGCTCTGCCCTTCTGAGAGAAAATCAGAGGGAAAGTCAAGTCTGACGTATCTTCCAGAGTATTACCATACCCTGTGAGAGGATCTAGGAAGTTAATCTATCCCTGCTTGTTTATACATTACATTTACCCTTTCCACTAAACAATACCAACAATTAAGCAGCCTCCATACATTTCTGAAAACAGTTCAAGTCTAGGAGCTGTGTGAGAAGCACAACAGAGCTCATTTCTTAACGTGTGTATCACCCAAATAGGTTATAGTATGTAATGTAAAATCCAAATACAGATGCTTCCATTTGCCCAAGTACAGATTTGACAAATGCTAATCAGGACTTATCACTGTCCATAAACAAGTAACTCTCCAAAGAGAACAAAGCAAGACTCTCTTGCACAGTGGAGTCCACTATTTATGCTTTGTAACAGATAGATTAGCTTATCAGAATTCACAAACCATAGGTTAAGAGAAGGAATATGGAAAAATAAAAATCAACACACAGTTGCTTGCAACACGTAGATTTTCTGCTTGCTGTTTCCTTAAACATAGCATGAGGAAATCAAATGCTAACACAGGAAAGTAGGACTTGCTAATGATATGACAGAAATGGCATAGAAACAGAAATCCGAAGTTTAACTCAAAAGCTGTATGTTACAACTAAGAATATTCCAGGCAGGTGTGACAGCTTAAAACTAGAAGTAAACTAAGTATACAGAGATAGCAAGGGGAAAAAAATTATGAAGAGTGGAATAAATTATACAATATAAGGCCTCAGACAAATTATAGATAATTCATTACTAGATACAGAGTAAACTGAATCAGATGTGTTCAACGCCTGTAGCCAAGAAAGTGCATTATTGATCTACTCTATTACGCAGGGCTTGGAAAAAGTTGACGACTCAGGAGTAAGTGTTCCAGCATATCAATTTTTATATTTAGCAACAGCTGAAACAAGCAGAAATGGACACTTCATAACATTAGTACTTGATTGTTTATTTTATCCTTCAAGACAAATTGGCTTTATGCATCTAGAAGAGGAACACTGTCACAAAGTCAAAAAACTCAAATCCTTAATTTAATAATATTTAAAGCTTCTCTTACAATTGAGATGAAGGGATTCCAAGCAGCATTGTCCTTGCAACACAGTGATATTGTTATGAACAAGACTTTCCTAATAGAAAATGTAACAGTCAAGATATTAAACCAACCAAAAGAACACCATACAGACTGATACATGAAACAGCTGCAGCTCAGCATGGAGTATCAAAACAACTTGAGAGACAGACTATTTATTCACCACAGCCAACTTTTCAAGATCACAGATTTGCACAAAGGCTGCAAAACGTGGTCCAAGTATCATATCATGAATGTGGTAAAAAGATCCTCAAAGGATATCGTGTGGCACCCCAAGCAAAAACTGAGTTACTTAAGCGGCGTAACAGATTTGCAACGGGATCCAAGGAAAAAGCCACTGACTGAGTAAACATGCGAAAACACATTCGGGTCTATTACTCGCAGACTGCAAACAAGAAGTTCTCTCATATCTAGCAGTAACAATATCTTGACTTGGAGACATCAGTAATTTTTACAGAAAAAAAAAAAAAAAAAAAAAAGAGAAACAAAATGATCTGCATTTCTCAGCAGCAAAGATTGCTTAAGCAGCTCTCTGACAACTTGTTTTTTTTTTAAAAAAAAAAAACAAAACTAAAGGTATAGCTGCATTCAAACAGCATGAGTAAATGCATGAAAACTTACTTGTGAATAGAAGCAGCTAAATAAAATTTAAAAATACCAGCACATCCTTACTGTTTCCCCCTCAAAAAGCAATGCCAACTGCAAGTGAAGCTTGGTACCATCTGCCACCTACACATCATCAGGACATCACCACAGCAATCCTTCTAGAAGCAGCAGCACAAGATTTAAGTATTCAACTACCCAAATTTTCCTGTTCAGGGAATTAGCCACACATTTGCAAAGCTGCACATTTTGATACAAACCTGAGGCAGTAACAGAAATTTTCTTTTCCAAAATCAAGCAACGTTTTTCATGCCACTTTTTCACCTCAGCTTGTGATGCTTTCAAATAAATGCTTTACTTTCTTATTTAACCCTTCTCCTACTAAATAAAGCACGCATATTAACACACAGCAAAAAATACTCATCTACTCCAAAGGAGCAGATACGCTTCCAGGTGAAGACAAAGAACTGGAAACATTAAGCTTAATCAAGACAGCCATTATGCTACAAATTTCTCAACACATAAATTTACCCTGAAGTTGCTTGTTCAAGATAAGAGCACAGTTGGCACCAACAAGAGAATCTTACTAATTGTTCCAGTTCAACTCAAGTACCTTACAAAAGACAGGCAAGACCGGCTCACCTGTTTAACTCACAATTTAACTTGTTAGGAAATCCCACAGCAAGCCATCTTACTGTTACCTGTTAAGAGACTACAGACAGGAGAGCTGTTCCAACAACTTCCACAGGGAAAAGCACCGCTAAGGAGCTAAGGTCTAGGCTGCAATAACTGCAATCCTAATTCTATCTTCTGTTGTTGCTCCTTAATCTTAATGATAGCATCTCTTAATGACACATTTTTACTGCCAAGAGTAAAAAGTTTCTCAGCTACTCAGTAATTTCCATATTGATTTTTCATATTTCACTTCATTTTTTTCTGGAGACCACGCAGGAAATTAGAAAAGTGTACTTCTTACATTAGCAGACATAAAAGGACTCGCATTAAAGGCTTGTTTCATAACTAACAAGAACAGGAGGCCACTGGCTTTTAGCGCTTCTGTAATCCACTGCAATTACACGGACAAGAAGTCACTCTGTGTATTAGCACTGAGTGAAACAGCCTCTACAGACATACAGATAGAAAATCCTGTAACCACTTGCTACTGCCAGCACATTCAAGTACACCAGATGACAGTTGAAGTACTCAGGACAAATTAAGACCTAGTTGTGAAAATCTCCATATATGTTTGTCCTGAACTCACCTGCATCTGTAAAACAAATGTTGCACTCATATTTCAACATATGTAAATGCCTGAAAAGGTCCTAAATTTTTTGAAGAGATTAAGAAGGAAAACAACTCTCTTCAGCTATTGTTCACCTTTTTTTTATGGTTTGTTTTTGTGGTTAATTTTCCCTGTATTTTTAATGCCTAAAAAAAAATTTGCTGATCCTTCTACACTGAAGAAGAGAAGAAAACTGCCACTCATAGCAAAGCTGATACATAACAGCTATTACAGAACATTACACTACCCTGCCAAGCCGTGGCTAGTCAGGACCTTTGCATCTCTCTTGATGAAAACAGTCCCTGTCCTACAGTGAAGATTTCCCAGACTCTGAAAGTGTAAGTCTCCTCCCTTTATTCAAGTATGGTGCAACAATTATGGTACAAGACTGCATTTGGCATTTTTTAGATACACCTTGCTGGTTGGAGGAGGTGGGTTTCCCATTCAACATGCTCAAGCAGGATCTGAAACGCTCCAAAACCCAAGTCATATTTGTTACTTGTGGCAGCCACTTACTCAGGGTAACAGCTCACAACCAACAAGTGTGACTTACAACCTGATTTACAGAGATATAGGGCCACAAGGAATTTGGAAGCAGAGAACTACTGGGAAAAGATTTTCATGTAAGCAATTACCATCACAAAATAGTGAAAGGATTGTTAAACCTTGCATAAAGCAACATTTAAGTCAAGACAGAAACATAAAAATCTATTCATGTTCTTCATGAATAAAAACATGTCTTCTGTGGGTTTGTCCAGAATGGAAGCAGTAGTCACCAGTGTGGTCAGGAAAGTTGTGGTCTACGAAAGATTACTCGAAGTTGCAACTTTCCCATCTTTTGAATGGCAATTACCTTCAAATGCAGTATTATTTATCCCCCATCAATTCTTGTGAGGAAGCTCTATAAGTATGAAGCTCAGCCAAAATATTTTAACTACTCATTCTTCTAAACTCAGAAATGCCAGTAGTATGCAGCTAAGCAAGATGCTTAATGTACTTAAAAAACAGTCTGTGTACAGGGATCACAAGATACATTTTTACAGGAGAAACTATCAATGAATACATAAAAAGCTTAAAAAGCCTTGGTTACAAAAATGGATTGTGTGAATACAATATTGGAAAGTCTCCAAATGCATCTGTAAGCATGTATATACTGACAGCTGTTGCAGCTTTCCCATTCTCCAAGATGAAAGGTAACAGCAGATCAGCTAGCATGCACATATATTAAAAAAATAACAAAAAAAAAAAAATCAAGCCTCAAATGGAACGGATAGCAACTACTGATGTTACTAACTTGAATTATTGGGTTGCTAATTCATATTTTCTTTTAAATTCAGCTGGCACACCACAACAATTCTGATGTATTGCACTAAATCAGCAACATGATTTTCACAACTTCAGATATCGAATCATCACTGTATTAATGGTACATTTCTACGTAAAAAGAAAACTGTTAGTGACCTATTGTTCATCAGTAAATTCCACACAATTATAGGCTGCCACAGCATCAAGAGGAAAAAAAAAAAAAACAAAAAACACAGAGCACTGCTTCCCTAGCTCCTGCACTACCTCTCAGTCCACATTGGCTATTTCTTCTTTTTCTTGGTTTATGTCATCTAAAACTGCTCAAGAAATACTTTGTTGTCATTCCAGATACTATGAAAACCAACTGTGGCTGTGGGTAGAAAAATACTTCTGTGTATAATATGAATATACCATAATTTAATTATATTATTCCTTGTCTTGAGTATTGACCACGGGCATAAGCAGCTGGAGGAATGAGAGGTGAAATCTGCATTCTTTGAGGAAAGGGTGGGAAAAAGGGACAAACTAAATATTACTGACAACAGTGCACCTGGAAAAGAAAAAAACAAAGAAAGTGACCAGGGCAAGCAAATGGAGGAAAATAGCTTGGAGGGAGAAAAATAAAAAGTAAAAATAACAGAAAAGGCTCTGATGACAGCTGCATTAGCTGACACACAACCCCCCATGGCTGGCAACAACACTACCCAGGTACTGGTGAAGACATGTCAGAAAGGAAACTGAAGGAATAAGATCCATATTTCAAAAAAAGACTAAAGAGACCATGAAAAAAAAAAAAAAAAAAAAAAAAAAAAACGCTTAAAAGACAGGGACAAGTTCGTGTTCATGTTTTTTTTCCCCAACTCCAGATGTGGGAATCTGAGTCATTATTTCTTTGTGCATACACATTACAACAGTCCCACTTTCTCTTTTGCGTCCTTAGGGCCCATATATATATGCCCAGAAAGCACAGATATAACTGCTGAGATTTTTTTTTGCTCTCATTATTCAGTGGAAGCACAAGAAGACATGCCTTAGAAACATCATATTTCCTGGTTGCTCAATGCTATGGTACATACGGTATGTTTTACTGTTGACTGCTTTATCTTAGTAGCAAACAATACGAAAGCGATTTTGTCTATTTGAAGACAGGATTGCACTTGAACTTAGCTAAAGTTAGCTGCACTGAACTTAACTGTGATATGAAACCTAGACCACAGCCATTTTAGAACTCAAAGCACTGCTATGCCACAACTTCACCTCTTCCATCTTTTTCGGTTTTGTTCTGTTCTGGTTTTGTTTTGTGGGGCTTCTGGGCTATTTTCTGCACTGTGGGAGATGTTCCCGCCCCAACTGCTACGCTCTGAGAACAGAGCTGAGGAGCTGATGTAACTCTATGCCTTTCCCAGATAGGAAAGATACTGATGCAGGCCTGGAGTGCTTCGCTCCTTCATGCAAAGGCTGGGCATTCTCACCAACACCACTCAGGAAAAACAAACTCTTGTTCCTTCATTCTCCAATTGTTAAGGAGTATGACTGAGTTCTAGATCCTCAGCCAGCATAGACATCTCATGCATAGCTGCTTCCAATAGCTTTAGCTGCAACATCAGGAACTTTTTTGGGTGGTTTTTTTTTTTTTTTTTTAAACCATAGTTTAATGTTTCTAAAATCAGCAGAAAATAACCTCTACTCCTCAGCACACATAACTTCTCTATTCATACACAACCACTTCCATATAGAAGACAAAACACCTGAGATAGTCAATCTCTCACTCTCATCAGGTCCTTTTGAGAGGAATAGAACTTTGGGAAGAAAGGAAAGGAAAAGAAGAAAAAAAGTTTCAGCAGCTGCTGCCAACTCCGTAGAGATGCCAGAGAACATTTCAATGAGATCCGGCCACTTTTAGATGCTGAACAACAGTAACCTCAAGCAAGCAAACAGCTTAAAAACTCTGAAAACAGTAGGTACAGACTGAGATACAAACTGTAACAGAAGGTTCTAACCTTTCATTAGCTCAAACTCACCTGAGTGTCCTAAGACATTGAACTGTTACTGACTCTGTGAAGGCTATGGATATGCCTCCAAGCAATTTTTATTGCCAGTATTAAGTTGCTGATCAAAACAAGGGATTTAAAATATAAATGCTGACACAACCCTAACTACAGTGTTCTGCACAGCATAGAGGCAGAGCTGTAATTGAAAAAGACAGCCTACATCAAGTAAAAAGCTTCAGCGCAAATCTTTTTAATAGATCAATACGGTATCACCAGTGACATCTCAGAAGGGAAGATAAAGGTAAAAAGAGTAGTCTTATGGAATTAAGAAAAATCATAGGTACTAATGAAAAAATAAATCTTTTGAAGTCTCTGGACAATAAGTTGTTAAGCTTACAATTTAATTCTGTGATTATCTGCGAAGTATAATGTACCAGCATGCAACATGTTTGCTCCTCTACTTTTCTTCCATTACTGTGTAAGTGCAAAGACAGTTTAGGACAAAGGTTTAAAAAAAAAAAAAAAAAAATGCTCCTAAACAGAGAAGAAAAAAAAAAGAAAAAAAAAACCACATTGTTAGAGAAAGTTCTACTGGGAATTTCCAGAATAGAAGCTTTAAGAAGAAAACGTACCACAAAAAAAAAAAAATCTTTGCCATCACTTTATTAAACTGTTTGAGCAAGTACAAGTACAGCATTCAGCTTACAAGGTGTAAGATACTTTTAAGCAACTGAAAGCCGAGCAAGAATGATCAGAAAGGTTCATACCAAATCAGCCTTATTCTTCACGTATCCCTTCTAACAACTTCTACTAAGGCTAAAAGTTAACAAGAGCCACAGTAAGACAAAATTCATTTGCAGAACTGTGAGGAACACGAAGCTACTAGTAGGTAAAATGTTGTTTGGAGGGTCTTTCAAACCAGCCTAGCTCAGAATGCATGGTCGGTTTTGCTCCAGTGATATTTCTGCTCGTCTGAACACCTCCATTGCCATGGAGGCATTTCACTCCCTATGGCTTGCTGCTGTCTTGCATAATTTAACAAACAAGAAGTAACACCTGTAAGGGACTATGGAGTGGGAAACTTTTCAAAAATGCATACAAAAATTAATTTCATTAAAATTGTCAACACTTAATCTGAACCTCTAGAACCCCACAGTCCTTAATACTGTTTACAGGACAGTCTGTGCAGTACCACTTGTAATGCCCTTGGTCAAACAGCAATGGTACTCAAGTCACAACTTAGGATACCAGTCTGTTGGAATCAAGAAAATCTACCAACCTGGTAAACCATACCAATTCGGTACCTTGGGGAGCTGTCATCTCCCCCCCATCCTAAATTCAACTTTGAGCAAGAGGATACTGCTCTCTCTTACACTGCTGTCCTTCTGATAATGCCAATATTGATAGCAGTAATACAATTCTACTGCTAAGTGTTGCTGTTTACTGCACAGCCATCATTTTTTCCATTTTACCAACAGTGAAAAAAAGTACAAAAAAGTTGTGCATTGCTAGTTTGGGTTTTGTTTGTTTCAGTATGTTAAAAAAGAGAGAAGTCACATGACCTTGAGAAAGACCACAGAAAATTGAAACACCAATACAGAAAGGAATCATTAAAAGAGTTAACGGATAACAGGACAGAGGATGCTGGGCGATGGCTCTGCAGTGCTGAGGAGTTTGCATCAAAAGGAGGAGGGAGATGCTCTGAGAGTCACTGCAGCTTAAGCTTGGGTTGCAGATGGAAAGGAAATCTTTGCTATTCTGCAGTTGGCCAGACCAGACGACAGGATAGCTCCTCTGTCCTCAAGTCTGTTCATTCTTCCACTGTCCTCCCCATGAAGTTTCTCATCATGCCTCATCTCACACATACTGTAACTTTCCTCCTTTCAGTTCCTCATTCTCACCTCTATCCCCTCATTCAAACAGTGTAAAAGAGTTTTTGCTTCTTGATTATTCAGAAAAAACTGGCTGCTGCTATTTAGATATTGAACTTACTCCAAGGGTATTCACCATTCATGACCCACCAGCTTCCCAGTCACAAAACCAGGTGCTCACTGGTGGGAAAGCAGAACTATGCAGAGATGAACCAGGTTAAGCAATAAAGCACAAACCAGTTAATTCATGAAAACTGTAGGCCACCTAAGAATTCAGCCACTCTTCTCTCTCATTATTTTACAACTACACTAAGCTCTTAATGCAAGAAGAAGGCATCCAACAGCACAGCTGAAAGGGCTACAAGAAACACAGAGTGCCTGGAATACTCAATGCCCTTACTATAAGGCTGGTGGTTTTTTGGGGTCATAAGCAAAACATGGAAAGCTGGGATCTCTACAAAAACAGACTTTAAGTTTTAGTTCTTCAACAGCATGTTCAATGAAAGCTAAGTGTGAAAACACATTTTCATGAAGAGCTTAAGTTTATTAAAGGTCTTGACCTAAAAAGGTAAACTTAGGCTTCTTTTGTATTATGTACCTAAATAGATATTTTCCTGTAACACAGCTAGTCATTTTAATAAAAGGTTTTGATTTTTGTTTGTTTGTTGCTTTTTTTTTCTTTTTTTAAAGCCATTAGCTTTACAGAGATAAATTTAGCCCTGGGGGAGTTGCCAAGTTCCTTTTAGAACCATTAGGACTGCCATCTAAAATGCAGAATTACGATCAGAAATTTTATTTCTGAGAGAACAAAGCCTGACAGTCAGATCCCACGATAAGTTTCTGAAATCACCATTTTCAAGGGTGGCTGGAAACAAGCACATAAACAAATCCCAACTCCAGCTTCTGTGTTTTCTCTTCATATATATATTTACACACACGCAAACATACACATGCTGACTGCCTATGGCCAACAAAAGCAGAATCAGAACTGGTTGTAGTGCAGGTGGTATCAGTGCTCTTTTAAGGCTAAGTCAGGAGGGAATGAAGGTCTGTGCTAGAACACAAATTACCAGAACTTCTCCAACGACTGAGATATTTTAAGTCATACAGTAATTTATTCATTTAATTCTTGCAAAGATTGGTAAATCTCAGAATCACAGCATGACTTGGTTTGGAAGGGAGTTGAACGATCATGAGTCTCAAACCCCTCTGCCACAAACAGGGCCACCAACCTCCCCATTTAATATTAGACCAGGTTCCCAGGGCCCAACCAACCTGGCCTTGAATACCTCCAAAGGGACCACATGGCTTCCCCATTTGGTAAGAAATATTCCAACTCAGGTAAAGCCTTCAGCTCCCTAAAAGGCAGTAGGGGTATACACAACTGTCAGCATGCACCCAGATCCAGGACTATCACATTGCAGCACAATCAGATATAACTAGACCAGCTAAAAAAGAAGAGTAACTGAATAAAACAGTCTTTCCAGGAAATATCATTTTATCAGTATTTCTGCAGGAAACACCTGTGGGAACTCCAATTCATCAGGTAAAATGGCTATTAGCAGCACTGACATTTACAGAATTGATATAAATCTTTCATTTTTTTATTTTTTATTTTTTTTAAATAAAGGAAAGGTGATGATGAAGAGATGCTCCTGGCCAATACTTTGGGAGATGCTTTAAACATGTGATAGTTGAAGCCTGCAAAATCATCCACCTACAAAGTGCACAGTCAAATTCATTTTGGAAAATGCTATGGCCTAATTAACAGTTAATTTTCAGCAGTGCGTGTGCCATTATGGAGAAAGCAGGTTTCCTTCTGACTTTACTACAGGTTTACCATATTTTGCCTACTGTTTCATACACAATACCATACACACATAGCATACAAATGTAATACCATTAATACCAATTAAGGTGCTATACATGAAGCCCAATACATACATGTGACATCTCCACACAGCAGACAGTGCTCCCCTGTAGCTCCTACTGGAAGGCCCCCCGTTTCTGCAGGCAGGCAGTAGGTGCTGGGATACCCCACAGCTTGGGCAGCTGCAGCTATAGATCTGTTGGTGAGTGCTCGGAACACAGCCCAGCCTAACAGTCCTGATACTGCTGCTAAATTAGTGCCATTACTCATTCTGCTCTGCTAGCACAACAGTACTCCAGCAGAACATATTATCACTACTTACTACTATTTCAGTAATACATTGCTGTCAACAGAAAGGACTTTTTCTTGCCCTGGCTATATTTTCATGGAGTTGAGCACGTTTTGTTGTGCACACAAACCAGCATTTTTACAAGAACCTGTTTTCTGTTTTCTCTGAAAAGCGCAGTTTCCTTCCAACTGTTTTTCTCGGTGATTTACCAAGACTCATTTCTTAAGTGACAAGGCATAATTTATGCTGTCATTGTGTTTAGAAGCTCGATCACAACAACTTTCTCACAAACACTTTTAAAGGATACATTATGGTGGCACAATTCCTAGATACTGCACACTAACCTTGAGAAAGGTGCATTAAAAGTGAAAGCAAACTACTTAAGCTCATTTCTATCATCGGGTTAACTTCTTTAAATTGAAGTGATTTTCAATTAGCCTCTCAAGCCAATAACTGCACTTCCTAATGGTTATTAAAGCAATACAAAGAACTGAAACATGGTCAGATCGCTGCTGAACCCCCACCCTCAAGTCAATTCACCAGACTCAACAGTCACTGAGGACTCTGGCAGGCTTTGCTCAGAGAAGCCTGCTCCACACCACTACCTTAGAACAGGACTGCTCAGCTTCCAAAAACATGTTTGGGGTCATTCTGCTACTTCAGCACAATGACCGGTTCTTTCAGACTCAAAAACCCATTGTGTGTTGGAGAAAGAGGAACTTTTGTTTCCTTTCTCACGTACAAATTGGTGAGATAGCAACCTATTTCTGCAAGGAGACTGTTCATTTCACAACGTTAGAGCACAGCTAAGAAGGTGACCAAACTGCACACTACATGAGCAGTCAAGGAAATAGGAGCGTGTTCTCATAAGGAAAAATGTGTACCAAGTTGTTTGAACAACCAATTTTCTTTTATTTACCTTCTTTGAAGTGGAAAGCCAAATTACAACTACTGGTTTAAATTATATGTTTCTTGCTCACTGACTGTAATCACACTTGGGTTCAACTGTTACAACTTGAAAATCAGTCCATATATCATTTCTTGAGACATTTTTACTACTTCTAGCTTAGTTAATAGGTATTTAAATCACCTATTGTACACAACATACAGATGTGCTACAGCCTAAGTGACTGTCCTCTTCTAAGCTTCAGTGCACTGAAGGTTTTCTTGTTTCATACTTCAGAGTCCACATGAGACTCTTCTAATTCCTTGTGCGTTTTTTTCCTTGCGGTTTTCAGTCCAAAACTAGGTATAACAATTAAAAGCTATTTTACTTCCATTAAGCTTCCTATCATGTATGAAATGCCATTAAAAAGCGCAAGCACTCCAAAATAAATGCTTATTCTTGCACCATAGCAGATACAACTTAAGAGTGTACTTTTAAAGTGAGAAAAATTATGTGTAAACTATTAGTAACCATTGTCACATGCTCTGTGCTCATGCTACTCTCCAATTAATCTGCAGATGAATGCTCTATTATGCACCTTGCAAGACAGAAGCTTAACAAGACGATGTTTCAATTTTATCAGCCTAAGACAACTTGGTCCAAAAGGCTGACTCAATTAAGCTCCAGTTTTGCCGGATCAAAGCTCCAATGACTTTTTCCTACAGTAAAATCCATATTTTCATACGGAATATTTTTTGTTTGGTTTGGTCTCCAAACAGTCAGCTTTAATGGAAGGGAAAGGAGGGGAAAAGAGACACAGTAAAGAGGAGGAGACAAAGCACGTGCTTCCAAAACATAACATTTAACAGATAATATACTAAATAGCAGTCAATGAAGAATTGTTGTCTACTCCCCCCTAGACCTTGAACTAAGCTTAGAGTGAACCAAATTCTCAGGAAATGCATGTAACAGGTGTGCTCATGTGATTTATGGATAAGCTGACATTCACAAAATCAGCTAGGAATTGCCAGTTTTACATACAAACAATCATGTAAAGAACCCAGAAGCTAACAAGTATTAAAAAATTTAAATGAATTTTCATTGTTTTTGGAGAATACAGCTAGAGAAGTTTTTATTCTGACAAATTAGATGTTGCATCTCTTAGCATCTAGCAGTTTCAGAGCAACTCAAGGTAGCAATCAAAACATCCATTAGAGTGCTCCACTTCTCAGAACAAGCAAGCAAGTGGTTGTCAGTGCAGCCAGTAAATCACCTGATCCTATTACAAAATCAATTACTGCAGCGCATTTCTATTGCTATACAACCTGATAATGGCTAAATGATATCGGATAGCTACTGCAAGGTCAAGAAAACTGCTAAGAACATCTGAAATTCATCTTTTTTCATGTAAATCCAAAATATGCAGCACCCTTTTAATGGTATATTTAGAATGTAAAATATAGTTACCTTCTTCGGCTGATTGAGACATTCAATGGATAGTCTCTGCAACTGCTGTGTTGTATGGCTGAAAGATAGAAGACTGGAGCAGCAGGTCGAACAGCCCAGCCTCTTCATTAAAGAAGAAATAATGCTGCAGCCACAGCCACACATTGACTTACTTAGACGAGTTTATTCCTCACAGAATTAGGATCGACACTGTCCCGTACAGACTCAAAATTGGCCAGCTGCCTCATTCTGCAGCCTACTGGCTGAAATTAGCACTGCTAAGCAGAAAAGCAGCCCATATTTCTCTAAAAAAAGATATCAGCAGTCTCATCAGCAAGTAAAACCTTGCCTTTAAAAGATGTGCACGTTTTCCCCTTTACAAAGTAAGCTGCTCTAAAGAGAAGGCCAGCTGCCCAGCAGAGGAGTAGATGCAGGGAAGGTAGTCCCTCCCAACTGCTCACCGACTCTTCCTGCCGTGGCTCCCGTCACTTCGGGGCCCTTCTAGCCCCCCCTGCAGCACAGCCTATCCAGGCCAAGCCCCGGGCAGGGGCGGCCACACGAGCAGCACAGAGCCCCACCCTGCCGGCCCCACGCCCCTCATCCCCCCAGCACCCTGCCGCCAGCATCCTGCCTCCTGCTCCCAGCACGCTGCTCTCACAGAGCTGCTGAGAGCCTCGCCTCCTGTGCAGGGCAAGGACCCTCCAGTCACAAGGGGAGTGTTAAGAACTCACTTGTGCTGCGCTCAGACCGACTTCTTGCAATGACTGGGGAAGAAAAAAAAAGTCATTTGCCACATCTGAATGCATGAGATAAACGCTACTCAGGTCTATTAAATCCTGAAATAAGAACAGCTACAACAAAGCTACGTGAGTGAGAATAATAATAGAAGAAGTCAACAATAATAATTTAAATCTAGGATGAAAAAAGCATAAGAGAATTTCAAGTACGATGTCAAAAGGTACGGGTACCAACTCTCCAAGCGAGTTACAGACAGCTAGTATAAGCAGCTTTAGGAAGGTCTGCAAGGAGCCCTTCTCTCTGAGAAGGAAAAAGCAGCACAGAAAGGCAGAACTACATCTGACTACTCACTTGAATTAAACAGCTCTCCTAACCTTTAGGAAGTCGTACACCCTAGTTAAAAATATTCTCTATGTTTCTTTAACACAAAATTGCAGTTGGAAATATTTTGTCATTACAAGAGATACTAATGCAATAACTACATCCCTTTTGCTTTCTATATAAAAATCTAAGTGATACTGGAAAAAGCTTGTATTAATTGGTTTAATGAATGTATGCAATACTATTTCTGAAAGGACATCTCACGTTAACACAACTGCTTAACCTGATTATGGGATAATCTGACTTGAAATCATTGTCACGTTCATAAAGCTATCGATGCTTGTCTCACTCAACAGCATCCTTTTTATCAAAAGGTTAAGCAAATGCAAGTGACACGAAAGCAGCTTAAGCGAATATATTTACAGAGAACTTCTCATTATCATGCTGCATTCCAAACAGAATCTCTCTTCTACTCCCTCCCCTCCCCTTTTCTTCCTCTCCCCTCTTTCCCCCTCCCTCTCCTTGGTTAAAGCTGAACTGAGCCTCTCCCTTCACCTTGCTCTGCCCTTTCGATATTCACGTTTCTATTAAATCCATTTCCGGTCTATGTCCAAGCATGCACAGCAAATTGCACAGTTAAAAAAAACCTTCCGTAGATAAAGACTACAGATGCAAACAAGCAAAATAATGCAGTAACCTTTTACTCGCCTGCTGGAGGTACTGTCTGCTGCATAGAATTTTAAATCCTCATCTGCAGATGCAATTGAGCCGGTATTGCCAAGGACTTTGCTCTTCCTGTGCTGATTCTACACAGCTATTCATCGAAAGAGCACATTATATTGAAAACTTACAGTAATAACAGGTAAAATTACTTAAATGGTTTGAAAGACCACTTGAAAAGAATCAGCTATAGCTCTGACCAGTCACATTTCAGAGATGCCAGACACATTAGTGAAGAAAGTCTCATTGCTGATGCATGCTTGCCAGCAATGTGCAGGATGTGGAAGCAGAGAGAGCTAATGAAAAAAAATTAATGCACAGATTTAAAGTGCAAGGACCGAGCTCTCACATGCAAAATTGCACGTGTCCTGCATGCCACAGGAAACATCTTTTTTCACAAACATTTACTGTTTGTACAACTAAAAATACGGTCAGGAAAATCAACCCTCACATTCCCTTCCTTCATTTACGTGTCTGCCAGTAGACTGCAGGTAAGTTTAAATATCCTCACTGCACCTCTGTTCCTCATAAATGGAAGCTCTAGCTTTGTCGTTTGGCAGCACATGGTGAAGGATTGCACACATACCTTAGAGACACTTAAGGAAAGCATCAACATTTTCGATAATTGTTTTGCATACAATAAGGTTAGGAAGCACAAGGATACTTCAACAGAATTTGTATTATTCTTAGCAGAAATTAAACACCAGCAGTAAAGCCTGCTATTCATTATTTATGAATTTTACCCTTCTTCACGCCGTTTCTTTAATGTGCTATTGATTTCAGGATGCACACAGAGCCACTGACAGACAAGACCAAGCTTCATAGAATAACTATCAGCCAAATTAATATTTCCAGGAATATCAAGGTAATATCATTCTAAGAATTTTTTCCTATCTATAGACAATGCACTTCTACTGACAGTGACATAGTTAAAAAATTAATTCTTTTCCTCCCCCAAAAGCATCCTATGATGTCATTTAAAATAGGAAGACAGACGAGTTTTGCACTGCTGTTACCACTATATTGTTTCTTTTGATTTTCCAGCAGTTGCTATCAGCGTAACTTCCAATGCATTTTTTACTCTCTAAGATTCATTTTATCTGAAAATTCCCCCCCCCCCCCCCCTTTTTTTTTTTTTCTCTTGGGTACTTCCTCATTTCCAACTAAAATATTAGATGCATAATGCTCTTCTCCATAATATTCATCAGCAGGACAAAGCCACATAGGCAACATCCTTGGAACTGCAAATACTTTACAGAATACCACCTATTACTATTATTATTACATAAACTTGTACAACTTCCACAAACTTGGTGAAACCTGAACTTACAAACACAACAGGATTGTTTTTGGCTCTTGGATGCTCCGTCCCTGGAGGCATTCGAGGCCATGTTGGATGGGGCCCTTGGCAGCCTGGTCTAGTATTAAATGGGGAGGTTGGTGGCCCTGCACATGGCAGGGGGTTGGAGATTCATAATCACTGAAGTCCCTTCCAACCCTGGCCATTCCGTGATTCTGTCATTAATTGAGTCTAAACTACGTATTTTTTCACAGTACCCAAAAAACTGCTTAACTGGCATGCCTAGAGGGAAAAACATTCCTTCATATAAAAGAGCAATAGGTAAATATGTAAAACATAGCCTCTAACTGAAGGCTTGCTAGTAGTAATTAAAAAAAAAACAACAACTGCAGTAGGAGAAGCAGAAAATTGCTTTAAAAACTACACTTCCTGTAATCTCAAGAAATCCAGGACAATTCCTACTAAAAGATATCAAAACGTTCTTCAGATGCTTGAATTGTCACATCAAAGATTGCAAATTGAGAGAAAAACTTGAAAATGAAACTAAGAAGTCATTGAGCACGCTGTCCCTGCAACAGGCAGGTTTCTGTGTAGTAAAGATCTGAGAAAGAATTTCCCATTTTCAGCAGTGTAGCCCAAGGCAACACAACAGGCAAGACACATACCTCGCATTTGCAGTGTTGGACTCATATGAAGCTGAGTCAATGTGCCACCCTCAGCCCTTTAGTAGCACAGGCACACAACTCAAGCCCTGGCCTCCAAGAGCTCAGAAGCACTGTGATGTTGAGAGGTTTGCTTCTCATTCATGTGAGCCAGTCAAGAATCCACACCACTGCTATCCTCACCCTTAAGAGCACTTGCTGCCTGAAATACAGTGACATATGTAACTAGCTGAACCAACAAACATTCCAGTATAGATATTGGATCATCATTAGACTCCCAAATTAGAGCCTCCCTTAGCCTACAGGTGTACGCACATAGCCTTCTCATCAACTCCATACTGTGTTCACATTCAGTATTCATCTTGCAGCTGTCCATGTACCTGGATTCTGCTCAAGAGAAAGTGATGATACCAATTTTGCAAGAACCACCCCCCAAAGGTTAGCAGACTTCAGATGCTCACTCATTTTATCTTAGACTCATACACCAATTATATTTGTCTCAATTTTGCTAGAGTATTCCATGCCGATGAAGTGATATTTAACATGTATTGCATGCTGATGCAACGAGGAAAAAAGTTTTATCTGTATGTGATTGAAGTACTCTCAACGATTATTTGAACTTACTCATACACAGCCTGAAACAAATTTAAGGAAAAAAATCATAGAATGGCCTGGGCTGAAAAGAATCTCAAAGATCATCTAGTTTCAACCCGCTGCTACATGCAGGATCACCAACCACCAGACCAGGCTACCCAGAGCCACGTCCAGCCTGGCCTGGAATGCCTCCAGGGATGGGGCATCCACAACCTCCTTGGGCAACCTGTTCCAGAGCTTCACCACCTTCTGAGTGAAAAACTTCTTCCTAATATTTAATCAAAACTTCCCCTCTCAGGAAAGCCAAGGTACAGATGGACCTGAACTTGGCTAGGGAAGTGAAAAAATGGTAAGAAGGTGTTCTACAGGTTTGTAGGCAGGAGGAGATGGAGCAAGGAGAGTGTTCCCCCTATGATAAATGAGGATGGAAAACTGGCTTCCGCAGACATGAAAAAAGCTAAGGTTGTTTCTACGTGCATGTGTGCGCATTGCTTTTGTTGTTCTGATTTTGTTTGTTTTTAAACACAGCACAAAAATACAGCAGGAGATTATAAACCAACTGAATACAATAAATTAGTAATCCTTCAAGTAGATTATGAAATAAAATCACATTAATATACACGGCCTATTCCTTCTCAATATGCTAACGTTACCTCAAAGTATTAAACAAGTTTCTGAAGATACCCACAGTGTTCTATCTCTGACACTGGGTGACTCTCCTCCTCTGGAGCTCCAGGAAGCAATTTGGAATGAACACTCAGTTGACTGTCAATTTGTAATCCAGGACTGAAGCAGTTAATACTTCCCTCAGCACAAGCACCAAATACTTCTCTTTCAGAGCTCTTCTTTCAGGCTGTCTGCTGATTTCACAAGGAAACGCTATCAATTTCTGCTTGGTACCTTTTCCTAAAGGTGACTTAATTACAAGTTGCTGCCCTTTTCCAAACAAAGGCAATGAACAAAAATCATGAAGCAGTGTAACAACGGACTTGATGTTTTACAGTAAGAAGAATGTTGCTGTAAAACACAGCAGAAGCAAGTGGTTGGTCACTTCAGAGCCATTCCACTCATCCATTTCCACTCATATTTACAGAGGACAGAGGAGGACAGCCTACCTCTCTAAACAGTCACCTCACAACCACAGAGAAGGTGCTAACTGTCCTACAAAATCACGGGTTAGTAACCAGAGAATCCCTGCTAGACCCTTGAAACAGAACGCTTTAGACTCAGTGGGACTGAAACACCTAGTTCAGAGGCAGGTGCACAGTTGATGCTCTGCACAGAGCACACAGAAGAGGAGAAAGACTTTCAGGCAAGGCAGCAAACTTCCAACAAATTACCACACAGACAAAAGAAATAACACCATAAAAGCAAGATCTTTAATTCCCTTTATCTGGATAACACTTTTAAAGAATTAATGTACATCCTTAATTTTAAAGCTTGCTTAACCTCATTAATTTATTTACTCTCCTCAATAATCGAGGCCTTCACAGAGCTGCAGATTAAAGTCAATTTTCTGAAATCCAGCTTCTCAGCAGCATTTTCTGAAAATGCCAGGAACTCCTGGAAGCACAACAAAACCAAACAAGAACTCCCAAATTTCTCCTTGCCTGAGTGCATAGGAAAGCAGTCCTTCAATTCCTCGTTAACTAATGTGAATATTTCAAATAAGAAACCTCGCAAATCAACTTCAAGATTGAAGAGAGAAAGAGAAGAAGAGCCTTATAACGATCAATGTTCCCACTGTACTTCATGTGGCTCTCGAGAACCACAACAATGAAGCCATTCTAATCCATTCTGCTCTTCAGACTGCAGGAAACAAGTGGATTGGATTTTGTTATGTTGAAGACATAGAAAACAAAGGTGACTGGCCACTTCACACAGAAACTTACAATGCTAACATAACCGTTATTAAATAACGTGTATTTTTGTGCCCTGCTTCTCTGCTCAAGCCTCACCCTCCATCTACAGGCTTATATTAAGGCAAAATATTTGCAATGGATATTATCTTCCAAAATATTCTATCTCAAGCCCTCATTCACTGTCAAGTACATTTTCATTACCGTGTCAGAGGTCACGGTGCAGATCTGTCTGCACAGCCTTACCCACAGCTTATGTTAACACTGTCCAAATACACGAGTCACAGGGAAAAATGCCAGCTTAACATCAGGTTAGCAAAATTTTAAAAGCTACTTTTAATGTAGATAGAAGTTCATAGCAGTGCACAATTATATTTCATTCCCCTGAAAACTTTCAGGTGAAAAGCTGAGTTGCCTTAGTGGCAGAAGCTGGCAACATTTAATGTGAAAAAACATTAGCAGACTTCATGGAATCAAAGTAGTATCTTGCCTGCCAAGTGCAAGAGTCTCTCTTAACAGAGGTACTTATGCCAGGATACAGATTTCAAATTCCACACTGCCATACAGAGCAGTAAAGAGGTGTAACTGTCCACGTAGTCAGACAGGGAAGAAACGGAAAGCTGATTCGGCTGGAAAATAACCCTCAAATACAGAATGCTCCAAAAAAATCACCTATGTTGATCTCTGTGCTATTTCAGTACAAATTTGGTAACAGAATACAAACTGAAAAGGAAAATAAGATGAAAGGGCATGAGGAGGCTGAAGATGCTGCTGTTTTGAGGCAGAAAGGTTAATATAGGACCTCACAACCAAACCCAGAAATTCCAGGTGCAATGACAACATACTCATTTGCTGCTTTGTTCCTCACTCTGTCTACAAAATGAGACTAATGCTTACTATGGCATTACTTAATATGACAGTAAAGAGGTGAATGACTACGTTATTGGCTTGCTGTATATCAGTAACAAGGGGACAGAAAAGGAGGGATACAATTTTCAAGGCAGGACAAGAAAAAGCAGCTGACAAGAAGTTGTTTGGGGCTCTTTTTGTTCTTTTCCTGTAACTAAAGTAAAGGGAAAATAAAAGCTAAGGATTTTGACAGCAAGGAGCCAGCTTGCCGAAGAGAAAAATGTTCAGTACTGAGCACAGAATTGCAGCAATGAACATACCACATCTTGCTCAGAGAGAGCAGGAGCTCCATCACTATCACACCTCTGAAAGATTTCACAAGCACTGCATGCTCCACCTGTTTAATTATCTACAACTGCCTTCGCATTTAACCTGCGTGTAACCCCAAGCCATGACAGGGCAGAAGAGATGACTACGAACCACTGACATAATTGTAAATATTTAGCTGCCAGCTGGACATCCCAAACACACTTTACCTATTACTAGAACAAAATTTTACTTCTAATCAATGACCAGTTCGTGTATTTTAAAGCACACATTTTCTTGGACACTCTACAATCAATAGGAGCACAAAGGTTAGGCTTAGTAAGATTATCGCGATGGGAAGATAATCAGAATAAACGGAAAAGCTCACCCCTGGCTCGCAGTAAACTCCATAAAGAGAAATCTCCAGAAAGAGATCCTTCCCCAGTGGTAATCAGCACTTAAATGGGATCGAGGAGAGGTGGAGCCAGGCTCCATCTCTTCTGGTAGCACAGGTGAATTGCCTTCACCTGTGCTCCCATGGCTGACTCATTGCTTGCCTCAGGTGGTCAATCAGAGGTTCAGGCCACAATCAACAGTTCCCATATGGGCATTAACGAGCTTTAATTGATTTGAGAATGTGCAGACCTGCTTAGTGGTGATGGCATAAGCAAGGTCACCTGTGCACACAAGCTGGGAGCTAACTTTCACATCCATGGATCTTTCTACAACCCCAAGCAGCTAGTGGAGATAAAGTAAGCCACCTCAAGTAACGCAAGTTAAAAATGATTAACTTGAAGTAGAAACAGGTATACAAGGATGTTAAATTCATATACAATTAAGTAACTTTAAACAGCATTTATTGTTGAGAGAAAGTATTCAGTTTCCCTCTGTTTCTGAACATTTTTTTGCCCCAGAATATTCTGTTTTCAAGTCATCTTCATAATATGTAAGGCTTGTTTATCGAACTGCAGGAAGTCTGAACTGACTCATATTCAACTATATGGAAGAGTCCTAAATGACAACCACTGCACATTCCAGACCAAGGAGCAGAAAAACCAACAAAAGATGCCTGAACAACTTTGAAAAATAGTTATCATTCTGTTACAATCATGACAACTCTTAGTCCATACTTCAGAAAGCCATTTTGTAAGTTGCAGATTAACATGCTCTGCAAAGCCTTGAAAATCATCTGCAAACTAATCAGTAGGACATATTTGAGTACCATATAATTTCTTTAAGGCAGAAGAACATTAGAAATTATGACAGTAGAAATATTAAACTAAAGAATAGTACAAAGGGACTTTCAAGCAATACAAATGTTTCTGTTAAACACTTCATCTTATGGGTTCTTTCAACATCTAAAAAGCACCATGTGGGCTGTAAGCTGCACCCACTAGCAAACAACCCAAGCAAGCCATTCCCCACTCACAGATTCCTAAGAGCCACACTGAAAAACGCAAGACCTTAAGAATTATGCATGCAGGATCTTCTGTTAGATCAGCAATTCATTTGATTTGTCACTGATTTTGTTTTGGTGGGGCTCTTTTGTTTGGTTGGTTTTTTTTTCCTGGGGGATTGTTTTTGATTTTTTTTAAACATATGTTTAGTTGGACATGAGTGAAATGGAAATAAGGACACCAAAATCTTTTAGAATACACAGCAGTAGGTACCTTTGCTTCTTTTGTGTAGTCTCCATTCAAACACACTTATTTCCTCTGAGCAAGATGCTTAAGTACACCAGCAAGGCAAATTCCACACTTGCTCATGTTCAGTTTTGTTGGGTGTTCTTTTCTCCTGCCATAACACAACTAAACCAGCTTTAACTAAGTTAAAATTTACTGTAACTAAATTATCATTCACTATTTACTACTAAGAAATCACACACCATGTATAATCAATGAATATACAGACATTATAATTAAGAAATAAACAAGAGAGTTTAGCAAAGCAAGTTATTATACCAAATAGAGAACAGATAGAGTGCTTACCCTTGTCCTGGGCTTGTTGTAAGACTCCAAAGGAGAAACCTCCAGAAAGAGATCCTTCCCCACTGGCAGTCAGCTCTTAAATGGCTCTAGGAGAGGTGCAGCCAGGCTCCACCCCTTCTGGCAGCACGGGTGAATTGCCTTCACCTGTGCTCCCAGGGCTGACTCAGTGCTCAGCTCATGTGATCAATCAGAGGTTCAGGCTGCAATTCAGCAATTACCATACCCACCAGAAAAATTTTTTTCCTTTTGTCATTTGATATAAGGGATATATCAGTATTCCACCCTCTCCTATACTACAAACACTCATTTTTTCTATTCTATCACAGCAGCAATGCTACTATTAGATGCAGTATCCACTCTACAGGAGGCCTCACCTACCCCACGTCTCTCACATCAAGTTTTTAAATAAATAATCTGAAGCCTCTGAAATATCGTGCTTTTAAACTGACAGAAAAGACTATTACTGTGCAGAAAACAAACATCTTCCTACATCAATTTGCACCAGAACAGTCAGCAGTGCTCATGTTTATACACTATTCGTTACATAAGGTCCAACATGCTGACTTCCATGTCTTAAAGGAATAGATTAGAAATATTTTCAGGTATTTCTATATGTCCAGGGCTTTTTACTATCAACTAAGAGCAATAGAGAGAGTTTTACTCCATATTAACAAGTAATAATTTACTTAAGTCTTCTAGCAAACTTTGCTTGGATGCACAAAGCGATGGGATATAGGCTATGGACACAACCTGAAACAACAGAAATCCTATGTTCTTAAAATAAAGCTTCACATTACAGCAATCTAATATTGAAGCTAGCCACCTAGTGAAGCTGTGGAGCATCCATCCTAGGAGATACCCAAAAATCTCTAAGATGGTCCTGCTTTGAGTTGGGGGTTGGATAACGACCCACTCTCCAAAATCCCTCCTAATCCAAAGCACTTTGCAAGCCCACAAAACTGAAAGGAGGATCAGAAAAACAGTTATTGTACACTGTGAAACAGTATACTAATACACAGTACATGAACTGTATCTATATACAGTATATACTGATACCTGATTTTTTGCCTGTGAAATTAAAGAAAACGTTTAGAAATAAATGGCTTTCTTGCTTTTAAACATCAGTCAGTAATACTTAGTATTTAAAAGTCCTTCTCATATTTCTTACACAAATTTGTCATTGCTTTCTTTTACCATAGAAAATTAACAAGATCATAAAATAAACTATTACTGGTCTTATTCCTGCAATGATTGACCACTGATCACCAAAATAAGATGACAACATAGAAGTCTTTTGAGAATGTGTAAACAGTATTTCTGCCAGAGGGAAAAGGAAGCAATGATACACACATCACTAGCAATGCTCAAGCCTCAAGTTTTATTATACCACAGAGAATAGGGGCTATGTACATCCTCACAGAGTCAGAAGGCTTCTCCTGTGCTGCGCATGTACACTGAAGCACAGATTAGCATTTCACACAAAACGAAAAAACAGGATGCAGGGTATTTTTAATACATATGTTTGGCACCTCAGTGCACTGACAGGAGTCAGTGGAAGCTGGGTACTTGTCTCTCCATTCAAGTTAGTCCTCCAGCACTCAAGTTGTGGTACTTATAGTGATTGTAGAGTCAAATTTTAATTCTACCCACAGAAGGACCAAAAAAAAAAAAAGACTTCAGTGATCCCAGGAGGTCTTTAATTCAACCTTCTATTCAAATGACAGCCAATACTGAATTCCAACCAAATTGCTTGGGCTTTTGTCCAGTCAGGTCTTGAAAATCCCTAAGAACATAGTAGATGTTTGCATTTTGTCGTACAAGATCTACATATAGATCCTTACCAGTTTAAGACTTAGGAAACAGAGAATACCATAAGCAGAACCAAAACAGAACTCAATAAATGCAACTGCCTGTGTAATTAGAAATGCAGGATTTCTAAGTTGTATAGATTGCCGCAAAGGCAAAAAGAGTTGGTACCAATAGTGTCATGCCACTTCCTACACTGACTCCTTGAAGTATTGCCCAAACATTCTGGAAATAGATTGATATACAAGAAAAGAAAATATTAAAAAAAACATACCAGCATGCAGCAATAGTTTGAGTGGATACAGCAAGAGCATCTGTGAAGATGTGATAAAAGGATGCTGCAGCAGTCACCATGCCAGACGATGAGAGCTGTGATGAGAGGTTTAACTGTGTGGATACAACAAGAATCTCTCAGATTTTCTGCAGGAGCAGCCAGGATGATGGCACGTGCAAAACAACAACAGCAGTTACTCTATCTGTAGAGATGCTATTTTTCAAACTTGTATTGAGACAACATGAAGGAATGCTGAAGGAGGGAGCACACCTCATCGATGTTCCCGTGTGCTGGTCTGCTACAAACGTACAGGCAGTTCCTTACTCCTGCCCTATCACTCAGGCACAGCGTCCTACAAAGGCAGGAGCAGGGATGACGGTTCTTCACAGGACAGCGCTCGGTCTGGCAGCGCCTTACGGGAACTGCGATAGACCTACCACTGGGGGGAGCTGCGGCCACACGCGATTCCAAATCCTCGCTCTCCCTCCGAAGAGGTGATCGGGATGCCGCTTAGCACCGGGCACCAACCTGTGCCCTTCTTGTCCCTCGCCGAGATACTTCTCAGCCTCCCACTACAACTATTCCCAGCCTTGCTGCCTCCTCACGCCTTCCGCGCTCTCACGTGCTGCGACGCGCCGGTGCCGCACCTCAGGAGACCCACCGTCTGCTCAGCAGTGGCCTCCGGCAGACCTGTCACACAGCTGGGGTTCAAAGCCAGGGTAGATTCTTGAAACAGAACTCACTTGGTTTTGAAGAGCTGATTTAAATAACAACAATTCACTATAAACATCAATAGCACTATTCAAGTTAGCAGAGCTAACTTCAGAACCCAGTATTTGTAAGTATCTACAGGAACGTCTGCTGGTTTTTCTCCTTCATCAGCTCACTACATAGCATCTTGCCAATCAATTTCACTACTGGCATACAACAGAACAAGGAAGAGGTTGGAGAAGAAGTTATGCAATTTTTTTTTTAACTAACCATTACCAAAAGGTCACAAGACAACTATTGCAAAACTTAGGAAGAATGGATGATAAACTCAAACATCAGAATTAAATTGCTTTACAAAGACTCTTCTACTACCCAAGTCACAGTCGACAATGCTTCAGAAAGATCATATACAAATACAGTAGTTAACTCTCAATACAACAAAGCTAAGTTGCAAGCACAGACAGCCTCTGTGGCTGCAAAATTGTTAGCAGGAAAATTCCTGTGCCATAGACTAAAAGAATGCTTAAAGTTCTCAGAAGCAGAAGAATGTTTAAGTGCAAGACCGGTGACAGAATAAAAAAAAAAGTGGGCCTAAGATCTGAGTTGCCTATTTTTCAGATCTTCTGATCCAAAACCCAAACTAATATTGAATATCTTCATGGTATCCAAAACTTTAATCTCAGCAGTACTGGTATACATCCAAGGGCACAGACAGAAAGGGAAAGAACTGTTCGAGGATTCTGCTGTCAAGATGACCTAGGATTCAGCTAGAGATTTAGAGCTGAATCTGAGTTATTAGCAGTGTCTTTTTTTCATTTCCTAAAAAGACAAAGAAATGAGATTGCTGAATAATTCCTGTGCATTTTCTGAAATTTTAGATCAAAGTGGATGTTAATTACGAGAGAGGGTAACAAAGACAAGAAAGGGAGCACTGATATACACTTTCCCAGTTTCATACGAAACAGAAGTGCTAAGTCCCAATTAGGTCCTCAGTTACACACATACAGCCATAAAATCTTCAAATCGAAACTCAAAGGGCTTTTCCAATATAATCCAAATTAATTATTTATGGTTATATACGTTTAATTCTACTGAAGTGAATCGAAGTCTGCATGTGCAGGATAAAATGAAGTGACTTGAGCAGTTTTACAATATCGTGAAAAGCACATGTGCCACAGCAAAAGTACATGCAAAGCTACAATGAGAATAATTTAAAGATACGTTTACAAACAGAGTAAAATTTCAGCTATAGCAAGTGTGAAAGATTAACAGTTATTTATGTTTTAATCACTAGCTGCCCAAATGAAAAATATAAAGAAGGAGTGAGGCAAAAAGTACACCATTAAGTTTGTCCTGTTTGAAAGATGGAGACTATTGAACAGACCTAAAACAAGTTAGAGATGTTGACAGGACTAGAACAACTCTGGTAGAAACATTAAGAAATAAAACAGCCTATGCATAATCTGTTTACTTTCTCTGTTTTCTATTGAAAGAATTTCCAATAGCCTCCTGATCCATCAGCCAAGGGAAAAAACTAATCAATTCTATGTACTCTTTAATCAGCTTCACACAATCAAACACAAAATGTTAAGAGGTGATTAACAAAGCATTTAATTTTGATCTTCTGATCTCATCAAGAGGTCACTCAAGATTTGTCTGCAACTACCCATGATATCTTGGCTGCAGATAATTACACATACACATATACGATTGAAGCTTTTCATGGTGTGGTTTTTTTTACGTTTCTTTTTAAAGAGCTGGAGTTACAAACTTTGAAGGATACCATCTGCCATGAATAATTCATGATTATATCAAACAGCGTCAACTCACTCAATCAAACTACTCACCCAACAATTCCATTTTGCCACTGGGAGAAAGAGTAAAAAGAAAGAGTACATACAAATACCACGCCATTTACTTTTAAAACATGCTTTCAGAGACTGTATTGAAGTTATCTTTCCTGAGACTAAAGACAAACTACAGCAGACTTAGAAATAACTCTGTATAACAATCTTTTAGCAGCTTACACATTGAACTAGGCATGTAAAGCTAGCCAAGTTTAATCTCTATTACAGTTTTATGGTAGTACTCCCCATACCTTTTTTCAAACCACAACTTACAAAGACAGAACTCCCAGATTAATATAAATGCAGATACCTGGGAAGAAGCAGCTAAATTCATAGTAATTGCAAACTGCGTTGTCAAAAGATACAGGATGCCAAATTTTCTACTGAAACTATTAATCAAAAGCCTAGCAATCCATTTCTGATATTAAATAGCAACCCTTTCTTAATTTTATGTTTATTTTTGCATAAGATCAAAAAATATGGTGTCAGAGCACATCTTTAAAAATCTCTGGATTCTTTCAAATTCTTTGAATAGTCAATTTAAACTAGCAATTCTGTTTACTTACCTTATACCAGAAGACAGGATACATTTCACTTCCTAGCAAACAGTGTCCCTGAGGTCAAGAATAAACGCCCCTGAATAAATGTCAAGAAATTCTCTAGTATATTACAGACTCCTATCTAAGATCAAAAGGCACTCTCAGGCAGCAAACATTTTTCTTCATTAATTAGGATATGCAGCAAACAGTGAAAGACTGAGATAAACTAACTAGTCTTGACCACTGTACTCTACCTGTCATTCTTCCATATACGCATAACCAAGTGGATGAAAGACTTGGTCCATGTATTTAGATACACATGACTTCTCACGGATGAGAACTCAACTGACTTTGAAACAACTCTCAGTGAGAAGATGTCTTGGGCGCTCATTAATTTGCAAAAAGCCATACAGCGTGCAGTACTCTAGTAAACTGAAAGAAATAACACATTCAGACTCAGTTCTAAATCTGTGTAGGTGCCAAGATGCACAGGCAGTATTGCTAAATTAACTTTTAAGAGCTTTCATTTCTGTAGCCATCGAAATATTTTTATGATTTTAGGATTTAGGAAGAAAATAATACATCCACTATGTTAACCCTTATATTTTAACTGGGTGAAGCACTACCTTTCTAATCCATGCCAATAATTTCAATAATCCGAGGTTTCATTATACACCTCAAAAAAGAGAAAGACAAAGTCTTGCTAGGATATAAGTGTAATGCTATAATGAGATGGAAAGTGCAGTGATAATAGTGAGGTGGCAAAGACTCAGGCTACAGCATATGAGACAAGCACAAATGCAGCAGCTGTAGACACAGAAACAAAGGAAATAAAGCTGCTTACCTTTGGAAGGCCTCATGTAGGCAGGGATATCCAGCAAGACACCCTCACCTCCACTGCCAGCCATTAAATGAGGTCCGGGAAGGGATGGATCTTGCCTCCATCCCTTCTGCTCACTCAGGTACATTGCATGCACCTGAGCTCCCCTGGGTTGGCCCACCAGGTGCTCAATCTCTGCTGCAGGCCATGACTTAACATTTCCATTACAGCAAGCAAATCCAGTCAAAGAAACAAGATCGATGAAGACAACAGGCACCTTTCAGCCTCTAATGACCTTCAGTCTCTAATGACTTTACCTGATTCCCATAACTGAGATATGATGATTATTTCTAACTTAGCTATCAGCTCAAGTTTAGTCCTTAGGTTAATGAGAAAAAATGGAAAGCTTGTTTGCTTCTATACTTCCAATTCCAGTAACAAAATTTTATATCTGTCTTTATAAAAATATCAGCAGTCAGAGCAAACAGAGAAGAATACTTAAATGGAATACAGTACTCTCTCACCTACCAACCACCACACAGATAGAGAAGTACAAGAATAAAGGGTAAAAATGAAACTGACTTAAAATAAACTCATTAGTTGTGTATTTATTTTTAAGGAAAAAGATTGCTGAAGTAGAATTGTAGAAAAAAACCTAATCGGAGGAACCTTTCAAAAAAAAATAAAGCATGTCATTCATATATATTCCCTAGGTCGAAACAAAAGAAAAAAGCAAATACTTCCCAATGTTAGATCCTTCTGCTGGCTGCTGTTAAAGTTCGCACAATGGTTACGCAAAGGTCTGCAAAATCCAAATTTAGGAGAAACAATATATCAGCCAGCTGATGAGCACCAGAAGCAGATCCAAATGCTTTAGAAAGCTATGTCCTCCAAGACATGGGTTGTTCCTGCACTTTGCCTCAATTGCTCATGAAATGCAATTCTACCCCCACAAAGCACAAAGATCCCACTCTCTGCAGTGTTAGCAAGAGAATCTCTAACACAGATTATTTTTAGAAGCCACCAGACTACAGTCAGCAAAGACCGGAACGAGGGGCTACAGGCCAGAACACAGGATTTGCCTACTACCTCCTGCTCTCTAACCTGGAGATGGATGCCAAGCTCCTTGTGCCATTTGCTGCCACCTAAATCATCAACTTGAAAGGACTTGCACATGCCAGAGTAATTTTTGTCCCTCCCTCTTGCTTTCCTTCAAGATCTCCCAGATGATTACAGCAGTTTTTCTGACTTCTGTTGCCAATTCCAAGCAGACTACACTTCATGGGTTACACTCTGGTGATGTTTACAAACTTCTCTTTGCAGTCCATAGACTATTTTATAGGCAATTTAAGGCTATGATTGTATCACAGGATGGCAGCTGCCCAAGCCAAAGTTTAGGCCTATAATTCAGAGGTCTTAACCTAAACATGTTCAATACCTCTTTCCAATTTGTTTGGCCCATAGGAACTCATGTGTGTCTGAGTACCAAGTGGTTCCTAGACTTGTACATCTACCCCTGAAAGCACAGTACCATTACTCACCTCTAAATCATACTCTGAAAATTAGAGTAAGGCACTAGTTCATTCAACAATAATTCTAAGAAAACTTTCAAGCATTAAAAATTAATGTTGTCTTGTCTGTTTTCTGAAATTAATTTCAGACATAGGAAACAAGTAGCATTCTCAAATCATGAATGAATATTCTCTTACAGAGAGCGATTTACAAAATCCAGACAGGGCATTTAACAACTCTTAGGAGTCAAGCTATCTGCAAAAGAAAGTTAAGCACTAACAATTGCAGAGAAAGATACACCAAGGTCTTAGTTTATTTTGAAGGAAAGAAAATTGTGCTATTCTGGCAATAACATATCAGAACGAGAACTTCTAATGATGCATGTCAGGATACCCTTGGAGGAACCAAACTGTCATGGAGCTTTCAGTAAATATTTATCAGTGTCAGTAAGAAAACCACCCAGAGACACCATAGATGCCCATCCATGGAGGTGCTTAAAGCCAGGTTAGATGGGGCACTGAGCAATCTGATCCAGTACTTGATCTAGCGGATGGCAGCTTTGCCTGTGGCTGAGGGGTTGGAATATAATGATCCTCAGGTTTCCTTACAACCCAAGCCATTGCGTAGTTCTATGAAGAACAGATGCATTCCTCCTTTTTGTTTTGTTTTAAAGACCTGAAAATTCACATGCAGGATATGCCACCCTTTCTTCGGCCACAGCTGCAAACAGCTCATACACATTCTTTTCAAACTGGAGCAACTTTAATTCAAGCACGTTATCATATATGAGTTATGTGGAAACTTCACCACTAGACATATCCATGCCATGTTTAATTTCAAAAGAGCCTTGCTGGTACACGTCTGCATGCATTATCAGAAGAGCGTTAGCTGTACTGCACTAGAATTGTACACTGGGACTGACATGGTACCAAAGCTGAAGGGCCACCAGCCATTTAGCAAGTGATATTTAATGCAGCACACAGACCAAGCGTACAGATTTAAACAGAAACACAGTTATCCTCATATTTGTAACAGCTGAAGTATACAGAACAACTTTTAGGGGAGGAGAAGTGAATTGTTTGGTTTCTTGGCATGATATTTTTCCTTGAGGAGCAAGGGAAGAGAAGGAAGGTACTTGCTTATCTCTGTTACTGGGAAACTTCAGTGTGCAAATCTCTCATACGGAGACACATGAAGAAATGCAAACATGAAGCTATTCAAGAGCTCTATCCTATTTTTACCATAACTATTGCTCACAGCGCACTATAAAGACAGTCTTTTTCTTCTCTCTGCCTTCAACCCCTCAAATAAATCCCCTTTATTGGATTATGGATTAATGCAGCAACTATAGCAGTAAGCCGTTTCCATGAGAGTGAAAAAAACATAAGATGTGGACCATTAAGCAGAGGAGCTTCTCATTTCAAGTCCGTGGGTCCGTCTTGGGTATTTTGTACATTACAGGAAAACATATTTCACTAAGTGGGTTTTGAACAATACATACAGGACAGATTTAGCACCTGCTAAAACACTCCCACAAGCATTAAAGTAATTAATGTAACTCCCTGTTTCTATTAAAACATCTAATGTCCAGCAAAATTAATTGCAACTTATTTAAGTCACAGCTCCCACTAAACAATGAACACATATTAATGGCAACATTACCTCAAGAATACCCTAGAAGTTACAGACTGCCGCTTGAATAGAGTGTGCTGAGCTACTGCTGCTGCTGCTTCTCCACAAAGAAATAAACCAATATTATCATCATCATAGACTGCGACTCCTTCCAAAACAAAGCAAAGCATGCTCAAGAGTGTTGCCCCAACTGCATCAAAACACTTTGCAGATGTGGCTAAGTGTTGTTATTTTACAGAAGATGATGCATAGAAAGAGTAATATTATGCTCTTAAATAAAAGAGACATCAGTGGTAGAAGCTAAAAATAAGAAATGTGGATGGAGCATGGCATGATAGCTGGGAAAACTATAAGTTCACCCCAAAGCACTGATGAAAAAAAAAAAAGGCAGCTACATGAGTTAAAAATAACTTACGATTAGTGAGGGAGTGATGAAGACAGAAGCCCCAGGTCAACAGAATAAGCCAGAGACTCCCTTATAGTACTAGACTCAACTACGTAATTCAAACCATGTTAACATTCTGCACAAATTAAATTCAATTGAGCTTTCTACGTCAGCAACTTTGATTGGAACAGCATTAAAAGCACAGGTGCTGTCAAGTTAAAAAAAAAACACACCTTCATTAGTCAAACTGATGCACCTGACAAGATCACGCATGGAAAACCTCAAGATCTCAAAAAGGCAAAGAACCACTCTTGCCCCTGGGTGGTCAGTAAACTATGATATGGAGAAAGATTTCTCAAGGATAATGGAAAAATAATACCTGTGATATATCAGTGAGTTAAAGAGTTCACCACACTGCACAAGACAAATCCCTTCAGCCCACGACAAGTAGCAGAATCCCATGTTTGAAAGATCCATATTTATCTTCTGAAGGTCTTCTTAGGCTTACTTTGGTAAAAACCACCTACCAAGCTCATCTTGATTCACAGTGTGCCTGCAAGGTCCTTTCCCATCCATAGATGTGAATTCACTCTAGTGCATAGCCTTCCCTTTACTTCCATAACAATGCCTAGTGAACTGAAAGGAGTACCTACATTCTCGTGTGAAATCCACAGATTTAGTTGACTGTACTGGGGAGCAGAGTAAATGTTTACTATAGGATGGTAAAGTTTCATTAGTATGTAAGCTTCCCATCCCTTGCTCTGCAGGGCCCAGATGCAGGGTCACTTTCAGAAATTTTGGTTCTGATAATAACTTTGAAGGTAATTAGGGGAATGAATCAGAGTGAAAATTCTTCCACATTTTCCAGTATAAGCTAGTAACATCTAATCATTTTTCATACAGATTTCAAGGTAAAATGTTAAGCCATTGCCGGGACTTTTCTTGCAATAGGTTTCTACTTAACATTCAAAAATGTTATTGAAGATAGTATTTTATTCTTCTGAAGACAGTCTTCTCAGGTACACATCTTTTTGTTATTTAAGACAAACAAGAAATGCACTCTCCCTCCTGAAGATTCTGTACTGCATACAGCTGCTGATTTAAAGGAAAAAAAAGTCACTGAAGAAAGAAGGCACATGTAAATGTGGTTAGTGAACTAACAAACATTTACTGACACGGGTATTTAGGAACTTGACACTAATGAAGAAATATATGATGAAAAAGCTAACTACAGCAGAGTTCTGGACAGAACTGCAATTACACTTTGTTTACTTATTTCTACCATCTTTCAGTGTAAACTGCACCACTTTCCCTGGACACATACAGCTGGCATCAGTTCTGATCACACACACAAGTTACAAATGGTCCAAACATCACAGTATCAACACAACCTCAAAACCAGTTCCCAAAACAACAACCTACTCCAACATAAGTTTCCATGTATTAAGAGGAAGGATTAAGTAGTATAATAATTTATAACACAACCTCCTCCATTTCACTACTTAATACTTGAGACATTTAAGAATTTATGAACGTGCTGCTAACTGCAGCTTCTGAAATGCATTTCCATGTTGACTGCTCTCATACAGTTTTCATAGTACCCACTATGCCACCAAAAACCTCGTACGCTTTAATTTGTTCTAAACAGCTCTTCAGGCATAACTTACTTTTCAGGTGCATATGTGGGTGAGCTGAGGTAGAGGACTCGGTGGTAAGCGGTTGCTGTGGAACCTCTGTGACTGCCTGCCAGACACATGTCCTAATACAGCCTCTGAAGGGGGAGCTCCTTCAAAATTAGCTCAATTTTTTTCTAGATTGCAAAGAAAACAATTGTTTTGAAGGCATACAAAACTACTGAGGCATTAAAAAGTATAACAAGAGTGGGAAAGCAGAACTGGTAAACTGGGAGAAAAGGAAAAAAAAAAAAAAAAAAAAAAAAAAAAAAAAAAAAAAAGACGTAGCCAGAAGGAAATACAGAGATTTCACTAAGAATATAAAAAATGCAATAGAGGGCAAAACAAATCTCCTAGCACATGAAGAAAGACCACAGAAACAAAGATGAAAAATGAGGGAAGTAATAAACAAGACACTTAGGAAAGAAGACACCGCTTGGTGTGGTGGCAGCGAAGAATTCTTGTCATTTTCCTCACAGAAAGGGAAAAATGAAAGAAGTTTCCTTGATGTACAAATATGCAGGTTTCACATAAACAACCTTCTGATGCTACAAGATTCCAAAGAAAATACAGTTTGAGGAAGTAAAAAGTTACTTCCTCTAAATAGCACCAAGATACAGCAGCTAACCAGAACATAGCAAGTAGTTCCTCTCCAAACAGACCGGGTGACGCAGTACACACAGCGTACTTGTTTTTCCTCCGTCTCATTCCTAACTTGAAGTTTATAAGGAACAATTGCCTCAAAAACAAGATCTAGATACATTTATGAAAGAGCAATTTCTTAGTTTGACACAGTCTTCCCCCAGGTAAATGGTCATAGGGAAAACTTGCTTCCTAGAGAAACTGAGAACAGATAAGGGCATGAATCTGCTTCCTAAAAGTAGGGATTTAAACACCCTATTGTAAAACAGATAGAAACCACTGCAAACTAGGCCCAACATGTCATAACCACCAAACATAAAACAGGATCCCTACAACAAATCTCCAAGCAGAACCCAAGCGTTAAATAAATCCCAGCAGCTGCTCCTACCAAATGTAGGCACTGCAGTGCAAACCTATAAGCCAGAAAGTATACAAGAACTTCAGAGAACAATAAATTATTCTTGTCGAGTACACTCATTAAAAAGAAAATACTTAATCCTTTTAATCGTGATTATAACTTCACGTGTTCCATAATGTAAATATACTCAGCAAACCTATCTGAATCCTCAGCTTCAATCCGAATGCCATTCTGGTTACAGGAAGATGAGCATCTTCTGCAAGTAAAATGTTTCTAAAACAATCTCGTAAAGCACAAACTTGGGGATGCAATGCCAACCTGCCTGATTTAGCATCTTTCCATTACCTAGGCATCGACTTCAGGAAATAACTGCCTTTAACAGATGTTTAAAGAACCTAACAAATTTCCTCTGTCTTACTCATACAGCCATGAAGAAAAAAAAGAAACTATTTGTTCATTTAACCAAATTCTTAGGGACTACTTCAAGAGATAAAATATGGTCACTTAATCAAAGGCTATGGTTAAGTCACATGTTAAACATTTGACAAACAAACCAAGCAATCAATATGGGAGGAAAAAAAAAATCTAAAAAATATTTCTTTTTGTAAGCTAACACACCTTCCATTCAGGTTTAAACTAATACCTGCTTGATATGCCTCCTTACAGCTACAATAAAAATTCCTTCTTACTTCATACACCAGTTCCATGAAAAACAGCCTTCACAAAGTCAGTCTCAGGTTTTCTTGTTTCAGGCGGTTCACTGTACTGAGCCGCCCCGCGAGAAAAAGAACAGCAGAGGCACACTGCCTCTTGGTTTTTGTGTTGCTGAACTCAAGTCAGAAAACTGCTTTCCAATTTTTCCCTGCACACTTTTCTTCTTCACAAAAAACTTTTTATTGTGCTTTAACAGAAGGTCAATGGCTATCACTTCTCTACTCCGGCACAATGGTGAATTGAAACAAGAACCCATAGCTGGTTGGGCCGACAAAGCAACCAGTATGTCTAAGCCAATAAAGCGATTTGTTCATTAAAGCTACTAATAAAGCAACCTTTTGTTAGTCTATGAAACATCAGAAACCTCATAGAATTCATTTAACTATGCTTAAAAAAAAAAAAAAAAAAAAACCTCATACTCAGAAGTCCTAGGATCTGTCATCTTGTCCATGTCCTTACAGTGATGATACAAAACCCCTCCATGCTAACTTTCTAAGTGCAGTAACAGCAGCACCAAGTTCCATGCTTGCCTTTTTTTTTTTTTTTTTTTTTTTTTTATACAAACAGAAAAAGCTTAGGGTCCCTAGTCAAGGTATCCCCCGTTCCTCACACCACCGAAACCTCTAAATTTATAATACTCATGATTTATTTAAAAGCTTCCTATGCTATGTTGATAAACCCACTGTAATCAACACAAGCACTGTAATTCTGGATTGAAAAAACAAGGGACACACTCAGCTTAAATCCAGAGACTCATTTGGATTTCACGAACAGAAGACACAGGAAGAAGCACTTGTGTCCCTGGCTCTCAATTAAACCGAAGTCAAGTTTGAACTTAATTCCTTGGTGCTCAGCAGCTTTTACTGTTCTCAACCAGCTGCAACATAACTACAGCCAAACCTTTTCCAAGCAAGATCCTCAACTTGCCCTAATAAATTTAGCAACACAGTATCAGCAACCCTTTATGAGAATTTAAGTGAAGTTTCCTCCCTCACTCGCAATTTCTAAACTTGCTTCATTAACAAGTCAGCTCCATTGGTTTGCAATTAGTCAGGGACAAAAGAAAAACAAAAAAGCAACTTCTCATCCAGTCACCATCAGCTAGGCAAAAAAAAAAAAAAAAAAAAGTCATTCACCCTTCTAAACTGCTATCCTTAGAATAAGTGAAATAAATTTTTACCAACAGTGAAATATTGCAGCAGTATAAAACATAAATGCAGATAAAACAAAACAAGATCCAAGGGGTTAAAAAATGTCTATCCATTATTACTCATTCTTAGGGCAGCACTGTGCCTACTGTCCTAGCAGCAAGCCTCTGTAGGAGCAACCTTAAGTCACTCTCATGCTACAGTATCTCACCTGCTTCTATGTCAAGCATAATGACAACTACCTGTTGTAACATACAGGACTACTCGAGTGAGAACAAATCAGCAAGTTTAAAAGCTTCATCTTCTGCAATTTCACAGGGACAAGATTCGGATTTGTTACTCTGAACAGAGCATTCGAGTTCTCAGCAAAAGTTCTTGTAACAGAATGATAATAAAGCATTTGTCCCCACAGAGATACCTACAAATTAGTCAAGGTTCTGTCCTTGGATGTTCAGAAAAAATAATCTCTATTTACAAAATAAACAAGCATGCTATCTAGAAAAGTGATAGCATCCCTCCCCCCTACACTGTGACTCTCCACAGCAAGCCACAAGAGTATATCCTTCTTCTGGAATTAAGTGCTTACTCTAACAATAACACTCCAGTAGCTTGTGAAACTTCTCAATTAAACAGTTGTCAAACAGTCTGATAAGGCACAGAAAGACAACTGATAGCTGAACCCACTAGTCATACAACAAATTCTGCACTCCTCCAAGCTGCTGCCAAACAAAACATTCATCAGTAAGTAGTCAAGAAGCCAAAAAGTACCATTGTACTTGATAGCAAAAGTGAACAGTAGGTAATTTTACCTAATTTTAACATTTCAACCATTAAATTCTTCACTTAAAGCTCTTCCTGGACTTTGGAGTCTTCTGGGTGTTACTGCACTGCTGCAACACACTGGCGAAAAGAACAGCAATACAACATTGACCACAGAGACAGACTCTAGGAGTTAACACCACACTCCTCTTATTCTCTAGTCGAAAATAAATTGGCATGACTTCTATAAAGTGATTAAAAGTAAGTTCACATATAATGCTGGCTTAATTAAGTTATGAATCCCCATTGTGCTAATTCTCCCAGCCCGTGCCTGACCAAGCCTTTCAAAAAAATTTTACACTTACACATTCATCTGGGCTTGAAAAGCTTCACACAAAAATGAGGCCTCCATAACACAATGTGCTGCCTGGTATTTGTCATCAATTGCACTTTCCAGCCTGCTAAAGTTGCAAAATTAATCCTCCACTTCATTTCAGTTATGCTCCCCAAACAGTGCAAAGTCACTGGAATTTATGTTCGTAAGTGACCTAAGTGTACTTGAAAGCCCTGCTCTTCAGAGATCAACGTCATGCTCTTCCAAACAAATAAATGCAAGCTTGGACTAATAAAAAGCTCCTAGTACTTTTCATTGTCAGTGAAAAACTGACAATCAATTTTGTTCTGAAGCAACATAAGTATGTCACTAAGAAGTTTGACAAACATCTGTAACTCACAATACAGCCAACATTTATGCTCACATTCAGCTTTCCACAGCTATTCCTATGACACAACGCAAGTCCACAGTTCAACGACTGCAGGATCAGACCTGAATTTAACTGAACTACTTTTACTTGCATTTAACAAAATACTCACAATACAGCTTATGGCAGCGATAAAAAGTTCAACCAGAGTTAAAATGCATCACAGGCATCTTCAGATTTGTTCGTGATAGCAATCAGTTATGATGATAAAAAAAAACATAAGCTTATGATTTAAAAGCCTTTAAAAAGTTGCTGTTACAATACAAACCATTAACATGCTATTAAGACTTCAAGATATAACTTAGAAGGGCTGAACATTTGTTTACTTTGCCTGGTTCAACTGTTGTAATGCTAACATAGGAAATCACTTATTTCAGAACTACCTTGCTGTGCTTTTTATATATTATAATTTTTATCTAACATTATTTCATATACACACACACAAACATAATCAATACCATCAAGACACAAAGGAGTTCCTGTGATGTTCTTTACCCAGGAACAGCTCTACAGGAATTGCAGTTTCCTTGAAACACAGCCAAGAATCCCTCCTTACTTTGATACCCGTCATTTCCACAGGGCCAAGCAGTTCTTCAGGAAACATCCCCCACAGCTTAAACTTCAGCTCAAGCTGCCGTTCCTAGGACTGATGTCTATCTTAAAGCACCAGTAAGCAGTGGTCCTTTCCAGCAAGAAATTAAAGCGTGAGAAAATAAATACAGAAATGCGCCTTTTTGTGGACGTACACTACTTCAGCAAAAATGACTTCAGTACAGAAGAAGACACATGTGAAGGACGGTCTCTTCCAGACCAAAGACCAATTTCAAGGGACTATGGTAGAGGCCAGAGATGTGAAAAACAAAGGATAGGAGCCAACTGCAACGACTTAATGAAGCTAGTAGGAGCCACGCTCTAACTAAAAGCACTGCCAAGGCAGTAGCTAGCACACCTGCAGAATTTGTTGCAGAATGAAGAACTGGGCAAGTTCAAAGAAGAGAAATTGTTCAACCTTTTCTGAAGCAACAGAAACCATCTCTTCTCAGAGACGTCCGGAGCTGAATGCAGCTCAAGTATAAAAAGTATCAAACACCTTAAAAAAAGACTTCCCTACGCATCCACATAGGGATATTTTTGAGATGGGCCACTTACAAATTGGGGAACTTCTGGGTTCCTATACAAGGCTAGAAGGAATTTCAGCATGATTCATTATGGAGGGACTTCTCAGCTCACGTTTGTTCCCCATCAACTGCAGCACACCTTGATGTGTTTCTCTCATCTCCATCCAAGACTTCCTAAATCCTAAATTCAAAGGCTAAAACAGCCTACCTGAGCAGACATGTTTTTAAACTGTCAACATTTAACTGCTTGATTTAGGGAGTGGAATATAGCTCATAAACTTCTCATTAACACCACATTTAGAGAAAAAGAAAATGAAATATATTCAGTGTTTTCTCATTTTATTTTAAGTGAAGAAAAAGTAACCTGTAAGTACTACAAAGATCAAATCAACATCTTACTAAAAATATATAGTATTACAGTGTGAGAACTGAAACAATATTTACTATTATTTTAAAGAGACAGTAAATGCAATTTAGAGAGAGCTGGGCAAACAAGCCTTTCATCCATTACCAAGCTAGCTGAAACTACTCTTTAGAGAGCATTGTTTGTAAAAGCCACACAGGTTGATATCAGAGAGTGTACAGAACACAGCTTCTGAAAAGGAAACCGTGTTTTTTTAGGTTAGCAGAACTCCACAACAGCAGTGAATTAAGGAGCAATAATGGGAAAAATTATTTTCAAAAACACTTCTCGCGTTTTGTTTTTTTTTTCCTCGAGTCTCCAAAGGTCATTAAGGAAAACGAATCTCAGTGTTCTGAGTTTGAATCTCAGGAAAAAAAAGTTGGTTTTATTTAGATGTCAACGAAGAGTCATCCAAAGGAAAAGCACTAAGTGGCCCATTACCTTACAGAAGAGCATTAACAGCCGAAAGCCTGTGTTCTGTACTAAAACTACTTCACTTGCTCATGGTCCTGCAAGTATGAAATGGTAAAAAGGCAAAAACTTCCAGGCAAAATTGTTAATAATTAATTATTAATTATTATTAAGAGAAGGGAGTATAAAGTCTTCAGGTAACATGACCAAACTAAATAAAAAGGGTGATGCCAGTGAGCCACTGACAAGGCACTGCACACCAGGGTGAACGTACTGCTCACTGACTTGATGAATTTTAGCAAAACACTCAGAAAACTACGCATCTGCTTTGAGAGTCCATTAAAAAGTTCACCAATAAAAAAAAGCAAAGTTGGATGTCACTTAAACAGCATCCAAAGTAGAAACTTGGTTACATGATGCAATGTCAAAAACAGCTCAAAATGCTAATTAATCCAAAACAGTTTCAAACAAAAGTGAGAGTTGAAGAAAGCCAAAAAGCATCACAAAGATCACGTGTCCTGATCCTAAATTAGAGAGGCAACAGAGAAATACAATACAGGGGGAAAACACCAATGTGGGACTTCATCTGCAGTTGGGTAATAAGAACCATTTATTCAACTAAGTTACAGAGCTAGCATTTCTAAAGTAACGTAAGACATTGCTGTGAAATTCATGGTTAATACAAGATGCTTCCATAAAACAGCTGTTTAGAGCCCAAAATGTGGTTCAAGGAAGAAAAAAAAAAAAAAAAAATCAACCTAAAATCCCAAGAGATTTTTAAAAAGGGTTATATCTTACTGAATAACCTAATAAGCTCTAAAAACTTGAAGACTGATCTTGAAAAATGAGCTAATCCAAGTTTTACACATGAAAACTATTTGGTGGCATTCCAATACCAGTCCAAAAAAGCAATTCCGAAAAGGAGTGAAAGACAAAAGTTAAGTGAATTACGTCAGGAAATCCTGATTCTCTTCTGGAAGTGGCAACTAAGAAAGTGGAACCGAAGTTAAATTCTCAATGCTGCCGTCAGTAGAATTCTTGAAAGTTGCTATTATCCTCTTTGGCAACAGCCAGCACGCATACAGATAGCTCTGCTCTAGTCACAGCACATGCAGCACGTAGCCCAGCTAGCCAACTGCAAAAAACCTGGTAGGTCATATGGAGAGCGGAGCAACACTGAGGCAGCAGGATCAGAACAATCTGCAATCACAAGGTCACAGAAGCTATTAGGGCAGCAACAAGAGCTCAGCTATTGCAGGGGAGGAGCACAGCAGAAGACTGAGGATACAAACCGATAGGAAACTGGATTTTAATAGCTCTGCCGCTCAGCAATTTGTTTCCCTTGTGTTTTACAGATTTGAATACTAAAATTTCCGCACGCTGCAGCTTTGATCACTGCATTAAGTGTCGCTCTACTGAATAAAAGGATTAGTTTGTCCAGATTGGCAAAGCTGTGATCATGATATAAAGAGAACTGCAGGAAAAAAAACCTTTGAAGATCAATTGTGCATACTTAATTTTGTAGGTTGAGTTGGAGTAGTAGCTGAAGGTGGGTTTTTTTGTCACGCACATACAGTATGAAACACACACAAGATTTCCCCAGATTACCGCATGCCTTACAAGCATTGTTAGCTACTTCCATTTGGCTTTCTGCTAAAAGGGGCAATGCCACTCAGTAGCATTCACATGGGCTGATAATCAGCTGGATTTGAGAAGTGCACAGCGCAAACCACAGAAGCCAGCAAGGGGTGGGGGCAGGCAGATCTGCCCTTTTGGTTGCAGCACACCTTCCGCACCCACTTCAGCAGATCAAACCACAGATGTGAGGTTTCAGGGCACAAGATCTGGATGAGGAACTGCGAGATATGGTTTAGTAGCTTGTAGTAGCAAGGGTAATGAGAAGACTGTTGGACTAGATGATCTTATAGGCCGTTTCCAACCTTGTGATTCTATGATTCTAAGATAACCCAGCAAATCCAGCAGGCTCCCCACCAGCTGCATCCCATGCCAGCCCCAGCACACATCCCACATCACACTATCAGTCCTTAGTTCCTTTCTCACTTCATCCTGCACTGCCGGTTTTCTACCATTTTAGTTTCCTGAATTGAATCACCAAAAGTTCAAATTAAACCCAGGACTGAGAGGATGATGGTAGGAGCAGCTTTTGGGAACCATCCTTTCCAACAACAACAGATCAAGTTAAATACACTGCGACGTGATAGCCCCTGTGAAGAACAAGTGAACATAACAAACACCTCAGGACTCCTCAACCTTTGTATGGCTGGGAAAAAATATTATGAAGAGGAAATGGTTCCAATTGTAAGTTTTCTCTGTTTTAGACTTCACCAGGTCATGCCTTATATCAGCAATTAATTTTGTTCCCACTACACCACAGTGTAAACAAACAACAGGAGAGCGAAGGATCCAAACCTTCACATTTCTTTTGTGCCACCAAGCAAGCCTTTGTTTTTCCAGTCATTCCCAGCACCCTTCTGAAAGGTTCCCACAGCCGGTGTAAACAACATGCCAGATGAGCTGGATGACTGTGCCTACCTCCTACATCGCCTGCTCACAACCGCAGCATGCAGTCCCCCAGCCTACAGACGCACAACCACCCCCACCTTTCACGCAAGAACCCCTGCCTGTGCTCCTGAGTCAGCCGAGTGCTACCCAGTGCTCCTGCAAGGCACAGCCCAACGTCAGTGGTGCGTGAGCTGAAGTCTGACCCTCCATTTTATTTCAAGATCAGCCCACTTCTTTTCTGCCGCATTTCGGGAATTACTCAGTTCCAAAATAGTCAGATATAACAGCATTCAAAGGACAAATAACAAAATGGTTTACAAGACTCACCATGGCAATAAGCTATAAAGCTAGGAATTCAACACAAAAATTGAAAAGAAACAGAACATCCTGAGAACAAAGAACTGTGAATGTCAGAGTTGTTTTGCTACAGCCAGCCATGTCTAAGAACCACTCCAGTTTTAGCACTGTCTCAGGTATGTAAAACTAAGCTAAACATCTAAATGGGCTAAGAGCTGCCACTACAAAGATAACTGATGTGGTTAATGCAAACATTTGAGTATTCCAAATTAGAAAACACCAAGTTCAGACACCTGCCTACTATAGGACCCACGTAAGCTCACTGCCCAACCAAGACATGTTTGTAGAATCTACTTCACATACATCTTCTTTTTCCTGTAGACTCAACATGAAAGCACGGTTCAAATTTCTGCTGCGTAGCTACAAGGCCTGCGTGTTGTTGCCATGTTTTGTGCACAAGCTGCGGCAGCAGCTCCGTCTGTCACACAGCTGGCAGTGGAAGTCCTGCCAGCTGGGAACTGAGCATGGAGTTGTGACTGCAGCCTTCTACCAAAGGTCTGTCACACAGTTAAGTATCCGTCCCCTTACTGGGTACACAGAATAGCGAAACACACAGCAAGTCACCAGTCGGGGGCAGGAGGTGAAGAAAAGCATCGCAGGCTGAATCACTGTCTCCTTCCCTCCTTCCCAGTGTGCAATGCACACTGAGATAGGAGAAAAGCCATTTCCAAACAGGGTGCCCCAACCAAAATGATTACTGTAAATTCCATCTTGCTAGACTACCCAATAAGGCCTGCTATCTAGGTACTTGGACAATGGCACTGTTGGTGTCATAAGCATACTGGCAGAAAAAAAGCCAACACAGTGACTTTGCCTTACGATGACTAAAGGATGCCCTCGTGATATATAAGAACTGTTATAATTGCACTCTGCAGTAAAGAAGGAAGATCCCTCTCATATCAGTCATCCACCCACTCCACAGGGACACCTCAGATCTCAAGATATATTCATCAGTCCTGACAATAACAGAAGAAATTGCCATGGCAAAACTATGTTACAAGCAACTTAGACAAGGTTATCTCCTGGATCTCAGTTTCACAGCCCACTTACACCGTGTGGAAGCTCAAAAGATCTCTTGCTTTGAGTATCACTGCATGAATTAAAATAACAAAAAGCAAACAAGTGAAATAGGCATACCTGGCAAACTGCACGTTTACTGACCATCTGACTCCAGCACAAGCCACAGATAACACCAAATTGTGAAGGTACAGCATTTGATGAGGCAAGGATGTAGGCATCAGATCTACCATAGAGACTGAAAACTGTGCCAAGCTACATGGGACCACACTTGCCACAAAAGATTAGTAAAGTATTTTCAGAAACACCAGAATCCAAAGGTGTAGGTTTGGTTACCACAATTAAGTGCCTATAATCTTTAACACTGAATAAATTATTCTTTAAATTTAAAAAAAAAAAAAAAAAAAAACAACAACCACAAAAAAAACCCAGCTTTTCCTAGGCGATGATAAAGTTACCAACAGCACGCATCCATAAAAATGCTAGGTTTTACATTACTGGAATAGCTAGCGAGAGACTTCCCAAGCATGAACAACACCACAATGCTGAAAGGCTTGCACTCGCCAGGGAACACACTGAGCTGCTTACTTTCCTAAAAAGGGAAGCTGGAAAAAAGCTCGAAACCTTTTCTTCCTCATTGGCGTCAGCCTCTGGTGTTTTGGGTTTATCACTCATTCAGTAAGGCAAGCAGCTTGTCCTGAAGTAGCCTGTTCACTTCTGAAAGCACTGCAACTGCTTTCACTCCTGCAGATCTATGAGGATGTACATTCTATCTTACAAAGCTTTTCATTTTACATCAAAAAGAACATCCTCTTACACGCTGTTTGCAATGAGGCAGAATCCCTAATGAGTATAAGCAGATCCTGTATGCTACTGCAGATGTAAATGTCATATTTTGTCTTAAAGAAAACATGCTAAAGATTTATCCTGCAAAATGCGTGCTTCTAGAATATTCACTGGTGCCCATGAGAGCCCAGAGCCAAGGCAGGCAATAAGGACACTCTTCCAATCAAAGAGGACAGAGTTAAGTACTTACTGTCAACAACACACACCTTGGCTTTGCAGTTCCTGTCATTCTTAAGTTCAAAGTAAAAGCCACAACCCACAACACAAAACTAAGCTGACTAACCTTAGCTGCATTAATGAGTTCAGTGATATTTCGTTCCATTTAAAGTGGACTCTCAGTACTCATTGTGCAGTTGGCTCCCCATCATCTATTTCAAATCTCAGCTAGTCCCAATAAGAGGAACACACAAGAGAAGCCTCCAGTAACATGTATGGCTGCAAGATCTCCTCCCACGTTTCCATTTACCCAAAGCAACACTTCCCCTCTCAGCACTTCCTTCAGAGAGAGGTATCAACACTGGACCACAAAGTCAGGGAACCAGAATGTAGGAACAAGCTTAACAATAATCCTAGAATGAGTGCAGATTTCTAATTTTCAAGGAAGATCCACACACAAAAACAGGAACCAAGACTGAATCAACCCGGGATGCTGCAGTGGCCATGGCCATATAAGCACCCAAGATTCACTGCCAAAGACTGACAAGGAGTTTAGAGGACACAATCCTAATTCCTCATCCCACAGCTCCAACTCTCTCCTCTGCAGGGTGCTCTTCCAGGCCCCCAGAGCTCTCAGCTCCACCCCTGGGTGGCTCTCACACCCTGGTGAGGGGATGGGTGTTGTATGTAGAAACTGCTGCTTCAGCAGCAGGCCCTGCCCTCAGAGGATGAGAGGGTGAGAAGAAAGGCCTGTGTTTCCAAAAAATACTTGCTCAAGCACCCGTGGTTCTAATCCAAACTACTGAAATGTTTCCAAGAAAGAAAGCACTTGAAAACATTCATGTTTCAACCGTTTTCAGTTGCCCAATCTCTGAAAAGAAGGCTTTACTCAACCTCAGCCACCTTAGCACTGTTCCTTTACTATAAACAGCTACCCCATTTCAAGCCAATAACAAACTAAATCCACCGTAGGGCAGACTGGCCACCAACCATCTATTACCATCAGAGGTAACAAGGCTTTGTTACAAGTAACAAGAAGTAACAAGGCTTTGTAGCCATAGAGGCTACAAAGCAGCCTTATGAGACCCATCAGAAAGAGATCAAACAATTTCCAAAAGAAATAGAAACGCTTTTTTTTTTTTTTTAATCACAATAACAATATATTTGGGTTAATAAATCTGATCAGTATTTTTGAAGTGTTCTGAGACACAAGTAGAAATTGCCCTTTGTGTTTTCCAAAAACAATTTTAAAAGCTGAGGTCAAGTGAACTGAATTGCAAAATGCATCATACTGGTACAACTCCAAAGTTAGAGGCAAAACTAGCAATAGTGCGTAGAGATGGAACATCCCACACCTCTCCATTCCAGTACCCTATTTGCAATTGATCAAGAAAACTCAACAAATTTTGCTGGCTTGGATAGCAATGTCCACCACTGACCATCTTGGAGGGACCCAGAAGGGGGTGGAACAGCTGTTTGAGAGCAAACCTGCTTCCACAGGTAATCTGCAACTGAACATTTACTGCTGAAATCACATCAGTATTCTGCCAGTGAAAAAGCATACAGGCAAAATCCTCATCCTTCGGTGAGAAGCCAACCACCTCAGCTCACAATGCAAAGATTACCTGAGCTAAACTTATTTGTTTGGAACAATAAGAAGTATTTCACATCTCCTCTTACCAGCCAAGCTGTGGTGCCATGCTCTCTAGCTGACAGTGACATCTTGAACATCTTGAGGCAGAAAAGGAAGAAGATAACTGCCCATACCTTAAGACACGATATTATAGAATAATACATCGTTTCACCCTTGTAAAAATACAGTCAATGGTTTCTTGGAGCACCAAGCAGATACAGTGAAGAGCTACTGCAGAATCAAGACCTGTCTTTTTTGCAAAGACGAGCAGCCTAGAAGGGAGATCATGTACTTTTTGTCACAGTGAGCACAAACCAGACTGAACTCAGAAATCCTTTTTATTCTGATACTGCTTAATTTTGAAGCATATGGCCTTGTAACCTAAATTATAGTATATACGCCTATTTTCCCAAATCGGAATCATTTTAGTTGAGCTCTCAAAAGATATCCACTATTTCAAAGGTAAGGGAGAAGGGTGAGGGGGATTGGGATTTTTTAAGCATAAACTTCAGGGATACGGGCTGCAAGTGGAAGTGTTTACTTACATAAACCATATCTGCTCTTCCCTCCAAGCCCCATTCACACGAGAGCAAGCCACCACAGGAGGCTGGATGCCCAGAACGAAGCAGCCAAAGCCACAAGGGGACAGGCATGGGCAGGGTGCCCTGGGGAAAGCAGCCAGCTGCACACGCTGCTGCTCACACAAGGGTGACCGCAGGGCAGCGGGCCCAGCCAGCCTTTGGTTTAAGCCAGCACAGCTTCCAGAAGCACCAGTGGCTGTGCCACCAAACCGCAAGACCAAGAATTTTGTTAACAATCAGCTGACTTGGAAACTTTCACGGGTATGAGCCCTCATCAAACAAATATCTCAAGTGCCTGCTGTCACAGGTCTGTAGAAGCAATCCTGGTAAGTAGCCTTAGTCTATCCTGCGACCACCAAGAATGTGTCAGTGCAGACCCACCCCTCGGTGTCTGCAAATAACTACAGTACTTTCTATCACACAAGAGAATTTGCAGGAGAAATTGCAAGCATTTCATATTCTCTCTTTCAGGAATTACCTGATACACACAACTGGCATCTGAAAAAGATGGAGCAGCTCTGCTTCAGCTCTTTTGTCTTAACAGCCCTTTTATTTCAAATGCAATGCATGTAAACTCAGTCAGTGTGGCTGCATTCTTAAGAGGAACAGCAAAAAGATTAAACACATTTGCTAAGAGCAGCCTGAACTTCACACAGACTACATGACTAACGCTGACTAAAAGATGCTTGGTTTCCTTAAAGAGACAGAACTTCATTCAATGACATCACCAGGCCTAAACCACCGCACACACTCCTCTCCTGACAGCTCAGAGAAGAAATCCCACTGAAGTTCTTCAAAGCAGCGCGTGCACATGCAGTGGGAAGAAGCAGAGTTGGTCCGACAGTCAGTCTGAAGACATAAATGACTTCTTTTTCTAAAGCTCCTCTAAAAGCTGAAACAGGTGGAACTCACATACCTTCTGATAAAGGAATGTCTCTGCTACCAAAGAGACGCCAGTGTAAAAGTAAAAGATAGTTCAGCCTGAACAAAAGAATTACTCTGACTAGATGTAAGCTGGAATAGGAAAAGTTACTTAAACCCTGAAAAAAGTCATTTTAATAGCATAAGACCACATATTCTCGAGATACATACATGCCTGGAGCTGCCAACAGACAGAATGGGGCTGTTATTAGAAACAGGACAGTGGAGCAGGAAAGGACAAATTTAAGTCTGAAGCCAAGAAGTGACATAAAAGCAAATGCAATCACCACACCGGAGTAGGGGGAGATGCAGTGCCTTTTGACTCCTGTGGGCAATAAATAAACAATAGCACTGACCATCCCTTCAGCACCTTCAGTGCTCAGTTCCCTTCAGTGATTAGAAGGAAAACTCCTCTCCTGAACTCTGGCTCCTGGAGCAAAAAAAGCAAAAGTTCATCTGAATGGAGACCTTGGTTCCCCACCCACACACAGACGCACACCTTTTTAAGACTACAGTGACAACAAGATGCTTAGAACAGAGAGAAATTCATCTAAAATAGACTCTTCCCATCTGCCAGAAAGTTTTGTCTCAAAAAGAAGCAGGCACACACATAAGGCACTGCCTACCATTGCATTCCCTTCTGCTTTCCAGGCTGTTAAGAAGAACCAGGGCCAGTGGCAAACACATAGCCAGCAGTTAGAGCAGAACTGGCTTCTGCACCTGTGTCTCAATACTGCCTGAGCAAACAAACAGCACCTGAGCTGCTCTCCCATTAGCACACCAGGTGTGAAAGAAACATCGGTGTATGAGAGTAAACCCAGGAGTAGCACAACTCAGCACTGATGGACAGAACTTTCTTACACTGTTTTTCTGGTGAAAAACAAGTGTTATTTTCTCCATTGAAGCATGGGACACTCCACTATAACAATTTGGGTTTTGTTTCTTTTTCTTTATTGTTTCAGGACTTTTTGTTTGTTTGTTTGCTCAGAGCAAAGTTACGGACTACAAAAATGCAAAACGAAAAGAAGAATTAAAAAAGAAAGACCCACAAAAACCATCTCCATACAACGGGATGGCCCCAGAAGCCGTTCCCCAGCCTCCCTGGCAGATCTGGCAGTGCAGCAGGAGCACTTGTTGGCGCTTTGTGAAGAACTTCTCCACTTCTGGCTTTAAAAACACACGAGAACGCGGGAAGCAAAGCCAGCTCCCGGCCGGCGCCTCCCCGTGCGGCTCCCAGAGCGGCGCCCCACGCGAGCCGGCCGCACGCGGGGCGGCGGGGCACGGCGCGCCGCTCGACCCCCTCCCGCGCACACGAGGCGGGCCCACCGCGGGGCCCGGCCCCGCTCCCGCCGGCCGCGTTCTTTGTTCGGCGCCCCGCGCCGCGCCGCCGGACACAAAGAGCGGCGGTGCGGTGCCCCCCGCCCCCTCTTCTCCGGTACTCACTTGTCGGGACGGGCTCCGGCGGGCTGTCCTTCGGCTGCCTCCGTGCGCTCCCAGCCGCCCGCCCGCCCGGCGGCAGGGAGGGGGCCGGCTGCCGCCCCCCGCCCCGGGGCTGCCTGCGCCGCGGGGCCCCGGGCGGCTTCGCGGGGACGGCAGCGTCCAGCCCCGCTGCGACGGGGCGCTGCTGGGGCCGGGCCCCGGGCTGGCTGGGCGGCGGCGCCGCCCCTCCTCACATGGGGCCGCCGCCCCTCGCTGCCCCCCCGGGCCGGGCGCTGCGCCGCCGCCGCGGCCGGCCGGGAGGCAAGTGGCTGGGGCCGCCGCCGGCCCGCTCCCCCTCTCATGCACTCCGGGCCCGGCTGCAGCGGCGGGGGGGCCGCTAGAGGCCCAGCCGGGCGGCGGGGCGCGGCGCCGCGGCCGCTGCGTTCTGCGGCATGTGGGGGTGGCGCGGGGGGGCGCCCCGGGGTCCGCTCCTCGCGGCGGCGGCGGCGAGAGAGGGCGGGGAGGGCGGGCGAGACAGAGAGAGAGAGAGGGAGAGAGAGAGAGAGACAGAGCGCGAGCGAGAGCGAACGAGCGAGCAGCGCGGCGGCGCGTGCGGATGACAGCCGTAACCCGGCAACACGCCCCGCCCTCTCCCCGTGGCGGCGCGGGGCGATGACGCGCGCGAAGGGCAAGGTGGAGCCGAGCAGGTAGCTCCGCGGCGGCACGGTTCAGCCCGGGACAAGGAGGCGGCGCCGCGCCGGGCAAGAGGCCCGACGGCGGCTGCGCGCGGGATGGCAACACCCCTTCCCGCCGCGCGGGGCGGAGCGACGGAGAGCTCGGCGCGGTGGGCGGAGACGGCGCGAAGCCCTTGCCCGAGCGCACGTGCGCGTGGTCCCGCCCCGCTGCCGGGAAGGGCCGCGCGTTGGCGCTGCTATGGCGACGGCCTGAAGGTCGCCGAGGCGCCGTCGCGGGATGTGGGGACGCGCGCCTGGGGGCTGCCGAGCATGCCGCTCAGCGGGAAACCGCGGCTCGGGTGCGTGACTGAGCATATGTCTGCACCGTCGGGATGCGGGGCGGTCAGGAGTAGCCCCCTCAGGCGCGCTGTGCTGCCATTAAGTCCCTGTGGCTGCTCGCCCGCCCCCCGAGCGGTCTCCCCTTCGCCATAGGCCCCCCGGCTGAAGGTGGCTGCAGAGAGGAGCAGCTCACCCGACCCCAGCAGCGCATTCTGCTGCTCAGGCTCCGTGACAACTGTAGGTGCTCCGCGTGTCGCACACCGAGTTCTCAGTTCTCATCGGAGCAATGCTTGCACGTGCTCTGCCCTCCTAGATCTCAAAGCAAAATAGCGATGACGACGGCAGCGTCTGACATCTGTGACAGGGTGGTCGTTATATGGGACCTTAATGAGTCCACTTAGTACGTGTTATGCAAGGTAGCAAAAAATAAAAGCATTTAATAACTACTCCTTCGGTGTGTGAGGTGGCTGCGCACCAGAAAGGCTCACAGCATGTGGGGAAAAAAAAAAAAAAAAAAAGCATTGCTTGGTCATGTTGTTATCCTAAAAGAAGAGCAAAATCCATATCGGCTATGTTACTCACCTCTGGCATTCCCCACTCTCTGTGTGCTGATGTGTGCCATGTCAGCCTGTCCACGGGGCTGTGCGGGCAGACGCTGCTCTGCCTTCTGAGCCAGCCAGGCCAGAGGCCATCTCCCTGCGCTAAATGGCTTCCAGTTGCCAGCTATCTTCTTCCCATCTGCTCCTCCGCTTCAGCAGCTGCTTCTGACTCCCCATCATCTTGTGCTGGATGTTTCTTTATCCCTTGCCATAACCTTGTTTACCTGATTTTTCTCTTCCTGTGTATTACAAACAGATGGCTGAGCTTATCTGAGTCTCCAAACTGCTCTCTCGTGTTTTTTTTCTTCCTCATTTTAAAGCTGTTACCAGTCACGCTAGCATTGGTCTCAGCTCTGACTTTGGGCGCAGTGCCAAGGATGGGATGCTGGCAGAATTTCAATCTGCAGAGCAGGGGGGTGAGAGCCACAGCATCTCAAGAGTGGCTCAAGCGGGAGGCAGCGCTTCATGATCAGCAGAGGTATTAGCTAGCACCAGGAACGTCTGCTGCGTTTTGTGCCCCTTGCTGCAAGGGAAACATCAAGGTCTTGGAACGTGTCCAGAGAAGGGCAGCAAACCTGTGAAGGGTCTGGAGCACAAGTCTTCTGAGGAGCAGCTGAGGGAACTGGGATTGTTTGGTCTGAAGAAGAGCAAGTTCAAGGGAGGCCTCATCACTCTCTGTGACTACCTAAAAGGAGGATGTGGCGAGGTGGGGTTCAGCATCTTCTCCTGGGTATCAGTGATAGGGTGAGAGAGAACAGCCTTAAGTTGCATCAGGAGAAGTTTGAGTAGGATATTAAGAAAAATTTCTTCTCAGAAAGAGTGGTGAGGCACTGGAACAGGCTGCCCAGGGAGGTGATGGAGTCATCATCCCTGGAGGCATACAAGAACCACGTGGATGGGGCAGTGAGGGAGGTGGTCAGCGGGTATGGTGGTGGTGGGCTGATGTTTGGGCTAGGTGAACTTAGAGCTCTTTTCCAAACCAAATGATTCTGTGATTCTTGCCTCTGTCACAAAGCCTCACTTGTTCTCCTGGCTTTGTTGCAGTGTTCTCCCTCTGCCCTTCAAATAACTCCTAGATTAAACACATCTGGGATATCGAGAATGAATTGGAAGGGAAGAAAAGGCCTGCAGGAGTGACACAAAGGAAGAAGTTGGCCATCTGATCATCACAGATGCCTCGCTGAAGAAACAGAAGAATGCTCCTCTGCCAGCAGTAATGATGGAGATGAGACTGGATTTAATGAAAATGTTAGGATTTTTTATTAGTCACAGATTAGGATGGTTCAGCACCCAGTCTTTCATTGGAATGTTGTCATGATTGACTCTGTTTCGAAAGTAGGGATAAAAACAGCGATCATACTGCAGATCAATATTCTGGCAGAACTAAACAGCGAGACTGATTCTGTTGTGTGCCAGACTTTAGTGCCGTCGCACATACAGTTTCAATGAAATTTATTTTTAAAACAAAATACTGAACAGTTTTGAGCTGAATTGTTGTGTTTCTAACATCTAATCCAGTGAGAACGCTAAACTTTACCATGCATGTAGTAATGATGGAGCTAGAAATGCACTGTATGAACACTTGAGCTAGAAGCTGTATACCTGCTGACTGTCAGCATGTTTTCTTTCTGTAATGTTGTTACTCTTGATGGACTACTATCTGTACAAAAGGTTGATATTAAGCTTAATATCAAGACTACAATCTATCAAATTTTTTATTCTGCTTAAAAGACACCTAAGAAAAATTTCACTGAAATAAATCAAAAATGCCACGTGAACCTGGTAACTGAAAATATTATATGTTAAAAGGCACAGAAAAAAAAAAATGACATGATGATCTGAAAACATTGAGTTAGCTAGGAGAGGTAGAACATACAACTTAGTAACAAATCTGCAAAAAATATATTGAAGAGCAAAGCCAACCTTGTGTTATACTATGTCAGCTCTAAAATGGCACAAATAGTAAGGTGAAATAACAAAACAAACGGGGTGAATTCAAGTGCTATAACAGCATTTTAACCTGATGTGTTTGCCTATATTTCTGGTTTTATTGGGTTCTATGTAAGCTTCAAATGCTGTTTGAAGATAAAGTATACAGGATTTCTTTGTATGGGAAACTACTGCTGAAAGAGGCCTTATCTACAAGGTATAATCCATTTTGACTAATGTAATTTAAACTCATTATTATTTACTTTTTCGAGACTATTTCCCCAATAATTTACAGGTAGCTATATCCTAGTGGCTTGCACTGTGCTGATACCAAGCTCAGGCAAAGCTAAAATGTACATTTTCTGTTCCAGTAAAAGGAACAGGTAAAGAAAAAACAACAACAGCAACAACAAAAAAAAGCTATCCAAGATGTTGTTTTCGAGAGTTGTAATAGCCCAACACTCAACAGTGCTTCTTAGTAGCAGATTTGGGAGTAGAGGTCTGAGAAAGAGAAGTTTCCAAGATAGACAAGGTCGATTTTCACAGATGTAGCCAAATAACAGGAACTTGTTTCCCAAGCCTCCTCCCTGCTTGGGCAAAAGAAGACTACATTTACTGTAACCAACAGCAGTGAAAGTTTAGCAAATAACTATGCAGAGCCAGGATCAGATTATAAGTAAAGATAGTAAGTAAAGATAAAAGAAGATGCTGTGATGGCGCCAGCTCAGAGATCTGATAGCACAGATGCTCTCATCAGCAGGGAATTTCAGTCTCAAACCAAAGGTCTTGGTGACAACACCATCCTTTGATGCAGACATCTGTTTATATACTTCATAACTTTAATATCATAGACTAGCAGTACTGTTGTATTTAGAGAGGGTTTGTGAATTCTTATCCTGACTCAGAAGATGGCCTCATTTTGGATACTCTCTGAACTGATAAAGTGTAAGACCTCTTTTTTTCCTCCCTTCATTTTCTTTCTCCATATCCACTTCTTCTGTTGTAAATGACAGGAATAACCCACAAAATAAAAGAAAGATGAGATCAGTGAAAAGGCTAGCTGAGGACTGCCTATATAAATACACTAGTTTTCATGATAGGATTAATTGTTTCTGCATGTCAGGCCAGAGCCCCATGCAAGTATAACTCCAGAAAAACTCATCTGGCATAAGTGTGCTATGTATTGATATTTTGGTTGGCTTGTAGTACAGGAGTGTTGCTGGGGTCTTTCTTCACTGTTGTGCTATGCACGTCAAACTGTTTGAAAGCCCATTAGAGAAAAACACCCAAAGTTTGTGAAATGTTTATAACAGAGCTTCGGTTTAACTTGAGCTATATAACATTGCAGGTTCAGCTCTCCAGTGTGAAACCTGGATGTAACTCCATCCCTACTGCTGACACACCCAATGACGCTGCAGATCAGCACACTCGCAAAACTGTACTGAGCAGCCTGCTCAGTTTCTCACTGCTAGCAAGCCTTTTCTTGCTGCTACTGGGTCTGAAATTAGTAACAATAAAAAGAACATTCAGATATCTCCCTAAGAGCAGCTGCTCCCAGAAAAGCCACAGAGGGAGCACAGAAAATTCCCGTGGGAGAGCATCCATTCCATGCCTCTGTCACGTACTAGCTGACAACATGGTAGGCTATTTATAGTGTTTGTCTAAGTACGTACTTGAAAGTGTTAGCACCTTTTCTTTATAATCTATATTTAGCTGTGGTAGTTTAACTGTCCTGCTAAGCAAAGCAGGTTTGGTGGGAGCACATCCTAATGAATCACCGTTGTAATATTTAAATGATTTATGATACCGTTAAACAGCACTTCATTGGAAACTTCAGTGGAAACTTATTTTCAGGAAGAATAATATTTTCTGTTACAGATCGATCTTAGTGTTGAATACTCTGAAGCCGTAGCAGAGCCAGAATTGTCACAAACTTCATTTCTTGTCTCCATCACCAGAGGTAGCTCCCCAAACTTTAAGATTTGTGTTTTGACTTACATTTGAATGCTTACACTTTATTTTTACTTCTGACACTGTCCTGCTCTCCAATGTAATTAACATTTTGATCAGTCACATTACTTTGGCTATCAACATTTTCTCACTAAAAGTATGTGTTACAGAACCGTTATTCTGTACATCTGCTCCTGAAAAAAAAAGAAAAAAAAAAGAAAAAAAAAAATCTTTGCACAAACATGAAAAAGACAACTGTAGGAAGAAAAAGACTTCTATATTCTGTTAAGTAGGAGAACCAAGCACTGACTGCAAAAGGCAACACAATATTCTGATCAATTAAAGTTTCTACTTTGGATTTCAATTATATGGCCATAAAACAGCACACTGATGTTTTAGGCAATCAGCACCTTATCCTCCAACCTAATGAAGTCAGTGGAAAAGAGGTAAAGGCACTTTCCCAAAGCTTACCTAAGAGAGAGACAGCTTTCACTTTATTTGAATTAGGCTATCAGCACTACCACAGAGTGGTAACAGCATCTCATCAAAATCTAGGCTCTGGGCTTTTCTAGGATTACATTTTACAATCAACGTTACTGCCAAATGAATCTAAGCCTAGAACTATATTTCAATTAATTAGCATACTTTTTGGTTAATAGCTTGTTCCCTGTGTTGTTCTTTTACTTGACAGTGTGTTCTTAATTTCCTGTATCTAAGCAAATCAAAACTTCCTGTGACTGAGTAAAATATAATCAAGTTTCTGTAGGTGCACTCTGGAGTAAGCAGATTTTAATTTAACTCAATTTCGCAGCAATGCAGCAGAAGTGTGAGAGACTAAGAGAAAAAAAAAGAACAAATTTTATGAAATCTAACTGTGCACTAAGAAGTCAAGATGTTGCTCTTACATGGATTTGTACAATACAATGTAAAAGCTATATAGATTCAGCAAGCCTTGTGAAAAAAGAGTGACATTGCCAATTCTTAGCAGTGCAATCCTAAATAATAATTGTGGTTTGACAGACATGCTTCTACCATTTCTTGGTTAGTTTCAGCTTTGATCTCAGCTATTCTGGCCCCCAGGAGCAATAGAAAGATAGGAAAGTTTAACAGTTGACAGTGCTCTTTGGGATAATTTGCCAATAAATGAGCAATGATTTAAAAGGAAAATATTAAACTATATGATAAAAAATAAATACTGCATTGCGGGTTTGAAGCATAGCGCTACACTGCCTGTCATCCTGTAGAAAATGTGTTTTCTCATTGGATAAGCTGTATGAGAGCTGTTGAATCACGGCCTGAACCTCTAATTGATCACCTGAGGCAAGCAATAGTCAGCCATGGGAGCACAGGTGAAGGCAATTCAGCTGAGTGACTGGAAGGGATAGAGCCTGGGTGCACTTGTCCTACACCCCACTTAAGGGCTGACTGCCACTGAGGAAGGATCTCTCTCTGGGGATCATTCCTCTGGGAGTCTTTTTCTGTGAGCTTGGGATGCAGGTAAGCTTTTCTATTCTTTTCTGTTTATTCTTTTGTAATGTAATAGTCTTTCCAGCTATACGCTCTCTAAAGACCAGCTTGACTTTACTGTTGGCTTGTCAACTATGTATCTGTATATCTGTTGGCTATGCATAAGTCTATGTCGTTGTAAGTCTAAAAGTGGTGAGAAATAGAGAGATTCAGTGCACAGGAGCACTAAACATTGAAAGCATTTGTATCTGAGAGCCTAGCATCATACTGCAAATTCCCTACCTTTCTTTTCAAATCCAGAACAAACAGATGTTATCTCAGGAACCAGACTGACTGTTGTGGGCAGGGTCTTTCTTTATGCTGTACTGCTGCTGTAGGCTGGTGACATAACATCTACCAGTACTGTAAGAGTGAAGTAGGCTCCCTAAGAGGACTCTAATTTTGTAGGTCACCGTCACTTTCAGAGACAGTGCTTTTGTTCTGTACAGGATATATCTTACAACATAGAGTGCTTTAAAAGTTTTAATTAAAGAAGCTGTTGTGAAAACGGTTGCTTGTCGAAGTGAGGAGTAGTCCCTGTTACTTGAAAGAGACCCAGGATATTCCAAAGCAGTTTTGAGAAATTTTCAGGGTTTACATGTACTTGGGTTTTCTTACCGGTCTCATCATGATAGAAGTAAAATACACTCATCAGGGAAAAATGAACTGGTTTATAGAAATCTTCTAGCCACGCTATCTTTAAATGTGTTTCTCATTAGCAAGGTTTTACCACAGCTTTCTTGACTAGTAGTTGCTATTCCTTTGGGTAAAATTAACTGTTGTAATCAGAGACTGTTAACCATTACTGAGATTAAATAGCCTGTCATTCAGATTTATGTAATTGTTAGAGGGAATTAGGAAGAATTGCCTTCTAGCACTTGTGAGTCAAATATTAATTGTAGTTCAGCTATTATGGTGGGCTTGAACTTTGTAATAAGCTTGGAAGAAAGGAAAAAAAAAAAAAAAAAACAGTTAACATAATGTGTCTTCTGCAGCTCTGGTGAGGTCAGCTTCTTTGCTGTTTTCATTAAGCAATGCAGTGAGACTACACATGTTATTTTGCAGGAATTACCCCTTACAGAAGCAGTGCCAGGAAACAACTAAACAGACAAAAATCCCTCAGCCAGAAAGCCTCCTTAATTATCATACTCAGTGCTACTCAGAGGGCTACCATACAATAAAACTTGCTCTAATTCAGCAGGAAACCGCAAGACCCACATTATTTGTACAAAAGATGACTAGAGTTCAAATGCTACATCAGCTGCATGAATATTAACAGTGCTAGGAGCCATGAGTGAAGCTGTTCTCAGACTTTGCAGACGTGTTCAGCACTATGCTTATTAGGCCTCCCTGGAGCATACCTAAATGATGCAAAGCTGAAAACAGTTGATAGAACTAAGAGTTCATACCAGTTTCAGGAACTGTTGGCACTGCACCTGTGCCTGATTTAGCAGCAGATTATTATTATTATTATTTGTGGAGGGGAATGAAACTTCAAGGAAAAAAGGCAGCATGCTTGAGCTCAACCTGCAGCCAGGTGCACCTTTGCATTGCTCCCTTTGTGGAGAGCTTGACTTGCAGCATGGACAACCCCTTGATCTGGCGTTTGTGATGCTGCATGTAAAAACCTAGGGCTACTGCTAGACAGAGTATAGCCTTCTGAGGATTTGTTATTTCTCCTGCCAATAAAAAAAAGCTGTCATTTGCTCTGATCTTCCTAGAGAACTGTTCTGAAAGGGTAAAAAACAGTCAATAGGTGTAGCAGAAATGCTAAGCCATGGCCTGAACCACTGATGGAGCACCTGGTGGGAAAGCAGGGCTGACTCAGGGGAGCTCAGGTGTATACAATGACCAGAAGAGGTGGAACTGGGATCCACCCTTTCCCAGACCTCATTTAAGCGTTGACAATGAAGGTAAAGGTGTGTTGTTGGAGTTTGTTGTGTACCTGAGGCCTTCTAAAGGTCAGTGGATTTTTTTTTATCTACTGTTTCTGTGTCTATGGTTGTTGCACTGAGGTTGCTGCTGTGCTTTCCATTGCATTGTAGTGTTATACTGGGGTTTGACTTTTCAATTGGGAATTGAAAAGTGGTTAAAGAAGATCATTGATATCTTGGGTTCTGGGGTCTATTTAGATCAGTTAGGTTTTCCCTAGTGTTTCCTGTTGGCTGGGCAGTGGTTTCAGAAATGCAGGCTGGGCTTTGCCCCATGCCATTGCTGAAGATGGATCACCAGGGTGGCAGCACACTGGCTTTGGGAGCTGTGGTGTCACCTGCTACCCCCTGTATGACACTTCTCTTAGTAAGAGCTGGAACAGTAACAAACCCTTTTCAGGAGGTTTGTTTTTAAGCCCAGCCAGCTGACCACAGCTGTTCTCCTGCAGCACTTCTCTGCATGTAATTGTGACAATGCTGGGAATGAGTGGCCAAGGAAGCAGGAATGTACCATGTCCAGCCTAGTGTTGCATCTAGTGTGCAGACAGGTTGTATTGCATACTTTCTCAATTGTTTCAGTCAGACATTTCTGTTAAACTGTTGTTAAAGCAGGGATAGGGGCTCCTAAACAGTTGGTAGTAGTCGTATTTACCTTGATATGGCTAGGACTTCATCCATTTAAATGGCAATCAAATATTTCTTGTGGTGTCATAGGAAGCTTAGTTGTTTTGCTACTGCTGTAAAGCTGGACATGACTTGATCTAATGCTAAGATGAGAGGCCATGTATTTCTGGACTTTAACTCAAACTTGGTTCATTGTCTCCCGCTGATCACTTGGGTTTTAAGCACTGCTGACTGCTACGTGCACTTGGTATTCAGGCTGAGCCTCTTGAGCGTGGGAGAGGTTTGTGCCATCACATTCAAATCTGTTCTGTGTAATTTGGATCTGAGTTTTATTTTCACCTCCACTTCTATTTCAGAGCACATATTCCATATGTAGATAGAGATGGTTCTTTGTTATGCTTTTGGGAAAGTCGCTGAGTATCTTCTGAAACCTGCTGAGTTACTTACTTGTTTCAGAAATATTCCATGTTTGTGTATGCTTCTGATATCTGTCCTTGAAAGTTTATCTACATCAATGAAACTTGAAGCATTCCACTTCATCTTATTTCTCTTTTTAGTATAATTAATCAGGCAATACAAGCGAATAACACACTGAGGATTACAAATGATTTCAGCAGTGTGGCTGCTGAGCTCAACTTTGGCATGCATGGGAAGGACTATGAATATTTTTGTGTTTAAGGTGATATAATAAAAATAGTTTCTCCTTAAAATCCAGTTGCTTAAATACTGTTTGAAATGTACAGATTAAGTGGGAATTTGTGGCTAAGTACCTGAAGTTGGTAGTCAGATTAGCTCTGACGCTTCATTATAATTGCAGGAACCAAGGAGGAGGAGTTATTGCTCTGTAGCTGTAAAACCTAGTGTAAGAGGTCTTGCTCTTCATGTGATAGGTAGTTGTCGTGGGCAGCATTGAGATACTGAACTTCAAAAACAATGTTCAGTGACATTTTTCTACTTGTTTTTTTTCCTAATTATCTTTTTTTTTTTACTTGAGATAGATTACCTTGTCTATCAGTTTAATACAGAAAGCAGTATTAAAAGTATATCTAACAATTCTATTAGCAAAAGCGTAGCAGAGTTAGTGCTAGGAGTTTTCACCAGTGAAGCCCTAAATTCTGTTCCAGAATAGCTCCCAAAAATTTGAATTTCATTACTTAAACTTCGTTACTAATGGCCATAATTACTAGCGTATTACTAGCCTCTGTGTAAGGAGAAACTGGAACTGAAATACCAAAGATTTCTGCATTTCAGGTTAAACTGAGGGAGAAATTCTTGCCAAACATAGCAGCATTGAGTACTTGGAGCCTCACACTTCTGCGTTCTCAACAGCCACAAACATAGTCTTTAGTCTGGCTATAAAGGTGCTGAAACTTTATCTATTCACCTTCCAATTGCCCTCCACCAGGGCCAAATCGCAGTCACTTGCACGGATAGTCCTTGTATGTATCAGCCTCAGCAGCATTTCAATACAGCTTTAGGAGTGGATTAATGTGTTGAGTTTTCACGTATGGTAAATGTTGCTGCAGTATAGTTGTATTGTGCTGTAGTCTTCAAGCAGTAGTGCCACAGCTTTTTGCTTCTGGTTCCCTATATTCTGTGCTTTGAGATAAAGCAAGGCTGGTTACTTAAGGGCTCCTGTCGGGGGAAAAAAGGCTGTGGTGCTGGTGCCTGAGTCTCTAGGGGAAGGTAGTGTCTTAGCTTAACTAGGCTCTGTAAAATTATTTTAAGTCTGCTGATGTTTGTATTAGACCTGCAGCTTTTCTGCACTGACCTTGTGTGGTTTTAAGGGAAACAGCAGATGCCTTGGAGGCAGCTCTGAGGACAGCCTGTTGGAACAGAAGTGGTGATTTCATTTAACTATTCAAGAAAGGTTTATGAAGAAATTTCTTTGTTTTGCAGTTGGTGTTTTTCTTGGGCTTTTTTGTTGTTATTGTGTTTTTTGCCTTCTTGATGTTGGGTTTGTTGGTTTTTTTTTTTTTTTTTTTTTTGGAAAACCTGCTTTTGTGTTAGTCTAATGAAGAGCCTAGCAGGGACTTGGCTGCATCCCTGTGCTGATTACTTCTGTGGGTCTGTTCTCAGCAGAATCTTGTTCAGCACAAGGGCTTCAGGACTATCTTTAAAGGTCCCCAACGCTTGTAGGAGTCAGGCTGTTTGTAGTGAGACTGAGAAACCAAAAAGAAAAGGCTAGAACACTGAGCAAAGGCATTTTACCAGGTAGCTCACTAATGCTTCGTTGTGGTGATCAGCTTCATAGTGTGACCTATGGTCACAGTGCAGTGTTGCTTTAATTTGTCTGTTACTGCTGCTAGTTGCCTGAAGTTTTTTGAAAATAGGTGTGGTAAGTTGTTTCACTGTGAGTAGCATAGCAACGGGAGGCAAGAAAGGGTATCTTTAGGCATATATTCAGAATCAATTGCGCTCTTATTTGTGCTGCTTGAAATGGTTCTGTGTAAGCAAAAGGGTATCTATAGCAAAACATTACTGTGAATTGCAGGTAAGGTTCTCTGATCCTTGAAGTTACTTACTGAGTCACAGTGAGATTTGTAATTCTGATTTGAATGAAGTAAAGCTGATTTACATTAATCAGAGAGTCTCTCTATGCTTTTTTTCATCGTTATCTGCTTGACAACTTGTCCGTGGTCTTGTGTGGCTTGACTGTTTACTGTTCTTAGGCTTGAGTTTTGCATATTAGTGGGTGTCATGGTAACTGAGGAATAACTGCTGGTAGTGGGTTATTGGGAAAACCTGGAGCTGCAGGAGGCTAGCAAATTACTGGAAGGGAAAAAAAGCTCTGAGTTGACCTTTGTGACTTTTTGTGGAGTAGCATCACAGCAGTGAACTAAGCAGGCAGCTGGAGTATCTACTAGCAAGAGGATGGTTCAGTTGGGTGCTCTGGCAGGCAACAGGATATGGATGCCAACTGGGACTGTTGTCCTCTCCTGCATATGGAGGAGGCTTGACATGCCTGCCTTCATAGAGGAAATGCTTTGTTTAACATTTTTGGGTAGATATGTTGTCCCCAGCATAGGTACCTACTGTGCTTTTCTACCTGTAGTAGGTGGAGGTGAGGCTGAGGAAAAACAGCAGGTACCCTGTTGGTACCCTTGTCTATAAGACGTGAAGACTGGGTGTTGAGGACTGAGATGATTTTGTGGTAATGGAATAGATGAAGTTTAGCATAGATGAGAGAATAAAAACAATTATTTTAGTTATTTTGGTCTTTTGCTTTATAGTCAAGTTTAAAGCACAAGTGCTTTATGAAATAAAAGCGTTGTAAGCAAACTTGCTAATTTATCTGAAAGGTTGTATGTTTATTGCTGGAAGAATCACTGGGCTGAGTGGTGCCTGAAGTGAGATCATGCAGGGCACGTCTGCAGAATCAAGGACAAATGAGTTATGTTAAGGAGGGCAAAGAAATATCAGTAAAATGAATAAGGCAGAGTTATGTGGTAGGAAAGAACAAAGCCATAAATTTAGGGTCGAAGGTAAGACAAGGATAATGAGGTGGTGAACTAGAGGGAATAATATGCCTGCATTTCCTAAAACAACTTAGTTCTAGCTTACTTTGCCAGCTGATAGTTAATGACAGGGGAGGGATGAATTGCTGAGGTGACAGGAAAGTTTATTTAGAGAGAAAGAACAATATCATAAATTTCTCCTGTCATTTAATAGGTCATCAGTGGCAAGGCAGTGGCTGAGATCTTTGTAGGCTGTGAATGATGGCCCATGTACCCCTGAACCATTTTGTGATTAAAAAGGGTCTATACTTTTATGGGAGTAACAGAAAGATTCCTGTAGGGATGAATGGTAGTTCGACAGAGTCCAAAACCATCGCATGGCTTTTTGTAGTAGCTGCGTAAACAGAGGATGAGTAGATATTTCCACTCCAATTCTTCTGCTCTTGTCTATGATCTGTTGTCAGGTAATTGTAAATCGAAGATAAGAAACTTCCTCTTTAATGCACTGGAGGCTTTGGCATAAAGTGTTGCAAACAAGTTCCTAAGTCTAGTGCATGGGACTGTTAAGCCTAATTATTAGTCGTTGATCAAATTTTATTTATTGAGAAAGCAGTTGAGGGATTGTGTTTTGTAACATGTATAGTTGTAAACAATAACTGAAGTCTCATGTGACTATCCCTGTGTTCACAGAATAGATTCTATCTGTATGAAGTAAATGTAACGGAGCTGGCTTGATCTCATGTTTTGTTCAATCTGTCCTTCCCCTGGTCTTAGCTCCTCCTGTGCTCCTGTGCTGTTCAAGCATAGTGCCTTGATCTGAGCCTCCTGCCGGTGTTTGCTTTCAACTCATCACTGTACCTCAGCTGGGGTAACAAGTGTTTGTGCTTTTTAGAATATGGTCTTGGGCAAGTTAACTAATGCTACTGTGTTACTGTGGAACCTTCCTCCAGAGCTTGTTAATATGTTAAAAACTGCAAAAGAATCATCTTTGAGTTGCTGAAGTGCTAGCAGTATGTTAAACTTTAAATCAAAGCAGGGAAGTCTTTCATTATCTGTGTCCTGTAAAATTTCTTCTGTGAACCCAAGTAATGTACAGCTACAGAAATTGCTTTCCCTATGGGTTTGTAGGCTCCTTATTCCATAACCTTCTTAGTTGGTTCTACTCTGTTACTCCTTTTCTCAATGTAGGGGGACAGCTGCTGTTCTGCAACCAGGGATGCTCTGTCCACACATCCATGTGTCGCCGCCATTCCAGCTCAGGGTGAGGGCCTTTAGTGAGGTTAGCAGACTAAAGCTTCTGCAGACCCTCCTTTCCATCCTTGCCTTTTGTGGGTAAAGCATTAAACCTTGGGATTGCTCTGTAGCACTAGTCAGTGCTGAGCTATCTCTGAGGGCAGTGATCAGATGGCTGAGGTAAATGCTGCTTTCCAAAAATGTTGGGCTCCCCTTTATTGCAGGGGAGCTGCAGTGTGCAGCCACCCAAGGCTATGTGCCTTGCTTCCGTCGTACGAGTCATGCTTTGACATGCAACGTGCTTTGTGGTAAAAAGTCTGAAGCAGATTTAAGAAGTATCACTTGTGCAACTGCAGGTGGGGATTCCCTCCTGGGGGTGGCAGTCAGAGCATCACTTGGAACCAGGCCTGGGTGTGTTTAATGTGATACAGAGATGTGCTGTAGGGGAAGGTACTGCCAGGAGAGTCCCTGCCAGCCAGCTGGAACTGAAAATGCTCTTTTATTGGTGACAGGAAGGTTTCACAGCAAGCCTCCTAGCCACCTGCTGGTGGAAGCAAGTGCTTGTTTATTTTAGTGTCGTGCTTAAATGTATACACATGCATAGGATGTGTGATTGGGGGTTTTGGATATTACCCTTCTGAGAAGCAGTCACTTAAAAGAGTTTAGTAGATTAGCACTGTTCTGCAGTGCTAATTGCAATTTTCCAAAAGCAAAATGCAAGCAGGACAAAGACATTTTAATTATTTCAGTTCAGAAAGTAAATAAGCTTGTTTGGAGGTTGAACTTGATGCCCTCTGGAGCTCATCTTCTGACCCCTACGGTTCTGTGATTACTCTTGATAACTACGCTCTGACTATACAGTGAATGATGAAAGTTAGGAATAATGGTAGACTAAGAGGTGTGATGTGGATAAATTACTGCTGGCAACTCATACACTGCCCACATGCCTTTGCTACTGAATTTAAGATGGTGAGGATTTGTTTGCTATTTGGAGTTTCTGTCAAAGAGTGCTTCAGTAAATAGCTCAGTTCTTTTGAGTGCAGGAAGCCAGTGAAGGCAAGCTACTAAATTTAAATTAAGTGGGAGGTGTGAAGGTAGGTTGACTTAGAATTGAGTAAATAATTAACGGAACTGCTGCTTCTACTGTGGAGAAACTTGCTAGTTTTGATGACTTGTTCTCCAAATCCCAGTGACATCAGTGGAAAATAATCCATTTGCTCCATATTTCAGGTTGTGGAAGGGAATGGAAGCTAGATTAGAGAAAGTGAATCCCAAGTATACACATGAAACTTGTCCAATTGATTTCACAGCAGAGTGTAAGGCAAATGTTCAACATCTCCAGTCTGTTAAAGAAATGTATACAACCCTTTCTGTTTGTGTAGAAAATTAAAGCAGAGACAACGCTGCCTTCGTAGTGGTGGAGGAGCAGCCTGAAAAAAGCCCCTTGGTATCCTCATCTTCACTGTGGGTATCGCTTCCCAAATCTAAATACGTAGGCTCCAACTCTAGTCTTAGTTTTAGTTTTCAGTGTTTATGTATTTTTAACAATAGTGTCTGGGTGGGTATTTTTGTAGCAGATTTTTTTCCCTTCATTTTAAGGAATGTATGTTTTAAACATTAGTCTCTCCTGTGAATTGAAGTGAGAATAAATAAAACTTCAGTTGACTTGTGGGAAAGTTCACTCAATTAACATATTTTACTCCTTTTCAGGACTTGATGCCTCTGTTCTATACAGAGAAGTACTTCTGCTTCAAAAGACCTTTCTAAAATAGGTGACTTCCATTTTCATTTAGTTTTGTGTTTTTGCTGAAGCTGAAAACCACAGAAACTTCTGCGTTTAGAAGTAACTGCTCATGAGAAAACGATCCTTCTCATGAAACAGCACCTAGATAAACAATGTTCTGATCCTGCTCTTCATCTCTTTTCACTGAAGTTATCTGAGCAAGACCCACAGCTGGATTTTTGTTGTTCCCTTATATTTGAATGCTACGTCACACCTAATCTCTTTTTTTTTAAAAAAAAAAAAAAAAAAGGAAGATGAATGGAGGGGGAGGAGGGGGAATCTCACTTGGGTGAAAATCCTCTTAGTGTATATCAAATAGCTTCCTGAAACTTCTGGGTGTCCCAGTGTGCAATTCCAGTTGCTATGGTATCTGACCCAGTCTGAAACATCTAAAATATCCAAATGAAGACATGTAGGAGAAGGCTAAGCATCCTGTAACCATGTGCTACTTATGTGATCCCCAACCTCTAGCTGTGTGGCTGTGATGATGCAAACAAGTGCAGCTCCAGGTGAAGTGTAATTTGCCCTCAAAGCAATGCTTGCCTATTACCTTTCTTCTTGCCAGTGCCTTATTTCAGGTATGCACTTAGCTCTTGTTAGCAGAAAAAGACGCTTCCCATAAGCAGGCTATATATGCAGCACAGATGTACAAAATACCCTACTGGTGACTGCTTATGTGGTCACATGAGCTGACTGACCTGTGTTGTACGTCAGCCTGTGGGGGAGCAGCTGGTGCTGCTTTTTGCTCACATCAAACAGAGCTGCTGCTGTTCTTTTTTACTCATATGGAAGCACCACCAGAGCCCTTCCTTAAATTTAAGCAGAGATGCTCAGAATGCATTTCCCCTGATGTTGATAGTGATATGGGTGCAAGGAAACTGGCAGCTGTCCCATCTCTCCTTCCCAAACTAGCTCCTCAACCCCTTCTGGCTCCATTGTATGAGGCAAGTGTGGTGCTACTGATGGGGATACAGTGGGGCAAGGACCTGCGGATGGAGCAGCAGCTTTGTGGTAATCCCCAAGGTGTGAAATGCACCCCAGGCTCTGCAGCCAACTCTCTTTCCCCTTCTTTCTAAACAAGGGGAATCGCTGCCCTAAAATACAGGTTATAAGAGTCTGTGGCTATACTGAAGATGCTTTTTGCTACTGGGGGATTTTAAATGAGGGATGTCATTTGTCTGATCATTGTTATGATACTCTACTGAAATATACCCTTGGGAAGTCTTGATTGCAGCTTTAGTGTTTCTGAAGGCGGGCTTTAAGAAAGAAGAGGACAGACACCTTGGGGGGGGGGGTCTGTTGTGGTAGGACAAGGGGAAATGGTTTCTAACTAGAAGAGGAGGGATTTTTTTTTTTTTTTTTTTTTACAGTAAGCTTGGTGAGACACTGGGGCAGGTTATATCCAGAGATGTGGTGCGTGCCCTAACCCTGAAGGCATTCATGGTCAGGTTGGGCAGGGCTCTGAGCAGCCTGATGTAGCTGTTCCTGGTGATTGCAGTGGAGTTGGACTATATGGCCTTGAAAGGTTCATTCCAACTCAAATGATTCAATGATGAAAGGCGATAAATGAACTGAAGTGCAATGGGCAAATCAGTAATCAGGAGATGGGAATACTGGATGAGAATGAGGAAAGGAATCAAGGCAGTGAACCACGCTGTTTCAGCTATGATACTTGGCTCTGCAGGGATGATTGGTTGTAACTTGAATGCTGGGCAGCGGCCTTGGCAAGTGCAGAAGTCCATACAGAAATGAAGGTGAAAGAAGAGAGCAGCTAGGTGAGATGGGCAGCCTAGAGGTGTGTGATAGATTCCTCTGGACAGTTTAAAGCAGGTTGTGAGATCAGAAGAAAAGGATAACAAAACACTTGGTGAAAATGTAAGATCAGGGAAAACAGCAGTGCTAAATGTAATTTGCACAGACTGAGGGAACATGTTAGATGCATCTATAACTGTACTGCAATGCGAATTATTCAGCACCTGGTGTCTTTTGCTTTGGAGTGACAGGATTTGATGCTAGGCAGAATTTAAGTGTTATCTTCTCAATAGCAACTCAGCAACTTTTAGATGTGCATCTTGGAGAACAAAAAGAAAGCAATGGACTCAGATAACCTCATCCAGAATTGGCTGGGAAAGTGTCCAGACCCTTATTGTGTCTTTTGAAATGGTTAGAAAGTTCCAGAGGAGAAGAAATTTTGGCACGCCTGTTCTTAGGAAGGATAAGCAGTATAACCTGGATCACTGTAGAGCTGGCACCTTGAAATTAGTTCTGGGCAAAATTGATTTTTAGAGGTTGATGTAAAAATTGCCTAATTATGTATTTAATAAGGATTAATGCTTATTAACATGGTTTAGCTGGAGGGAGCACTTCTGTGAACTTGCATCTTTCAAGACAAAGTAAATCTCTAAGAAAATTATTTCAAATGTTTTTGACCAAAAGACCACTGAGGATTAGTATTAATCTAAAACCAACAGCGAAACGTAGGTACAGCAGTCTGTTCTCAAATGCTGTCATGCTGTCACAGGCAGAGCTAGTGTGTTATTTATGGTTGTAAACATGCTAGAACTGTCTGAAGGGTTGTGTCATGGCATAGTTAGGTCATACAATATCACTTCAAGGAGAAGAGTCTGTTTTGGAAATCAAAATTTAAAAAACAATTAACAGTGGAAAAATGGGGTCTACTGTTGTTAAATGCTATAGCAGCAGTGCCTATGAACTATACAGCCATTGAAGAGCAATGGTCTCAAAGAAACATTAGTCGTTTATTTTTTTTATTTTTTTTTTTTCCCTAAGTCCTGAAAGGTAACTTTTGGACATCTTCTGGTTACTGCTTTACAAACAGCAGAAAGCCTTAGCATAGCATCTTTGTCCTATTGGAAAGAAGTTGCTAGCAAAGCTGCTTCTGGAAAACATCCCCTTCCACTTCTTGATTGCCATTATCTCAATCTTCCACTTTCCCCTGTGATTATATTATTTTAATTAGGTATATCTAGGGAGTGATTTTTCACTGTCAGGAACTTGTGGAAATATTAGAGAAAATGTTTCACACTCTTTCACAACATTTGTTTTTTTCTTTTTGTTTTAAATTACAGATCATCCAAATAGGGAATACTAATTTAGTATAACTCATGAAATTCAGTATTTGCAATAAATTATTTTGGCACAGTGAAGAAATATTTCCTCTTTAAGGAAATCACTAGTTAACTGGTATTCAGTAGCGAATAAAACCAGGGTAATTGTTACCTTTAAACGCGTTGACACTTTCTTATTCACAAAGTTGAGCCCTCCTCTGTGAGCTGTTAGTGAGCATTAACTCTCCTCCCAGGTGCCTGGTGGTTTTCCTGACTTGGTCCCTTAAACCAAGGTAGTATGAAAACATATTACTGAAATATGTGCAGGCAAATTGAAACTGATGATATAAAACATCTATTGAGTGAGAAGAACATTCAAATACAATGTAAGTAGAATGTGATAGGGCAGGATCTAAAGCATGGTGAGATGGAAGCTTTGCATAAACAAGTATCCAGTCAGATGTGTGTTGTGTATTTAAATCACATCTGTGGAAGACGTGCTGTCTAAAATTGATGGGTGTGATACCGTATTTATCTTCCAAACCCAAGGCGTCTTAGCAGTCTGACTTTCCAATGTCACTGAAGGAAGGAGAGCAGGTATGTTAAGAAGCCAATGTCTTTCAGGTGTTCCAAGTTCAATATTCAAAAATACAAAGCTGAAATCTTATTGCACCCGAAAACCTTGGACCATTGTTAGGAACAATCTACCGAATGTTTGGTTTAGTAACGAATTGTTCAGTTTTCCAGTCTACTTTGATGAAAAGAAGTGTTTCCAAGCTGAGTGTGTCTATAGCAGGCTGATGTGATGAGCTGCACAGCGTGGGTGGAGGGCTGGGTGGTGAGACTTAGCAAGGTGCTCACCTGCAGTTAACTGTCAGGGAACCTCATTTTTTTTCACGTGTACAGTGTCTTAATTTGAAGACCAAAACTTGCTGGGCTTCAAGCTGCTTTCTGGTGGATCCTTTGGCTGCTGTTTGTCAGTCCTGCTCTTGTCCTGTGCTAGCAGAATTCCTGTGCAAATCCATGCACCGTTACCAAAAAGCAAATTGGGAGACGAATGTAGCTTGGATGTAGCATCAGCAGCCTGAATCAAACCCACTTCAACCAGTGCAATCCAGAATTGTGGGTATTGTTCATGTACGTATAAAAAAAAAAAACAAACCAGAGGTAAAACAACCTGCTCAACTTGGAGTGTATGTGTTTTTACTGGTTGCGCTATGCAGAACTGGAGAGCTGCATGGAAGCAAGGACAGCTTCTACAAAACTTCAGTAGGTAAAGGAAGCTTTTCATGACCAGTGCTGAATCTTGTTGCTTTGGGCATTAAGTGAGCTTCTTAGTCTTACTGCCACACTGTTCCTTTATTTTTCCAATTGATTATATTTCTCTTCTGAAGATCGTAAGTAGAAGTACACAACAGAAGCATTTGCTTCTCCAGTCTTTTGTGGTGAGTTGTTTAAATCCAGTTTGTCCACAATCTGGGCTCTGTTGGCTTGTGTGCTGCTCCCTTTGAGGAGTTCTCTGCTGGTGCAGCTTCATGATTCACCGTCACTGGGCGTACATGAAAGAGAAGAAACACTAGCATCATGCTGCTTGATCACTTCTCTCTTGCATATGAGCAAGAGCTCATCCAGCTTCTGCTGGCTAGAGGCTATCTTGCCACCAGGCACGGGCTGAGAAATCAGCTTTGTTTTCCTAGACTGGGAGATTTTATGTCTTGATTATTCATTTTTAATGTTTGAACTGTTAAATTTTCACTTTGTTTTCTGCCTACTTAGTTTGCTCCTTGGTACTTGATCTAGAATGTTTTAGATGCACCGGAACAAGAAAATACAACTTCTGCTTAAAGGGCCCCAATCTTAATATTCTGCTTTATTTTTTAATGTTTTATTAAACTTCATGTAGGGAGATCTGTTATGTCCCAGCCTGAACTGATAATGGAGTACCTGGTGAAGGGAGTGGCTGGCCCAGGATGCATAGGTGCAAGCAATTGACCTGTGCTTCCTGTGTGTCCCTGGGTCCACCCCTCCCTGGGCTTGTTTAAGGGCTACTGTCTGAAGGGAAAACTTCTCCTGGATGATGGCTGCTTCCTGAGGAGAGTTCTACAGCCAGAGACCCTCATCAACTGTTGGGTGAGTTAAGTTTTTCCTTCATGTGATTATTGATATTCCTAATGTTACTTTGCCTGATAGTGCAAAGAACTTAGCAGAAGCAGCTTTACTGTTTCCAAGGACCAACATTGTTCTACAGCCTGGGAAGAGAGAATTTTCTCGTGTCCAGATTTGATTCCTCCCAAACCTCATTTCATGAGTTCTCCCTTTTCTTTTTGGTTTAAAAAAAAAAAAAGTGCCCTGTGGATGTAATAAAGTGTGTGTGAGAGAGGCTTTGCTTAATCTAACTCAGCAGGGTTGTGCCTATCTACCAAAGGGGGTAAGGTGCACAAGCTTTTACCTGCCTCCTGTGTGTATGGAAACCCTGGACATGATTTTAGCACTAGCCTTCCAAGGCAAGAAGTGTTTATACAAAATGTATCAAGATGCATTTTGTACATTGAGTTACTTGTAACTCAGTGAGTTTATGTGTGGAACAGCTGAGCACCACCTTGAAGGGAGTTAGGGCTACAACCCTTTGCCCCTGGTGTGCAACTTCACAGCTTTGATGCTCGTAAGTAAGTTTTTGCATTATAATAGCTTTATTTTGATTTACTTGGTGGCCTTTCACCTTCCTTGTTCAAGAGATGCAAAAATAGGTATTTATCTGCACATACTTTTGGGCATTATTTGGTCAGGGAGGAGTAAGCCTTTTTTTTTCCTAATAATAACAGTATTGTTGGAAGACACCTCTAGAGATGATCTAGTCCAACTCCCTGCTGAAGGGAGTTACCTGGAGTAGGTTACAAACGTTCAATCAAGGAAATGAATGGGAACCAGAAAACGGTACCACCTGAACTGTTTTTTTTACTTGGAAATGAAGCATGTTCCAAAATTTCATGCAAGATGAGCTTAGGAAATGTAGTCAATTAAGATAAACCCTTAATTGCTGTGTTCTTAAAAATTTTACGTTTAAAAAGTCACCTGCTCTGTGAAGTAGTTTTAGAACATGCATTCTGAAACATCAAAATGTCATTAATGCAATGTTTTGTCTTGGATGCTTTCAAAATGTTGTCTTATATAAATCACAGCTCAAAACACTTGAGCCTTAACAGAAACTCCCAAGCACCTTGCATGAGGAAGGAAACTAATGCCTAGGCAACTGTGCTACATCAGGCACTGAGAAGTTTCCTGTACTGAATCTCAGTGATTTTAAAACAAACAAACAAAAAAACTTAACACTGTTTGGGAAGAAATTAGGTAAGCTGATCTGAGTACTGATGTTGGCACCTCAGGCACCTGTGTCAATGGCCTGATCTGTGAGGTAAGCTGTGTCTGTGCCATCTTCTCGTCTGTCCCACACAGGTTTGCTGCTGCAGGGTTAGTTAGGGGTTTATAGATGGTCACTGATTTAAAACTCAAGAAGCATCAAACCATTTGAGCTGGAGCCTAAGTTCTCATGCATAAAACACTCTAAAATTTAAATGTGCCTCCTAGTTGGTCTATTTATTATACAGTTGAGAAATGAGGTTATTTTGGAATAACTGGCATTGACTGTGTTTCTTCAAGAAATATAATGAATTCTAAGTACCTTGGATTGGCCACTGATTCTTTTTCTTCTTCTCTTACAGTAGGCAGACATTCACAATCAGCTGAAAAAGGATAGAAACCAAGATGATTAGTACTATTCGCTGTTAGTCAATGTTTATTTCAGAATTGCATTGACTTCTTTGTGCAGTGACTCTGGTGTATAAATCTGCTCTTCTGTGCTCTTTTATATGTAAAGTCTCCACGTTCCAAGCAGTGTAAATGTTATGTTTTAAATCCCTTTTCCCTTTGATAGCCATTATGGTAATTTGTTTGTTAGGAATACTTGAGTTTTTTTGTGTACATATGCACGAAGTCTCTCCGTAGTAGGACTGTTTCCCATGAGGTAAGGCTTGGGGGACAATTTGTTAATCCTCCACTGCTGATGGCTGCACCCATATTTTGTAGTTCCGTTTGGGGTTTAGGGAGTTTTTTTTTTTTTTTAAATAAAAATTGATCCCTTCTGTCCAGAGAACTGAAAGTTATTTTACGGCACTGCTTCTCCAAGTGCTGTGCTTACTGCCTTTATTCTACTAGTGTCTCTTAGAATGTGTTTTCTACTGGAGGTTACAGACTAAGAAGATCAAAACCCCATCATGTGGCTGGAGTGCTGTACTAACACGAAGACATGCTCCAAAGGGTTCTGTGTCTTGAAAAGCAAAACAGCGTGAGGAGGTCAGGTAAGTGGACTTTTGGTGTATAAGGCAAGAGACCAAGAATGAGGAAATATCCAGGTTCTAGCACTTTCTAGCTAGTGGGTATCTGTTAATGCAGATAGTTGACTTGAAAGTGTTAGCTGTGAGGGAGTAGAAGGTGTTTCTAATGAGAGATACAGAAAGTACCAATTGCTGGCAGATTTGCTGGAGAGTGCGCAGAAGATGGGGAGCAGCAGCAAAGAGCAGCTTGCTCTTCATGTGGTGGGGGTGGTACAAGAAACCCCACCAGGAGTGGAGGGATGCAGTCATAAGATGTTTGCAGCAATTTTAAGTAAGCAGTGGTCTGAGCTACAAATAAATACTTGCGACTTCTACAACAGCATGGTATGGAGCACAGATCTGTAGGAGCTGAAGTCTGAAAGGATGAAGTGGTTCAAATAAACTACTATCTATCATTAAAATGTGGGTTTAAAAATATAAATTCTGTTTGCACTTGTATTTACAAATGCCTACTGCAAATTCAAAACAATTATGAGGGAATATCATATGTTAAAAGTCTCCCACACAAACTAAAATACTCCTCTGAACAATCCTACCCTGACATTTGTGCTGCTATTTCTGTTGAAGATTCAAGAACGCAACTAAAAATTCTTTAGGGAAATCAGTGACACGAATACAGTGCCTTCCATTGCTTTTCTGTGCGTGGGTTTTATGTCAGCTAAAAAGAGAGGAATGATGGAATAGAGAGGTTACCATGTACCATTTTTGTTCATGCTATTCATCCACTTATCGAGCTCTTCCATTTCTATCTCCATAACAGAGGGTGTGTCCTCTTCGAAAATAGGGCTTGAGAGGAAGGGGAAAAAAGGCATTACACAAAAGCTTAAATCAACAAATTGATAAGGACTGCCTCATTCCAGGCATATGTAGGCACTCTGGAATGCCATCCTAGGTGAATGACCTGGGAAGAGGTCAACCTGAACAATGTATGAAGGTGATGACAGCTAGCAGACATCAACAGCTGGGCTGTGTGTGGCAGGGCTCATTGGGATACCAGTGCAAAGAATGGTCTGGGGACAAGATGGCGTGGCATGGGGTGCCTGGGAGCAGGGAGTTGACATAGGTATCCCAAACCTCTCCATCCTGCAAATGGCCAAGTGGCAAACATGCATTCATCTGTGTAATACATAGTGTCTTATCATCGCTGCTGCTCTAGTGATTGAGCTTTGTAGCTTGAATAGCAGTGACATTGACTTAAAAGGGAGAGATCATAGCTATCATAATTCAGCATTTATTTAAATGTCTCTGTTTAGTCATCTTTTTACTGATTGTTCCTGGAGTCGCATGGTTCAAGTATTATTTTAAGCAAATTAATTTTTTCTCCATTAATCCAGTTTTGTATCTTCTAGCACTGATTAGCAAAATGGAGCTTGATAAAAGTTATCACTTGAGTCAGAGCTGTGCTGTTATTAACTGTGTTTTGTTTTTGTTTTTTTTTTTTCCACCTCAGCCAAAGAGTGGGGAAGATAAGCTTGAAAACAGGGGCAAACGACAGAGAGCTTATACTAAATGGTGGAAAAGTGATATGCACACACTTTACCTTTTCACGTTTTCACTCCCCAGCTCATCTGGAAAAGAAGAACAGTTTGTGTTGAGTTACCTTGTTTGTGTATATTCACTGTATTGTAGGATAGTCTTCAACAGGATTGTTTCTGGTGAGATGTGTTTACAAAGGGTGTAACTTTCCCTTTCAGAAGAAAGACAGAACAACCCACCCTCCTTGCCTGCAGTTTTCACAGCAACCCATTTTTAATCCTGGGCGTACTGATGAAGCTCATCATGTGCCCTGCCTGGCTGAGAGTGGGTGGATATCAGCGTGGTGATGGATATGAGTGCACAGAAGCCCAGTTCACTAGCAAGGCATGCTTATATGCTATTTTAAAACAACTAATATTTAAACTTGGCCTGTGCATGCCAACACCAGTGCTAGTATTACTCCCTTGCTGCAGAACCCCCCAAGACCATGGATCTGTCCACCCCTTCCTCAGCGGTGCTCAAAATCCCACCTCCAAGCAATGGGAACTGTGTGGGAGATCTTAAGATGATCTGTGGTCATGCTGGAGACTAGAAAAGGGCAACAAGGTACCTGTCTGGGAGCTGAGAGTTTGCTAGGGGTGAGTGTGTGCTGAAATTGCCATGGCAAATGTCACCTTCATGAATTCATCAATTGCCTTCGTGGCACATGTACCACTACTTCAGAAGGTCATTTATTAATACAGTGCCAATGTGAATGGCTTTTTATTGCTTTATGCTCCAGAACTGCTGATTTCTCTGTTGAAGGTGGCTTCCTGAAACTCTGTTTTCCTTGCTGTGGCCTGCAGGCAGTATAAGGCAGGAGTAGTGCTTGATCCACCTTGTTTGTGGTTGTTGAGCACAAAGATGAAGTTGCACAGCTGTGGCCCCATTCTGCTGTGCGTATTGTGAGGAGCTGCAGCTTGGCGCTGTGCATCCATGGTCACCTGGCATGAGCTGAGAAACAGCTACAGCTCACAATGTGGGGCTGCTGCATGCCTCTCCTTTTCTGCACAAGAGACATGGAACTAAAAACAGAGACAAGCATCTTAAATGGGGCACCCTCAGGCTTGAAATAATTTTTTAAGTGTCAAGTGTGTGGTAAAGATAGCTTCCCAATGCCCAAGAAGAGAAGTTTACCTTGCTTAGACTTTTTCCGGTTATGGACTATTATAAAAATGATGACCAGTAAGACCAGCAGGGCCAGCACCGCTGCGGGCACAGCGTACACTAGGACAGATGGCTCTTCTGTCTCTAGACTCCCGTTACTGCTTGTGTCGCTCAGTTCAGGGCTGGGTGTACTTTCTATTTCCAGGCTGCCTTCGGTGGGCCCTGCAGAAACCAGCACTGGCTGGGGGCTGCTCATAGGGGTAGGGGACAAGGGAGGTACAGAGGAAGGAGGTGGCACTGTAGCAGTGGGGAATGCTGCTGTTCTGTATCCTGAGCCATCCTCGTCGTTTTCAGAGCCTGCCAAACACAGGGGGACAAGTTAACATTTTGTGGGTTTCATCAACGTTATCAATGACTCAAAGCATGCAGCTTTGCTATTCATTCAAGTCTTAAGAAAGATAATCAATGAATGTGTGCATGCACCTGAATTCTCAGCCTTTGGATGCTAAACTAGATGGCAAGTCTGCTACAAGTTTCTACCTCAATGTGGTTCTGCAGCCAGCTTGCTCAGGGACACTTTTGTTCCCCCTGGTTTTGACAGGTTGACATCGTGGCACAGCATTTATGCCACAAAGCAGGATGGAACGGCATGACCTCTGCAGTGACATGATTGTCTCTGCTGTTCTCGGGTGCTGGGCAGATAAGAGTTTCCACTTGAGTTAGCTAGAGCTTCAGGTTTTTAGCTCCTCATTGCTGGCATTTCAAATCTCACAGGACTGGATCCGAAAGCACTTAGCATTTAAAACGCTTTGGTAAACACATTAATCTTCATAATGGCCCTGAGAGATGAGCAGTTATCATCTCCATTTTACAAATGAGAAATCAGAAGGACAGAATGCTGTCCTTCCCAGGGACTCTGTGAAAGAGAGGAAAACTGAGGTAAGAGCGCTACCTCTTGCTTCACCACTCTGTAACATTCTCACATGCCTCGTCTGTCTCAAGAGGGAGCTGAGAATCCCCCGAGACTATGTGCTGGGAAGCCCAATTTCAAATGACTGCAATGCTCTGAGTGGGACAGCAGCAATCTATCTGCCTCTTTATGCCAGTTATCGTGCAGGCATCTGATTCTTTCATCCTCTCCTTAACACTAGGAGAGAATGTAAATACTTATCAAATGACTTGTGATGCTTAAGTAAGGCATTTGTCTGCTATGAAGACCACCAACCTCTTTCACTGCAGCACAACAATGTGAATGTCAGCTCTTTGGTGGCAAAAGGCTTGATGTCAGTAGCCTCCCTGCTGCAATCTTCCCTATACAGCTGAGAGCGAAGCACAGCCTCTGTATCCCTGCAGGCAGTGACTCCTTATGCACATGCTCCTGTGATCTGCTGGCTCTCATTAATCCTCTCATTACAGAAGACAGGAAGAAGAGAGTCTCTCCATTACTCTTTTTAGCAATCTGACTTCTCTCCAGAGGTAGTTCATAGTGTTTGCAGCTCCTCCATTTATACCACATACGTTTACCTCCATCAGTGCATGTGGCCAGAGAGATGCCGGCAGGGCAGACGCACCGCTGGGTACATTCCTGCAACCTCTATTTTTCTCTCTGCTGTGGCCATCTCTTTGACACCTGTCAGCTGCCTGGGCTGGTAGATGTACAAGGATGAGCCTCTTGCTAAAAATAGCGCAGAGGGGAAAGGATGTGGGGGAAATTGTTTGTTTTTCATTTACTAGTAGAGCTAAGATGGATTTTTTTAATGTCTGAAGCATGAGGTGACTCTAAAGCAAAAGCAAACAGTCACATCTCATTAAATGCAGCACCAGGCTTTCAGCTGCAGCATATGCTCTGTTTGATTTCCAAGAGAGACATTTCCAATGTTTCCACTACTTTTTATTTGCCTATATTTGAACTGCAAAGCAGATTTCAAGCTATCTATCTCTGCATGAAATAGAATTACCTTTTCTAGTCTCTGGATGAAGAAAATGGCAAATCACAGGAAGGAGTGACCTTGTCACCACGTATTTTTGTTCACTTTACATCATTCCAGGGAAAAAATGCAGTCTCTTTTTTTGGACAAGATTTCCTCTTACTAGGGCATTTTCTTCGAGCAATTTAACTGTCTTTCAGCATCAGGGCAGCTGATTGCACAAGGTTCCTGCAAGCATCGTGTTCTCATTTCCCTTGTTCCCCTGTAGCTGTGGCACATCCCATGCTACCTTTTTGCCTGCCACTCTGGTCCCCAGCAGGGGGAATACTGTGATATCTTTGCTTCTGAACCTGCCTTTCAGGGCATGCAAAGGGAGCTGAATGCCCCAAGCAGCTTTTGTACCAAGACCTGAGCAGCTCCGCAAACAAATAGCATTTCTGCTGTGGCTGCATTTCTTCCCCTGAGGTTTGTGTTGAGGCACATGGAGATGGCGATAGGAGCTGTCGACGAAGCAGGCAGGCAGACAGGTTTCTGGTTGTGGCTGGATGAGAGGCGAAATAAAATGCTTACAGTCAGCACATTGAGTTCTGCTGGCAAGGGCCCGTTCCGCCTGCTGGGCTCTCATCGAGCTTGTGGGCTGCAATTTTTGAAGGGAGTTTTCCAATCCACACTACAGCTCCTACTTGCAGAAGAAAGAGGGCTGGGAAGGACCAGGTCTGAGTCAGTTAACAGTCAAGTTTAGTAATTTGGGAATTTTTGGTTTCTCCATACTTTCCTGTAAGTTATACAAACACAGCAGCAGGAAGACTTGGGAGAGGGAGGCAAATCCAGCAGAGACCAGGAGGCCCTGCAGAGTAAGGATCCCTTCCACTTGCAGCACCACTCCCAACCTCTGCCCCTCCTGGCAATGCACTCCCACAGCTCCATGCCATGCGCGTGGCGGCTTGGCTGTGCCTGACTCACCCCTCGTCCTGTGCTGATCTGAGCGCAGCCGCTCCCTGCCATGCCCAGGGCCTGCCCAGACTGCATGCTACAGCAGGTCGCTACTGGCACTGCTGCAGGCCCTGCAAGGTACTGTGAGTATCTCAAGGCAGCTGCTCTGTCAGCTGCAGGCAAGAGTCCATTAGAGAGGGGTGCTTGGAAAGTGCTGTCTGGGAAGTTCCTGGAGCAGGATGCCAGTGTTCGAGCTCCTAACTAGGCAATAGAAAACTGTGCTCCCACTGCACCTAAAAGTTCTTTTAATGGCCAGTGTTGTGTGTTCGGTCCTGTGCTTAGAGCCATACCCTGAGCTTGCAGCCTCATCCATCACCTTGAAAGCTACAGCTTTTCCAGAGCAAACTGTGCCTGTAGTTACAGTTTGATCTCATGCCCTTCCAGCTCCACACTAGTGACATGCAACTTTGCCACATCCAGACACATGGGTGCGTACCACTCAGTGCTCCCTACTCTCAGCAGAGCTCTGAAATTAATGATTCAACAGCTCTAGGGGCTCAGCAGCAATCATGAAGTCTCTCAAGACATTACAGCCAGGGGTCACTCACTGAAATTTAACATACGTGACCCCCTGCATGAAGCCAGCACTGGGACCTGGGCATACTCACTGTGCTATCACCCCTCAGGAATTGCAGGGTGGCCAGGACAAAGCTGTCTGTGCAACACAGTCCAAATAGGAAGGCAAGACTTTTACAAGGCTCCAATGCGGTGTGAGAACAGAGTTTATAAGGCTGCCATCTGTCTGTGCTGCAGGGTCTAATCATGCTTTCATTGCCTGCTGTGGAAGAGCTTTCCAGATAGCACAGGTGAGACTGCAGGGATCCCAGAGCTTCTGAGCCATGTCTGGGGCTGGAGGAGTCAGGAGGAAAACTTCCAGAAAGCTGCTGCTCTGTTGATCTGTGAGCAGAAAATGGTGACCGCACAGGATGTCTTGGGAGGGCCGGCCACAGCAGAATTCACCCAGCCCAGCTGTGGCTTGTATAAGTCCCTATAGAAACCCAGATCCCTCCGGGTCTGTTCCTCCTACCTCTCTGCTTCGTTGAGACCTCTGTTCTGCTCTGTTCCTCATAGGATTTTTCTTCCCATGGATGCTTTGATCATGAGGCACGTGCAAAGCCTGCAGCACATTTTCCTGACATGCCTGCAGCACGGCGGGGCTGCCTTTAACGCGGGCAAGACCAAACCATTTTGTAACAACTCTTACTTCATTCTTATAGCTAAGCACGATCGCTAACCGCGATAAGATCTGCAGCACGCCTGGAACCTGCAGCCCGATTATACAGCCTAGAATAGTACTGACTTTCAGGAAAAAAAAAAAATGAACAACCAAAACACAATCCACATATTTCTCCCTGCCCGCAGCTTTAACACACTCCCAGTCCACAACAAGGCATCAGGCAGCGGCTGGCTTGATACCGGGAGGTACTTTGGCCCCATCGGGGGCAGGCTGTCCCCAGAGAGCAGCCCTGCACCTCAAGCTGTGAGCTGCACACCCATTGCAGGAGCCCCCAGCACTCAGCCTCCCTTTCCTCTGTACTCCTGAGCGCTCAGCAAGGCAGACCGCCAAATATCGATCTCAGCACTGGCGGTTCTTTTGAGTTTCGGATCATCAGTGCTGCAGAAATCAGCAGCTGGCTTTTGAGTGGAAGGAGAGCTTGAGCTTGGTCTTCAGCTTTACTATTGCATACAGTGAACAGTATGGGTGTGGGATTGGCAAGGTACAAGAAATGGTTAACATTAGACCCAAAAGGGGAGAGGGGATAGACTGGAGACAGCAGTTCCCACAAACCTAGCCTGACATTTCGGATTAAATCTCCATCACACAGCCTTACATCTGAGGAGGTGCAATAAAAAGACACCGCCAGGAAGGAGCGAGGCAAGCAGAGGAGGCACACGGCTGCTGGCAGCAGCAAGCAAGCTCCCGCAGGTCCCCTCTCCCCGAGACAAGCTGCCAGCCGTCACCCCCCAAGACCCATCCAGTTCCCAGGGTCCCCATGCCAGGGGCCACTCACCGTCTTGGGCTGAGCCCTGCCGGACCAGGAGCAAGGTGCTGAGCAGAGGCACCCAGCCAGGCACCCGCATGCTGCCTCGGCCTGCGCGGCTCTCTGCAGGCTTCAGCAGAGCATTTACATTTCCTGTTTCCTGCCCCCGGTGCCTCTGAGTTGTGCTTCTTAGGGAGATGGGCTCCGTTTGATTGTTTTTAGGAAGTGATGTAATGCCGTCCGGGCCTGTCAAGCAGGCAGGGATTGCAAAAGCGAGAAGAGGCTGCTCCTCCAGCTGAGGCACCTGTGTGTGGGCTTCCCACCCTCTCTGCTTCTGCCTGCTGGGACGGCCCTGACACCATCCACTGCCCTCAGCACAGCGGGGCCAAGTGGCATCTACGCCCTGCGTGGTCTAGGCACAAACACCACACGTCTGTGTTAGGCTGGGTAGCTTCAGGTTGTCTTCTGGGGTGACAGAGCCAGTGCATCACAGTAACACCTCACTGTTTCCATCGAACGCAGTACTCATTTGATATCCCAAATGGCAGCCCCCAAAGCTGAGCTGGCTCTAAGAAATGGGTGAAAAAATGCTGGCCCACCTAGCATCCAGTATTTTGGAATAATTTTGGCAAAGAGAAGCATAAAAGCTTCTTGTTCAGAGCAGGTGGCTCTGAGGGCAGTAGGCGGCAAGGGGACAGAGGAACCTCAGCCACACCTGCCCCCATGCAGAAGGGTGTTTTTGGATCATAGGTTTGTTTGCTCCATTGCAAAATCAGCTGTGAGATCTAAAATTCACCTGTCTGCATCCAGCAGAGTCCTCAGCCCAGGTTTTGCTCTGGAGCATCCCAAATTTGAGCCAGTTTAGATGCTTGCCAAAACACTTTCCAGTACTGAACCGAGGAAGAAGAGATGCATGCTGCTCCCCCAGACATCAGTCTCTGTCAAAATTTAGTTTCTGGTGAATTACTGGAAGTTGGCAATGGTGAATCTTTCTATTCAAGCTGGTGGAAGAAGCTGAAGTGACTAATTGCTGCGCCGGTTCTGCAGCTAATAGCTTTTCTTAACACATTGATGCTTTTGTAGGTCATCAGTTATGGTTTCTTAGCTCAAGTAGCAAAGAAATAGGTCAGCGATTCATTTAATGGCCAGCTTGTTAATAGATTTAAAACGCTTGAATGACTGAGCTAACTAACAATTGGAACTGGTCACGTATCATTGGCAGTGTACCTTTATGCACTGCTTAAGACAGAGAGGGAAAAAAAGCAAGCTACAGCACTGCGGCTGCAAGAAGATAAAGAGGAGTTCTGACAGCACCAAGTGGCTGATAACCGTTTCTGAGAGACTTTCTTCAGTACCTGCTAATCCTTCCCAGACAGATGCTTCTGAGGTGAGAATTGTGCATGTATTTATGATTTTCTTGTTAAGAGGTTGCACAAGTTCCAAGTGTTAGTAATAGTGAGTAATTGATTCGGTTGCTTTCAATTATTGCTCATCCACATCGCAGCAGTGCCTGGCATTCCTAGTCCAGGGCTAGATCTTTTCCACTCCAAAAATATCAGCAGTCAAAAACCTCTTCCCAAAGAGCCGACTGATTTAATGTACAAAGGATGCATTATACCCCTTTCATTTCTTCCCTCTCTTTCCCCAGTTTGCCATTCTCCGTCTTCCTAATGCCAAGTGGGCTACAAACATTTTTCTCTCTGCTTACCATGTGCTGCAGTTCTGTCTGTGTACATTCTGTAGGTGTACCCCAGCTCACTCATCCCTCACTAAAACATGAGATAGACTGGAAGGGAAAAGAGGAAAGGGCTTATTTACTGCTCTTTTTTCCCCTCATATTTCTACTACACGAGACAATATCCTTTCCTCTTTTCACTTGAAGTCTTTCCAGATAGGTTATAGCATTTCCCACTTGGATTTCCAGCAATCATTTTTGACACACGTTCAGTTGAAAACTTATGGCTGCCCCTTGAGAGCAAGATAACCACCCACTGGTGTGTACCTAATTAATGATTTATAAGGCAAATTATAGTTCAGAAAGTGTGACTTCATGCCACATAACATTTTAATTAAGACTTCAGAGCAATACAAAGGCAACTTGGCATGCATTTAACTATTTCAATGCATGAAATGCAGCTGCTCCTGCAGAGCCAGTCCAAGCAGGAGTGCTCCTAGTAGCCACTTGCTCAATTTCAGCTTTTTTTTTTTGAGCCCTTTTTGTACCTTGTTAGCATGTTTTTTTGACTGCATTAGTGAATACAAAAGGAGGGAGTCCAAATTCAACCTGCTTTGAAATTGGAGATCTCGCTACCTTCAGCTGCACAAGAGCAGTGACCACCTCATGGCAAAACAAATGTGTGCATTTGGAAACCGGGGTGGCTGCAGCCACATAGGGTCACTGTGAGAGAGTCAAGTGGTGCCTGGTGATTTTATAGCCTTTTCTGTGCTGAGTGAAATCTACGATCCACCCTAGCAAAAAGAAGTGAGAGACAAATGTAAGCTTCCTGTGTGCTTTCGGTGGATGTCACCCAGCTGGAAACATTTGTGCATGTTTTAGGTACTGTTGGCAGTCGGGCTGTTTGCTAATCCCTTTTTAATCTGCGAAATGTTTGTATCGTGGAGATTCCAGGGACACCAGTGTCACAACTTAAGAAAAACAGCAGTGTTTTGCAATACTGCGGCCACCTGACTCACCCTCTTTTTGTTCCTTTTTCTACGAGAGCCCCAAGAACACCACAGCGGCTGAACCTTTGAGAGCAGTGGAGCATGTTGCTGGTGGGTGATAGAGCTGAACTTAAAAATTTGTGCTGGTGCAGCGTGTCTGCTGCAGAAGTCAGCAGCTGATGGGCCTGCTCTGAAGCGCAGACAGGGCCGGTGCCAGTCAAGTTCTGCCAGTCTGCTAGTTAGCATCTTATTCCTGCCCCTGAGAGCTGTTGGGAAATGACAGATAACATTTTCCCACAGGTCACCATGAAAGAAAGGGAAATTGCACTGCGTCGCAATTTGCTATGGCATTAAAAGCCATGCAAAAGGCCCCCAGGAGACAGAAAGGTGAGCAAAGCCCGTGGCAGCTCCCAGAGCCCTCCTCAGTGCTGGCTGCACCCATGCTTCTGCAGGCTGCAGGGATAGGTGGAAGCTACCGAAATAAAGTTGCCAGAATCACGCATGTGGGTCTGCGCAGCAAGTAAAGCACTCTGTCCAGCAACAATCCTCAGATCGTGGGCAAGTTGTCTTTTATTTCAGAGATTCTCAGGAAGGAAATTTACAGTTTTCTAAGATCAGTGCCACCAGTGAATGCTAGAACAGTGCTTAAAAAATGAGATACTGGCCCTAACTGAAACGGCACAGCTGAAATTAGAGGGTAATAAAAGTATAAAACCCAGTATGTGACATTTTTACAACCTCTCTGAATAACTGCTTGTGTACATTTCTGCTCAGTTTTATTGCCTTTTTCTTTATTTTTCACCTCTACACATCACGAACCATAAAATTGTGGCTAAAATATTTTGGAGACTTCGACAGGAGCCAAAAGAAAATATACAATTATAGTTGAGCAGACGCAGATGTTTGTTTCTAAGTTCCTTTTCAACAGAATGAAAGCTTCCAAGGAGGACAGATAGCATCTCCAAATTCACCTGGAGTTAGCACAGAAAGATAACTGCTAGCAGATGCTCTGTGCCGTCTCAGAGAAAAAATCCCAGCCTGCACACTGCAATGCCAGGAATCGATTTTCAGGCACTTCTATTAATTCCAACAGTAAAGCCCTGTGACAGAAATGTAGAGGTTATTCACCTCCTGCATTTGGTCAAATGGCCAGAAGCAGAGTGTGACTGAAAGAAAGTGCACTGCTTTTAAAAGGGTCTGGGTTTTCTTCTTGATCCTTTCTGTATTAATAATGGCTTTGATTACTTGCAGAGCAGCACAGGGGAGTGCTAGTTAAAGGCTTTCCCCATTCTTTGGAAACCGTCATGTGAATGTCATTCTGCAGTGCTGAGCTGAAGTTTGAGACCAAAGGACACAATTTTTCTGTTGGGTTGCCACATATCCCAAACTCACACTCTAAGTGCACGTATTGTAAGCAATCCCGGATTAGTTTAAGCAGCAGGAGGTCCAAGGGGGCATGGCAACTGTGCTGAAGGAGAGGACCCCCTTCTGCTCCCCATCAGGGTTTGGGAAGACATCCGATCAGAAGGAGGCTGGTTTGGAGGCCTCGAAGTGGGATGGGGACAGTGCTCGAGTGTTGCTGTAGCAGCAGATCTGGCTATAACTTCAAGTGTTGGGAATAAACTCTTTCTGTAAGAAACTATATTGGCACAGGGGAGACCAAGGGAGAGATGCTGGAGTGGGGACGTGCTTTCAGCAACTCAAACGGGGGAAGAGGCAGGAGGGTGCTGAATTATCTCTGCATGGCATGTCGGCCTTACAGAGGTGCCTAGTAATTAGCTGCCACTTTCAAGGCAAAGCTTGATTAAGTTTTATCTTGAAAAAACATGCAGTTCTTTATAGAAATGAATACTTCTTTTAGACTGGTAATAAAAAGTGAAGCTGATGAAAGGGAGGATTGAAAAACAACTGCAAAACTGCCTCGGGTATAGTCATCAGTGCATTCAGCAAAATGAAGGGTGGAGAAATGAGATACTTGAGGAAAAGCAAAGTATGTTTTTAAAACCCTTGTTGTTTTTATTTCTAGGGTGCTTCAGACTGACAGCACGTTATCTTCTCAGTCGTGAAAGAAGCATAAGAAAATAAGAAAATCACAATTGTGCAGTAGTATTCTACCATAAAAAATGCAACAGCACACCCAAACTGTAACATGACCTGTAAGAATTTTCCAGCCACTCCTTAAATCTGAAGATTAACTTTGATGTCCTAAAATAATGCTGCTTAAATGTTGCTTGAGACTTTCTTAGGCTGGAGCAGCTGTCATTTGATCCTCCCATCTAAGTCCCTCTCTGTATCTTTGAAGCAAGATATTCTCTACATTTTCCTTTGCGTATTTTCACTGTAATTACTGACCTTCGCTTCTCAAATAGTTAATATAGGGTCCAGACTATAAAGGAACATTAAAGAACGATTTTTTTTAAAGCTGTTCTCATACCTAAGGATGCAAATAAGTGCTAACTATATTCAAAAGTATAGGTATCTGATCTGTGAGAAGTTTGGTTCTCAGAGACTCCGCAAAAATACATGTTTCTAGCAGGCCACTAAATGCCTTTACCAGATCCAGTTCCCCAGACCAATTCTGTGCCCGAGCAATCTTCTACAATCATGGAGGCAGCTTCTGGCCTTGCTTTAGATCAGCTCTGCAGGATGTGGGCATGTATTTGAGAACCCAAACGCTCCTGCTGGAGTCAAAGGCAGTGTCTATCACAGAAGCAGACACATAATGTTTAAGAAGAGTGTGAAATTCCACAAAGGGATTGAATTTGTGTACACAAAGCGGAGGCAAAATGCAGGCTGTCAGTCTGTCGGTCAGCCTACATTCCAACCATGTTGTTCTTTGACATTAGGACTTCACACATAAAAGTGTTGGGATTCCTGAGTTTACCAAAACACAGGTAGCTGTCTATATCCTCTTCTTGCTTGGGATGGGAAAAATCCTTCCCAAAGCACTGGGTTGGCTGCAATGTGCATGTGCACCTTTCCATCCTATATACAGTGCTCTGAAGGCTGGTACAGCACAGAACTGCAGTTTTTGTGCTAATGTGTACCCATGTATGAGGGAAGCAACATTAAAATTCTGCAAGAAGGAACCCCCCTTTAGTAGGGGGTTAGAGTCTATGATCTCTAGAGGACCCTTCCAACCCCAGAAGTTCTGTGATTCTATGTACCTTGCCCTAGGAGCTGGTGTCCTAGCAAGATGCTGGCTCATGACATAGCTGTACCTCTCTGATGCTGGCTGGGGCATGAGGGTTGGCCCACAGAGTGCAGCATGGCCTTCCAGCTCTGCAGGCATCGTAATACACAGGGAAATGACAGCAGAGCTCCCACAAAGGAAGTGGCTCAAAAGGATCATGCTGCTTCCTGTGCTGAGTGCACCAGTGCAAGCCTCTGAGATGAGGTGAAAGGATGAAGAAGTCCTAAGGAAGTTTCAAATTCATAAAGCTTCCTAATCTCTATTCTGAATAATCCCTTAGGAAGATTACATTCTTTTAAATTTCATATAATCTCATTGCCCAAGATGATATCTGTCTTCCTTGTACTAGCACTCAAGAGATTGTTGCTAGGAATGCAGCATTTAAATGGGAATGCAGGTTTGCAACTGCACTTGTGAGTCACAGCTAGGTACAGACCGTGATAGAGGAATCATTAGGCAATGACTGAGCTCTTTTACTCCCCCAGAACCTCTGGTTGCTATTAAACCATCAATATTTGAGATGCAGTTTCAGGCTGGTTTCGAAGCTACGAGGACAGCCAGCTTGCCCAGCACAACTGCAAGCAGTGGTAGCCAAGAGACTGTCACTCTATCAGATTCTGATGATGGATCTTTGAAGGCACAGCATGGCTCTGGGGCAGGACAGGTAGCCCCCTATGGGAACGCCCCTCGCCCTCACCATGTTGGCTTTACCCTCTGCAGCTCCACTGTACTGGGTCTGATCTGCCCACTTCCACTTCCCACAAGGCTGCAGCACAGTCACGTGGCCAAAAGCAGGAGCTGATGAAAGCCACACCAGTTTTCAAGCCCATCCAACTCTTCTTGCACAGAGCTACACTGAAATACCTCTCCTACGCAGGAAACTTGCTTCAGTTCTGCTCCGTCTCTAGGCAAATTTCTCTTTGCTTACTGAACATAGACGAGCCCTGGGCAGTACTGTGACGTACAGTTTACATAGATGATTAGCTCTGGGGGGGGGAAAAAAAAAAGAAACTTGTGTCAATTAGTTTTGAAGTGGAGCAGAGGAGTAGGTGGTCATTTCTCGCCATCCTAAATCGAGACATCCCTTGTTGTTTATCTGTTTTATCTTTTCTTGTGGCTAATTTGCATATGGATGATGCAGACTTTGGGAGGACTTTGAATATTAATTTTGAATAAAAAGCTCTACTCAGCTTGAGTAATGAGTTCTCTTTGATCTTCTGCAAGGGAATTTTAATGGACCAAGACCTTGCCTTTTGACACCTTTTTGTGATCTACCTGATTTCCCCTGAGAGTCCCAGGCCAAATGGACAGGCTACAAAGCCAAATAGGGCACAAGGATCTAGAAACTCATAAAGAACTAGTGGAACAGTTTTTTGTTTTTGTTTTTTTTTTAAAAAAAAAAAAAAAAAAAAGGCAGTTCAGATAAAAACATTGATAGCTAATGTCTGAGCTGCTTGTGTCAGTCTAATTTTTTTTTTTTTTTTTGCAAAATTGTAACACCGTTAGCTATGTGAATAGCAAAATCATTCTTCATGCAGGTTTTGTTCATGTGTTTAATTTTTTACAAATGTAAAAAACGAATTACACCCTCACACCAAAAATTGGAAGAAAAAAAATGAAGAAAAAGTAGATTTAGGGAAAATAACTTCTTTGATTAACACATAATCTTTGAACCAAGTATTATGAAAACACACAAAGTTAAAATATGAAATAGAACGTTAAGAAATGGAGAACTGGAGAACTGGTTCTCTCCAGAAAGAGTTAAATATTTGGTTTTAGAGAAATGGATGTCAAATCATTGAAAGGAAGAAAAAGGGGACTGAAATGCTGTTAAACTTTAGACGAAGCCAGTAAACAAGAAGGGAGGAAAGATCTAAAAAACTGAATTAGGAAGAGTGATACTTAGAAATGGAAATATAAAAGTGGCTCGTGGCAAGAATCCTATGTAGGTATATAAGGGTTAGAGATGAAAAAGAAATGGAAGGGTTCAGATGAAGATATTAAATGTCAAACTGAGTCTCTCAGAAGTATAGATCAGAAGGGACCACTAATAGAAGCAAAAAATGGAGACACTTGAAAGCAGAGGAATATGTGTTTTATTACCAATTCTCTCAGACATCCAAGGACTGCTGCAAAAATCACAGCTCACCTGGCCTCTGTTTCTTCATCTGTAAAATGAAGCTACAATTCCTCTGGATTAGTTTAGAACCATAGACTCGTGAAATCCTTAGATTTGGAAGGGACCTCTGAAGGCCATCTAGTCCAGCTCCCCCGCAATGAGAACAGGAATATCCATAGCTAGACCAAGTTGTCTATTTCTATAACTATTTCTAAAGTTTTTAGGAAAGCTGGATGAAAATACTAGCAAATCAGGGGAGAAAAAAAAATACAGACATGCTGAAAATTCCGCACTAAATGAAGCAAGAATTTGGGAAGGCCCCTAAATACAGCAACACAGAAATTAGGGCCTGAGATCACGAGTACAAATACCAAGAGAGTGACAGCAGCTGATACATGAGGTGCTTCAAAAATACCACCTGCAAGAGGCAATATCAGGAAAGGGCTCAGATTTGACTGATTGCCCTCAGTGTTCGTCAGGAACAAGGCTAAGAATGTGAGCAGGAGATGTGATGTGAAAGCACCGGTAGACATGGCTTTCAAGGGAAACGCTGAGAAGTATAGCATGGCATTTTAAAAACTGTGGGAAATTATCTTTTCACTAAACAGGCTGAGAAGTCAGGATGGTACTCGTTCACTTGATTGACTGCTGAAATTTGTAATTCAGCTCTTCTGCAGCTCACAGTGAGCAGAGGTGACACCATTGTAAAAAAGCTGTCAGGGCACTGCTTGTTTCACTGCCCCGTCCTCGCACCAAAGTGGCTTTAGGTAAAGGCCACAGTCACAGCTGTAAGAAAGAGAATCTATCTCAGGAGAGCGGGCTGGCCTAGAAAGAATGGCAATGAACTACACAAAAACTATAATCTGTATGAAGCTGTAGAAGAACAGTGTACAGAACCAGGCTGCCAGGCACTGGGCTATTCTCTTCTCAGCTGTGGCAATGATTTTTCTATTGTTAACGAAGGGATCAATGAAAAATAGGCTGTTGCTCCTCAGATAGCAAATATTTCAGGGACGGTTGGACTGGATGATCTTGGAGGTCTTTTCCAATCTTGGTGATTTTATAATTTCAATTAGAAGAGATTTCTTTGCTCGTGTACTGATGAATTTTGGTTCAGTTTTTCAAGAAAGGAAACTGCAAAGTAGGCATACTAAAATATCTAAATGCAAATACTGATTTCTTTCTTTAAATACAAAAGATTAGCTCTGTCAGCAGCACCATTCAGTTCCCAACAAGACCTTTGCCAAGTCCTCCTTTAGTGACTGTCTCCTAAAATTGTAAGAATTAGTAATAAATACATGGGAAAAAAAAATCGGAAATAATGAAATATTTCTTAAAAATTTCAAGAACACACCCAATTTTCTCATTACTTACCTCAAGAGTGACTCAGTGGATGGTTTTGATTATATCAAATATAGTACCCTTTTTTTTTCCCCCCTTTTTTTCTCTTAATATTTTGGCCTTGTTTTAAAGTTACTTATATTCTTATAGTTTCGTATTTGCAGTTCATATCACAAGAAGGAACTTTGGGTTTCTGCAAGTGATTCTTTCCCACAGCACAGTAATATTACCTAACTATAGCATGACATAGAAAAGCGTTCAGGAAAAAGTTGTCTGAAAAGAACAACTGAAGTTTTCTAGAACCTGCTTTTTGTAGAAAAGGCTCTTAGTTTTAAGTGTTGTGCTGTCTAACACAATATTCCACCTCACTCTCTAATAGATACAACTGCAGCCGTATGAAGCTAGTAGTATCTTGAAGGTTTATTCAGGCAACGTAGAAAAATCTCTCACTCAGAACTGTATGCTCATTCTAAAACTACCAACATCTACATAGCTTACCACTTCCCTTTTCACTGTTAGCATGCAGGACATAAGGAGTCTGTGCTTCCCCTGTTAACAAACACCTGCAATGGCAACAAGCTTCAAAATAGATTTCACATACACTGTTCAGGGATAAATGTGACTACAGTCTCAGTATCTATCAAGGGATGTTTGGTCTCCTAAATAATTTTGAAACTGTGGTGTTCAGACACAAAGAGCTTTGATAAAGAAATGATTGTAGTGACTGCATTTGAGCTTGCTGTCTTAAAATGAAATAGGAGGTAGGAGAAAGTCACACGCTTTGTAAAGATTTGTAATCCTGATGAGTTGTACATTGTTTAAAACAAGCTCCACAATTTACCTTCAAAGTTCAGACCGAGTTACTAAATTCTTCCTGTTGTTTTCCCCTGTGAGCATTGCAGCACTCTGATTACTTTCCTCCATCATCCGCTAATGATGGTATCTCCAACCTCTTGACTTACTAATCCTCACCGAGCTACGGCTGCAGCTCTTGTAAACTGAACCCACTTATTGAGATCGCATCAGGCTCTCTCATACAGATCAGCACTTCACACTGAGTGCTCTCAGAAGGAAACAGAGCCTCCTTATCTGCACTATGAGAGGTCTGCACAGAGTTGAATAGTAAAGGACATTCAAAACTACTAAAGGGAAACAATTCATAGAATCACAGAATGGCTCAAGTTGGAAGGGACATAAAAGCCCACCCAGTCTCACGCCCCTGCCATGAGCAGGGCTGTCCTTCACCAGCTCAGGCTGCCCAGGGCCCCATCCAGACTGGCCTTCATTGTCTGGGCATCCCTAAACTTTTCCTTAAATTTGCTTTTAGCAGGAGAAAGATACAGATTGAGATTTTTGGCTACGGATTACATTGCTTGAAACACACACATGAAGAAATTTAAGTGTACTGTGATTTACTCATCTTCAAACTTCGTTAATGCCAACAGCACCTGTGTTAATGGTACCTTCAACAGTCAACTGAGTTGGTGCACCGAACCCTATAGAAGGGCCTCCAAGTTATGTAGGGCTGCACAAGTATGAAGACTAGCTTAGGTGTTTGGTTTTGTTATCAAGTATAGTAAACACAGTGACAGTTCAATACATCTTGAATGCAGATACTGCAGAAGCTGACTTTTTTTCCCTGTTATTGACTGTAGTAATACATGGAGCTGTATAGAAGGGCCCATATCAAACATAAGTATCAGAAAGGCTGAGAGGGAGAAGAACAGCTTTCCTCAGTGATCAGTTCAAAGCACAAGTAGGGCTGTATTTGTGTTTTGATGCACTGATAAATGTTTGTGCCACTAGTGTGTGTCCACACGTGAGCAGCTTTAAGAAAGAAAAGCTGCTAAATTTCTATTGTTCGTCGCTCAAAAATAAATCAGGCTAGAATTCTTGAACAGAGACAAGAAAATTTGGTTTAAAAAAGCCCTTAGTTCTCAGAAGTCGGACATTTATTTTTTGTGTTACTCAATGTCTTTAAGTATCTAGAGCATCACGCTCACTTATTGCTGTTACACTGTCGGTGACACCAAAGGCACGGGTGAAATTAGCGAGGCGAGGAAGCGCTAATCTCTTTCTAAGAACGAATTCTCAGTAGCACCAGCTTACTCTTAGGGCACCCAACAACTCAAGGAATTGCTTCTGCCCCTGCTGTACCTTCTACAGTTACCACGTTAAAGATTCAAGTAATTTCTTCTTCACCCAGCCCTCCCTTTCCCCACCAAAGCTTATGGCTTTTGGTCGAAAACTTCAGCTCACGGTGCTTTTTCATCACTTTAAATCATTCCCTCCAGCCGTTGCTACGGCGACAGCGTGGCTCGTGAGCGACCATAGACACGCCCGCCGCGGCCTAGAAAGGCGCTGCTCGCGGCCTGTCCCCCTCCGGGCCGCCGTATTTCCGGCCAGGTACTTCCGGTTGCTGCTGGTCCCGGAGGAGGAGGAGGAATACAGTCGCAGCGGGGGCTGCGCCGCCCGGCCCAGCGCGGCCTCCTCCGCCCCGTGACGCCTCCGGGGTGGCAGCGGCTACGCTGGCGGCAGGTGAGGGACGGGCCAGGGCTGTGGCGGGCGTTGGGTCCCGGTTTGGGGTAGGGCCGAGCCGCGCCCGCCGGCCTACGCATCGCATTGCGGTCCCTGCGGGAGGGCGGCCGGGCCTGAGGCCTCTTCCTGGTTACTCCGAAAGGCCCCGTTGTGTGGCGCGGGTCCGGAGCTAGCTGCGGGCGGGCTGCCTGCCTCCCTCCCTCCCTTCCTCCACAATGCTGGCCGGGCACCGTGCGGGGCCGTGCCCAGGAAGAGGTGGAGTTGAGGAGGGAGCTGGGAGCTCGTTCGCTGGTAGAGGGAAAGACTACTGGGTGCTGTGTCCTTGTCGTGCCCCTCGGACGTGTTCTGTGCCCAGGCAGTTGGGGCTGTAAGTGTGCCTGTATGTCTGTTGCAGCTGGCTGCTTGTTCTCAAGTCACTGGTAAAAAGTGGAAGCTGTGTGGTGTCGTCTGATAAATGGATGCTGTGCTGCGCGTTGTGTGCAAGCAATATGTAGTTCTGGTGTTGCTTGGGTTATGTCTCTGACGTTCTGTTTTTGCCTCAGACCATCTCACAGCCTTCCTTCTTGCCTTCTCTGACCTCGGTGCGTGGTCAGTATCTGACGTGTTTTTTCTGTGCTTGGTGGGACTGCTAACAAGGATCTGTTATCAGCTTTATCTCTGTATAAAGAGATAACAGAAATGTTCTTCTGCTATGCTGGGAACTGTGTTGTGTGGTCAGAGCAACTCCAAACTGAGCAGTTGTCTGATTCACATGTATGTCTCTTGGTATGTGTGTGCATACACAACTAGAATGTGAGGCATTGATTAGGTACAGAGGAATGTTAGGTGGGAAGAATGATGTTGAGACATTATGTTAATCTCAGGGTTCTCTATGTTTTGGTAGAAGTTCAGACCATTATAGGAACCCATGGCTTAGGTGATCGGGAGTGGAGCATGGCTTGACCTAAAGCTGGCAGTGTGTTAGCTGCTTGCAGTACTCAGTCTGCATCTCCACAGTGTTCTATAACTCTCAAATATGACTAGCTTTTGTAGGAGGAGCAGAAGTGGAACTGCAAGAGTGCAAAGAGGAAACTATATTGTGGTTGCAGCAGAAAGTGTTTACTGCATTCTTAATTCCTTAAAAGAAGCAAAACTGAGAATTAGTGGTGATGTCCTTAGTTATAAGTCGAAAGTAAGGAAACATGCTTGACTTCGTTATTTTCTATCTGTCTTTGCATTTTCTGTAGTGTTTCAGCAACTTTTATTTCACCAGATGTGGAACCAGTAATAAGATGGTTAAGTGCAATAAACTGTAACGAGACAGAAGACTTTCATCTTATTGGCAATTCATTTATTAATAAATAAATGTAAGTGAAGGAGCCAGTGCATCCAGTTTAGGAAAGCAAATGTAAGTGTTCAGAATCCTGTGGTGCTCATTTCTAAGACCGTAAGAGTTACCAATTAAGTAATGTAAACTACATTAAGAATGAAGTCCTTTTTCAAATTTGGTTTATTGCTGGTAATGTGCTTTGTTTGTACTTGCTCTTAATCCATAAGTGTGCCCGTATAACTGCTAATTATAATTGGTTACATGTTCTAGAGGATGCTTAGGGTGTTGTTTTTAAGCTGTCACGTGGTTAACTTCTGCCAGCTGAAGAAATGATATGTTAAAATGTCTGGTTTTGTGCCATTCTGGGATACTCAGTGTGGTTGCTGGAATTCCAAAGCGTGTGTTTAGTGCATGTGTTGTGCCTGTATTTTGGGCTTGTTACTGCCACCCAGCCTTCTCTTTCAAGGCAAACAATGCCCATTTTTCAGTGCTCTCTGTAGTTATGGGGACAACTTCCGTCAGCAGGAGAGAGGTGATGTAAATTTCTGTTTGCTTTGGGCAGGCTCATTGACTTACTTGGAACAAGGTTTTTTTGCTTCTTGCAAAACAAGTTTTTCATTTCATGTGATTTTTGAAGTAAATGTTTAAAGTTTAAACCTGAGTTTCTTTTGTGTGGTCTTGGGCTCTGGTGAGTGGTGCAAGTATTACAGCTTTGAGTTGTCTTTTTCCCCACAGCTCTGCACTCTGTGTTTGCAAGCTGCTGTCACTGTTTGGCTCCTGTTATTGCAGGGTGGAGGTGAGCGGCTCAGTGATGTTTGCAGCAACACTTGGCTGTGAATGAAACCTTACACAAAAAAGTGGTCAAGTGACAGAATCATACAATGCTCTGATGGAGTCAGAAGGGTTCTGAGCATACTCAAATGTTCCAGCTGTCTCAGTAACAAGCTGGTCATATATGGACAGAAAGAATAAGAAAGATATGATTGTGTTAACTATAGGTCAGAGAAAAGGAAACGTGGACAGATTGGATGACTATGCTTTGCATCTTCTAGCTGCTGAGGGCAGGTCTGGCATGTTTCATGGCTCGATCATCTGCACTCTTCTTCTGCCTTAGCTGTGAGATAGAAGATGCTATTTAGGGTACTATGAGTACCGTTGTAAAAGATGAGTTGTTATGTTGTGAGTGTTCTGACTGCTTTCAGGAAAACAGTGCTACATAAACTTGGGGGGGGGGAGGAAGGAGGGAGGAGTGTAGCATAGCAAATAAATTTTAAAAGCTTTAAATGTCTTTTTGTTTTTACACAGTATCTCTGCACAGATTTGTGAGGTTTGTGCCCCTAGGTTCTTTTAATTATCAAGACTTTTCTTGCTGCATATCTCATTTAATAACCTTAATTAGCCAGCTCTGCTGTATGGCTTTTTGTACTAGCAGTTTTTTTTTCAAATTGATTTGAATATAAGTATTAGTAGGTAGGAGGGAAATCCAACCTCATTCAGTGGTAGCCCTGAGTGAATTGCAGCCTTTCTGGAAGAGTTCTCTTACTTAACCTTGTTTTTACAAAGCCAGCTGGGACGTTATTTAGTGTAATAGGAGCTAGGTGGTTCAGTTTCTCATTCTCTGTGTCCTTATTTTAGTTCCCCTGTTGCACAGGATGCTTACTTTGCTAACTATTTGTTATAATTAGTATGTTTTATACCTTGGAAAATTGAAATAGGATATGAATAGTGATCATTCTCAGATTTTTTTCTGATCTGGTGCATGACTAAATCTGTACAGAGTGGTGCAAAGCTCACTAAACTTCAGTCATGTGTGATTATAGTGAGTACTGACAGTCTGTTTAATTTTTAATGACAGGTTGTCTCTTCCTTGCAAAGCATTGAGGGAGTTGTGGTATCACCTGTCCTTACTACCCATGTGAAATCAAATGTGGGTCACGTACCTAAAATAAGTAAGAAACTTAGATACCTGTCATAACCATGCTACTCACTGAGTTGGTTTCTGGTGTATGTGTTGACTGTTACTGAATTTCTTTCTCTCAGTAGGTGAGGTGTTCCTTTTAAACAAGATAATACAATTGAAAGATGACTCTTGCCAATTAATAAGCTGTTCAGTCTGTTGTGCCTAGATTCCAGTGACTTAGGATCAACATAAACTCGTGTAGTATACATATGCTTAATCTCAGCAAAATCTAGAAAAGCTGGGTGCTTTGTAATGGTAGGATGCAAGAGGTGTGTTGTTGCAGATGAAAGTAAATATCAGCTGAAGAACTGTAAAGCTGTTTACTTTCTGGGTTTTAGGTTGCAAGGTCAGTGTTTTGTGCAGGGAAGATGTCTTGGATAGGAGCTTATGCTGCTAGACTGTAGTCATTGTCTTAGTTGGACTTCAGTGACCTAAAGACCCAGTCCACCTCTAAGGAGGCTTCTTTTTGCTTCAGTAGAGCTTGCAAAAGAAATTTCTCCTGCAGTTTTTGCTTCCATTTCGTGAAGATTCTTTCATGTCAATTAATGCATGCCATCACTATTTTATTTTCAGGTATGTCAGAACACAGGAATGAATCCACAGCACTTGATGAAATTCATCCAGCTGGAGAAGAGGTCCAGTCTGACTCTGAGGTGACTGAGCGATAGCTGTATTAGTGTCACATCAGCCCATCCTGGCAATGGTTTTGGGCTCCTGGAGAGGTTGATTCGCGTGGCACAGGGTAGTTAGTGTGGGGATGTAAGTTTGTGAGTAATCGTGAATGGGAGGGTTTGATTTTGAGATGTTGGAGGAAGTCCAGTTAACTGACAAGAAGGGATTACTTCAAGCAGTGGTTGTCACTGTGCTGCAGGGTTTGCTTCACAAGCTGGATAGATTTAGGCAGCATAGAGTCTAAAATGTGTAAGTACAGCAGAAAGAAGGGATTATTACTTCAAGGTAGCAGTTCTTGTGCAACATTGTGTAGCGAGGCACTGTGTTTGCTGGTGGAGTGGTGGATCTGGGCTGCTTTGGCTTTCTTTTTCGTGGGATCAAATTCAGTTTGCATCTCCATTGTGAGCAAATTGTTGCAGTTCCCACTTGTCTATAGACATTTTAGGAAGCTGTTTCACAGAAATAGAGAGTAGATGTTTCCTTGGCTGCTGTAGAGTGACAGTAGAAAATATTAGTTATTTCATTCCTTTATTCATCACTACAAATGTAGGAACTTCGCTAGATTTGCTTCGGACTGTCCCTGCATACTGTTACATTTCTGAGGATGCAGCTGTATTATTTACAGCTTAAATGAGCTGTGGGCTACACTTGCTGAAGGGACACTTCGTTCAGTAATCATACTCACTGTTTTAACAGAAATATTACTTTGAGTTGATGGTTTTGTCTTCTCAGTGGTCAGTAAGCTTATTGTGACCGAGGTTGCAGGAAGCTGCATTCAAAAGGGAGATGATTTCTGGTTTTGGCAGTAATCTGTATGTAGAGCGTGTGTTTTGAGATACTGTTCTCTTGTAGCTGTTCACCTGGGGCTGTGGCAGAAAGCAATTCTTCAGGTTCTCTGTACTTTCTTAGTCCATTATTGTCTCTGTTTTGTAGTTACAAGTATTGGAACTGTATAACCTCTGCTCTAAAATTGCATCAGTTTTGGAGAACTGATGGCAGTGGAAAAATTCCACAGCCCCTTTTTGAGCATAGGTCACCTTCTTTTAACCCGTGTTGTTTCTACAGTCTTGTTTGCTGAGCAAACACACATGTACTTACTTGGGGACGAAGTAGGGGAATAAGGAAAGCTGATGTGAGAGTGAAGAATTAGGGGTAACGAGTGCAAAAGGGGAGTCCTCAGAACCTCCATGTAAATCAGTGAGGGAAATACTAATCGCATTCCACCCCACAACTGTAGTCAATTCATCTTAGCTTTTATGAAGTGATGGTGCGGTCACCTCTTGTCTCTGTGTTATAATTAGTACACTGAGCATAAATTACTGCTACTGATGATGTACTGATTTATGTTTTGTGTGGTCAGAGCTGGGCCAGTTATTGCAGCATGTGTCAGGCTTTCGTGCATGCGCATGTTAGAGTTAGTAGAATCACAGTTGAGTGAAGTGTGAAATTAATCGTTCCCCTTGCTGTTGGTGACTGTTAGAGAGGAGTTGTCCATGTTTGATGTTCTCTGTTCTTCACTCTTTCAGGACATGGTTCATCTTTTCTGTATCACGTTGAATGTGATCAGAGTGTTTGTCCATTGTTTTGCATGTGTTCAAGTGGTTGGTAGAGGTCGTCACGTTGTAGTAGTATTCTCACCAATATGAGATTCATTCTGAGGAGTGTGGGCAGCATAGCTGTAACTATATGATGTAACCAGAGCTGATAAAGTCACATTCCATGGTTTTAGTGAAGTTACAGATATTCAACTCAAATGTTTGCATCTACACCAATATTGTCTGCAAGTATAAAAACACAAAAGCTTTTCATACAAACATCCCTTTTCGTAAGTGTGGTTTGAGAGGTTGCATCAAGATGTGCTTCAAAATAGCAGGTAATTTGTTTAGAACCAAGACCAGTGTCTCGTGCTTTGATGGTGTTGCTCTTATAAATAAATTGTCTGTTTCTTGCAAGAGTCTTTTCCAGATCTTAACCCGGATCATTATTTGAATGCAGTGGTTACACTGCTGCTTCTAGTCTTCATGAAACAGCAGCATCTTGTTACTAACTTTGGCTCTGGAATTGTGTTGGAGCTTTCCAGTTCTGGTGCCTGCGTTTCACTATAGGTTTACTGCCGTTGGCTGAGTTGGAATTGTATGCCATCAGTTTGGTCAGAAGGTGGCGCTAAATTATGAGAAAAGCAAAAGCAAGTTAAACAACTTTAAGGCTTGGAATCATCTTTTTATTTTTCTTATAAACAAGTAAATTTATTGCTTTTTTTTATTTTCCCTATCTAATACTTCTTGTTTATTGTTAGCCAGTACAACTTCATTTATCAAAGCCTGCCTTTGTTGTAGTTGGAGCAGCATTAACTACATCAAGAGTCAAAGTGTGTATATGGAAAGATGAGGTTTGTGCATGGCTCTATGTCTCATTTGTCTACCCCTCTCCTCTCCCATCACTTATCCTGGTGTTTCCTATTTCTTAGATCTTGAAGCTTTGTGTTATTTCGGAGATGTGCTTGCATACTAATGTTTGGTTTTGTGGTGAAATGAATGTATGCAGACCTAGTATATCAGAGTATTACCAAAAGGGAAATAAGTCAGCTGGCACAAGATCTACACATCAAATATTCTAATATAGATCACTCAGTGTATTCCAGAACCAATGCTAACCTATTTCTTCTGGTACAATAGGAAGGTGCAATGGCTCAGGAATCTCCCAGAAATTCAGCAGCTGAAATTCCTGTGACGAGCAATGGACAGCTGGAAGATTCTCATGAGCACAGCTTTAACAGGGTAAGAGCTTTCCTTAGTGTCTAACAAGGTACTGTTATCAGAAATGTTGAAGTTAGAATGCAGTGCGTAATGTACTTCACTTGACATAGTTTTCTCAAGTTTTTTGGTATTTTAGTTTGATAAATGTTAATCTTGTTGGCAAGAATAATAAAGAAATCCTGCCAAGGGTGCATACAGATGGCTCGCGAAGTCAGGAGTGTGCACTTGTATGTTATTGATTTATAAGTCCTTAGGATATCAGTTTTTTTTATCCTGACAGTTTTACCTAAGCAGGAAAGCAAACACTTATAAAATACTGAAGCCCTGTGAAGTCCTCAAATAAGTTCTATAAGCAAGTTTCATATTGTCTAAGACAAGCTACTTCTAAGGGAGGTTAAGTTGGGAGGTAGCACACCTGTAAGTAAAGATGGGCACTTTCTGATGTGAAGTTGTAGATAGGGCAGAAGTAATTTTTCTATACTTAACCTGGAAAATTTACTACTGTATTGCTGTTATTAGGTGATAAGTATTACACTCTGTTATGTTTGTAGCATGTGGAATGAGTTTCTCCTCATCTGTATGTATCGTCTCTGTTTTTCTTATCCTAATTGTATTTTTCAGCTGGTTCTTTTGTTTCACTGCCCAGCAGAGGGTGCTGTGCTACAACTTTAGGGATTTGGTGTTGGTTCTTTTTGCATTTATTTTGTTTTTCGGTTTGTTTTTCAGTTGGAGATCTGGATAATTAACTCATCTTCATATTTGCTATCTGTCAATACACAGATTTTGAGGAAATCTCTAAGCTCTAACAGTTCCGTGCTCATCTGCAATACTGAACTATTTATAAGAGAAATGAGAAATACTGTGCACAGCTTGGACTTTTTGTTCTGTCCTATAGAACTACTGAGTAGGGGGCAGGAAAAATAATTCCTTAAGTTTAAGAAGTCATGTGCAACTGGAGCATATTTCCTGATCATGTGTAATTAAATGAAGTAGAAACTCAATTTTGATTAGGTTGTGCCTACGTTTTAGGTGGGACAACTGAAGTAAACCTTAATGTGTTAGTAGGTGTAGGTTCACTTGGAAGTAGAAAAGCAGATGTACTATTTTTGAGCCTTAGAACTTTGGTGATTTGACTTGATTGCTGTCTCAAAGCTGTCTGTCCTTTACCTAGAAATTGCTTCTTAGGAGTAGCATGTTCAATAATTTTTTAGTTTTTATGGTACGTGAGATTGTACTTTTGTTGACTCGGTCACAGCACTTGTTTATTCCAAATATAATCACCATTTTCTGTGGAAAATTGAGATGTTAGTGAAGTTTTTGTCTATGGCTGCATGGTAAAATTGAGGTAGATTCTTGCAGATGCTATGCATTTTTGTGGCTTGGAGTTAAATCTGTTCTGAAACTTCCACTAAACTCAAAAATGGATCAAGTATTTGGTTGAGTCGAAGAAAAATTATGCTGTGCGAATTTGATCATGTTTTCTGCTGTAGCTTTTAATACATTTTTGTATTTACACATTTTTTTCATATTGGAGTCAGTGAAGATGAACTTTTGGAACTGTCTTGTGCAAGTTAACACCTGCATGACCTAAACTCAGAGTATGTGATAAGTGGGGCTGCTTACAAACAAAACAAAGAAAACAATCTCCTTGAAATTAGTATCTATCTGTTTACTGATCTCTTAGTCTCAAATTTTAATATTAAGCTTCCATTCATCTTTGTGTTTATTATTTTTAATGGTTAATGCTATTTTGTTACTACTTTTTTTTGTTGCCAATATTTTCAGTAATTTTTTTTGCTATAACCTAAGGCAATATTCTGCACTACAGTACTTCTATGTTGAGTTTTCAGGAGTCTTCTTCCCATTATCCTATGGGAAGGAGAGGCCAAGCACTTGTTTTTTAGGAGGTCGCTTAAAAATGGGGCAGCATGCCATTATCACGAAGTTGTGCTCTTACCAATTATTCAAATTCTAGTGTACTTTTCAATCAAAATTTCTTGGTACTTGGGGGAATAAGGGTATTGTAGTTTTTTTTCATATTGTTATAGGCAGTGAGATGTACAGCTGTACATTGCATAATTCAGGTATAAGATTTAAAAAAAGAAAGTAATTGATCCCGTATTTCTGTTTGCTCTTCTACTCCACTTTGCTACATGCACTTGACAGTTGGTATGCTTTTTTGGTAGATTGAGTAAAGATATAGTTGTACAGTGTGCTTTTCAAGATTCTGTGGTTATAAAGATTTACATGCCTTCTTAGCAGTATCATCAGACCTCATCCATAAGCCACTCAGGCATGACATTTTTGACTCAACGTGGTATTTGTATGTTCTGAAGCATGACAAATAATTCAATTTGCAAGATAACACAATACAAATATATTTATTTTGAAGTGGCAAGGAGAATTGCTTGTTCTTTGGAAGAAAAAATGTGACTAGTTGTGCAGAATATCCGACAGAACAGATTGTAATGACGTTGCAGGAAGAAGTGTATTTGTTCCATTCTTGTGGATATATATTAAAGCATTACTTGATGCATCCTCAGTAAGTTGTAGCTCCTGTACGTTTAAGAAAAAAAGTAATAAAGAAGACATTTACAAGGTAGCTTGAGTGTTTGCTGAACTGTAAAATCTCATTTAGAAATATGCTGCTGCATATGCTGTCTAGTTTGTAATAGTAAGAAATGCCTAAGGAATTCTGACAAGTTTTGTCCTGCCTCTATGGTAAATGGAATTTTTTTTTTTTACTAACAAAGCCTGTAACTTAAATCATCAGCGGATAAAATGTCTAATGTTTCATTACAGAAACGCTTGAGCCGGTGCTTTTCAGCTCTCCAAGCTCTGTTGAAACTTAGTTAAGCTCTAAAGACGTGATGTTTAAAAGTGTTTGCTGATGTTTGGATGCTTTTTAGTCTGTGTTAATAACAGAGAACTTCAGTGATTACTAATTAAGCATGTTTTTCTTGCTATTTTGTACAAGAAAACACAGAAAAAAAATGTTGGTTTATATTTTTCACGGGTTTAAGTCACTTATCCCTATCTTGTAGAACTAAGTTTTCTTCCCATGGAACTTAATTGCAATTAGAATAGTAGTGGCTTTAATGTTGCTGAAGGAATAAGAAGTGAGAAAGTATATTATTCCTTATTGAATCACATGCCATAGGAATAATTTAAAAAGCCTTCTTTGGTCTGTCTGTATAGGTGCTCAAGAGCCATAAGCTACTTGTTATGCTTATACTATTGTATGAGATCTGTATTAAGTTCTGAAGTCTGCATCTCTGAAATTCTCATTTCAGTATTTCTGTTTGCTTTCTGTGTTGCTTCCATCTCTTTTCCCACTTCTACAGGGGTAAAACATTGTTAAATATGTATATAATACATGCAGTTAACTTTGGGAAGAAAAATTGAACTTAATTGTTAGTATTCAATCTGTTAAATTTCAAGCACAAAATGAACTTTGAGATTTGGTGAACCTGAGTGCAAATATTCAGTATGTTGTTCTGTAATTCTGTTAGGTTTCCAAGTTATGCAAATAGGTAAGGTCAACTCATTTTGTCTTTTCCCATTAAATGATGCCCCGGCCTTCTCTCTCATGTTCTACCTAAAACATCTGAGTTCTGTTTGATAGGTTTTGCTGTACTGACCGCTGTGTCTAGAACTCAATTTGTGCACTTGTATTTTAATTCACGCTGGTTTTAGAACTCAGATTGGCATGTCAGTTATAGAAAACTGCTTTTGAAATGAAACCAGTTCAGTCTGTCTGTTTGTTGCCAAGCAATCTGCTTGTCTTAAAGAACAGTAATTATGAATGTGAATGGTGAGAGTGCAAGTGAAATAAATATTAAAGCAGATTGTGATTTGGTGTTAGGTAAGCCTAAAGGATTGTGGCAGGAAAAGCTTACCTTCTGTTTCAAGAGAAATGTATGTATTGCTAATAGAGGCAATGCCAGTCCATGTTTTCTGCATGTTAGAAGTAGAATAAAGCATTAAGCATAAAAATAAATGGCAGGAGAGCTGTAATTTCTATTGATATGAAGATCTAGGGAATTCTTGGAAGATAGAGATTGAGTGAGGCAAAGGGTAGAGGAAAATGTGGGATAAGGAGCCCCGCCAGTGCATCCATTAGGGCTCTAAATGAAAGTTCAGAGCTCTGTATCTTACTAGATGGATGTTATATCTACTCACTGAAGATTAAATTAAAATAATCTTTAAAACTTTAAACTGGATCTTACAATATGATGTATTACAAGTTCTTCCCAAAGGTAAATTTCATGTCTTATTAAAAACATGATTGATCATTTGAAAAATATGAGCGTGTGATTGTTTCCAGTTCCAGTTGCTCAACTTTGAATGGGCTCCTCAAATTAACAAGGAACGTGTCGGCCTGTTTTTCAATTGCTTTATTGAAAGTAATAAAGGCACCTAAAATTGTGAGTTTTGAAACTGTTGTTAGTAAAAAGCCAACAGTGATACTTGGACTTCTGTTAATATTGACTGATACAACTGTGCATTCAGTGTCATTTGTGCTGTGAAAATTCTACCCCGTGGAGAAACAAAACTGTTTTGATATCTTTCTCACTTCATTTTAAACTTCAATGTAGAGCATGGATGGGAAATGTCTTTATAGAAAGAAGTCTTTTAGCTCAGCTCACATTTCCTTCTTTCTGTGTGTTCTGTGTGACTTCTTTGACGTGTCTACCATATCAAAAGAACTGATACAAGTTCATGCTAGTTGGCCTGTATAACAAACGGAAGAATATTGCTGTTGGAGACATTTAAATAAGACTATTCTCATTATAATAGCATAATGTGGTGATTTGAACTAAAAGTGGAGTTTTAACCAGAGACTAATGTAGTTTAAATGCTCTGTGCTGTGCAGGTTGTTTGCGCTGACTCAGCTAGACCGTACTTTTATTCCTTTGGGCCGTTACCATCCTAAATGGCTGAGAATGGCATAGGTAATTCAACCTCTTGACTTCACGGGGATATTCTAAGTTGTAGTTTTTACACTTCTAATTGTGGGTTACAATGGAAATACCAGATGATAATTGCATAAACAAATGCAGTGCTTCATTCATCATTCTCAATTGTAGAAGAATTAAATCATCGCTTTCTGTGGTGATGACAATACATTACAGGCTTGGATTTTTGAGATGTATGAGTGTATCTTGAATTCTAGTGATGTTATTAAGAAGGTGTCAAATAACAAATTTGAAAGCAGATTTTATGATCATCAAACTCTTCCTACTAGCTGGAAGAGCAGTAATTAGTCAAAACATGTTTACCTTACTGTTGAAGGAGAATCTGACGTGACTTCCTATGTTGTAACAGCAAATATTGATGGGAAAAAGAGAGTTTTTACATTGCTTTCTTCTTACATTTCCAAAATATCCGTAAGCACTGTAACAGCTTCTCTTAAATGTGAAGTCTGTGAAGGTAATCTTTTCCTTACTCTAAGGTGTTTCTAAATTATCCTTGAAGTGATAAATTGCTTCATCGGAAACAGATGCCTGAGTAGCCTTTTTGTCTGTCTTTATTGCATATAAGGAAGCATGGTCAGTTGCAAGAATCATGTGCTAAACTGAAGTTTACATGCAGAAACATGTCTGTACTCAATGAAGTTAGCTGCCATGTTTGTAAACAGCAAAGAGGCAGTGGATTGGTAATCACTGATGACATTTCTCATTGCGTAAACATCTTTCTTCAGCAAAGTGTATTTCAGCTGGTTGGTATAGGTACTAAAAGCAGGCATGAATGCATTTCTTCACACTGCACTTCACCTTTTTTGACAACTGAAGAAAAGATTCCTCTGAACAAACGTTTTGTGCTTGTTTATGCACCTATGTGTATACGTGCCAATAAAAAAAAAATCTGCCTAATATACCCACCGTTGTGTTTCTTAATATATTTTCATGAACTGAGTAGTATTTTTTTTATTTTGGAGAAGGATCTTTCTGTATGTTTTATAGTATTCTGAATGATTCATTTAACTGTAGTTTGTTCAGTCTGTGTTTAGCTTTGAATCAAAATTGAACAGTACCTATAAAAGCATTTTGGTTGCTTAAACTTAGATGTAAACTTCTGTATTTACAAAATAGATGTTCTGCATTTTTATCTTGAAATACAGATGATGGCTTAGATTCCTGTTTTGAACATGCTTAGAGAGATTAGCTGTTTGGCTTCAGATTTTAATATTTTTGTGAAGTATACAATGTGCCAGGGTGTCCTTGGGGAGAAAAAAAGTTTGATGCTGTGTTCTGTTTTCCTAAATTGGTGCATCTTCCTCTCTGCTATTTGGTTATCGTTATGCTTTTTTGTGGCTCCTACTGGCTTGCAGCATTTGGAGTTAAATGGACTGTGAATACCAGTTGAATTAGGTTGAAGCAAAGCTTTCCATCATACCACCATGTTTACTTCAATGGAGGTACCAGTGGAAGTCAGCTGCAAAGACGAAGTATGTATCAGGTGTTGAGATCTGGTTTATTTGTGAGATGAGATTCTGTGCGACTACTGTATGTTTTTCATGGTATGTATTCTTTCCCATTTTCTTTTTGGTATTATGCTTCAGGTACATAAATGGAGGGTTATTTATATGAAATAGCCAGTTGTATGAGTACAACTATTGGAGTAGGTTACTCCAGTTGCAGTAACATCCTCGGTTTCCCACATCAACAACATTTCTACTATATTGGAATTCACACTTGTAGCTTTTGCTTTTTCTTCCCCCTAGGAGTTTGTCTTAAACTGAAGACAAATCAGTCTGTGGAGATGTGATCCAAAGCCACTTCTTCACATTCTGAGCTTTTAGGCAATATCATTCTTAAGCAATAGCTTATATCTTGTTTGTGGACTCAGTGACTGCAATATTACATGAAACATACATTGGATTTTAAAGATGATATTTTGTGTGTAATCTTTTAATTGCAAGTATTATGAATAGTTACTGTATGTATCCAGGCAGTGGCAATTTTTTTAGAGCTATGTGTAGTTTTTGTCTATGTATTTCACTATTGCATTCTGAAATATTGCAATACTGCAATATTGCATGTTCTTTTGCGTTTCTATCTTTTCTTGCAAGGGGATGTAAAAGTATGTCTAACTCCAGAAAATGCCCATTTTCTATCTCCTTGATGCATAGTTTCTTTTTTTAAGTGCATTTTACCCTTTTTCTTTTGTTTCTATAGTAGCTTTTTGTTCACTTTTTACTGTTAAGAATTAGTAGTTTACGTTGCTTTGTATGCCTATAGGTTTTTTTTTTAGGCGCTAAGTATATTCCATAACATTAGAAGTTGAAACTTGAGATAGAACATGGCCAGAGCTCAAAGGGTTCCAGTGAATGGAGCTACTCCTGGTGAATGGTCACCAGTGCTGCTTCCCAGAGCTCAGTTGCACAGCACCCTCAATAACAACATGCTTTACCTCTTGCTTAGCTCTGAAGTGCCCTGGTGGCAGTTAGACTTGGTGTCTCGAGGTCTCTTCCAACCAAACTGTTCTATTGTCTTTCTTCTTCTTAGGAGGATCTTAATTTCTGCCTCAACACATTGTTGCCAGCAAAACTTAAACAAGGGAGTTTCAGACTGTTTAAAATTGATTAATTTTAAAGGCAAGGAGAAGTAAGCAGCAAAGAGCATTTGTGATACAGGGAGGTGCTCAGAGGGAAGTTGCTGAGGGAAGATGCCTTCCTGTTTTTACTATGTCAGAGTTTGAGGAGATTTCATGTGCTGCTTATAGGAATTAAGGATTATGTGATATTTAAAGCTATTTTGAGCCTAGAGTGAAATAACTTGTATGTCTGATAGTTGTTTTCATGCTTTTGATGGTAAAACATTGTCTGCCCTTAGTCTTAGGGCTTTCTGTATCCTGATCAGTTTAATGGAAAGCATAATTAAACTGCTGTGATTGTCTGGTCCACAGACAGCTTCAGACCACTAAGCACGGTGATGTAGGCCACGCTTTTGGTAATTGCTACTCAAAAAGATGCATTCTGGTTGTGCCTCAATCCTAAATTATAACAGCTTTATGTTTTCTGTAACTCTTTTTGTTGTCTTCTTGCAAATGTCAGAAGGAAAGCACATTAAATGAACAAACCAGTATATCTAAAATATATACACAAGCTATGCTGATTGTTTTTAATTGAAGTTTTATTTTGCATCGTAGCAGAGTGCTGTGTCAATGGCAAAGAGATTCCAGGCTAGAGGCAAACCCATCTGAGATCTGCTAAAATTACATCGTAGTACCTTGTAGTTGCTTTTATGTTTTTTTTTTTAACATTAGTTTTCCATTCTATTCAAATATTTCAAAGGACTTGAAACGTTCATTACCAGCTGGACTTGGACTCTCTGAAACCAAAATAACGTCTCATGACTTTGACAGCACCAAAGAGGGAGTTGTTGAGGCAGGACCATTTCCAGGGAAAGGTAACTTGCTTTTTAATCTCTTTCTCAGTTTATAATCTTCAGGTATATTTTATATGCTCAGAAATAACATTCTGTAGCTTCTGTGAGCATTTTTATGTAGATGTGTAGGCTGAGATGTATGTTAGTGACAGCCTTATTTTTCTCTGGTAGCTGGGGTGTTAAAATAAAACTGCTGTACTCCTATTATCTGTCAAGGGACTGATAAAACTTTGTGTTAAATTGGCCCTCACTTGGGGGAAGGGAAGTAGTTTCCTTGAAACTGTGTCAAACCAAACACTTGAACAATTATACCTCTTTGAAAGTCTAGATTACAAGTGTTGTACCAATTTGAAATATAACTTTTCTTTATACACTATTCACTTACCTGGAACAGATGAATTACTGACTTCTCTTCCCAACTAGTCTTTCCTTCTTTAATGTAACAGTGCACATAATTTAATGTTTTGTCAGGAGCGATAACACCATGGGTCTCTCCAAGTACTATGTAATTAAAGTAATTTCTCTTATTTTTTCAGCACCGATTCACAGTTGTTTAGAGCAGGATAATTTTAGTTTATTATCTTTAGAACGTGTTAAGTCTTGTAAAGAAATAAATAAAAGTACTAAATAAAATATTTATTGGGTTAAACTTTGGGGGGGGGAAACAAAAGGTAAGTCATGTCAGTGTTTGCCATCTGTCTAAAAACAGAAGTGCAGTGATATAGTGTGTGAAAGTGATATTTTAATGAATTTCGTAGCTTAGTCTACTTCTGAATTTGAAAGGTTTGAAATTATCTCAAAGGAGCAGCTGTGAAAATAAGTCCTTTGTAGTCACACATTTAATTTGCATTTTGCTTCATTTCCTGTTTTGTAAAATGTGCTTATGAAAACAGTGTAATATACGTACAGTACAGCATGTAAATCAAAGTAAATGCTGTGGTTTCTTTAAGACTGAAATAAGCAGAATGCCTAGCTAAAAACTGGGCAGATGGCAAGCCTCTCATCATTCTGGCCTTTCTGTATTCTATTTGCAACATAGCTCTTGGAAGTGCTAAGTATGTTAGACTGTAAGAAAAAGAATATCTTAGATGTGTTTCAAGCTATGCTAATATGTAAGAATGTAGTAAGTTATGTACACAAATAATGAGCCTTAAGCATGTAGTTTTTAACAAATACAAATATCAGTTAACAATACAAATATCAGTTTTCCTTCAGAGACTGTTTTCAAATTATTCCTAATGTTCTATCCATATCAGGCAGAGAGATATAGCAGAAGATTAGACTCTCTAAAACTAGAGACAAAATTTGAATGATAGCTCTATTTTAAAATATTCTTAATCCTGTGTAGGTGTCTTTATTAAGGCTTCATTTTTGCAGGCTAAGTAAGCAGTAATGTGGGGAAGGCAAGGATCCAAGAGGTGCTGAATAATGAAGCATGCATGGGGCTGCATTAATAGTGTCAAGTCCTAGAGTTTTTTCTTTTAACTGCTTGTCGTTGTTTGCTTACTGAAGTGATTTAATCTTCAGGCCTGTAGAAGTAGGATCTTGTAGTCCAACTTTTATGTGCGGATGGATCCACTTGCAGCTCTTATGTAATGTACAACAATCGAAGGTCACAACAATGGCGCCTTTCAATCTCATTGCTTCTGTGTAACGTTCAAGTGCTTTTATATCCCACGTATTAAAATGTTTTGTATCTCATGTTGGTAGTGCTGTAGAATGTGTTTAGTAGGCAAAATCTGGTTGCGTTGATTTAGTTACTTCAAGTGTCATTTCTGCTATTGGTGATAGGTAAGTTCTAGTGCAAAGAGCTAAAGTTTAGACTTCTTTTTTAAACCCCCGTCACACAGTGGACGCTCTCAATCCTACAAAGCATCTGAGATCTCTTCAGCAGAAGTGATAGAAGCACTCCCTGGTATGCTGATGACTCCTGACTGCAGAGGAAAAACTATCTCATTCTATTTTTTGTTCAACTCTTGAAAAATTCTGTGAGATTGTCACTCTGCGTTTATGTGATAAGAAAGAGTTGCAGAACTCACCAAACTGCTTAGGGAGCACACACAGTACAGGTCATTTGAAGGTGTGCTTTTGGAAGTGAGAACAAGCAAGTATTGTAAATTCTTCTTTTTGGGAGGGAAGTTACTTGACTTAACAGCTAATGATTCTTATAATCATCAGTACAGGTTATCGTTGAGTTTTGTGGGTGTGTTTTAAGTTGTTTTTTTTTTTTAAAAAAAAAAAAAAGACAGGTTTAGGAGTAGATGTTGAAGTCTAGTTAAAATTGGCCCAGGTTTCAGAGCCTGCTTGTTCCCTTGATGCTGCAAGTATTGTTGAGCAGCACCGTGCAGTCAAAACTACCTAAAACTGAAAATGTGCCTTCCTCTGCAGTAGCCATACATGGAGTTCTCTGTTGGTAGTACGTATTTTACTTATGAAGCTGCCAGTTGTATTTTGATTACTCTTTTTAAAGAAAGGAAAAATTGGCATCATGACTTAAAGAATAAAATTAAATCACAAAAACTTGGAGTAGTTCACATGAACAGCTGCACCTTTTCAAAAGCATTTGTGCATCTGTGAATGCTTCTATTTAATGTGTTGCTAAAACAAATATTTCTTTGCTTTGAAAATCTATCTGTAAAAGTACATGTTGCCTCCTAAGGGAAGGTGGTGGATTTTCATGGTTAAATATGTCCCCTTTCCAGGTTCCTCAGCATCACCCAAATCAACTGTTATATCTGCCAGCAGTGCAGCAGCTAGCAGACTGGCTGGACAAGGTTGTGATTTAATTATTCCCACAGGTATCGCAGCACTGAGCGGATAACGCCCTTGTCTCTGCTGACACTGTACTAACTCCTCCATCTCTTCAGTCATTTGATTTACTCTTACTTGGAAGCATAATTTCTAGGGGCTTTTGGTGTTCCTGGTTTCTGGATTTTAACTGTTCACTAAGTAATCTCTGCTTCCCTTTCTGTTTGCTACTTTTTGTTCTATAATGTTAAAAACAAATTACTACTAACAGACAGTAACTACAATGTGCGTAACCAAGTTCTTTTATTTTGATTGAAGCTGAAACTCATGGCTTTCTTTTTGCACCAAATGTTCATATTTTCCTGTAAAACAGAGTATGAGGTGGCGATTAGGAATTTCTAACACCCAAGCTTGGCTTTGCCGTTTGACTCATTTTGTGCCTATGGGCAAATTACTTAACATCTCTGTTTCCTTCTATGTAAAAGGAGAAAACTCACTCTGTTACCTCATAAGGGTGTTGAGAGGATTAATTACCTAATGTTTGCACAGCATTTTGAAGACATAAAGGATACAGTAGTGCTTGATGTTGAAGGAGTATCTTGAGGCATCTTTATAGATGTTTTTTCCAGTCACTTATTTACGTAAATAACCAGCAGTGCTAAGGTGACTGTAAGTAGCCATCAGGACCATTCAAAGCATGCGAGAGCAGCAGTAGTCAAAATTGTTCACAAATTTTGAGAAACTGCTTTTAAAATGATAGAATTTAGCAGCTTTTACTGTTTAGTATAGTAGGAAATGGTTTTTCAAAAATAAAACATAGAATCTGTGATGTCCTGTACTAGCTTGAAAATATTACGTAGACAATGGATACGTGTTCATGGGACCTAAATATTTTTATTTGATGCTAGCAGATGCTTCTTTATTGCTGTTTTTGTGCTGTTGGTGCATGGAATGAATTGCTTATAAACCAACAGGCTAAAAAAATCTGAAAAACATAAATAAGCTACACTTCCTTGATGGTGGCTAAATGTGTTTTCTGGAAAGGATAATGTTCATTAGAAAGAAAATCTGTTTTGTCATGTCTTTAAGTTATAGTCTGTGGCAACAATTTTTATAAGTTGGTAACATTCATTTAGTAGTTTGCAGGATATAAACTAACTTTAGATTTGCTAAGTCCAGAAGAATGTTCAACTTCTGGAATGTTAAAAACATGGATAAAGAACAGGTATCTAAAACGGTTTTAAGGCTGGTTAGTAAACTCCATGCTTTCGGGTAAGCTTCCTTAAGTCTTTTGCCAAGTAAAAGTACTGAGATGCACATGCTCTATATCTGTTTTCAATGTAATTGTTTTGAATTCAGCTTGGAAATTAACAAATTTATCAATGTGTTTACTTTCACCTCATTCTCCTTTTGCATGTGCAGTTGCGCAAATCTTCCTTACTCCTATTAATTCCTTAAACAAATCAAAAACACAGGCCTTACTTACTTACTTTGTGTATAACGTGTAGGGAGTAGAGCTCAGCAGAAGAGTGGACCTGTTGTGTTAGCAGATGAAGTGAAGAATCCAGCAATGGAGAAGTTGGAATTGGTGAGGAAATGGAGCCTAAATACTTACAAGGTATGTGGACTTAAATTTGTGTGTGCATATATATTCTAGAAATGAGTTTGCAACTGAAATGGGACTATGGCTTTTGAAGAATTGCGCTGCAGTGTGGAAGAAAGCATTTGTCATTTCAGTGAGCATAAACAAGAATGTGCAAGGAAAGCTTAGTTTTCTTTGTTTGACTGGATAAAGATACTGATTTAACAAGGAAAAGAACATTGTGTGTCTGATGCCTCCTGCAAAATAGAGAACGTACAGATTTCAGTATGTAATGCTCGTGATTAAGACGTCTTGCTAAGCTGATTGCTGATACAGTAGAATTTTATCTGATGGAAAAAGTCAGGTGGATCTACAAGTTATAAACTTGTTAATTGCAATTCTGATATTTGTTTTATATTAGCTCTATTTTTTTTTTTCTTAGCACTGTAATTGTTGTTTCCATTTTGTCTGTTTTGTTTTTGTTTGGCACTTGCAGAAGTGCTTAAAGCACACCAGTTTGCCAGAGGTGACTCTTCTTAAAATAGCCACAAAGTAAGGAACAGTTGCCAGGAAATGTATTACAGTCAGGAGCTAAGATGAATTTTGAAAAATAACTTTCCATTGTGGATGAAACTCCAATGGCAGAGGTGGGGACAGCTAGATGTGCATCAGTGGGAGCTATGTCAGGCCATAAAGAAGTAAAGAATCTGTTTTAAAACTTTTTTTTCTTGTAGAACAGAGGTCTGAATCCCTCCAATGCCTTGAATCCAGGAAGGGCATTCTCCCCTGTGAGGATGTTCAGTATAGTGAACGTAGACATTGCACTTGCTAGAAAAGGTTTATGCTGTTTGTTGTGTTAGAATCAGAAATTTGACCCTTTTTATGTACAAAAAGCATATTTAATTTGGTTAAGGACTATATTTCAGTTTGTGGACATTCTAGCTTGCCTTATTTCTCTTCAGAAAGGAGAAATTAGATTACATTTACTTTTTTTTTTTTTTACAAGCTATCTTGTAATAGCTAAAAACATTGGTCTTCAGTGAATCCTTCTCAATGACTACAAGTCTGAAATCTTTAAGAGGATAGGTAATTAATGGCTAATCGTAATTTCTTCCAAATCCATCTTTCTTCATAAGGACTTCAGCATACACTTTTTGCTTTAGGTTTCTGTTTCCAGGTGTTCTTACCAATCTCAGCCAGTTCACACACTTATTGCAAATATCACTCCTTGCTTGCTTTGGCAGATACATTCAGAAATCATACTCATCTGTGAAATGATGATTAAATATGCCTGTATGTGTGTTGTATACCTCACTATTTTGTCTCTTGTGCATCTCCATGAATGAGAACAGAAATAAGAGAAGGGTACAAACTGTGTTTAAGTAACTGCTTACCAGTGAAAAATTACAGAAGTTGACACTACTGGCCTAGCCTAACTGAGTTTTTCAAAGGCTGCTTAGCTTTCTCCCTAAACTTAGAGGCTTGTAAAACTAGGCTGTTGCCTTTGCGGCTGCTGGCCCCCTTCATTAAGAGCTGCCCTGAGAATCAGTTGTTGACAGGTTGAGAGCCTGTTGATTAAAAGTAGGGACCAGACTAATAAAGGGCATCTAGTGATTGGGGTCCACTGCAAGCCAACTAATTGAAGGGAGCTTGTTGACAAGGCCTTCTTAAATCAGCTGCAAGAGGTGTCATGTTTGCAGGCTCTCATCCTGATGGGGGATTTCAGCACGCAGATATCTGCTGGGGAAAACAACAATCGTGACCTGCAAGTAATCAAAGAAACTCCTGTTGTCTACTGATGACAACTTTCTGTTTCACATATTGGACAGAGACCTACCAGAGATAAAGTGTTTCTGGATCAGGTCCTGGTGAATGCAGAAGAGATTATTAGAGGGGTTAAGATCAGAAGCAGCTTGGGCTGCAGTAACTATGTTAATGTATGTTCATGATCACAAGAAACATGGGTCTGGCAAAGAGTAGAATCAGGACCCTGAACTTGGAGAGAGTGAACTTGAAACTGTTTATGCAATTGAATGAGATCCCCTGGGAAACTGTCTCTGGGGACGGAGAAACAGAACAGAGCTGGCAGCACTTTAACGATGCCTTTCTGAGAGCACAAGAGCTCTCCATTCCCCAGAATAAAATCAGACAGAAATTGGGCTTATCCAGCTTGGAGGAGAGAAGGGTCTCAGGAGATCTCAATGTGGCCTTCAGGTACTTGAAGGGAGCTAAATAGCAGCAGGGGACTGTCTTTTTACATGGTCTGATGGGATCCTGGGCAGCCTAGTGGTTGGCAGCCCTGCCCAGGGGGTTGGAACCAGTGGATCCAAACAGTTCCTTCCAACTGTGAGGCCGTTCTGAGTCTTTCCAATCTTCTCCCTAGTTATCCTCAGGAGGAGTTGCTTATTTTCCATGATCTAATGGCAAGTGCTTTTTCTTTTTTTTTTTTTTTCCCCTTTACGTAGACTTCTTCAGATGAGAGAAGTTTTTTCAGTTATGAGTTAATATGGATGCGAGTTGCAACTCTTCTTTGCTTTGAGTAGTTTTAATAAGTAAGCTTACCTAATTTTTCAGACAATTTCTTAAATTTCAAGGAAGAACATACTAAATGTATTTTGTAAATTTCTTTAGTAGTGGTCTATTAATTAGAACTGTCCAATAATGTCTCCGTTCATCCTTTAATGTACACAGTTTAAAATAACTTTCTTTAAATTTATTTCTGCTGATCTTTCATTTGGCAGAATTGACTTTCTTAATATGCCTTGGATGCCTTCTCACTTTTTAATGAGTGTAATTATGCTGGACAGTGTTTTTCTAGGTAATTTTTAGAACAAAGCAAAATGAAGTTCATGTCAAATATTCTGTTTGCTAGTGAGAGAGCATAGGAAATTGTGTTTATACCAGTCCACTTGTAACTAGAGTAAATGGAAGCGGTGGCTGGGTACATCTTTCTAGTTGCTCTTGTTCAGTGTTCAACCTTAGTTTTAACAAAGTAAGCAGAATAAATATTTCAGATGACTAATTCTCATTTGAACTGTTGTCTTTTCAGATATTTTGCTATAACTTCTGGGGAAAATATTCCTGTGTAATTTATTTTTACCCTTCCCCCAAAAAAAAAATTTCACTTCTTTAAGTTACATTTTTCTCTTGGATTTCGGTAGGTATGTGAGAATCAGCTTCTTTTTTTTTTTTTAAATAGCCAGCACTTACTTATTTTTTGTTAAATACATCATGAGCTTACCAAACTTCTTGCTAAGCTATATTTTCTAATTTCAGTTGGAAGCCTTGGTGTTTCTGATGTATTCAATGATAGTATGATTTGTTCTCTTCAAAACTTATGAATCTTTGCAGAAAAATCTGCAAGATAAACTGTGTTCTTTCTTGTTGATTGATTGAATTTAGTGAAATAGCCCAAATGCTCTGTACGTTCTACTGCAAAGTTTATCAGTTATGACCATCTTGTTTGGCTAAATCCTTGAGTCTTTCTTTCATTTGTCTATTAAATTTAAAAAGTACTGGAAAGTTCTAACAGATATTATAAGTCTGTTTGTCCCCTTTGAAAGTAAGTAAAGACTGGACTAAACCGAATTCCTTGAATTCGGAGACACTGGAAAATCCAGTGCTGTAATGTGTTCTGGTGATGTGAATTAAGATAGGGTTGGTCTTTTATGTCTCTCAGCAAAATTGTATTCTTGTGTTTAGGTGAAGCTGTAGCCTTGTCTATTACTGAGTTTCATTGTAATCCTGTTTCTAGCAGTCATTCTTCAAACGTATCATTTAGTTTTTGTCTTCACGGATTAACTTGAATTTAATCATAGCAGCAAATAATCCCTGTTTTGCAGAGGGATTGTTTTGCCACTTTTCTGCTTTGCAAATTACTTTTATGCATTAGTCAAGGGAAGCCCAAACGGTGTGTTTCGGGAGCCTTGCTCTCTCATGTTGGTCTCTGGCAGAATGTCACAGACAATTGGAACGTGGTAGCTGTCTAAGCTGTCACAGCCATTGGCTGGCTGGTTCAGCCTTCTAAAGGCAAGACTTGCTGCTCACTGTATAAAGAGACTGCAAGGATGTCTCAGAATGTTTGTTTTCAGACCCAAGTAGAATTCTTAACAATCAGCTCCATTTTATAGGTGTGTTAATAATAAGAAACACTTCATGTTTTACACATGAGTGAAAGTTTTGAGTCACCTTTAAAAAACATGCTGAAGACTCCCATCCATCTTCTTCTCCTTCCTTAGAAAATGAGATTTAAAAGTTTATACATTCCCAGAGCCTTAATGGGAATTCCAAAAAAATAACAGGGATTATCTGGAATGGGATGGTTAGTAGGCAAAGTCTAAAAGATCACGGAGCAGAAATTTTTATGCAGAACTGGTAATATTCTCATTAATTGCCTTGAGTGTTGTGAGCAAAATAATTGCTTCTTTTAACTTAGTAAGATTCACTGAACCTAAAAAGAGATAAACATTCTTTTACTTGAGAAACAATTAGTTATACTCTTGATTTGCTAACTTGAATATTCATTTTAGTAGGAGTTGAGACTTGTCCAACTGTTCTTGCTGAGTCCTGATGAACTTCTAAAGAGTGTGGTGTTTTTTCAGTTTGTTGTGCAAACTTATATTGGGAGGGGTGATTGTGAAAGAATTGTGTATAATTATCTGTCCCTTGAAGCTGAAAATGGGTGTATACTGTGATGTCTTGGATATATTTGATTCTTTATTATTTAAATTTTTTTCCAGTGTACACGTCAGATCATCTCTGAAAAACTGGGTCGTGGCTCAAGAACAGTAGATCTGGAATTGGAAGCTCAAATAGATATACTGAGAGATAACAAAAAAAAGTATGAAAATATCTTGAGACTGGCACAGACTCTGTCTACACAGCTCTTCCAGATGGTACATACCCAAAGGCAACTTGGAGATGCTTTTGCTGACCTGAGTTTGAAATCATTGGAACTTCATGTAAGACTTTTATGGTGTTTTAAAAAAAAAAAAAATATGTAATGAAACAGCAGAGATGAAGATAAGCCCAATTGACTCGTGCAGATTGTGTGGTAGTTAGCAGCCGGTCCTATAAACATTTGTTAACATCATTACGTATTCTTTTTGTTAAAAGCATCTGTAATTCATTTAAAACTGTAGGATATCACTGGAGTTATTGTAGTTCTTAAGTGTTTCTAAATGTTGGCCTTTAGCTGATGATTGGACTTGGCAACTGACAGCTTTGCTTTGTATAGAAAATGCATTTTACTATTCCTTTTTTCTTCTAATGAGATGTCAAAGTGTTCTGGAGCATTACTTCATGTCAATTACAGGATGTCTCTGGGGAAATATGCCTGGCAGTGGGTAGAGTAGGGCGCATTACTTCACTGCTGCATGTTTAATGTGAGTAAATGATTTTTCTGTAGTAGAGTCAAGCACTGAGATTCCATCTTGTAGTCTTTTTTTAATCATAATAATGATGGTAAGAGGACTAATTTTTCCTTTTGTGTTTGGAGTTTCTGAGCAAGGAAGGCAATCTTCAGATATCTGCATTTGGGTTGTTCTTAGACATTGACAAATTTATGTAGCGCTGTCACTTCATTACTGATCACAAAACTCTTGTAAAGAAAGAGAAGGTAGGTGTTGCATACCAAAAAATAAGTTGGTTTGCTTCTATGCAAATCCTTCTGTACTTCCAGTGTTAAATCAATTTCATACTCTGCCTGATCTCCTGGGAAACCACTGTCAAGGGGCTTAATGATTCCCTGGAATGTGGCTAATGAAAAAGCCCAAATTTGGTTTGTTGTTATTAAATGTCACTCTAATTTTTCCCTTTTCATGATTGCCTATTCTCATTGAGTTATAGGGAAAAAGAGGAGTAAATGTTTGTGTAGAAGAACTTTAACCAATAGCTAGTTTAAAAAAAAAAAATCAGACTTCCACTGGGGTACAGAAATTTTTAATATTATAGCCTAACAGATGAAGATCTCAAAATATGCCACTTCTAGCAGGTAAGAAATAAAATCTCCAAAGAGGAGTAGTTTTATCTGTTGATTCTTGACCATGGGTATGTGGTTTGTGGCAGAAGTTAGCGATTGTTGTGAAGTGCGTGCTGAAGCTGGATGTTTCTTCCGAAACCTGGATTAATCTGGAATCATGCTCTTATTTAATGAACGGTTTTTTCATGAATAGCTTGTATTTCTAGTGGGAATACAGTTCCTCCAGGTCCTTTCAGCATCTTTTACTGGTCTTGGAATTTGTTTCAGTCATTCATCTCCTATGTAGATTATTGAATGGGGCTGTTCATGAAAATTAAATAAAGGTTTCTGCTGCTGTAATAAAAGTTATCTAACCTTTGCCTCTTGGAGACTTGCCTGATGTTTGTCTGTTTCCTCTTTGTGTTTTCCCTTTGTTTAATCTGTACTGCGTTGCCATCTGTAGCCTGGCCTGTTCTTGAATGTTTGGATAACATTGCCTCCGAATCTTGTGCAGGACAAAAAGTAAAATTTCTGAACAGTTCAGTGTTTAATTTGATAAATAGGAAAAAAAAAGAAGCATAACTTGTTATAGGTAGTTTTTTTGTACATGTTAACAAAATAAGATCTTAATATGGTATCTACAGAGACATTACTTCAATATGTTTTGCTGTTTCTCTTTTGGATACAAAGATAACTCCTGGTTCCAGGCTCATATGCCTCTAATTATATAGAGTGGTGAATTCCAATTGTAATTGACCTGTGCATAGAGCATGAACTGAGTATAAACTCCCATACAGAAAGGATTTCCTGCCTTTCATAAGAGTTGTCTGCAGAGGTCATGGACAAAACTCAAGTTTTATATGAAACTACGAACCAGTAAAAAGACAGCTTTGGTGACTAGCACGTTTTAATATGGTACACCACTGCAGTCCCATCCTTCTTACCCTCCTGCTTTGAACTGGTGGTTTTGCTCATTTTGTGCCTGCAGTAATCTGGGTCACGGGACCAGCTGGAAGGCAAATTGTGGTCTTGCCTGGAGGAGGGAAAGATAGCACTAAATACTGCCAGAGGGGCAGTCCTACTTCTGCTTTTGTCTTTGCCTGTATGCTCATGTTGCTATCTAGTTAGCAATGTCAGAGCAAAAGCAGCTGAAAAATATTTTTCTTGATTTCAACAGCATCTGTAGTGATTTGGCTGCCTATACATAAGCAGTGTCTAAAAGAAAGGAGATGGTAATATTCTAGCAGCATTTGTAGGCCCTTAGCTCATGAAAATTTGCCTTAAGTTCTCTCTATTTTCTCCATTAAACTGCTTGTTTCCACTGCATCTCGTTTTCTCTTTTTCTAGAGGCTTTTTCCCTTACCCTTGTCCATTAGCCTTTCTGTCATGAAGTCATTCATGTTTACATGAAATACCATTTGGCTTCAGCATCTCATCTAGACAGATGAAAAGAAAATGGGAGAGTACAGCACTTCTGACTCAGCTATTGGCAGGGTGCAAGGCTAAAAAGACCGATTTCCAAATATGTTCCTATGTTTTATAATCCTTACAACCAGAAATTGTACTGTTTTATGAGAACTCCCATCTGCAGAATATGAAGATGCCATATGGATGACATAAATAATTGGACTTATTTGGTATCCATGCATTAGGAAAATTGTTGCAGCCTTGGTCAGTGCTTATGCTGCTGTCAAAAAAAAAAAAAAAAGAAAAGAAAAAAAAAAAAAAGAAAAAAGGCATTAAGAATCACATATCCAAATGTGACTAAAATGCCTTGGAAATAATTTCTGCCTGATTGCTTTGAAGTTTGTAGCTAATGTACATTTTTACTTGTGAACTGTTATAATGCTCAGCTTTTTTGGTCATTTACAGCCTATTGAAACATGGTAAGACTTTTTAAATTCAGTGCTTTTTTCCAGAATGTGTCAAGAGTAAAAATTACAGGCTAATTAATGCTGTGTGCCCTTATGAGTTATTTTACTGTATTTAATGTAGTGGTATTACTGTTGGTATTAAAGAGTTACCAAGGCAATCACATGAGAGATGATGGATTAAAATAGTGCTGAATGACAATGTGAAAGTTACATCAGCATTTTTAAATAGCACTTAAGATTTCAGAGTTGAAGGAAAAAATCATTCTGAAATAGCATTTAACATCGTATGGTATCAAAACTGTAAATAGTACTTTACTGATGTTAGAGAGATTTCATAAAAACTGTAAACTGAAGATTCTATTGAAATCTTGCATGTTTAATTGTAACTGTATCCTAACAGAAGTGGCAGAATTTGTATGTCTGTGTTTTTGTCTTTTATATAGTTGCTGATGAATGTTATGACTTGAAATGATGTGCAGTTTTGTTTTCTCTGCTCTCTGTTTATAGGAGGAGTTTGGCTACAATGCAGATACGCAGAAACTTCTAGCTAAAAATGGAGAGACTCTTCTCGGGGCTATTAACTTTTTTATTGCCAGTGTGAATACATTGGTGAATAAAACAATTGAGGATACATTATTGACTGTGAAACAATATGAAAGTGCCAGGTAGTTATTCTATGTCTAGCTATTTTCATTATAAATTAATATTCAGGGAAAAAAAAAAAACTTTCTACCAGTTTAGTTCTTGTATTTGAGCAACTAACCTGTTAGCTGTAAGCCTTGTCAGAATAACACAGTTCACATGTAACTGGGTTTTAACATTAGCCACCTCATTACATGTCTTCAAGTGTTTTGTAAATGTTCTGTTGTAGGCGTAATTTTATTTCATAGCTTTATTTCTCTGACAAGTTAGTAGCTATTATTTCCCTGTCTGCTAGCTTAAGATGATTTTCTACACCAAATAACAGTTCAAAGTGAACCATTATATATCTAGCTATATTGTAATTAGTGAAAATCGTCTTTGAATGAAAGACAATTTATACTGAGCTTCTTTTGATGCCCAGTGCATGTAATTAACACTTCAGTTTTCATGTAGAAGTTGCAAGTTTGGTCTAGAAAGGGGAAAACAAAGAGGCATTTCTTAATGTGCAAATAATATCTAGCCGTCGATAATGGGTTTCCCGTTCTGGAGTTTACTTTACTCTGGATGTAGTGCAGAACTTTAAGGCAGGCTTCCTTCTGTGTGGTTGGAGTTGTGGTCTTTATTGATGCTTTGTTCTTGTCTGACTTTCAGGTTCATTAAAGAGTATATGTCTGTCTTATAATTTGCTGAAAGATGTAGTTAATGCACACTTATTTTTGCTATTTTTAAGTCAAAATTCCTGGTTTCTTGAGTTCTGAAGGTTTTTTCCTGCCTTTTTTCATTGCTGTTCTGATGCTGAAGCATTTTTATAAGCAAAGTAGCAAGTCATTGCTTTGATATTTAGTTTAACTTTCAAACGGCCTGAAAAGTATAATTAGCCTCAACGTGAAGAACTAAACTGAAATAAAAATCCATCCACACATTTGAGTCTTTTTCTTGAAACGTTATATAAAGTAAACTTACGGTTGGTCTTGTCAGTTATTCTGAACGTATGGTTCTTCCCTCCTAAAATACCTTCATGATTTTTTCTTTTCATTCATTAAAGAAAGTGTTTTGTTGCTTTGACAAAGCAAATATATGTTTATATATAACCAGTCTTGGCAGTGAGAGAATAGTTCACGTTTATTTCTGTGCCTCGTCTTTCCTTTCTCCACTTGGACTTCAGTACTCATCAGTTTCCCACTCTTCTGTGAGTTCTTCATTCATCTGTTTCCTTTTTGGAACTAATTCCTAAATTCTTTAAATAATGAGAATCAGGAAAAGCGCTGTGAATTCTATAATTACTGTTACCTCAGAAAATATGTATTCTTTTGGAGTGCTTGTGCCACCAGCCCCAAAGTCGTTTGTATTAACAGTTTTTAGTTCTGTTACTTCCAGTTTCAGAAATATCTATGTGAGAGAGAGTATTAACAAAGCCAGAAATAGATTGATTTGTTCCTTTAAAATTGGCATCCATCACATGTTGATACAGAACATTCCATTATTTTAAAACTAAAAGAAAACTATGGGAGGAAGAGCCCTGCTTTGGGCAGGGCTGTGTATGACCCTGACTGATTTCTGGCTATTGTCAGTTGCTGTACCTGGTCAAGTGCTCCATGGCACTGAAGGCACTGTACAAAGGAGCAGTACTGTACAGCAGGACAAGGGGAACAAAAAAAGAGAAAGCTTGTTACTCTGTTTGTTTCATCTATCTGTACTAATGTTTTTAAATATAAAACTAGTTTATCTGGCAAGGATCCGTTGTTCAGTAGGCTTTTATGTAACAATGGAAAGCAGAAGAGAAATTCACTGATATCCTTACACTCATAATATTTCACAGGTGCTTTTCTCACCTAAAAATGCTTTATACTGATGAATAGAAAACTTAACATGAAATAATTTTGTTAACGAAAATGTACTCAGTGTTTCTAAAGACAGTGCCAGATAGAATAAAATACAACTTCAAAGTATTCTAAAGACTATTTTGATATATATATATTTTTTTCCATTAAAACAAGAGAAAAGGTATGACTGTGTATGTCTTTGTGTGATCTAACTAATGTCATTGTACCAGCTAACATGGAAGGATATCAAGGAGGCTTAGTTTTTAGTTGTGGGGTTTTTGTTTGTTTGTTTGTTTGTTTTTTAGATAGTACTATATGAAGACTAGATGGGTCAATTAAAAAGTTATCAAGCAAGTGCCCGTGCATAACATGAGTTCCATTTTCACTAGCAGTGCCTAGGACAGAATTTCTTATTTAGTGCTTTTTATTGTTGGCACATGTTTACTTTTTAATTACTGCTGACTTGGGTAGATAAATTAGGAAACGCTTAGTCTTATTTACAAGCTGGATATAACCATTGGTTGCAGAATTAGCTTAAGTGTTTACTTGAGTAACTTAAGTGTTTATTGTTGAGACTCAGCTCCCTCAGTGGCTGTGTTGGTCCAGTGTATCTGATTTCCTACGTAAATTAGATGGAGCATCAGGAGGGTATAAATAAAATGTTTTCTTTCAGCTTTTCTGTTAGGGCAGGCAAATTCCAAAACAGTTCTGGGATAGTGACTGTAATCGGAACGTTTTAAAATCTTTGTGACACAGTGAGCCAGTGCTCACTTAAAGGAGATGTCCAGCTCTTAGTGCTTCGCTTGCTCTTGCTGAAAACTCTTATGACAAAAGACCAGTTCTGACTAGATAACTGAGTTAATAAGCAGAGATGTTCCAGGAAAGAACCTGATCTCTGAGGCCAGCACATAGCAGGAGCAGGCTGCCCAAGGAGGGCACCTGTCTCTGGAGGTGTTTAGGATCAGACTGTAGGGGCACTGGACAACCTGATCTAGTACTTGATCTAGTGGCTGGCAACTCTTCTTGCATCAGGGGAGTAGGAAGTTGATGGTCCTTGAGGTCTCAAACCATTATATGATTTCATGAAAACAAAAGGTTGGAAGCATGTGGGTGAGACAGGAACAGAAGGGCAAGGGTATTTTTTGAGGCTTTTTTATATGATGTACATAAGAGTGTTGTTTTTTCTTCCTCCTATTTATCTAGAAAATTGACAAGTTTCATCACTGTTTTCTGTACTTGACTGCTTTGTTAATTTGCTATTGTAATTGGGCCCTATATGTGAAGTCTGTTTTGAGGCACTTAGCCTTTAGATTTTTTCCTACCCCTCTTTCTTCTCAGGATTGAATATGATGCTTATCGAACAGACCTGGAAGAACTTAATCTTGGCCCTCGTGATGCAAGCACTCTACCAAAGATTGAGCAATCACAACAGATGTTTCAAGTGCATAAAGAGAAATATGACAAAATGCGTAATGATGTATCTATCAAATTGAAATTTCTGGAAGAAAATAAGGTAAGCTACACCTTCTTCTAGTGTTGTACTTACCTTTTGTCCTGGAAGTCTGCTTTGCTAAAAATGCTTTACCTATTTCATCTTAAAATACATTTTAATCTAGAAGTAGAGCAAGCCAAGAAAATAAACTTAATTTTCAGAATTAAGTAGAATTACCGGTGGATAATATAGTTCTAGAGGAGACAACTTTAAAAGCCCTTAATTAAGTTACTGCAATTACAGATGACAAATCTTATGGCAGTAAGTTTTTGGTTGATACGGGAGGCTTAATAGGTATTGACATGGAAGGAAAAATGTAATATCTAATCAATAAAGGCATATAACTCCTAATTTAAGATTACAGTAATATTTACGTCTAATAGTGCTGTCCTGGGGGATATGCATCACGAAATTAAAAAGAGCTGTGAAGAGGTTTCTTCAAAATAAAATTTACTGTAATAAAAAAAAAACAACCCTGAATTGAAAATTGCAGCTTTCTGTAGTTAATGCCCTTACAGTTTCCTAATTCTAAACTTTTGAACTGTAGGCGTGAAGTTTTTGTCCCCAGAAGTGTTCATTCGAGCTGTGCCATTTCATCTCTGCCCTCCTAATGACAGGACTCTTACCCCCCCCTCTTATTATGCTTGCCAGACAAAAATACAGTTGTCAAACAGGGCACACTGTTAAACTGTGCTTTCTTTGGTAACAGTGTCCTTCTAAATTGTTTCTAATTAAATTTTTAAAAAGATGGTCTTTTGATATCTGAATTTTGTTCATTAATTAGGTTGTTTAGGAAACACCAGTGAAGCTAGCTTCTTAGTGATGTTCTTGAGTTAAGATCAAGCATCCTGTTAACAGTTGCGGCCTATACATTTCGTTTCTGTAAGACTGTTTTTTCCTTCCTACTGCTTCCCCTCCCACCCTTTCCCCCCTTGCTCACCCCCCTCCCCCCCCCAAAAAAAAAAAAGTGCAGAAGGGACTGTCACATGCTTAAACCTTTTTATCACTGGTTAACTCTTCTTTGTTTTGATATTGGAGATGTCAAAATATTTTCTAACGGGAACATGTAACCTTGTTCCCAGATAAGACATAGGACTTTCAAATATTGGCTTATATATTTCTTTACTAAGAGTTTTACTGAAGTAAATTTCCTCCTGCTGTTTTCTACTTACTTTGTAGTATTTTATATAAGTTGTATAGGTTTAACCTTAATTCTAAATCTGTGAGGTGTTTTTTTTTTTTTTTCTAGCTTGCATCCATTTCTGGGTTTTTATTCTTCTGTTGCCCAAAATGTTTCCTGGGATTCAGTGGGAGGCAGTGGTTACCGAAGTGATATGTGTTTCTTCCCAGTCTGACATCTTAATTCCTTTGTCCAGTGCCAGTCATCTTTTGTCAATATCAATGTAGTGAAGCTCCTGTTAGACCTCATACTGATCCTTCAGCTAGTATTAGTGAACAGAAATGCCCAACTGATAACCATAATACCCATTATAGACACTACTTCTAATTTTTAGGCATATATGAAGTATATGTGACTGCTCTTAAGGTGATTACTTTTTATGTTGTAAGGATTATTAAATAGTATCATAGAATCACTCAGGTTGGAAAAAACCTCCAAGATCTTTGAGTCCAAGCACGACCTAACCATTAACTTGTATAATCAGTAAGTATTAAGTCTAACAGAAACGAACATCTAATTCTTACAATCAGATGTTCTACTTCTTCCAAAGATATGTGATGGCAATTGCTATAATGCCTCATAATTTAAATACCTATAAATACAGCATGTGCCTGACTGGAAGGAGGAGGAAGAAGAGCCTGATAGGTATAGTTGCATATGTATTTGTAATACAGCTGCTTCAGCTGGTGGTGTGGTGCACTCACTTTTTAGGAGATGGCTTACACTGAAGACTATATAGGATGCAGAACTTCCAAAGGAGAGAGCAATTTTAATATTGCTGAGCTCTTACAGTGGTCCCAGGGAGGGAATTAGTAGTTATTCTGATACAACATCCCTAGTAACATGGACTTCCCGATTATTTTGTGTGATCATCCCTAGGCCCAAATTTAATTACTGCCCACTTAATAGAATGAGAGGTCAAAATAAGGAAAGATCTGGCATACAAAATACTGTTTTATTTGGGCTTTCATGAAGTACTTCATTTGTAGACTGTTTTGGAAAACACACCACATTGCAGGTTTATTAAACCAACTCAAATATAGTTATTTGAGTAGCTACATCAAACAAGGCATGGCATTACCAGACTTACGTTACAATATACTGGTGTGCAAATCTCTAGTCATTATTATTAATACATTTTGTAAAGGCTCTGAATCAAGAGGTAAGTTGATATTTGTTCAGTAAGAATGGTATGATAGCAGTGTAAGTTTTCTGTTGCTGATTTTAAAGCCTTTGGAGTCTTCTATATGCTGATAAAGGATTTAGGACAGTAGAGTCTCAAGCTTAGCAGCCTATTTTTCTTTTTTTTTTTTTTTTTTTTTTTTTTTTTTTTTTTTTTTTTACCTTTTGTGCTACAGAAAATAATGTGTTGAGAGGGAAGCATGTATGGAGGGAAGAAGACAATATTTTTAAAACTTTAAATGTTTAGAATATCCAGGGGTGAAAACTCAATTCCAGCCTACATTATCTTGCATACAAAATGTAAAAGTTGCATCTTCTTCTTAGACTACATCTATTTTTGTTTATCCACAAAGTTCAGTTTTACTTTGAGTCTTAAGTTTGCCAGGTGTATTATGGAGTGCTTACTCAGCTTTTAGTTAGGAATAAATATGCATATAGTTTATTAAGAGGGAACAACAACTTAGATGAATTTCGACTGAAAAGTCACGATGGCTTTTGGACAGACACGTTAAGCACACATTGGAACCTGTATTCTAGCAACTGGAATTGTTCCCTGGAATGGATGCTACAACTTAGTGCTTAACACTTGTCCTTTAGTGCTGCAGTCTAGCAGCGACTTGTAGACTTGGAAGAAAGTGGTCTATTTCTCCTGTCTATGCCTCTTCCCTGGCTGTGCTTTCTCTGTGCTTACAAAAGTGTTTTTGCAGCTGTGCATAGATAGAGCTTAAAGCAAATACATTATTGTCTGGTTAATTTTAATCTAGATCTGCTCCCTAATCCAACTGACTGCACAACTGCCTGAACATTTTGCCAATGCAGGGCTAAGGAGAAAAATAGTGTGAACGCAGGAATTGGTGGGTGATTATGGAAATAAAGACTGAAATTTTTTCAGGGAAATCTGGCCAGACTTGAACTTGGATTCTCGTATTCTAGTTCTCAGCTATGATTTCAGATTTTGTTTCAGAGGACATGAGGTGATCTGATATATTAGAGGTTCCTCTCTTGTCTCTGCTGACTGCTGCTTCATTGTAGAGCTTAAAGGAGAGGAGTTGGATATATACTTCTTAGTAGTGTGGCAGGATTTGCTTCTGTTTGGTTTGTTGGTATTTGTTGGGGTTTTTTTGTTTGTTTTTAGAAATTTAGTGGAGATGCCACAGCTATTTTTTAGATTCATTTAGTAATCAGCTTCTGAAGAAGCAAGGAAGGAGCAGTAACATCTTGAGTGAGGGGTCTGGAGCACAGGCCTTATGAGGAGCAGCTAAGGGAGCTGGGATTGTTCAGTCTGGAGGACAGGCTCAGGTGAGACCTTATTGCTCTCTGTCATTACCTGAAGGGAGGTTGTAGCGAGAGAAGTGGCTGATCCCCAGCTCATGTAACTAGTGATAGAGGGAATGGCCTTAACTTGTGCAAGGGGAGATTCACGCTGAACATTAGGAAATGCTGTTTTTCCTGAAAGAGTGGTCAGGTGCTGGAACTGGCTGCCCAGGGAAGTGGTGCAGTCACCAACCCTGGAGGTGTTCAAGGAACCTTTAGACTCTGTGTTGAGGGACATGATCTAGTGAGAACGTGGTGTAGGTGGATGGTTGAACTGGATGATCTTGTAGGTTTTTCCAACCTTGATGTTCTGTGAAAAGCATGCGTAGCGTTTTTTACTTCAACATTTTTCTTGAATGAAGGCAATAAACTAAATCGCATGAATCTCAAAAGAGCATGTTAGTTCAATAACCTGTAAAAGCATGGTCAAATGGTAGTCATAGACTAAACCAGACCCAGGGACAGCTTTACATCCCATCATGATAGGAGTAGACTGTCCCTTTTGGACTGTGCTGATGTCATCATCCCTTTGGGCTCAGTCAGCCCCTCCGTTTCTTTGTTCTCTTCCATGTTGGCAAACTGGATGAAGTTTCCTGTAGGCTGGAAATGGGCCCAGGGTCACCAGCTGAAGTAGTGGGGTTCTTTGATGCAAGAGTAGGGCTGTGCTGGGCTGAGAATACATGGTTGGAAAAAAAGGACGAGTTTTGGCTACAGGGAAAAGCTGGGAAGATGCCTTTTCATCGTACTAGTCATTATTCATGTCTTTGAGGAGCTTACTGAAAACGTTCACAATTGTTTGACTTAGACTTGATCAGCTAGCTTGATGTTGTAGACTAGATAAGAAGAGAAACAGAGATGTCCTCCAGCTGCTCTTGTGCTCTTCTGCCTGCACTGTTCTTGCTGTGAGGAGCTTTGTGTTTCACAACTACTTTACACGTGTTACAATCAAAACAGTGACCAAGTGCTGCAAATCCTGCATTACCAGAGGTGGGCAAAAAGAAATATTGTTGGGAAAGAGCATCAGTTGCTTTTGATTTAAGTGTACAAGAACTAGAAAATACACTTCTTTGTATGAGGGGCGAATGAACTGTATATTTGAATGTGTTTATCAAGTGCTGTGCTTGGCTTGCAGGTAAGTATATTGAGCAGCAGCGTGGCATCTACTTTCAAAGAAGCAAGTATTCATAATCAATTATTTGGTAGGTGATAGCATCATCTGTTTAGTGAATTGCTTTCAGTCCATGTGTGGAGGCTGCTCTGAAAGCAGTGCCTCCTATTTTATTCTGTTAGCTCAGGATGTCAGAGGCTGATGTTGGTGGTATGGCAATTGAAGGTGAACCTTCCTGCCACTATCCTATTACATGCTGTTGCTGTGAGACGGATGGCAGTAGAGGGGCAGTCTGACAAAGAAATGCATATGGTACAAAGATGTGGCATTGAATTCCTGCATGTGGAAAAAATGACACTCACTGAAATTCACTGACACTTGCTGAACATTCATGGAAATCAGACAGTGGATGTGAGCACAGTGAGGCGGTGGGTGGTGCGTTTTAGCAGTGGTGACAGCAACATGGAAGTCAAGCTGTGTTCCGGACAGTCATGCTGATTTTTATGAGTGCAGCATGCAGATTCTCGTTCATTGCTGTTGAAAATGCATTGCTAGTGGTGGTGACCATGTTGAAAAAATTTTTTGTAGCTGAGAATTTGCTCTGTTAAACAATGTTATTGTGCTCTTTGTATCTGTTGTAGTTTCCATGGAAATAAATAGGAGATAATACTCAGAGCCATGCATGTATGTTGAGTTGCTATTGACTGTTAAGTGTGCTTTATGAAAATACTGGATCACTTTAATGTTACAGAATTTTGTATTTGCATTTTGTATATCTATTTTGAAACTCGCACTGAATCTTGTATGAAGTCTGAGCATCTCAAATAAGCCTATTTTGTTGTAATGGACATACGACAGACAGTGTCTGAATGTTCATCTTAACGAATGTCTGCCCTTGTCTGCAGGTGAAGGTCTTGCACAATCAGCTTGTCCTGTTTCACAATGCTATTGCAGCATACTTCGCTGGGAATCAAAAGCAGCTTGAACAGACACTTAAACAGTTTCACATCAAATTGAAAACTCCTGGAGCAGATGCTCCATCCTGGCTTGAAGAACAGTAATGAGAGAAGAGGACCCAATGTTAACCTAAAATCTTTAATAAGAATTAAGGGTTGGGGTTGGAGGACTGTTATAGTGATTCTTGCACAGAGAGCTTTAATTTTTTTTTTTCCCTTTTATGACATTGTAAAACTGAATTTGTTGGGAAAATGGGTAACTTTAAGGTAACTAAACATAATTTCTATCATTTCAAATATAGAGCACTCGTTTTGTACGTGAAGGCTGGTGATTACTTCTGTAGCTGGGATGGGGGGAGAGGGAGGGAGGGGGAAAAAAAAAACTATATGGATTTGCACTGACGAATTATGTTTGTGATTTCTGGTCATTTTGGTGGCTAGTCAGAATATTTCCAAATGGAGATTTACATGATTTGTACCAACATCTGGTATTTTATAGACAAATAGAGAAAACATCTTTAATAATTTTCATATGACTTTTAAAAAGGAGAGAGTTAAAAGAATATTTTGCAAATTAATAATATGAGGCTTGTATGCAGTACATGCGTATAAGGCAGCAGTAGCGTTTGGCTCTGACTAGTACAATTGTAGCAGATGCCTTTTTAAAAGATGTACCTTTCCATTGTAGAGATTAAAAAAAAAAAAAAAAACACTAAAGCAAGAATCACTGGCAGTCTGAGGCTTCTAAGCACACATCTTTGCTTTGCACCAAGTGGTTTGCTGAGTGAAGCCAACCATACGATGTACTAATCTCATTTAGAATCTTACTTTATGGGAAAAGAAAAAACAACCATACTAGCCTTAAATCACAGGTATGTGCCTTTTTATAAGATATTTTCAACCAGTGTACATGATGCAAAAACCCTTTTCATGTAAACAGTTTGTCGGTTCCCAGCATGGGAAAGGAGACTATAAATGCTGTTTGTTTGTACTTAGAACAAGTAAAAGCTTAGTTGACCTTCATGGGCAGTTAGAATTCTGAGTGAGGAGATTGGGCCAGTATGATTTTTCTGTTTAAATGAAAAGCATACTTCAGTAATGAGAGCAGTGTGGAGGATACTTCTTTTTAATTTCTCCGTCTGTAGTGTAGTCAAATGTAAAATTCTGTCAGTTTTATCATAACCATTTTAAATTCAGTTTATTGGAGTCCTCATTTGCACATGTTACGTTGCTTTGTGTTCTATGAAGTAAAACTGAAATACTTCAGATATGTTATTTACAACTGTGTGGATTGTATGATTTATGTACTGTATGTTCAAATGCCTTTCAGCTGACATTCTTAAAGTTTTCAGTGCTTAACAGAATTGTAATGTAACGGTAAATCAAACTTTTTAATCATTCCTCATTAAATTCTTGGCCTGACAGTCTTCTTTATGTTTTGATTCTGTCAGAATCTCTTGTAATAGTTTACATTCCCCAGAACGTATATCCGATGTGAATTTTGTATTCATATTAAAGATGTTTGCAGCCAAACTTCTTTGACTTGTGATGGTTAAGAGCGCAACCCAGCTTCTGCAGCATGAGTTCTGTATTTGAGTTACCAGAAATTATTGGGTAGGGATGTACGTCAGTAGTAGGTTATAACAGCAATATTGTTCTTCTATTACAGAATGGTTTAATAGCATGCAAGTTGAAGTTGAATGCAAACTCAAGGAAACAAATCCTTCAGTATTCTTGATTTTTAAACTTACAGAGATAACTTCATCGTATTTTACAGCTTAAATGAAGTGCTGGTTGCCAGTTTTCTCTGAATCTTGGCGTGTATATGGTGTGATGGTACAAGCGAGAAGTTAACTGCATGATTGTGCAGCTCAGATGGAAAGTGCAGATAGTAGCATCAGTGATTAATGCAAACATAGTGATTACAATTGAAATATCAGCCCTTAGAACACTGTGGGAAAGACATACATAGGAGATATACAGGGATCATGTGCTTTGGGTTTCTGTGAAAGAGTAATGGTGGCTTAGAACTGCTGGAGTCTCTTCACCTGGAAGAAAAGGTTTGAAAAGAGAAATTACTCACAAAATCGGTGTAGTGGTTAATAGCAGAGATAACAAAGAATGATTTCCGTTTTGCTCAGTAAAGCAATTTTTAATTGATTGCCTCAGAAAGGAAAATCTTGTGTTCAGCTGGTGGATAAGGTACTAGCAACTTCCTTTTATAGTATGTGAATGGAGGTGAAGAAAGTTCAAATATATTTTTATTTTGTATGAATTGTACAAACTGATTTTCTACTCTAATATGCAAGATGCTCTTTAGCATACTTCATGCTTTGTCAAGCCCTTACAAAGACCTCTGACTGCAAAATGTCTCTATAGCTGTGTTTAAAGAGAAGTCTATGCAAGCAGAGCTCAGTAACACTATCATTAAAGTAATAGCTTGATTCCGATCTTTTTAACAGATTCTCCCAACAATTTTATCTCTGTTCTGTCTCTGCTTCAAAAAATGATCAAAGCAGTATAAAAAAAAGGCTAAACATCCCCCTCACCTTTTCTGTTTTGAACTGAACTGTAGGCATGTTCAGTATGTCTTCTCTGCTTCTCTGCCCCAGCTCTTTATTGTGGTGTTAGAACAATGATAAAGTATCATTATTCAGCATTCCATATCTGCAATTATCTTCAGATTTTTGTCTGGTTGTCTTTTTCATGCTGCGTACTTGATAAGGAGGTTGTACTAGTCACTGTTTTCTTCATTAGTTGTTAATCTTTTCATGTTTTGTGATCACCCTTACCCTAAATTTATCCTGCTACTGGGAGGAAAGTTTTGTGAAATTGATTTCTTTTTTTTCCTGTGATATTCACAGAGGTGACTTGCCTGTTTTACTTTACTCTGTTCATCTTGTTGCTTATCTTTGTGGGTGTAGATCACAGCTGCCATTGTGGCTGTGATAACATCTCTGAAGTGCAGGAATCTGACAGAACAGAATAAACCTGAAACAAACAAATGTTCTGTTGGGGCTTCTTACTGTTCATGGCAGTGTAAATGCATTGGCTCAGTCAGGAACAGTTCTGCTGTTAGCAGTGTGCTCCCAGTTAATGGTACTCGACAAGTGGTATGTCCTACTGTGCTAATTAAAATAATAATTACACACCTTACTGCCTTTTAAAGAATATTGAAGGTTGTAAATTCAAGTACTTGGGAATTAAATAGGACTAAAAACAAGCGTTGCCTGTTCAGTCTTGATTTGCCTTTCTTACCTATATGTATGCATCATGCTGGTTTTATGTGATAGGGGTAATTAATTGCAGGGCTTTGTTGCAAGAGGTTAACTTATCATGGTCATTAATTTTGAAACCAAATAGAATATGGTTTCAATGCATCTGAAGTGTGGCAATTAGCTTTCTCTCCTGCTTTTGTCCAGGCACAGTGGGATTGAGGGCTTGTAGTGAAGGTAACTACCTCATTTGTTCAGTTTCTTACAGCTTGATCACAAGCTGTTCTTACAGTTTAATTACAAAATTCATCTTCAGCCTACAGCATTAGAAACTCTTCATGCTCTGGAAAAAGCACAGGACTTATACAAGACTTTTTCTCCTCTAATGAAAAAGCAATGCACTAACGTACCTTGAGAACTGTCTTGAGTATTCTATTTAACAGGTAATTTTAAAATATTGACACTGGGACTTGTGTTTGGAGAGTGCCAGCCCATCTCAACGCTATCTGTTTTAGGGAGGTGTGTTTGGTGCTTATTATAGGTGGGGCTCTTTGCTTTACCTGTTATTAAAGTTGCCCAATGCTTCCTACTGTGAAGACCTGTTCTCGGCTGCTTGTGCCTCTGAATTTTAGCCATGTGGGCAGAACTTTTGCAGGCTCTGTGTTCATATTTTTCTTGGGGAGGATTTTAAACTTAATTTGCTAACGTTGTGTTTCAAAAGCTGGAGGAAAATATCCGACAGGATGGAGGAAAGTTTAGGATTTAACTTCATATCTGGCCAAGCTCCTAATGCCCTGCGGGTGAAGCCTTGAGCTCCCGAGGAAGGTCAGTGCTGGTTCCGAGCGGAGTAGCAGCTCACCCTGCCACAGGGGGGCTGGGCTTCGTGTCGGAAAGCTGCGAGGGACCTGCAGGGGCGAAGGCAGCTCTCATGTGCCGCCTTCTACCGCCATGGGCGGCAGCAGCGCTCAAGAATGACGGTACAGCTGCACTGGATGTGCTTTTGTCCTCCCGCCGCTCCCGGCTCCGCTCCCCGTCTCTGCCGGGGCTCCTACACGCCCTGCAGCCCGGCGCTTCCTGCCCGTGCGCGGATGGCTGCGGCTCCCCAGCGGTCCTCGCTTTCCCTTAGCCCGGCGGGATGCGGCGCCCCGGTCGCGCTGTCACCTGCCGCGGCCCCGCCCGCGCCGCGCGTGCGCGTAACCCCGCCCGCTGCCCTCGGCTGCGCTCCGGCGGCGTGATGCGAGGAGACGGTGGCGGGGCCGGCTGCGTGGTGCCGCCCGGCGGAGGTGAGCGGACCGGGGCCGCGCGGAGGGGCGGAGGGCTCGGCGCTGCCCCGTTGCCGGGGTTCCGAGGCTGCGGCGCGAGGGCGGCCGCCGAGCGGGGCGGGGTGCCGGGTGCCGGCGGGCGGCGCTGCTTGGCCGCGGGGGCGAAGGCGGCGCTGGGCCCGGCCGTTGGGGCAGGGCGCGAGGGAGCGACGGGCGCGGGGCGCCTCGGAGTGCCGCAGCCGTCCTACGTCCTTCCGTCCGAGCGGCTCTCCACGCCGCCGCTCTGTGCTGCGGCACCTCGGCATCGGGTAAGGGCGTCCCCGGGCAGCGGAGTTCCTCGCGCGGTCTGGGTCCCCTCCTAGGAATAGGGTGAGTGAAGCGGCTGGGAGCGGGAATTAATTCTTTTTATTACCAATACAGAGGAGCTGGAGCCGCGCCCCCTGTCGAAGCGCCGGGGAGGGGGGCCCCATCCCGGCCCCGCAGAGCCGCATGCCGCGCTCTTGGCTGCTCGGTGCCGGCAGTGCGGCAGGCAGTCCCGCGGCGCTCCGCGGTGCCGGCGCCCCTCGGCCCCACCTGCGCGCCGCTGCCTGCCCACGCGCTGCTCGGTCGCCGCCGCCGCCTTCTTAAGAAACGAATTGCTTCAGTCTTCTGATCCGGGGAGAAAGTTGTTCCCACAGTGCGTTTTCCAAGTTAGATGAGGTTGCCTGAAACAATGAAACGAAATGCTGCTTTTATGCCAAATACGGGCACAGTCGGGACGGGCTCTGGCTCCTCGGGCTACTTTGGATAACAAGCACCGGGTAGAGAAGCGTAATTGAGACCTCTCAAACATTTGGTCTCGAGTGCCTTTCTTCCCTTCAATCTGAAGGGCGCGAAGGGGACCCTCGGGAGGCAGCTTTGCAGAGCTCCGTGCCCGCCGTGGCCGGCACCTGCAGACCGCGGTCCTGCCATCCGCGTCTCTGCCTGAAGGCACGGCGGATGCCGCTCTCCGTGCCGTGCCTCCGGAGCTGCCTTATCTCTGCCGCGTCCCGTTCCCTGCTCCGGGCTGGCAGCTGCCTCACCTAGAGTGGAGCAGGGCTCGGTGGCTTGAAAACAGCTTTTCTGCTCTATCAGCCTTCTCATCTAGGTCGGGATGTTTTCCTGCCTGATGCACTCCGCTCCTTGCTCTAGGAGTGTCTCTCATTAACTCCGCAGCGCTCGGGCTGAGATCGGTCCCTTTCCACGGGGCTGCCTCTGCATGGGTGCTGGGACTGGTGATTCATCCCTCCGGCCTGACTTTCTCGGGGTTTGAGTCTTCTCTCCTCAAGATTTGTTGGAAATTTCCAAGTCAGGCTCCCGCACGTTGCCCGGGGGCATGGCAGCTCTGCCTCCCTGTCTCTTTCTTTTTTTTTTTTTTTTTTATTTTCTCCTCTTAAACACGTGGGAACTGGAGTTAGGAATTAATAACTGTTGAATGCAGCTTTGTGTCAGTGGAAGATGGTGGATACATGTTGCGTCCCAAGGTAAACGAAGAAAAGGTTTTCCAAGTTGAGTATTTCTTTAAATTAATGCAACGGTTAATTGCTCTGAGTGGTTAATTTCTCTCCAGCACCTTGCACCTGCGTTTTCATGCCTCTGTGCCTCTGTGATGATGAAGTTGGGAGGAGAGGAATGAGCACAGAGCTCTGTAATAGCAGCTGGATATTAATGCTAATTTGAATTTGAAACCCTCTATCCTGCTCTGCTTTCTTTGTGGCTCTTCCCCTTTTTACCCTGCCATTAAAATGCTTTCCATCGTTCCTATGGTTTAAACGTCACACAGTTTCCATATGAGGTGGAAAAAGACGAAAATCCGAGGCGAGAAAGTGGAGTCTATTGCATTTTTTGGGGAGAAAAAGTGAAGAGGATCGTTTTGTGTCAATTTCCACTGGCTTCAGAGAAGCTGTGTGTAGCTGAGGCTTTTGCAGATCAAGAGAGAATTTGCCCCGAGGGCTGTTTCCGTACCTGGCTCTGTTTGCTCATGAGCACCCTAATGATGGATCACTGGCAGAAATAGCAAAGGTTTTCGTCACCATTATCGGATGTCAAATTGATCGGGACTGCCATTAGCTCCTCATGAGCACCGCTGAGTAGACGCGTAGCCAAACCACTGCCAGACCTCTGTGCTGGTGCCAGGGCATGACTTCAGCTCTTTCTGGCAAGTTTTCTGTGATTGCTTTGTGCTCAGCAACTTTCCTTGTTCAGGTCTATCTCGGTTTCCATTGTGAGATAGCTTCTTGTTTTGGTTTGTTTCATTTTTTAGTAAATACCCAAATGTTTCTGAGAATGTTTTTGTAAAACATTCTTTGTTAGTCTGCGTATGAAATACAGTCATTTTTCTCTGAAAGGTGTAAGGAAAGTGAAGCTGACAGGTGCAGCTTGTCAGGATTGTACCTTTTACTAAAGTTGGATTCTTAATTGAGAGTTCACTGCCATCGGCAGTATCTTTGTTTGGTAGGTGGCAGTGTGAGAAAACCGCTCAGAACGGTTGTAATTCCTGTTCTGCTGCTTTGAGAGGGAACCTCATCGAGAGATGCAAAACCCTTACCAGCTGTGGAAAACTCTGGTGCTGGGCAGTTCTCTCCCTGCTTACTGCATTCGCTCTGGTAACCTGGGTGCTGAAATCAGCAATGAGGGGCAGCTTTGTCAAGCTGATGGCTATCATGCCCGAATTGCGCTGTGTTTTCGGTGTGGGGGGCAGCATGCAGTCACTGACCCGAGTTGCCTGTCTGTTGCTGCAGGCTGTGAAGATGCTCCACCAGCAGAGTAGCGCGTGAAGCAGCGTGACCCATGCTCCAGGCAGCCCCGCGGAAGTAGCGCTCTCTCCTCCCGGAGAGGCCTAACATGCATGTTATGAATTGTCTCTCCCTGGCCAATGACAAGGAGAATGGAGCTCTCTCGGTGGCGGCAGGATTGATGAGTGAGGACCCGCCGGCCGCCTCCCCACCACCCCCGCCACCATGCCCCCCAGCAGAGGCACCCCCTGCTCCGCCGCTGCCCCCGCCGCCCCCCCCGCTGCCAGGGCCCAGCTTGCCTCTGCACCCACAGCTGACCAACGGGCATGACGGTCACAGCAGGAAGAAACGGATGAGGAGTTTCTTCTGGAAAACCATCCCTGAGGAACAAGTCCGGGGCAAAACCAATATCTGGACGATTGCTGCGAGGCCACAGTACCAGATCGACACCAAGACGATTGAGGAGCTCTTTGGACAGCAGGAGGAAACCAAGCCACCAGACCCGAGGAGCCGGTCATTAAAAGCTTCATTTAAAGAGACTAAAGAGGAGGTAAGAACCAAAGAAAAATCTCTTTTGCGCAGTGATGTATGTAACACCATATCTGGTGTGAATTCCGTCTGGCCTTTCTGTTGTAGTTCGTTCTTAATGCAAATGTGTTGTGGTTTGAAGGGAAGGGGGACAACAGGGAGGATCAGCTCTGTTCTTGGTGGCACAGATCTGTTTTTCAGAGTGCTAACTGCTTTTTTTTATTGTAACTGTGTAAGTGCTGCTGTTCTGGCCTCCTGTTTAAGTATATGGAAATGAAAGGAGCCGAAGGCGCTTTATTTAATTTTTTTGGAGAGCTCTTGAGCTTTTGTGTGAAATGCGTGTGTTGCAGTCTTTCTCTTTAGCTCTTCATAGAATCCTTAAGGCTGGAAAAGACCTCTTAGATCATTTAGTCCAACCGTCAAACCACCACCATCATGCCCACTAACCATGTCCCTCAGTGCCACAGATGGCACTTCCACAATGGCTGTTGCACTGTCAAATGCAAAAGTATGAGGCAGGAGGGAGGAGAATCCAATGGCAAGGGTTAATGTTATGTGTACTGTATATGTCAAGAGGGGAAGTACCGAAATGACAACAAGGATATTAAATTTAATGCAGTGGTTAAGGGAATTTACTATCTAATTGGGATAATTGTAAAGTTTCAACTTTCATAAATGTAGCCTTCCTGCTAGTGAATGCATCTACTTATTGCATCTACTGTGCTTTTTTCAGACTCTGATCTAACCTTGACTTTGCAGTATTACCAGAAGACTCCTTTGTGGTCTGGTAGGGAGGGCTGCATTCCCAATGCTTGCTGTTCAAACCCTCCATAGTGTGCTGAGAAGTGACTTTCCTAGCACCCAAATCCTGACTTAGGGGCAGCCTTTTTGTGTAGGCTGAGCCGGATTGTCTCGAGTGATCTTTCTGCAAAGTAACTGGGGGATAGAAATGTAGATTTAATCACAGATGCATGTCTCTGTGCGTGTTTGCTCATAAATGGAGAACAGAGGGCGCAGGGTGAATAGGCATGACTGTTTTTAGTGAAAAAATAGGGCCTGCAAGCGGATGGTATCTTGCAGAATTTGGAAGATGGCAAAATAATCAGTGAGGGTCACGTGAGAACTCGGTGTGCTGATGGTGTTCCTGTTGTACACAGATGGTAATAGGAGATTTAAGCAGGCATGTATACTGCAACCCTGACATCAGGAAGAGGTAATTGAGGCCATCGCCAGAGGTAGTCATTAGCCCGCATGCGGTGCTTGAGATGTGTGCATCTTGGAGTCAGACTGCAGTGAGTGGACTTCCTGCACTGCGTGTGGATGCACATCCATCCATGCATGCTTGCTGTGAAGCACCTGCCCCCATGCAGGGCTGACATGTGCTGAAGATCTATATTAGAAATGATAATAAATTCCATTAACTGAACATGGCCTCTGGTGTACAGTAGGTGGAGGCAGAGAAGACCCCACTGTGCTCTGGAACTCGTGTACAGCTTGAAGCTGGGGGTTCCTTGGAGGGAATTAGAGGAAAAAATTAAAGGTCTTCAGAATATATGCTTTCCAAGGTAGGGCCCTATGGAGCCAGACCTCTGCCTTGTTATAAGTTAATGCTTTTCTGCACGCATCCAGAGCTGATGCAGTGGACCCAGGCATGCCTGCAGCTTGATGCCTGCCTGGCCCATCACAGGGCTGCTGCTGGCAGATGGCAGGCAGTGAGGCAGTGGATTTGCCTCTCGGCACTGATTGCGCTGCTGAAGTGACAAAGTGCTCAGCTCCCTTGTCAAGCATGCCACAACAGCATGTCTGACAGCGATGAGCAATGCCTCGAGTGTTAATGGGCTTTGCAGTGCTAGCAGCTTAGTAAGAAGGGAAGGAGATAATCCCAAAGAGCCATGTGTCACTGCAAGTGTGGAAGAACAGCTATGCAACTGCTTGCGTGTTACTGCAGCCATCGTTCAGCACCGCTATGGAGGCTGGAGCAGACCTTGTGATTTCTGTCATCTGGCAGTGCTATGGTGGTGACCCTGGGCTCACTGGGAAGCTGCAAAGGAGCTGAGGTGCATGTGGCATCAGTGTGATCTTGTGGGCAGAGCATTAAAGTAGGAGGTGGTGGTTCTGCTCTGGGTTGTGTCACTAGCCTGACAAGGGAAGGTGGAGAAGGTGTTTCGTGTCTCAGCACCTCTCATCATTCTGTGTAAAACACAGTTGATTTTAGAGAGTGCTTTATGGTCTAGCAACGAAAAATGTTCTTCAGAGATCAAGAGGGGATGTCTTTAAACTAAAAGAGGGGAGGATTAGATTAAATGTTATGAGAAAGTTCATCAGAGGATGTGAGGCCCTGACACAGCTGCCCAGGGAAGCGGCGGTGCTCTATTGCTGGAGGCGCTCAAGGCTAGTCTGGATGGGACCTGAGCTGGTGGGGGCAGTCCTGCCCATGGCAGGGGTTGGGGCTGGGTGGACTTTGAGGTCCTTTTGAACCCAAGCCATTCTGCGATTAGTTAGTTGCCGTAGTATGTCAACAGCAAATTTTCACATGCCTAACTTGAAGAATTCTTGGTTCCAAACCTGAAGAAAATCTGTCCAGCATGATGCACCTGTGCATGGGCAGAGCCTTTGCTCCCCTGACTCCTTGCTCTCTGTATAGCAGTGTCCCTTCAGTGGGAGCAGCGAAGATGGACTCTGCAGCCAGTGCTGAGGGTTCCTCTGGAGACAGAAGGGAAATGGGTTTTGTGCCTCCTGCATAAAAGTCATACAATTGTGGGCAGTTCTGGAAGAAGCCTTCTCTTACCCTGCATGTCCTTTTAGTTCCTGACTCCCTGGTGCTTTACACAGGCAGATGAGTTACCTCATCTGGAGGTTCAGGTTTTGGAATCTCAGTTCTGGAGGCTCACTACTAAACATCATCATTATAACAGAAGCCTCTTTGAGATTTGAGACCAACTCCTCCAACACACGCTTTCCTTTCCATAAACAAGCCTTCCTCAAACCCTTAGGAGATTAATTAACATGTTTCCCTAAGAGCTTAATTTGCCCCTATGGTTTCACGTAATTTGAGTCTGAAAAACAGGGGTTGTAGAATTATGTTTACACACCAAGTGCAAATTACTTTCCCCACGGTTGGGAGCAGTGCAGCACCTGCTTTCCCAGGCTGCGGCCATCCTGGCAGCGGGGGGCAGGAGGGCTGGTGGCCACCCAGCGAGCTGCACTGCCCTGTGCCAGCCCTCAGCTCCAGTTCCTCATCTACTTGCTGCCTTTGGTCATCCTCGGGCCCTCTGTGAACTGATCTGCTGCTTGGTACCATGCTGTCGGGGATTTTTGTTTGTTTTCTACTGGAACATTTTTCTGCTATTTCAGTGTGATTTGGTGGCTTGCAGAAGTGCCCAGTGAGCTGCAGAGCCTGGGTGCTGGCACCAGCACTGAAGGTGTGTATGAGCAGGAGATAGGAGTAGACTTTCTCAGAAGCTAAGGTCATGTTTGAAGGGTAAAAAGCACTTGGGAGGAAACAACGTGCAGGCAGCTTTCTGCAAGGACAAATTGAAATGGAAGTTCGGTGGGGAAGCTTCTGAATCTGATAGGTAGCATGGTGCTGTGGAACATGAGGTGGAAAGTGCTGTGCACGGATAGGAGCATGTATTTATGGTGTACCTGCTGAGTCCCCCTTCACATTGTCCTCACATTCCCATCTGGAAACTTATGGAAGACAGCAGAATAATGTCAGCTTTTTCAAACATTTGTTAATCTTCAAGTGGACAGCAAGTAAGGAATGACTGAAAAGTGAGCCGTACACTTATTGATTGTGTGCTTGAAATAGAAAGTATGAAAATCTTGAGTACACACCCAGAGCAAAAAGGTCCTTGTACTTACAGTAAAGACAGTTCTGACATGTTGTGCTGATAAGGCAGATTTAGCTGAATATCTTATAATCTGTTCTTTATCTTCAAGGGAAGACATGAAAAAGTTCTCTAGTTTGATTTGAGGTTGTCCCGTACACCTGAGCAGTGCCATGGAAAGCAGGAGTTTTCCCAGGAAATGGTTAGCGTGGTGGTTAGTGACTGCAAGCATGTACAGAAGATTAATTCTGAATTTGCTTTAAGAGCAAAAACCGAGCCCAAAGCTAAAATGATAGTGGCAGAACTTGCAGGCTTAAACTAGTGCAGGGAAATCAGAGCATTTGCAGTGAGCAGAGCAATTAGAGGCTGGGGCTGCAGAGGTCACTGAGAGGTCTCTGCATTTGAAAAAAGATTAGAATACTGTGAGGGAAGAGATAGCTGAACCTGCCCTATGTAAGGGGCTTTCCTTAATGATCTGGGGGCCTCAGCTCCCGAGATAAGAAGAGAGTAAACCACAATCTGTCCTCTTATCTTTGCAAATGCTAAAATTGAAGGGTTTCAGGCTGACAGTTAGCTAATTGAAACTGTTCTAGTAGGAATTATCTAATGGAATACTCTCGTGTCTCTTCTGTTCTCCAGTCTTTACCAGTTTCAAAAGAGAGGAAATTGCAACATTTTGGAAAACTTTTATATTAGGTTCATTTACTTGCAGCACCTAAGGAGGCTGTCTCCTAGAGTTAGTCTGTAGTACGCTGGGGATAGCACATGAACCATACCTGCATTTTCACTAACCAGCTGACTGTGGGCTGGTTCAATGCCTTGACATTGCCAGCTTTTCATTTACAGACGTATTTCCAAGCGTTACACTGTCACGGAGCACCTTTTTGCTTGTCAAAACCTCAAACATCACGTGAGCCCACCAACAGTCTTGAACATCTTTGTGTACTGCGTTGATTTATTGTAGCAGTTGGGTGGTACTGTCAACATGTAACAGTGCTCTTGTCCTCCTAAACCTCACGATTTTTGTGCCACAAAATAGCTCTGACTGTGTTAATCTTAAGGACGTGATTCTTTAAAAGTGCCTTTCGTCTCAGGTTTTCACATGTATGCTGTTAGAGTAAGAAAAAGTCTTTTTCTCTGGTGAATCATCAGTGTAAAGGGAGGCTACTATTTTATTGTGGTCTCCTGGTTTCATTTTGGATAATGCACATAGATTTGAATGTCATCTGTCTGAGGTTTTGATTCGGGGTTGAATGATTGATTTTTCTGTTTGCTCAACGTGACCGTTGATGTGAATTAAATCAGAGCTGTGTAGAGAAAGTCCATCCTTATATTTGTTGCATAATTCCTGAAATACACGCATTTGGGGGTGTGATGCCAGCTGACTGCACGACCTTCAAATTCAGTACAACGTACTGCTTGATGAGCAATGTTTCATAGGTACAACGTTATGAAATAAGAAATGAGTTTTGCTTTGTAATGAAATAGAATTTGATTCCTTCCTTCTGTAAGTGTTGTTAAGTTTTTACACTTAGCTTGAAAAAAGGCACTGTGGGTAGGCAATCAATTTCCCAGGTAAAAAAAAACTGGTTCTGTAATACGTGGTCTTTGTTGCTTAGAAATCACTCTGTAGTCATTTTGCTTATGATTTGATGATAACCATGTGCAATTATCTGCTGCTTGTTAAGGAATGACACCTGCATTGTATGCTCTTCTCTTAGATATTGGTTGATGAATCTCTTTCTCTCTCTCAGGTTTCCATTTTGGATGCAAAACGAAGTATGAACATTGGAATATTTCTCAAACAATTCAAAAAGTAAGATTTGGGTTTTTTTCCTTGGTGCAAGTGCAAACTAATCTCTGTAGTTGTCATCAAATGTAGAGTATACCATGCTCTGCTCTTACAGAGTTAGCAGCTCTATAAGAGTTGTCATAAGTGACTACATCTTGAATTTGTGTGCTAATGTGTGCTAATGCTTTGAGTGCCATTATCATTTAGACCCAGACATCCAGATTTTGTTTTTGTTAACCAGTTGAAGTGAGTTTTCAGGTGCAGTTCAATGAATCCCACATATATCATGTAATACTGCATGAAAGCTTCTTTTCATTGCCTTTATTTCATTATAAAGAGTTAATAAAAAAGGGGTTTGTCCTGGTTTCAACTGGGACAGGGTTAAAAGAGAGGTGAGGATTTTTTTTTTTTTTTTTTTTTTTTTTTTTTTTTTTTTTTGAGTAAGCTGTTTCAGTGCTATCTTTATTCACTGTTGTTACCCTCTTGTAAAGGCATCGCTGAAAGCAGTGTTAGAATAATACTACTGTGAACACCATTACTGATAACCTCATTATAATCCCTTTGAGTAGCACAGGCATGGGTTGGTTTTTTTTTTCAATTTATGTGACTATTTGCCCTACCAGTGTTAGAAATGTGAATACTCCATTGTTTTTTCCAGGTCTGCTGAATCCATCATTGAAGATATTTATCATGGAAGAAGTGAGCCCTACGCTTCTGAATTGCTGAATGAATTCCTTAAATTATTACCAGAAGCAGAGGAGGTAAATGATAGTTTTGCATGGAGCTTATTTTCATTGCAGAATGCTATTGCCTGGCATTCCAACATGAAGTGTTTTATTTTGATGTAAAGTCACCTTGAGTTCAGGTGTAGGAAACCACCAAGAGTGAGGTTTAATCTGTGTTTTACACTTGGTATGGAAGTTGCAACATAGTTGTTCCCTTCACATCTAGTAACTTCTCCTACCTTCGAGGCACTGCTTAAAGAAAGTATTTTTGTTTCTCTGATGTCCCTTGGGAGTTTGTGTCCCTTAAATATTTTACCAAGAATTGGAATGCTCCTGGGTGCAGAGTAGAAAACTCAGAATCAAAGTATATCCTAATGCAAACAAATTAAGCTTTACTTCTTTGGCATCTGCCTTATGGTTCCCTGTTGCATATGAGCAGCCCTCTGCTGTTCTCTCTTCTGGTTTGCTGCTTGTTTGGTGCATATGGGATCTCTTGGCTCCTTGGCCTGGATCACTGGGTTCCAACAAGTGCAGAAAGGCTTCTCTGTGCAGCAGCCATAGAACTTGCAAACATTGCTCTGTGCTCCAAAGGAGACCTGGTAGCAGACACAGAATCACCAGCAGCGCGTTCTGCTCTGTCCCTAGGCCATGATACCGCGCAGATACAGGTGCTGCTTTCTCCCCTCCCGGTCCCACCCTTCAAGCCCATTCAGATGACTAAGGAGGTGAAGCCCTGCTTAATGATGCACAGTTCCTTGTCTGTTCATGTATTTACACTGACCCATTAGTACGTACTCGAGAGAAATGTATACCACAGATTTGAGAAAATTAACATTAGAATTGCTTGTTTGCTTCACATCAAAGCAGTGACTGAAACCCGGGAAATTGCTAGTTAACATCCACTCATAGATCAACCTCAATGCACGCACACTTTACCACTTCAAGGTCATACGGTCCAAGCGGTGTTTCCCAGCAAATCTCAGATCCAGTCTGACACACAGAAACTGTCTAGTGTATTGCCTTAAATTGAGCTGTTTTTGCAAGGAATCTCATAAGAAAGAAAAATTAGTGTTATGTTGTTCTCTTAACGGTTTTTTGTTTTTGTTTTTCTTAAAGTTGGAGGGTGTCAGCAAGTACAAAAGTAATCTGAAAAAAAGAATAGAAGTGATTTTGGGAGTTCGAACTGTTCACTCTTTCCTCTTTGTTTGAATTTCAGTGCATATTCCTATGTTTAAACAGTTTATTTTCTTCCTCTTAAAGAGGCAGGCAGAGGAAAACAGTGGAGCTTAAGAGAAAGTGACTCCTAGTTAACTGTGTTCTGAGCAAAATAGACTGAAAGGAAGGTATATTTCATTCTTTTCCTCTTTCTTGTCTAGAGTTGGTTAATATTCTAACACAAGTAGAAAACGTTTTGAAGAGCATGCTCAAATGTGATGTAGGTGTTGTATTTCCTATCAGGCAATTTGACAACAAGCCTACCCATCAAGATAGTCCAGAGCACTTAAGAAGTGCTTTTATGGAGACGTTTGATGAATGAATAGAAGAGATTTTGTGGTGTAGGGGAGTATGAGAAATCACAGGGCATTAAGTGTTAGATGTATTGCTGTTCTCAAGGGAAGGCTGAGAAGTTTGTTCCCTGTGTGCAAATATTTGTATTGTATGTCATTAGTTCCATGCTTCAGAGATCTCTTCGCTCACTGTCAGGAAAAGGAAAGACCCCTTTCCCCACTGTTATTCTCCCTTTAATTGTTTCACTGGGAACTTTCACTGCATTGTGGAAAGCTCTGTGAAACACCACAGCTAGAACTGGGGCAGGGCAGGGAGATGTCATGTGATGGACTATTGCTGCTGTTGGAATGGAAAGGTGTTTCAGTGCCTTCATGTCCTCATAATGCAGTTTCTTGAAGAGTAAGTGGGCCCTGTAACTCATTTGCTACTTCTGGCTCCTGGAATTTTAGTGTAGTCGGTTGAAAAAAATCCTTCTCTTTAGATGCCTTAGAGCTTTTGTTGTTTGTCTTGTTGTTTTTTGTTTTTTTTTTTTTTTCTTCTAAATTGATTTTCATCGTTCTCCTTGCATGCTTTCTTCTTTTTTTGAATTTATTATCTGCTTCCTAATCTGAATTCTGGAATATTTATGCCCTGAAATATTTTTTCACAGTTTTTTAAGGGGAAGGTGTCAGAATGGTACATACAAGGAAATAATCCCAAATCACTTGAGATATTAGATGAAGGGATGCTATTTGTTCTGGTGTTCCCTATCTGGTTTAATAGTTCACCAATTCTTTTCAATCTAGTGGTCCACATGACAGCTTTGGCACAGTACTGTCATTGGCGTGTCCTACAGAGCGTTGCACCTGTACTCAGCCAGGTGTCTCTGGGATTACCCCTGAATACTTCCCATTCTCTGCTCTATTGTTGTAGGAGTTAAGAATTACTATGAGCAGAGCCTAGGCAGACAGATAGCTTTTATTCATTTACCAGTTCTAAACCTGTCCTGGTATGACCATGGGTGTCCTTCTGCAGTTCCCCTTTGCATACTCATTCCAGCAGCTCAGCTATTGAAGTCGCGTTTCCCAGCAGCACAGTTGTCTTGCAGGTTGGAATGAGGTCCAAGTACCCTCTGCCAGGCATATGCTCCACCCTGATAGCAGTGTGTTTGGAGCTGTCTTCTTTCTTTTATATGTTACTATAAACCTTTGGTCTGACAAAGTGAAAGCAGAGAGGGAGGAGCACCATTCCTGGTCATAGCTGGAGGCAGGGCAGCTCTGGACGGCTCATTCCTACATTTTGACCAACAGCCTTTGCAGATTATCTAGTGTGGATAAACACAGCTTTATACTCTAATCTTATCTTATCTGGAAGTGTTATGCTATGAAGTCACATTACCTCAATGTTATCCCAGTCACTGGTTTGGCGTACGCGACCCATTTTATACCATTTCAGTCCATATTATCTCACCTGGCAGAGGCATTCCAGTGTCTTTGAGATGAAACAGCCTTCTGAAAATGGGAGCTAAACACCCAGGCAAACAAATAGCCTTACCCTCTGTTGTCTTTAAGATTATTCTTTTTGCAGAACTGTACTGTGGCAACTCTTTACATGTAGAAATGGGTGTCAGTACCGGGAATTTTCTGCTCTTTTCTTAGCTATGAAAACTCTTGGAATGGTTGTGTAAGTGGCAAATGGAGGCTCTTTGCTGGTTGTCTTTGTCTGTTATTAAAATATTGGCAGTGCTGTGAAGCCCTTCTGTCATACTGAAAATGCTGAGGAATTTTCAAATGTTTAATTTGAAAAGCTTGACAAGTTCTTGAAGCTGGCAAACCCAGATCTTGCTACAGGGTTCCATTCCATGTTCTGTTTGGGGCTGTGAATGGCACCAGAGCAGCCACAGTGGAGTGGCTAAAAAAATAGACCAAGGAGAGGTCTAAATGTTTCTTGATATGCTCACTGTTATTGCGAGCCTTGTTAGAAATCCTGCTGTTTGTGCCTTACCGTGATTAGCAGTTTTGTAAGAGGAGGAAATGTCTATTTGGAATCTCCTCTGCTTAACCCCTTTTCCAGCACTTACTGTTTTCCAAGGAGCCTATGTCATAGATGAAGCAACAGCCTTCTCTTTTGTGTTACTTCTGAATAGATTCCTAGATATGTCTTTTAATTGCCTCCTGTCAGAACAGCTGACAGCTGTCACTTACTGGCATCCTTTCCAAAGCAGAGAAGCTTTTAGCTTCTTTTATTTGCACATCATTGCGCTGTTCAGCAGGCCCAGACTGGAAAAAATTGAGGGAGTCCAGTGTTTAATAAGCTAGAATAGCCAGAATTTGTATTTTAAATATCCAGTGTGTTATACTGCTAATGAGCTCACCCATAATGCACGCCCAGGTTATCAACTCTTCCTTCACAGTGTTTCAAGTCTGTCCTTTGCTCTTACATTCTGTTTTAAAACCCGAGTCATCTGTCACCTGCTCTACTGGGCTGTTTTCTGTCTGTCAGCTCTACACTTTTAGTGCCATGTTTGTATAATAACTGTCTCCTCTTTCTTTATTCAGCCAGTGGTGTACATGGCTAGCCATCCTTCAGATTTTTCATTCCTTCTTCCTTTTTTCACCTTTTTTCACTACAGGTTTTTTGCAGTTTGTTTTTACCATTAGCTGAGAGAGGTGTGCCACTACCTGGACATAAGCCTTGTGGTATCTCACCACCTAATACATTAGCTGCTTTTGCACGTGCCCTTGTGTTTTAATTTCTCAGTGATTCATTCTTGAGTTTTGGTGTTTTTCACTTACGTTTTTCTCTAGTGCCCATTTGTATTTGCAATCACATGGAAGTAATAAAAACAAAACAAAGTCACCGCACTCAAAGCCAACAGCAGGGAACATGTTTACTCCTCAGGACCACTGCGCTTGCCTTTATTTATTTTAAATATGGGGAATCATTCTCTTACTTGGTTGACATGTGGGGAGATATTTATTTACGGGCTGATATTGGGATGAGTTTTGTGCTAGCTTATACTCTACTTCAGAGATAGTGGGTCTCTGGTTAGGAGTGCAACGTACCTGTTTTGTGCCTCAAAGTTAAATCCTGCTGCTTGTGAGTACTGCTGGTAACTGAAAAATGTCTGAGAACTTGAGAGGCAGGAGCGCAGTAGCTTTTCTATCTGTGAGGAATGATGAGATATTTGCAATGGACATATTTACTCCAATTACAAATCAATTAAAAGGTCAGGCTTTCAGTGTTTCATAACTACTTTTAGAATGAAGCAAATTACTTACGTGAGAAACCTCCTGTATCTAAAATCTGACTTAATGTGCACGGGCATGCATGGACAGTGCAAATGCTTATTCCATATACAAATATAATGAAAAAAAAAAATTAGTAGCTCTTTGCCCAATTTGAGTAATACAGAGATGAGCATATGATATAATTAGGCTGTCCTGCATGTATGCATTACGCTGCTGTATCTTGTTACGTGGTTGCTACTGTTGTGGAAAAGATTTTGTTATGCTTTGTGAGAGGAGGTCAAGGCTAGAAAAGTATGAGTTATTCATTGTAACTTTAAAATAAACCACATTTTTTTTTTAAGCTCTTTTGTGTTCTTGCGCTAATTATAAACCTGTTTTATCTTTTAACATGATTAATGACAACATTGTTGTCAATACCCATAGTTTCTTAGCACTTCCTAGTCGTGGTTGGTATCCCACTTGTGGGAGCCATTGGGCAATCTTGGTTCTCTTTAAGAAGAACTAGACAACATGTCTGCAGAGAGAAGAGGCAGCCCCCATGGGTGTCTGTGCAGCCTCCCTTGGAAGACGAAGGGCAGCTATCCAAAGTCCATTTGAGTCATTTTTAGCTTTGGGGTTCAAGAAGTTGTTTGTTTAGTTTTAGGTAGTGTCAGTTAAGTCAAGTAACTGTTTATTTTCTGCTTCGTAATGGAAGAGGTGGAAGAACTGATCTTTTTTGATTGTGAAATCTATTGTAGGGAGGAAATGCACGCAAATGATAGAATGAGAAGGAATGGCCTTCAGTTGTATACCAGGGAAGGTTCAGGTTGGATATTAGAAAACATTTCTTCTCAGAGCAGTGAGACACTGGCACAAGATGCCTGGGCAGGTGGGGGAGTCACCCAGAGGTGTTCAAACAATATGGATGTGGCACTGAGGGACATGGTTAATGGGTATGGTGGGGATGGGTTGGTGGCTGGACTAAGTGATCTTAGTGATCTTTTCCAACCTTAATGATTCTGAAAAAGTTTACGTACCTGACCTTACCCATTCCCCTAAGTTTTTAGAGTTTTAAGATGGAGTTAACATAGGATTCAGTCTCACATCCAGACGATTTAAGTGCAAGAAATCACCTCACTCATCTGCCTTTTTTATTGTTATTACTTATTTTATTTTATTTTTATTCCGATCAGAAAGCAGCTGTTTTTATTCCGATCAGAAAGCTGTTAATGTCTTTCATTTTGCTTGTATCAGCAAATTCCTCTGGGTAGATTCATTCATATCTCTCCAGTCATTTTTCCTACTATGGGTTGATAGAAAGTGAATTTCATCCAGTGTCCATAAAATGCTTCAGTGTTCAAATCTCAGGAAACAAAGTTCACGCTGCACCATTAACATTTCACGTAGATAACATTGGTGGCTACTTATTGTCAAAAGAAAGTACTGTCAAAATGTAAATGTATTACAGGCAGCATGAGTAAGTTAATATTTATGTGAATATCTCAGGACTTTTTTTTTTTTTTCCTTTTCTTTTCTTTTTTTACTTCTTGTGCATTTAAATCTTAAAATTATACCTTTCTATAAATGACTGTGGTTACCTGATCTTGATCTTAGTGATTTGTGGGTGGTGTTGTACTTCTTTTCTCTTTTCCTCTTAAAACCTAAATGCTTGTGTCATCTTAAGGCAAACTTTTGTTTTTGCAACGTCTTCACTTAAAGTTAGATAACTTGCAGGTTTTGTTGTTTAACAGGTAGACCACTGTTTTTTGGGAAGGTTAAAGAACCACCCATGCAAATCTCAAGATATCTACTATTTCTCCTCCACCACTTCATAATGGAGGGAAAAAGTGTTTGTCTTGTTTCTTGCGTATTTTAACACCTTAGAAATATCAAGGATGTCAGGTCTGGTCTTTCCTGTTTTTCGTTGGCAGGCTTCTTGAGTGCCTCTGTTAATTAGGGCTTTTCTCAGGCCTCAAATAAATGGCATGCAGTTTATCTTTAGAAGGAGCTTTTGTCTGAGTATCTTGAGTTAAATGGCAGGTAAGGAAATCAAGTTAGATAGCCTGAATAAAAATAGCTCTTTTGAGTAGAATTCTCCTTTTCTGTCACTAGTGGGTTTCTTTTCTTAATTTGTTTTAAAGTATGAAAAAGAAATTTTATTATTCCAGATCCAATTTCCAATGTTTGTCTTCTCTTTACTAATACGCTCTCAAAAATTCTAGTATTGTATGGTATGGAAAAAGAATATACGTGAAGCAGGACGAAGTGATTTAAAAATCCCTTTATTCTGTTTTTCCAGAACTCATCTTAAATTTCTGATTTAGTATAGCATGTTCTCCTCCATGTTATTTATATATGTAACTTATATATATAAAGTTATAAAGTTAATATATAACTTATTTATTTATTTTGAATTTTTAACACCGTGAAAACAGAAAAATAAGTGATTAATTTGGAACCTGATGTTTAAAAGAACTCATTGGTATCTGGCTAAATCTGAGCAGCTTGGAAACTATTGATGTCCTGATGTAGTGTTCCTGCATATGCTGTACCTGAATGTGCTTCTTCAAACTGTAGCCCATCTGGGTGGGCCTTAGGTGTAACACTGTAAAGGGGAAGTATGGTGAGCTGATGTGTAGATCAGTGGAAATGTGTAACTGACAGTGGATGTGAAGTTGGTTAGATGAAGAAATGGCATAACTGTGAGTGAGCTCTGCTTTTGGATGTGATTGCTGTGTTGGGAAATGTGGAAGAAATTCCAGTTATACTTAAATATATGTGCATATATATTCCATTTCTTCAGTATAAACAAATACTAAGTACGTGGGCAGATGAGTGGCTTGTAGATCATGCAAATATATGGATTTTCGTGGAGCTGGGAGGGAAGATTGGCAAAATGAATGCACTGATATTTCCTTAACATGTAAATGTTCTTCTCAAAGCACTGACCACAAAGAACTTCAAAATGCATCCTTGCATTTCTTGTTAAATTATTTCGTGGGAATGAAAAAAAAAAAACCAAACCCAAAAAACTCAAGAGCATGAAGTTTTACCCTTTAAGGGAGTTTTAGACGAGATGGTTGAATCAGGTATCTGGGAGACAGCTGCACTGTGCCAAAGAGACTTAGTCTGTCCTTTGCTGAAAATGCTGAACACGATTTGCTTTAAAATACACAATACTTTAGATTATGCCCAAGTGTATATCATAGTTGTTGGACAGTTGAGAATCATTTTTCAGATCATCACTTAAGCAGCTATTTTCTGACAGAACAAAAATTCAGCTAGAGAATGGCAAATGGACCAGTGAGACAGAAAAGAGCCAACTTTCTTGGGGACATTGACAAACAGGGTGTTCTAAACGTAGTGAAGAGGCCAATCATTCTTTTTTACACTGAGTGAATATGAGTATGGAGGAATAGCTGGGGACGTGGATGAGTGACAGAGTGATGGTTTATTCCATCAGATTATCTAGCTAGGTATTTAGGAGGAGAGTGATGTTACTGGTTTTATTTTTTTTTTTCTGATTACCATGTGTGCAAATTACAGGACTTTGGGCAATGAAATCATTGAGCACACTCTCAACTCTTGCTAAATTTACTGTTTTTCTGGGTGTTTCCTTCCAGAATCAAGTTAATCTTGATCTTCCATAAGACTTTTTGCTAGTGTTTTTTTTTTTTTTCTTTTCCAGGTGAAGAAATTAAAAGCCTTTGATGGAGATGTATCAAAACTATCTCAAGCTGATTCCTTCATGTATTTACTAATCCAGGTGCCAAAGTAAGGAGATCCTAGGTTTATTTTGTTCATTATGTATTCTCTTTTGGCTGTCAGTTCTAAACCTCTTTGTTTGTGTACTCCAGCTATGCTCTTAGGATTGAAGCCATGGTGTTAGAGAGGGAGTTCTCACCCTCCTGTGCTTCTCTACAGGATGACATGAAAATTATAAGACAGGCAACAAAAGGTAATTAAGCATGTTGGGACACGTATAATACTCTTGTTTTTGTTAGCATGTTAATTAGTCTGCATTATGAAGACGAGAGCTTGAATTTCAGGTACCTTGGCTATTAAAAAGAAGCTAACTCCCCTCTGACAAACGCCATCAGGGTGTGCCTGGTGAATCTTTGCTTCCAAAATAAAAAGTCTGGAGACCTTGGACTCACTAGTTCGTGACCAAAGATACTAACAGTGTATCTCGTACCAACAGAACCCAAAGTGTCCATGACTAAAGTAGGGCAAGCCATTGTCTTTTGACTGCAGTTTGCTCATTCATGCATCACTGACACTGTGGCTGACTCCAGTCATTACTCTTCTTTGCTCACATTCAGAGATGTACAGTGAAAATCACTGTATAGTTTTGAAATTTCTCTATATGCAGTTGCCTTTTGAGATTGCAGTATTGATGAGCTAAAAACTATTTCTGTTGAATTTATATTCTCTGCATTTCACAAGCTTTGAAATGTTCCAACTGGTGTCTTGTACTCTGCATGATAATTACTCATTTCTTAATTTTGTTTATTATTAATACCAACCTTTTCAGACACCGTGAGCTACCTATTTGTCTTTTTCCTCAGTATGAAAGTCCTGCTTCCTGCTGGTAAATTCAGTGATATTATCTAAACTACTTCTAGTAGGGCAGAAAGGCACAGTAGTAAAAATAATTCAACTATGAGCACTAGTGCTTAGGGTAGTCATTTCTAGTGATGGAAAAGGGGAAAAAATTGTTGTGTTCTTCCCAACAGCGGGGATTAGACTGATCCTCCTGTCTCAGGAAAGCATCCCTTACCTTAAGCTGAGGTTTGAGTTTGACCTTTTATTGGGAGCTCATTGAAATTGTTGTACTTTGTTTTGAGCAACAGATACATGTGATGGAATATGTTGTGCATTAAAGCAGCCGCACCCTATTGTCCTTCATGTCCTTCACCCAGGACATTTGGGAACTGATGAATTCATTCCCTCCAGACGAGACACTTTGGTCTCCAACTCCTTCATCAGGCCAGTCATGCAAATCAGACTGAGCTTCCCTGTTTTGAGTCCACTCGAACTCGTGTGCGCTTCTCCATTTGGTCTTTGCACTTCAGGGTTTGTTGATAGCCTGAAGTTGTTTAGGAATTCTGTCTACTTTTCTATTCCTATCTACCAGGTTTCTTTCCTTGTAATTAAGCTGAGAGAACATTTACTTAAATTCTAACGCTGATAATCACTCAGGGTTAAAATGGTCTAAATAGCTTGGTGGATTCTCATCTAGCCTGCAAATGGATGGGTTCCATAATGACACTGAGCAGGTTCTCACTATGCAGAGTCTTTAGACATTGCTTTCTCTTATTTACCTTATGAAATTTGGTGTTCCCTTTTGTATTCTCTCCTCTTTCTTCTCCCTTGCTCTCTCACCTCTATGTTGTTAGATCAAAGACTGTGTAATTAGTTACATGTTTTTAGCCTGCTAATACTGAAATCCAAAGATACAAGGGCTGTCTGCCTCCAAAATGATAGTGTACTATGTTAAGCAGTTAAATGTGGGGTAAAGGAGTTGTAAAATGTGAACTTTGTGGTAAAATACTTCTTTAAAATGTTTAAACTGTAATCAAGAGGATTCTATGTTCTATTATGTTAATCAGTGTAAAACATATTTATTACATGAAAAACAGCTTACATTATTTTTCTTGCTATGCAGTGACTTCTGAATTTGCAGGTACTTAGTTTACTGTGCCATTTGTGTAATGCTCACTTGTTAACTCTCAACAATTTTGGATTTCTGTATCTTATTTCTAAGGTACTGCCCTCAGCAGGTGTTCCTATGTGCAGATGAAGAAGTGTATGAATTCAGATAGAGCAGTACTGTGCATTTTGCAAAAAGGGCATGTGTGCAGAGCAGGCTTCTGATGGAGAACCTTTAAGTGCCAGTTTTATTCCATTTGGCTTTTCTTCACACTGAATAGAACTTTGTGCTGAATCATCTTTGATGCCACTAAAGTGAAATAAATGTCACTCCAAGTTGGTTATCATATAGAAATAAAGTGATGATTCATAGTGGCAGTGGGGTACGTCTTGAAAACTTAACATTGCCTGACGTCTTTTGAGACCCAATGGCTGAGTTTCCTAAAAGCAATAATGGTTCCTAGCCCAATCCTGACAGATGGCAAACAGACCCTGTGAGGTGCAGAACGTTTGCCTTGCACTAATTTTAGTAGGAGGTAAGGGTACTTGCATAAGATACTTTGTGCATTGCAGGATTAGACCCCAAATGTTTTGTGAGCTGCCATGGGTTGCCTTGGAAATACTACACTTGCAGAGCTGAAGTCTGAACATGTATATGAGGTTTGCTAGCTGTGACAGAGACTCTGAATTATAGAGTATATTTTTTTTCCCCGATTTTCAGTTCACTGTACTATCCCGTTAAAATAAAAATCCTCATCTTTGAAAGCTTGAAGAGTTTGGCAACTCTGCACGTATTTCTAAACAAACAATTGTTAGACAGCAATTTTCTATTCCTTACAGAGTTAATGACTTGTGAGGAGCTGCATTCCATACTGCACTTGGTCCTTCAGGCTGGGAATATTATGAACGCGGTAAGTGACATCCAGAATGTGGATGGCTGATTGACCAGACTTCCTTGTTAGTGTTGCAGTCCATTTATTTCACACACTGCAACTGTTTGCTCGTTTCTTTTTAGGGAGGGTATGCTGGCAATGCTGTTGGATTTAAGCTGTCATCACTGCTCAAGCTGGCGGATACAAAAGCCAACAAACCTGGGATGAGTCTGCTGCATTTTGTTGCGCTGGTATATATGAAAACTATTTTGTTGGTATAAGTAACTGATACAAATCTGGAGCCATAGATAATCAGGAACAGAAGGAGCCATGTGTCTCCATAAACTGGCTTACGACTTGGATTTAATGTTTGCTTTTCAATCACAAAATTCACTTTTTCCCTATGTCTGGCCATCCTATCCATGGGAAATCCGTAGCAAACTTGAGTTGTTAGTCTCATGTAGAATCTTACCTTTGTCTAACTTCATCACAGTGGTAGTTCTCTTACTGTCCTGAATTTTTACACTGTAAATGTGGCTTCTTATTCTTCTTGCTGAATCATTTCAGCAGCATATTTCCTTGTTGTTGTTTGTTGTTTTTTTCACCCTTGATGACTAACAAGTACTTTTAAAGCTGCTGTGACCTTTTTTAAAATTTGTTTTCAGCTATTTTTTCTTATTTTTAAACTTCCTGATTTTAAAATTTAAATGTTTCTATATGTGACTTGGCTTAACTGTTTACAAAGTTAAGATTTAAGAGATTACTAGTTGGGTAACAGTGGAGCATTAACTGATGTTTGTATCTGCTCAAACAATGGCCATCAGTGAATTGTCCTTTCTCTAGCATTCCCTATCAGTATAGGTGTCTTTTGTGTTCAGTGGTAGAAGCTGCTATTGCTGTGCATTGCAAAATGGAATTGTTGTTTGTTTCTAGTTCTGATCCTTGTCTTTCTTTAAAGAAGTATTTTCTGCTGAATTGTGTTAGGATTGAACTGGAAGAAAGAGCAGGGAGAGAAACCTTTAAGTACCCCCCCAGAGGCTTTAGAACTGCTGGACTTCTAGGTGTTTCTTTGTGGCAGTGGAATGTTAATAGCTTGTGTATGTTTTGGCTTTGTTCTGTTTGTTTCAGGAAGCCCAGAAGAAAGATGCTGCTCTTCTCAACTTTTCAGAGAAAATTAGGGATGTTCATGAGGCTGCCAGGTAAGTCAAAAGAAACCTGAAAACTTATGGTTAAACTGTGACTTGGAACTCTGATTCGTGCAGCAATTAGATTTATTCAAAAAAGACTTGGCATAAAACCTGAGATCTTTACAAATGTTTACTGTAGCTTTGAGGGCTTCATTTCCATTTGCTAGCAGAAGTATGCCTGCAATGTGCCTTCGGGTATAAGGTTTTTTTCTGACGTGATCTCCGTGATCTCCGTAGGTGTTTTGCAGTTTTGTCTCTGTCAAATAACGTGTGCATATATGCTGCTTTTAAGAGATCAGAATTATGCTTTGCTTTTTTTTTTTTTTTTTTTTCCTTAAAACAACTTTCGTCTGTCTCTGAGCAGTCTACAGCATTCTTGCAAGTGTGGTTTCTGATATAGGTGCTGGCCTTGGCTTCATTTAGATATTTTATATTTGGTTTGCTTCTCTGTTTCGGTCTTGGGTGGAAAATCTGAAAGGTTTGGGGCTCTGCAAGTTCACATCATTGTCTTTAGCTGCATAATGTTAATCTAATTCATACCTAGATAACCGTACTTGCTTTTGTGAGATGTTGTGATCTAAAGCACAAAACTGGAAGCTAGTGATCCTGGAGTTCTGTTCCTAGTTCACTACTTCCTTACTCCTTGACCTTTGGGCACCCTATTTACATTGTTGTCTGAACTGTAAAATTGCTCCAGTCTCTCACATCTGATGAAAAATTAAGTCATGTCTGCAAAGAACTCTGAAATCTTCTGAGGAAAGGAGTGGCCATGCAGTTAATCAGAAAATTTTTGATGGACCACCTGTGTGGCTCTCTGCCATCCAACCCACACACCTTCTTGGCAGTCTGCCCTATTGCTTGCTGAGGAATGTAGCTTCCCTCAGTATTCAAACCCCCTGGAAAACTGCAGGGGAGTAGACAGAATCTGAAAATTGGTGGTACTTTTCTAGCCATTTTGTTCTTTGATCCAATTTGTTAATGTCGAAAATGTTCTGTTGTAACTCATGATGAAATCTTTTCGGGGGATGCATTCTACAGGAAAATTAAACAGAACAAAATGTGTGTCTTACAATTGGGTGTGAAGAAGATCTTTCTTTATTAGAGAGACAGCTGTCGTGTATAAATTGCTCGTAAATCCTTCCAATCAGGCCGTGTTAAAACAACCACCATTATGTACGGCTTTTTTTTTTTATCTTGCCTTTCAACCCTGTAGTCCTTTATCCTCCTTCTAAAGCAGAATCGTCTACGCCTTTTCTCATTTGCAAAAACACATAAGATTTTCCCAGCACAGAGTGCTTACCTGAAGTACACAGAAAAATACCCCGGCATTCTATTTATTTATGCGTGCTGTCACCATGATCTCACCGTGTGTGCTTCAGTTGGTCTGCTGCGTATTTTCAGCTTCGCTGTTTTAAGTGCTGTTAATTGAAAGTAGTTAGGAACGCATGTGCAGTTGTTATTTTTTTTACCATTCTGGAAACAGTAATGCATCAGCTGATAGACAAAGCTCAATGTCTTCTTAGTCTGTCTTCTAAGTGACAATTTAGAAGAAAGTAATGTGCAATTTCATGATGCCAAATGCTGTTGCCAAAATGGGAGCCCCGGTTGGCAGTGTGACTCCTTGTTGCACTAGCTTTGGCACTGAAATGGTCATATAGTCAGATGGACTAAGGAAATGACCCATCTGGAAGGAAATGTATTTATGCTTTTATCGGATTAATCTTCTGTGCTCAGTACGATACGACCGCCATCTAGAAAATGAGTGAGTGCCCAGGGAGAGAAAAAAGAACACTTGGCAGAGTGGCATTGCCCTTTCAGGCAGTATAGCTGGGTAGGACTGGCTGGAATTAATTGTGAAACCACACCCCATGGGAATCTTTTTAAGTTGCAAATAAGAAGAAATGTGCTTATCTCTCTCCTAACTTTCGATTTATACTTTAGAAAGATATTCTGAACAGGTAGGTCTTGTTTGATAGCCAGGTTACACTTCATGTTGAGCATCAATTTTGAAGCATATTGTGGCTAACCTAAGGGCAACTCCTCCTCCTCAATAAGCATTCTCTGTATATGCATTTTTAGGTTATCCATTGATAATGTAGAAGCAGAGCTCCACTCACTCTCTTTCAAGACAAGATCTGTTAAAGACAGCATCCGACGAGACCCAAAACTCTTTTATCAGATGGAAAGCTTTCTGCAGGTTTGTAGGTTACCCGTGTTGATGTTTTACTGTCATCTGAATATAGGAGCATTCCTCAGCTCAAAGTAATTTGTGTGGACATGTCAATAAACAGAAGCATTGTTTTAATATGTCTACCATATCAATGGTACAAAGGTGTTCCAACTACATGATGTTTGTGAAGTAAGAGAGTTGGAAGGATTGTGTTTTTGCTGGGAGGGGTATGGAGCGTATGTTGCCCAAGGCTTGTTGGGCAAGTGTGTTAAGTGCCTGACAAAGAACAGTAGTTAAAATATAAGACAATTTGGGTTGGTCTCTACTTCTGTTCTTAACTTGCAGATATTTTGGGCAGCTGTGATGTTAAGCTGGACCATGTGAGTTTTTACTGAGGATATTTAATTGAAGAGGGATTCTTAGAAGCTTGAATGCTAAAAAAGCCTGTTTTCTGTACTAATTTACCCGTTGCACAGAGTGTAATATTCTAAGCCATACCATCACTGCTTTGTAGATTCTGCTTTTCTTTTTCAGTATCTCAATAACTTCATAGATATGAATGTATATGGCGCTTAACTTTGAAGCAAAGTTGTAGGTATTTTCCAAATATGTGGTGATGCCCAGAGAAATATACATTACATTTCAATTAAATGATTTTTGTTTCATGCTGTAGAAAATTATTACAAGTTAAAAAAAAAAAAAAAAAAAGAGAGAGAAAGACAGATATTGATCTGGAAACTTAACCCACCCTGATTCTCAACTTGCAAGTATAGTTAATAGTGTAGTTTTTCAGATGTGAAGGTGATGAAGAAAGAGGTGGGTTAAGATTGAAATAGCTGTCCTCATTCACTCTGAATCATTGGCTTAAATCCATTGCACCCAGACTCTTTAATGTTATGTTCTGACATGTTTGGCTTTTTTTTTTTCGTTTTTAATTTAATAGCTGGTTTTATGTAACACTACAACCTTGTTTAGGCCACATTCCAAAAAACGTTGTGAAAAAAAAATATCTTTTTATAAATGCATACCTTACATAAAGACTTCCGGTTTTTGTTTTCAAATTATAAGTCATAACCAAGCCGATTAAAAGTCAGCTTTCATTATCTCATCCTCATGAATAAATTACTGAAATATGTGGGAGGAACTTATTTTCTATGTATGCTCTTGTCAATTGTCCAGTTTATTTTCAATCCGTTCTTTTTTTTCACTAAATGCTAACCAGTCAGATTTGTTCCTACCCGACCAGCATAATTTACCAAGTAACTTCCTGGCAGCAAGTTGTCTTAAGTGGTCACTCGTGCCTCCCGCTGCCTTCTCACAATCCAGTGCTGCAGCATGAAAAATCTTCAGGGAGTCGCGAATTAGTATCAGAAAACTGATTTGTCTGGAAATTAACTTTCTCCACCAGGTTATTTTGAGTCAGATACGTTCTCAGATGTGATATTGTGCAAGGATGGCATTGAACGGCTGGTGATACAGACTGGGGAGACAAAAAAATGCAGTGGTTGTTCCTTTAAGTAGTTCTGCTGCTTGAAGTTCTGAACTCTTGCCCAGTTTGTATCCTATTCACTAGAATTTGAATGTTGACTGATGCATTTTCCTTGCCCTTCTTTCCTCATTTTGTTGAAATGACAGGAAGTTTCCTTTGATTAGTAGAAGTTCTTCCTCAAAGTCTTAATTTTCAGGCATCTGTAACAACTTCAAGGATGGAACACGAGCTCCTAATATACACATAAGCTCCTAATATACACCTCTACTGTTGTTACTTAAATTTTTCTGTTTGCCATTGTATATTCTTTTCTACAGTTTGCTGTGAGACATCTAAAGGAGCTAGAACACCAGAAACGAGAATTAGAAGAGGAAGGAAATGCTCTCATTGACTTCTTCTGTGAGGACAAAGAAACTATGAAGTTGGATGAATGTTTCCAGATATTTAGGGACTTCTGCTTAAGATTCAACAAGGCTGTTAAGGTAGGCACTGTTAAGCTTGCCATAAGGCTGTTGAGCCCAGAATGAGATTCTCACTCTATTGAAATAAATACTGGTTCACATGAATTAATAGTTTTCTGTGTAAGGGATGCTTTGTATCTTGTGGTATTTGATCTATTTGTCAAAATGGTGATGGCAGTGGCTACTTTGGTCTTTTAAATGCTTTCTGTGGGTGAAAACTCACAAAAGTGTCAGCATTGGTTACAATTTTTTGTTTAGAAAAGTCTACCTATCATTAGAAATAATTTTTAGGACTTTATAATTAGCATGAATTAGGTGGATACACAGATTTGTTTTTCTGCCTTACGTAATCTGCAGTTGACAGCAGTTTTCATAAAATCTTTTGTTTAGAAAGAGAGAAAAACATTCCTGATTAGTAAGTAGCAAGCTGACTGAAAGTTCAGCTAACATGCATGTTGTACCTTTAGCTTGCCCTCTACCACCCAGAGTGTGGTTATACATGTGAATAATATGCAAATATATTAAACGAAATGGTAGTAACGCTTACAGACTTCTTAGTGAGAGGTGACTTCATGCATGTTACAAAGGACGTGTTCAGTCATTTGGAATTGAGGGTTTAATTCATAATCACACATTGCATACTGGTGGTCAATGGATAGCTGTTACTCCAAGGCCCAACGGGGACTGCTTTTCTTAACTATGTAGAAACTAGTCAGAAATGATGAATTACTTTCTTAATTACAAATACTGAAAAGATTTTCTTGCTAAGTATTTTGTGAAGATTAACCTAAAACATTAATGAACTACAGTTCTGAGAAATGAATGTAACATGTGGACAGCAGAGCCAGCAGTCAAAAAAGGTGGTTTATACCACAATGGCCAACTGTGCGTATCTCACGTGTTAAAAACACTTTGTTTTTGCAATTTTAGAACATGCTCATGTGTGTTTAAAATAGGTTTATCATTTGAATAAAACCTCCATAAACATATTCTGGGTGAGAACAACATATTCTGCTGTTCTGTGTCTAACGTAGAACGTGAACATAGTTAATAATTGTTGCAGATATTATTTGGCTTTACAATAGGATATTCGAAATTAAGCTTTAGCGTTCGTTGAGTGTTAATCCTGTAATCCCATACCTGTGAAAGAAGGCTCCCTGCCACATTTTTCCTGAAATGCAAGTTTTTTGTTTGTCCTTCCTTAGCTGTTGAGTTTCTGAGGTCTCTAGCACATCTTATCTTTCACAGCCCTGTGTCATCTCAAATCCCAGTTAAGAGGTATACATTAACCCATTCATCAAAAAGAGCTTCAGCATTAGACTTTTGTTTACTGGAAGCTTTCAGGCAACTATTTATAGTTGTTCAGTTCTTCTGTTGTCACAACAATGGGATAATCAAACTAAACAGTGCTTCAGATCAATATAGGTGTGTGGAGTTTTTTTTAAACAACCATGTAGGCTTTCTGAGAACAAAATTAACGTGCTGGAAAACTAATTTTTGAATCTTTATGAAGACTAGGCCTTCCTCTTCTTTTGCTGCAGCTGTACTGACTGAAGAAAACCAGGTTCTTCATTTCTGTTGAACTTTTCAGGTTATTTTCTCAAGTTTAACTTAGATTAAATCTGAAGTCTAGAGGTGTCTGTTGAAGTGTAGTTGTTCATAGTAAACCACTGCTAATGATTATAGCAGAAAGGTGTTACTATGTTGTCTTTCAAACACAAACTGCCTCTTTCTATGTCTTTCTAAACCTCAGCCCCTCAGCCTAGCTACCAAAATCTCTAGCATGCCTGGGGCAACTTCTTTGCTGTAGCTGTCAATTTTTGAAGCCAACAGCAAACAAGAGATCCAAAACCGGAATGAGGTTGAAGTGGCATCAGTTGATGTCTACGTAATGATCGTGAGACATTGTGGAAGCTTTGTCGTTTGCTTTTGTATGCAAGTCATGTCTTTTCACAAAATTTCTAATCTGTTATGTTCAAGTTGGGGATAAACAGCAACCCTTGGAAACTCCACTTGCTGCTTCAATAACAGTTGTTGTAATATGGGGGGATGTGAGAACGCCGTGACTGCATTCTTGTCAGACAAGTTTGTTTTAAAATAAGAATATAATGCTCAGCTGGAAGTTTACTCAACAGATAAAACTGCTCTCTCTAAACCTACTGAGCATGGACTTGAACGTCTCTGTATACAGCAACAATTCTTTGCTCGGACATAAAAGCTAGTTGGGTTTGATAGATCACATTTTCAGGCTCTCTGGGGACTTGTGCATTTTTTTCTTATGTTAATTGGACTGATATGCCTCCAGCATTAGTTATGCAGGGAACTGCAGTCCATATGGTTAATGATTGCAGACTGATTGCCATGGTGAATTTTTGTGTGTATGTATTGGGGGTGGAGAGAAAGTGATAGCAGTAGGAACTAACTTTGATAGGAGGAAGTAAAAGGAAAGATAAAGCTGTGTAACTTGTTCTCGTGCATAGAATGCTGTCCTCTGTAACATGGATTTATGCATTTCCTTGTCAGGAAAACAGAGAACGAGAGATCCAGGAACTTCATCATCTGCAAAGGCGAAAGGAGCTGGAGGAGAAACGTCGATCCTGGGCTGCTGGAGAGCTTGGAAGCTTTGGGCGGAGCAGCAGTGAAAATGATGTGGAAATGTTGGCCAAAAAAGGACTCGAAGAGTTTCTTCCCTTCTTGCAGCAGAGACCTCAAAGCCCTTCATACAGAAACCCCAATTCCAAACGCTCTCGACTTTCTCTGGGAATTACTGCAGACAGAGAGCTGCAGAGTTTCCTGGAAATTTCAAAAGAAGAGGATTCCAATAAATTTAACAGCCTTCCCCGTGCAAACACCCGACAAGTAAGACCCAATGTAGCCTGGACTGAATCCAAAGAAACTAGAGATCCCAATTTAAATACCTTGCACTTACAGCAACAGTCTGAAACCAAAGGGAAAAGTAGTGATCTGCTGCAGTTGCGTCCAGCGCAGTCCAATCACTTTGGTGGCTCAACCACCAATCCCCATTATCCACAGCGAAGCACCAACTGCAACATGCGTGCTTCCAATGCCTCTTGTGAGGAGTCTGCTGATATAAATGCTCTGGCCCTTGCAGTTGAGGAGCACGAACTTGTTAAAGGATTAAGGAAGTTTGATATTCAAGGAGCAAAGCCAGCAGAGGATATGCCTCTAATATATTTAGAGGATGTCGGTGGAACAGATGTGGAGACTCTAGATGATCTAAGCTTGCATTCCCTTAGCACTGCTGATGACGATCTGCCTCCAGCTTGCAGAAGCTCCAGAGAGGCCCACAACCATACAGGCAAGGCAATGGGTTGCAAGAGTGAAACTTCAGAGCCTGGCAGCAGCAGCCCTGTGTCGATGGACACAAGTGTTTCGGGAAGTAGGGAAGATGGGCCAATGTTCTATGTGTCAGATACTACTACTGACTGTTCTTTGACATTGGACTCTGAAGAGGGGAATGATTTTAAATTAGCAGGCAATGAAGTAAGAAGTGAGGCTGGCAAAACACGCTCTTCTGTGAATGGTGCTCAGTACAGGCCTAGAACACTCTTCCCAAACCTAAATTCAGCTTCTGCCAAGGATCTGTCTCTTCATGCTTCCACAAACGATAAGGACGATGCCAACAGCAAACACACGCTTTCTAAAGAAAAAGCTGTAAAAAACAAAGACCCTATAGGACCAAAGAGAAACTCTCTGAAAGACAGATCTCCAAGTTCCTCAAAACCCAGTGGCACTCGCCCTAGCCACACAACTTCTTCCAGACCTGTTAGAACTTTGAATGCCTCTGAGAATGAAAGTATGAGGAAAGTGGTGCCTATTTCTCGGTCAAACAAAGCACCAAGCAGTGTGAAAAAGCCAGAAGCCAAGCCGGCGCTTCGTGAGACTAGTACAGTGGAAAGCCGCCTGTCTCGTCGCAGCTCTGTCCGAGGCACTACAGACACACTGCCAAGAAGTCCTTACAGGCACAGCATGTCAGTAGAAGAGCCAAGGTTACAGAGGGGGACTGTCACCTCAAGCAGTGCTCATTTTGAGAGAGACAGAGTTGCTCTCAAGAAACCAGGCTCTAAACCTGTTAGGAGTACTGCAAAGTCAAAGACAGATGAGACGAAGATGTGTCGCTCCAGCGTAAAACCCCAGGCCCCTGTAGATGACACCAAAGTTAGCCCTGTCAGTGCTCCCAAAACACCATCCAGTGTCCCCAGCTTTGCAAGGAATACAGTGGCTTCTTCTTCAAAGCGTGCAAAAGTGGATCTCTCCACCTCATCCAAACCTCCAAGTATCACCAGATCTGTGTCCCAGAGGCTGCCTAAAGTGAAGCCAGCAGCAACCTCTGATGATCTGAGTCCAAAGGAGAATGGAGTGAGTACTTTAAAGAGAGCAAATAGTGCCAGAGTGTTTGGAAAAAGCATCCTCCAGGGAGACACTGTCAGCACAAAAGCAGAGGCTTCACCAAAGGAGCAGGGGGCATTGGAAAAGTCTTCTCTTAAAATGAAAGATGCAAACCGGACCACAATAGGTAAAATACTGAAGCCGTTACTGAAGTAAGGAGAGGTTTTTTGAATCTTGGAATGTCTCTTGCACTGGATGTCTCTGTTGAGGAATTCCTTAAAGCAGTAAGATTGCTGATAAGCGGCATCACGTGCTCTTCAACGTAACGCACACCACTGGAAAAGGGCAACTGGTTGTGTTCTGGTCTAAATCCTCTGTGAAGAATTTGAATGTGTTTGAAGCTACTGTGATGGAATAGGAGTGTAGCAGCAAGTCTTTGAGCATTTGTGATATGGAAGGTCACCAGAAGCCAAAAAGTTTAAAGGAGTTAAGCTATGGGATGAAATGCTTTGTGACAGAAAATGTGGATAAAGGCCAGTTTTTGTGTACATGAAATTCTTCCTGGGGCTCAAGCATTTGTGTTGGTTGATTTCTTATTCAACGTCAGAGAGAATCCTGTGGAACAGTACTGAAAATGAATGTAGGTGATTGTGCTTTACATTGTTTCTACTGCCTTGGATTCAGGAACTCTTTTTTGCCTGTTGCAAAGTCCATTGCTGGCAATTGGACAAGCTGGGAACTGCTGGCCAAAAAATAGTAAAACGGGATATTTGCTGTTTGTGGCTGTCTTTAACCTAACTGAAGAATTTTTAGCATGTTTTATGAACGTGTACATGTGTCTGGAGAAAACTTTCTGCTGGTCAGGAGGCTTATTCTCCAGGAATTGTCTTGCATGCACAAGTAGATAGGGCTGGTGCTTCACAGCTGGAGGCTGTGCCCATTGGAAGGGCCTCTGGTAACTACTGGGATGATGACTACTCCTCATCTGACTTGTTCCAGTCACAAGCAAACTTGCCAGCGTTTGGTCATACAGAAGTGCCATATATTTATGATACATATCAAGGATGTTTGCAGTTCAGCTCTTGAAGGCTGCGTTGTAGTGCTGAGCACTTTCTTACTATTCCATGTTTCCACTGGTTTATGTACTACCAAATTACTTGAATGTTGCAATGGCTCTGATTGAGCCATCTGTTTCCCTGCCCCCTCCTCTCCTTGTCAACATGAATATTTAGCATGAAACACGGATCTTACGCATGACAATGTTTTTGTAGACTTCCTTCATTGCTTCAAATGCGGTTTTTAATGTTTAAGTACTCCAAAGGATGACTTCAACTAGTATTTGATAAGCTTTTTACGAATAAAAACACCTCCTTTTTCCTGCGGATACAAATTTTCATGTCTTGCTAGTCTAAGGTACGGAGAATGAGGGAGAACTTGTTCAGCATGCTATGCATATTCCTAAGGGAAATGTTTGTAGGTGGGGAAGCTGATCACTGTTCTCCTGAGCATCCTATTTAAAGAGTTGCCTTTCCACTCGCTCACAAACGAAGCCTCATTTAATAATAAAAACGAGAATAAAATAAAAAGGAAATCTCTTCAGACAAGTGGCATGGCTTAGGGTAGATCTGCTTCTCCACTCTATCCCTCAGTGCTTGAAGTGTATAGCGCAGTGAGAATAAGCCGTTTAATTGCTCATGTGCATCTCAAGGGCTACTATCAGGGACAGCTACCTTTGTCTTTTGAAGTTGGCAAGGGGCCCTTAGTGTTTCACAATGTCTTACTGCAGACATTGTACCCAAACACAAAGTATTACATAGGGCCTCTTGTTTGAGTCTGTCCCAGGGGGAGAATTTATATAGCCCACTTTTTGGCAAGGGTGAATTTTTGCTCGAAACCCTGCATAAGCTTTTTGCTGCCTCCCTTGTGGGTTAAATGAAAGAAAAGCATCTCCCTTCTCCTTATTTGTATCTGTGTGTATGTATGCACATCTGCGAGAGCAGATAATTGACTCTTCTCCTTTATTAAGAAAAAAAGAAAAAAGCAACCAAACTTTTATTGGTAGCAAGCTTGAAAACTAATTTAAATATGTTTTGGTATATGTAAATTTCTATAAATCTGTGTAAAAGAAAACTGAATGTATTTAATGGAACATTTATACATTTCGGAGTAACTCGGTAGTTTAATAAAGTTCCCATTTACTGGGTATGGGCTTCATTTTTCTATTTCTTATTGTACTTTTGGCTTTGGTCCTGGAGATCCCCAGCAACTGGAGACCAGTTATAGGTACCTGTGGGAAAATCTCCAAGAAAGGGCTTTGCAGCAGAAATGCTGGCATTTGAAATAGGAGACTTGTTTTTGTACTCAGATGAGCAATTCATCTTTAGTTTCTGAATGCTCCTGAGGCAGGGCTTTCTGCACGGTCCTGTGGAGAACAGGAAAGGTATTAGGTGGTGGATGCAGCGCCTTGTGTATGCGTTGTGTGCTGAGGCCAAGACGAATGTTCATGGCAGTAACAAGTCTGGATCTGTCACTATCTTCATGCCTTTTAGCTTAGCGCACTTTATTGGGAAATCCCAGTTTACAGCTCCCAGGGCTTTGCAAATAAAGAACAGCCTGTTTTGCAGGAGCAGGTGGTGATTTCTGCACTGTATTTCTGAAGTTTTACCTTCCATCCCATTCTCCTGTGACTTTTTTTCCTGTTTTTTTGCATAAGAAAAAAAAAAAAAGGAAAGAAAGGCAGCCAGCCTCCTTGTCCTCAGGGAATACTTCCTCCCCTCTGCTATGGGAATGGTTTTTGGACTGGAATTGCTGCTATTTGCAAACTCGTTCAGCCCCTGACTTTTCTCGTTGGGTGAGTGCGGCTCTCCCGCACGGAGCAGCACGCACCTGCTGTCTGCCAGCACTGAGTGACAGCTGCTGATGGAATCTACGTGGGAAAGCCCTTCGCCATCAAAAGGTGTGTCTCAAAAGTTGGTTTTTCCCTTTTTAAACTTCATTTTGATTTCAAAAGGGTTTATGATTACCAATTCATTATTTAAACTACCGACTGTCAGAGGCAGCGGTGCCCTGTAGGTTTAATTTCCCATGTCATGAGATTTTCCCGAACGCTAACAGGCTGTGGGGCTGCAGGCGGGTTTGAAGAAAGACACGAGAGCTTGTTTTGGGCTTTGTTGTGCCGAGCAGCGGGTGCTTGTCATCATCATCAGAGGCGAGTCTGTCTCCTTTGATGGCTCTCAAGGTGATGGTGAAGTCGGGGAGCCCGGGGGGACACGAGGGCATCTGGGGCTGTGGAGCTGCTGCAGATTGCAAGATAGGGGAGCGAGCTGTGGGAGGAGGAGAGATGCTGATTCATATTTGGAGGAATTTAATATTCACATCTCATGTGGGAACTGCATACAAATGAGGGGCTCACTGCATCCGTCGTTACAACAGCTCATTAAATTATCGGGAGAGACAGAAAGAGTTCCCATCACGCCTCCCACAGTGTACAAGTCTGGACTATGTCATTCAAAATAACCCACTGGTATCTCTCTCATCTTAGGCTCTGGCTGTGTGGACTGGTGCAGAGTACTGCCCGTTGGCTCTGACCTAGCCAGGCACAAGTGAGCTCTAGGTTGGGAGTGAATCACAGCACATGCTGGCTGGCCACTGACCCTGAGTTGTCCCGTCCTGGCTGGAACTGCATCCCCACATGCCGGGGAGAGCTGTCCTCCAGAAGACGTCTTTGCTGCTGCTGTGAGAACGCAATCCTGGCGAGAGGGGCCCAGCTAAATGCAGCTCCTTTCAAATTTGGCCAGTCAGTGTTTTCCATTAGCTTGATACATGCTGTTTACATCCTACTGCTGCCAGTGCCAGAGATAACTGCCTTGGGAACAGCTCCCTGCAGGTATTGTTAGCAGCTGCTGAAAACAAAGGCGTTTGTTTTAGCCACGTCACTATCTAAACAGCCAGAAATAGATGGCTTTTTTTATTGCTGGTAAGCCAATAAAAATCAGTCTGGTTCGCCTGGCCAAAAGATGCCTTCTGGAAATCTTGCATGCTGAGAGGGCTGGCATCTGCGCAAACACCTCAGCAACAGCAAAGAGCATGATGCTGAGGCAAAGAATGCGTGAAGGGCTCTCGTGGCAACCAGGCATTTCTCCTCCAAGTGTCATCACCACCAGCATCCGCTGCTTGCACTTGGACAGAATTGATTCCAGACAACACTGTGTGGTTCCTTGCTGCATAGTTGGCTTCTGTCTCTTTCTAGGCTGAAAGCTGAGACTGCAGAACACTCGCTGTCTCAGCTAGAAACTTAACTCTGATTTTAAAAACAAATAAAAAAATCCGTCCATCTGCTGATGCCCTTCCTTTATGCACTGGGTCACGGGGAGCGTGGAGGCCATGCTATGATACTGATTCCAGAGATGGTAATCGGGTTTGTAGCTGTTGAGCAAGTGCTTGGTTGGTGGCCTAGTCTGGAGGGAGGGGGGAGAGAGTGGGGCATTGCAGAGAACATTTGCCCCATCTGAAGCAGGGGTGCTGGACCGGCTGCCTTTGAACAGTTATGCATCTCTTACTTTTGATCATATCTGAACAATAGCCCCTGTTCTTTTCCCTGTTCTATCCTTATTTCTTTGGGTGGATGAAGGATTACAGGCTTTGATGCCTCCTCTTGGGCCAAGCAGAGGAGAGAGATGAACTCTACCTCCATTTTTTTTTATTATTTTGATTTTTAACAATAGCACTTTGACCAGTGAGCAGAGCTGGTGGCTTCAAATAACTCTCAGCTGCGCAGGGGCCCTAGAGCTCCAGGGAAAAAATGAATGGATTGCCTGTGTGCACTTTGCATAGTTTCTTCCAAAAAAAGTAAATGTTTCCATCTTTTTGGTGGTCTAGAAGAAGTTCAGGAAGGAATTGAATGTATTTCTAAAATGGACACGTGCATGAGCAGTAGTTCTGAATTACTATCTGGTGACTGGCGTGCTGCCTGTGGAAATGAGGGAAGCGTGTAAGAGGGAAAACATGATGATTACAAATGAGCAGGCAGAGATGAGACAAGTTTTCAAGAAGAATGTGGAGCTTTTCTCTGTTCATTACAATCCTTACACTTCCCTGGGCGTCAGCTGTTCCTGGCTGACCCAGCTAATTGCACGGCCTCCTGGAAAAGCCAGGGGTCCCCAGCACCTGGCCTTGCTCCATCACTGCAGAGAATACTCCAGTAAGCACTGCTGGAGCCACTTCAGCTCTTGTGCTGAGCAAGGACATGCTGCGAGCTCCACGTTTTTGTTCCCAGTCTTTCTCATGCAACATTTAAACTGATTCAAACCTATTCCCTGTGCGAATCTTCAATTTCTCATTTTGGGATGAAAGATGATTATAAATGTGGTTTTGATTTTTTTTTTCCCCCCACCCTTTCACAGCTGTATTTGCCCCTTTACATCCCATGACTGTTTCCTCCCGCTCCTATTTCCTCTGTTACAGTTTTCCATCCTGCTCTAAATTTTCTGGCTTCTACTAATAACTCATCTCCCCTCTTTATCTCCCTTTTGCACTCTGGTGTTTCTGTACTGTTCAGCTCACTCCATTCTGTTCTCTCAGTGTCTCTGTGTCTCTGCAGTCTTTGGTGGCTGTTCTGCTCCTTTGATTTTTTTTTCTTCCTTTCTGCCATGAGTCACCTTTTTCCAAACAACTGTCTGCAAAACCTGCAAGCTCACACTTTTCCCTGCTGCTTCCAGTAAGAGGTGGGAATTCTTTTTCACATTTACAAGTCTGTATTTTGTAGCTCTGTTTTGTCCTTGAGAGCAAATTGCTGGAGGTTGCTGTCCCCAGTGAGAGAGATCACCTCAAATCATCTTAGAATAACATAAAGGTTGGAAAAGACCACCAAGATTACCTAGTCCAATATTCAACCCACCCCCACCATGCCCACTAACCATGTCCCTCAGTGCCACATCCACATGGTTCTGTAACACTTCCAGTGACAGTGATTCCTCCACCTCCCTGGGCAGCCAGTACCAATGCTTGTCACTCTGTAAACAAATTTTTCCTAATATCCATATCTATATATCTATAACTTAATTTCTAACACCCAATATCTCATCTTTTCTGTTCTAATGCTGCACCCCACCATACTGAGCAGCCCATGTGGGCATGGGAAAATTTTGCAGAGGTGGCTGAGGAAATTCTGCCCGAATAAAGGTGTGGGTCATTTAGCTCCGTTGTTCCGGTCTGTAAAGCCCTAATTGAAAGGACATCAGCAGCTCAGTTCAGGATGCCTCACCCACCTGTGATCTTGGTGCCACAAACAAAGGTTTGTGCAGCCAGTTGGGTGCTGTTTCCCTGCGCATCCAAGCAAAGTTATTGCATCATATCTCCGCCTAGCATGTAGGTGTCCATGGTGCAGGCTGAGGCAGCAGCGGCTTTGTTTTTCTCTTATATGGTGAGGACCAAGACCTCTTTATAAGAGCAGATTGCTCTCAGAAGACCAGAGATGGCTCTTGGAGAATATGTGTTCGGTTTTCCTTCTGGTGCAAGTGACTAATTGCTGCACCAGACAGAGAGCACTGAGTGCGTGCACAATGTAGTTGGAGAGCACAGGCACTGCTGTTTGCTCTGGACTCTTTTTACTCATATATGCTGTGTGCCTGCCCAGTATTGCTCCCCCCAGGGTAGGCTTTGAGGGCAGTGCCCCCAACGACCCAGAGAGAACTGGGGAAGGAAACAGCTGTGCCCCTGCCCCAGGGAAGCATTTGGTACAGCTGAATGTTTCTGCCAGATGTTTGCTTCCCCTGCTCTTAAAGGGCTTACCAATAATAAGAAGATACAGTCAATGTTCCCAACGATTTTCTTGTGTACTCCAGGATGGGAAGTCTGTTTATAAGGATAAGGTAAAGCAGCTCATCTCCTGACAAATGTGATATTTCAGTTGCATATCTTTCCTTGCAACATGGCTTTGATAATGAACTCAGTGTATCCACCCTTAGAACCATCATGTTTATCCTAAATAATTCAAATGTTTAAGGATAAGTACATAAAGCGGCAGCTAGTTAGTAACCCTGGAAATCTATCTAATACATTTTCATTGCACGAAAAACTGTCTTTGCTCCTCAGAAGGACTTGATGCAATCTGTTGCCAGAGGTTTGTCACTCAGTGGAAGGAGTGTGGGATGGAATATAGCAGCTCCTGATGGTGCCATTGTCACTGCTCCAAGGTGTGAGACCACTTATGCAGCAAGGGGAGAGAGCGGGATCAGAGCTCAGGATGGTCCTCAGGTGGAGCAAGGTAGCATGGAGATGGCCACAGTGAGAAGATCAGTGCTCAAACAAGGCCACAGGGTTCATGCCAGCGCCCAGAGACCAGGGCTCTGGTATCCCCAGCCCACGTGCAGTGATATCCAAAAGAGCATGAGATGTGGCAGAAATAACCCATCAGAGATGGGCATATGGGAGTGCAGCAAGAGATGTTTTGTAATCGTAAAAGCAACCAACGGTATGTAAAGGCTGCAAAGCAGAGACTGGCGAGAATGTATAGCTCCAACATTCAGCATGAATTGGCAAAGTGGGCATGTGAGTAATCACAGAGGGCCATTGTGCGACGGAGTCCAAACTCTTGTTTGATGAAATTACTTCTTTGAATAAATCTCACTTAACCTACAGTAAATACGTCTGAATAAAATGTCCAGCCTTAATATACAAGATTTTAAATGACAGAGAATTTATCCCAACCTTTGGCAAATAGTTCAAACAGATTATCAAGCTTTCTGTTTAGAACTGTCTTAGTGTTTCTAGCACAAATTAATCGGGGTGGAGTGTCTAATTGCTGGTAACTGGATCTGTTATGGCTCTGTATGCCAAGCTGGCAGCTCCTGTTACCAGATTCCTGCTTCTTAGAAGTAGCCCTTGCAGGGAGAGAGCCGTGATTCTGCAGTGGGACTGGTGCTAGAACTGGGGATGCTGCCGCAGGCCTCTGCCTGTGCTGGCTTTGCTCCCAGTTTGACATGGCAGCTCTGGGCTGTGGAGGAGGTCTGGATGCTAGCTGAAGGGCTGCCAATGTCCTGGCCTGGAATGACCCAAATCTGCTCCTATAACCTGTTGGACAGGAGCTTGCTGGGGCATAGGGAAGCTCAATGGGGTTGGTCTGGATTTTACTGCTGTGGTTTCCCAGGCCACTCTTAGGGACCAACATTTTCTCTGTCAGAATGAAAGCATGCCTGACAAAGGGAGTTGTTTCAGAGCTAAACCATGTCTGTGTTTAAACATTTGTTTTTAATTGGGCATCTGCTCTATGGCCAATTATGAAGCCTGAAACCTGCCTGCCTGAAAGGGCATCACCAGAGCCATCCTTTGTCAAAGCCGCCATACTTGCTGCTCTTCACTCTCTGGCAGGAGGTGCTCACACAGACAGGCTCACTCCTTTGTTGCCTCCTTCAGCCATCCTGCAGCACTCCTTCCTTCTCCTGCTGACCCTTAAGCTATTTTCAGTAAACCTCTTTCTTTTCCCAGTGGGAGCATTCTGTAATTAAGGCGGCAGTGATAACATCTAGTGATTATTTACTGATGTCTTTTAAAAAGGGAGCTCTGAGCCTGTCCCCTTGTCTCCCCTCCTTGCCTTAAGCAGAGCTTAGTGTGGAACCTGGAGCTATGCTGATGGGTGTGCTGATTAGATACCTCTTCTCAGTTCAACTTGTTTGTCCATATTGACCATTTCCTATGTGTTAAGGCCTCTTAGAAAGAGGACAATTTCCTGCCCAGCCTTCTCCCATTTTTAAGCAGGTGTCCCCACTCGTTGCATTGGGTGCCCCAGAAAGGAGAGACAACTCAACCAAGCACTATGCCTTTGCTGTGGTGCCTGCGGGGAGCTGTCACACAGATGGCCTCATCCCAGGTCTCCTTTATTGATATTGTTACACAGTCCTGTGCTATGGCAACTGGAGCAGGAGGGAGGAGGGCCCCAAAATGCTGCCTGGGCTGGGGGTGTTGATCCAGCATGAGTGAGTCACAGGGCTGTACTTCACCTCAGCCACCTCTGGCAGCTCTGCCGTGAGTCACGGCAGCCTGAGAAGACTTGCAGCACTTCCTGCGGCACGGGGAGGAGGGCATTGGTGACACCACCACCTGCCACGTGGATGGAGTCATGTAGAGCTCCGCTTTGGGAGTGGGAAGCTCCCAGGAAAGGCTCTTGGGTGGCCCAACTGGGCACGCGTTTTGGTGTTATGGGATATACAAGACAAAGACACTTCCCATAGGGGAGCAAGGAGGGGTGGCAAGGTGCATATGCTTCACTCTGTCGCAGCAAAACCTGCAAGATGATGAAGCAGACAGTTCATGGAGGAGTTGGTTTAAAGAATTTATTTTGGTGTCTCTTTTCCTACTTTGCTTTTGTGATTCTCCCAGCAATATTATATCCCCTGTCATCATGGATAGAAACTCTCGTGGTGTCATCTTTGTACACTGTGTCCTCCTGCCAGTGGATCCCAGTTCCCAAAGTGCTGGGCTGAACCCGGCTGAAGGAGCCACTCTACTCCACTGCAGTCAAGTGCTTTTGCCTCTTTCATCACATCAACCTTTCCGTGGGATCTGCCATTGTTTCAAAGAGTTTACCCATTTCTGAGAAGGTGTCAAGAGGCCTTTTCCAAATTCAAACATAAAACACAGAAACCCTCTTTTCCTCCTTCAAAGACAAAGTGAAGAACTTACGAAAATTGCTATTACAAATTTAAGACGTTGCCTTTCAAAATTAAAACAAATGCAGAGAAGTGGTAAAGTTTTTTAATATTGTCTTGAAATGGCATAGGCCATGATCAAAAATCATCTCATGTTGTGGCAGGAGGAGCTGATGGGGTGCATTTTGCTAAAGCTGGAGGTATGTGCAACAACAGAGTGGCTCCAAGCAGATCTTATGTCCCTGTCACACAGAGATGGGTAGCTGGAACTCAAGCTCCAGAAGAAAGAGGAGGAAGCTTCATCCCAGGGACCCCCCAGGTTTGGGGATGTCTTCTCTTGGCTTGGCATGTTTTCTTCCTTCCCTTCATCTTCCTGATCTGGTTTTAATGTTTGCCCATTCTGGGGCAGCCTCATGTTTCAACCGAAAAGTATGATAAGCTGGTATGAAGGGGCAAAGTATCACTGTACACATGCAGGCTGCTCTTTCTGGAAGCTCTGGAGCAATTTTCAGGTCAGGTAGAAAACCTCACAGGAGCAGTCCCTTGCCTTTTCCAGAGGAGTCATTTTCCGGTTGGTGCATGAATGCATCAGAACACCAGGCAGATGTGGTGTGGTCTGGGCACATTCTGCATGACCACTGTGTCCTTGCTGTGTCTCAGATGATAAAGATGCGCACCATAGCTGCAATGTCATGAGGCAGCCAATGCTAGTGCAGGTGGGGTGAGCTCTGGATGCTCTCCACAGGTGCATCTGGAGCTGTTTGCAGAATGTGGCACAAAGCTTGCTCCAAGAGATGCCTTAAAAGCCTCATGTGCACATTGGGCCATCCCAGAGGTGCAGGTGTTATTCTGCTACACTGCCAGAGTGTGAATGTGTGAGAGCCATGAGCTGCAATCTGTGAATTCTGGCTGTAAGTAGTAGAGGTCTTTGGAGCGGTTCTCCAGGGGGAAGTGGCTGAAAAACAAGAGCATTTGGAATTGCTCTGAGTGTGGAGGAAACTGCTGGTTTTTGCTCCAGAATAGGCAGGGCAGCTCAGGTTCTTGTTTTCTGAAGGCCAGGAATGTGCTGGATGTCTTGATAGCCCCCGGGGTACTTGGCTTATGTGCCTCCACATAGGTGTTTGGTCCTGTGTGCTAAGCACTGCGGCATGTTGTTTTCATGAATGGAAAAGCTCAGCGTGCCCCATTCTTTCCGCCTGTCTTTTATCAGTTTACTCTTCATAAAAGGATTATGCTAATGCGTGCCTTGGCCTCATCCCAGTGGTGCCTCATATCAGCTGGGGAGCACCTAGCAGCAGCAGCCAGGCCTTCCTGTCTCAGGATAGATATTTGGGGCTGTATAAGTTGCACACCCTAAAGTTAACTGTTTGGTTACATGCTGTTGATTTGGGGTCTTAATGACCATGACTTCAGTGAAACGGCTGAGGTTGGAAGGACCCTTTGGGTCAACCAGGACCAACCCCAGCTCCAGCAGGGCCACCCAGAGCAGCTCCCCATTCATGTCCTTATGCATTTAATTTGCCAAAGAAAGAAAGGAAAATGGTTCCAAGTAGAACATAGTGGGGCAAGAGATTGATGAGATGAGCAGAGCCACAGGCATTGCAGTGCAATGACCAAGTGTCAGAAACAGGTGTTCACTGCTGCCTTGCAGGAAGAGCTTCTCCAGGAGCAGCCGAGCTGGGACATGCAGTGTGTAAGGGTTGAGCCGTGTGTCATTACTCAGAGAAGCAAGACAAATGAGAAATCAATTGAACATCAAACCATGGCTGTTGATTGTCTATGTTGAAAATAAATGATTCATCGAGTGCTTTAATTGATTCATATATGCGGCAGGGAGTTCCAGTCTTGATTTATGGACCTTTCCACCAGTCAGGCAGGAAAGACTTGCTCCCACTCACTTTATTTGTGCAACAAACATCCTTTTCTCTAGGCATGCGTTAAGCCAACCCACTTGCAAGCTTTTTTCTCCCTGACTGTTTACTTTGCTTTGAAGCAATTGGTCATTTGGCTTGCTCAAGCAATGCTACTGCTATCAGATAAATGATTTGGATTTTATATCAGAGGTGTCCAGAAAGCATCAGCATAGCCCTTAGCAAAATGCCGGGCTCTGCAGCTCAGAGAGCTGTAGCCTACAGTGCTCTATGTCCACAGATCTACGTGACTGCTTGAATGAGACTGCACTTTCTCCCTGCTGCTCTCCCACCTAAGGAGGAGATGGTAGGGATCTGCCTTTGCCTTCTCACAGTTGTCCCACAGCTTGCCAGAACACCAGGACAGCCAGGGGATGTTGGCTGTCGGTGAGGAGGTGGATGGTGGCTTACCTAATATGTGGCTGGCACTGCAGTTGAGCAGGGAGAGAAGGGTTCCAGCACTGGCACTGGGGGGAATGACACAAGGAGGGATAAAGGCCTTGGGAAGTTGTCTCAGGGTTTGTCAGGAAGCTAAAGGCAGACTCTTATTAGCTACATGTGCCACCAGTTGTGCAAAGGGGAGCAGCCAGTCAGCCAGCCCCTTCACCATCCAAGCTGTGTGGCGGTGGTGTTTGCTATTGGGCTGGGTGTTTTCCCCTAGGTTTGTTTGCCTGTAGGCTGGGTGCAAAGAAACAGAGCAAGTTGTCTGAAGGGAACTATAATAAAATACTGCAGTGTCCAGGCAGGCTGTGAAGATGGTGACGGGTCTGGAGGGCAAGAAGTATGAGAAGAGACTAAGGCCTTGGTCTGCTCAGCCCGGAGCAGAAGAGCTGAGGGGAGGCTTCATGGCAGCTGCACCTCTTCACACAGAGTGGAGAGGCAGCACTGAGCTCTTCTCTCTGTGACAGACAGGGCTAGAGGGAATGGCATGGAGCTGTGACAGGGGAGGGGCAGGTTGGGTGTTAGAAAAAGATTCCTCAACAGAGGGTGGTGGGCATGGTCCCAAGCTGCCAGAGCTCAAGGAGCATTTGGACAATGCTCTCAGACACAGGGTTTCAATTTTGGATGGACTCACAGATCTTTGTGGGTCCCTTGCAAGTCAGAATGTTCCATGATTCTATGATGCTCCGGTCGAATGGCACAAAGCTCCTTCATCTGCCACAAACCACAGGAGATACTGCAACTGATAGATAGGTTAAAACATGTGAGAAACAAAATCAACCCCACAGCTGCAATCTCTTGCAATGGTTTGCCTTCAAGTTGTAACCCAGTAACCCAGGGGTTGATTAAGGATGGAGTCTGAGCAGCCTTTGGCTTGGTACAGCCCACAGCTGCTACACTGCTATACGATAAACTGGACCAGAGGATCTGTCAGGCTGTTTCTCAGATGGATCTTTTTCTTGTTTCACCTACTTCTTTGTACTAATGTCGGGGCTGGTGCAGTAGGAGCAGATTGGCCTCTATTTTTCTGTGTCAGTTCTGCTGAATTCCACATCATAGCTACTGAGGCTTGTACTGGCAGTCGGTACATTAGCCTGGTGGAAAGCATGCCCAACCTCTGTAAACACAAGGTGTCATCATGGCTTGATCAACTTGCATTTTTACCTCAGTTTGTTTGGCAGTGAGACAGTGAACAGTGCTGCCATGTATGTTTGTCTTTCTTGGATGATATATCTGTATATTGTGTCAGAAAGTTTGTGCCTTATGTCAGTCTGCTTGACTCTTGTTTAGGAGAGAGTCCCCACAGATGATAAAAATAAACTTGGAATCCTCCCTGGCTCTGCACCAGAGCTGTCTCAAGGCCGCATGAGCCTGAGCTTCCTGCAGCCCAGCAGTATAGCATGAGCAAGTTGTCTGAATTGCTTTTTCCCTACCAAATCCCTGGGTTTTGCAACAGAGGGTTTGCAAACCCTGCCAGGGATGGGTCCCAGGGCTTTGTTTCCTGGCCAGAGGAGCAGTGTGGAGATGCACTAGTGGAAACGGTCTGTGCACGCACTGTTTCTTCAATGACAGGAGATGGATTGAAGCTGGGTCTGGTCGTTCTTTCCCTTGGTGTGCAGCTTGCTTGGCTCTGCAGCATTTCACAGGAGTATGGACTGGGTAAAGCCAGAGGAAGCAGACTAAAGGTTGAGAGCTTTGACTGAAGTTCTGAATAAGCTGTCTAAGAAAACAGATGAACTGTGAAAAGTAAGAAGAAAAGAGATATGCTGATGGCTCTGGGCAGTTGCACATGTGGTTGTTACAGATAAGGACCAGATCCTCACAGAGAAGAATGCTGGGTGTGCTTCTTCTGTTCTTTACTGGTTCAAAGTCAGCAATGTAAACCTGGGGAGAGTTCCTTGTTCCCCAAATGAAGGACATAGGTGAGTCGTGCATTGCTCTGTAAGCGTTGCTTCAGTGCTGGTTCTGCAAAGAGGCTGAAGGAACTCATTATTCATGATTTTATCTTACTACCTGAAATACATAAATAGCCTAAAGGTTCCTCTGATGGACTTTTTCCAGCTCTTTGATGTGCCAAAGATAATTTCTAACATACTCCCTCAACCTGTCCCCCCTCCCTAGCTCAGGTTTAATGTTTCTACTTGTTATGTTTACCTGTCTGTACTAGGCTGCAAGCTCTGCAAGGCAGGGGCCTTGCCATCTTTCATGTTGAAGGAGTTGTAACATCAACAACTATAAAACAGGATACAAATTATCAAAGCAACAAAAAATGAGGCAGCTCAGCTCTTGGGCATCTTCTGCACTTAGAAACTTGCGCTAAGCCTCACTGTGCTCCGGATTTTGAGTCTGCGGGACTGCAGAAAAGAGAGTGGATGGGTGCATCCCCAGACCTGTCCCTGGACTGCAGTAGACTATATGCAAGAGATGTGTAAAGCTGAGTCATGTGCGCTGCACTTTCCAAGCCCTTGCAGATGGGACGTGTTCCCGAGTGTCCCCCTGATCCAGCTGCACACGTGGGAGCCTCCAGTGCACTGGCTCACTGCTACTGGCTGAGGTCCTGCTCATCTTCCCATTCTGAGAGCCTCTTGAAGCCTAGGATGTTGCTTCAATAACCTCCTGTTGTTCTGAGGGTGATGCCCCTGTGGTGGCAAGCCAGCAAGGCTTTAATCCCGTGCATCCATGCTTCCTTTGGGATCCCAGTCTCTGTCTCCTTTGCTCAGGGCTGCGGAAGGCCCTCACAGCCTGTTCACATACAGAGCAACACCCTTGGGTGCTCACACTCATGCCCACAACTTTTGCTAGGATCCAGAAGTGCTCTCATCTCTGGCTCCTTTGCCCATCTGCCTCCACAGACTCTACACTTCTTTCAAACAAAGCTATTATTCCGCTGACCCAGGCCTCCTGAGATGAATTGGATGCTGTTCACTGCAGCTCAAAATACTCTTTGCTGCTCTTAATGCTTTCCATTCATTTTCTATGGCGATCAGATTCATGGCAGCAGCTACGCAGCTTTTATTGATACTTGATGCAGCAGCTATACCCTCAGCAAAGGCTTTTTTGTGCATCAGGCTCCAAACCTTTCAAGCAGGCTATGGTGAAAAGCCATAATGTCCCTTTTCTGCCATGCCCCAAGCCACCTGCAGCCTGTGAAAGAGCGCATTGTTTCTGCAATTAATGAAACAACACGGGCAGTGTCTCTGCTGCCTGTGGGAGAGGGCTCTGGGTAATCCCTCCTTGCTCTGCCCCCGCCCTTCATCCCACCCCCCCACTCTGTCTGAGGCCCAATTTCAGCCCCACTGCTGCTTCATTCCAAATGAGGGTGAGTTTTGCAGGACAGGATTTTGGTCCAGCAGCCTAATGAACCTCCTGATACTGTGTTACCCAGTGGGCTGGCTGTGCTGGGTGCCACAGGCAGTAGGAAGCTCCTAGCTGTGAGGCTTTTCAATGAACAGCCATGATTTTCTTCTTGCTCTCTCTAGAAGACTGTGTACCTTTAAGGGACCAGCGTGGAGAGGGAGGTGTTGGGTTGTTGTGTTTTTCCTTCTTCTTCCTTTTCTTTTTTCTCTTCCCAAAAAAAGCACTGTGTAGGGGGAAGATGCTGCACTACCTTTTGCTCAGATAAAAGGAGCCTGAAAGCTTAGCATTGCTCAGAGACAGGAAAATTGCTTTGTCTGGTGAATATTCTAAAGACATGAAATAGCAAGACATGATCAAAATTCTCTGCTCAACAGAAGAGCTGCCTAACTCTTGCAGAGCCAACAATTCCTTTGTTTCACTCAGCTTCTGTAGAACAATGTGAGAGAAGGAGCAGTAGAGATTTGTGACTGCTTCCTGCTAATGAAACAGGAGGTTCGGGCTGCAGTTTGTTCTGGCAGCCTCAGGAAAAGTCCCTGCCCCAGCAGAGAAGTTGGGGTTTACCATGGGCAGGTCCTTGCTGGCACTAACCTGGTTCACCTGCTGGAGAAAGGAGCTGTCAGCAGCAGCTTGGCGCTGTCAGGAGCCACCCAGCTGCAGCACGGGCACGTTGGCGTGGTGCAGTGCCAGCCCTGCGCTTACACCGCTTCTTTTCCATACATGGAGCAGCGTCATGCAGGGAGCAGTAGTGCTACCTAAGGGAAACCAACTGTGCTGAACCAAGGGTGGATAACACGCTGAGCTAGCAAAAGGCCAGAGGTAGCACAGCTCAGCCAAGACTGCAGCTTCAGATCCCACTGGTTGGTAGGGCCATCCCTCAGACATGGCTTGCAGCGAAGCCAGGCACGGGGACTGAGCCGCCTGTTTGCCTTGTGGGAGAAGTCCCAAGCTGCAGTTAGCTTTGAATATTTGATCCTGTCTGAGGTCATTTCTTCTCCTATCTGCAGTATTTCTATTGCAAATGCCCTCAAGCATTTAATTGATGTAACACCTCTAATTGCCCAATGAACATATTGCCTCCATTGTGCCTGTGATCCCAGCCACAAACGCTGGGGCAGAAACCTATCATTTGCTGGCTTAGAGATGGAGATGCTGGTAAACAACAGCATTCTGTGGGTGTCACTGGGAGGTGATCAGGTGATCCCATCTGGAGGCAGCACGGGGCTGCCCGTGTGGGAAGCAGGCCAGCATGCCTGCTGGGGTACCCATGGCCAGCTTCATTGCTCAACAACATATTTACGTTATTCTTACAGGGTGCCCAATGGCCGAGCTTATCACTGAGCAGACATAGGATGATGGCTGCGTTGCACTCTTGGTGATCCCACTGTTTGTTGGGGGAAATGCAGGGAGGCAGGAATGTCTGTAGGTGTATGACGCTGCCTCTATGATAGGAGAACCCATCCATCAATGTCAGCCTCGAAAAGAGAGGGCTGGGGGCTATGGCAGGAGCCCAGGGCATGATGAATAGCAGGAAGAATGGGAGCTGTTGCTCATGAGATGTAAGGGATGTTAAATGAAGTCATGGACCAGATATTTTTAGGGCATTGAGGAGGAAGTCTTTTTCACATGGACATAATTAATTGGCAGAGCTCATTGCCACGGGATGCTTCAGGTGCCGAAACTATACATTGGCTCAAAAGCAATTAGGCAAATTAATGGGACAGCAACCAGCAGAGGCCGAGTGTGGCTGATACTGCAGATGCTGCCTGTGGCTTAGGAAGCTGCTCTCCCCTCATGACCAGAGCTGCAGCCCAGACACAATGTGTCTTTTCCTCTCAGTGTTCTCCATGCAGAATTTGTAATATCCCAACCATAGGTAGTTTTTCCCAATATAGAAAGAAATCTCCACTTCCCCAACATTGCCATGTACTTTGCAAGGAGTTGAGGCAGGGGCCTCAGCGCACGTGCCTCCACTTCACTCTCTATTCTGCAGGATGAGTGATCCCCAAGGCACTTTCCATGTGATTTGCACAGCTCTAGCTAACTGTGGGATGTACAGGTGCAGAAATTGCAAGGAAATAGCCCCCATGCATATGCAGGAGGAAAGAGAGAGGGGGCAGTCTACAGGCTGATTAAAGCCCAGTGCATTTACATTTTAAACACTCCAGTGCTCTGTCAGTTCAGATAGCTTTATCTTTGAGAATTAGATAGCTTAATCAGACAGAAATAGAAACGGCACAAAGAAGGCTCTGTAAAACCCCAGGGCGCTGGGTAGAGGCGCTCCAAGTTTGACTTCATTTTTGTTTAACGCAGCAGTCTGCTAGGTGCTTTTTAGACAAAGTGCCGGAAAGAGATTTCATGTGAGGTGATATGTAAAGCAAGAATTGTGATTTGTTTATTATATTTAAGAAAACAGGCAGAGCTTTAGCATAAAAGGGGGTAAAATAAAACTACATGGGAAGCCAAACAGCAGCACTTTTTGCCTGGCGGAGAGTGGTGGGACGTGGACTGCACCAGGTTGCCTTCTCTGCACTGCCCCGGGATTGAAGGGATGCTCAAGTCGACTTGGGCTTGTAAGGACACTGGCTGCTGCGTAAGAAAACAGTCAATAGGTGAGATCTACAAAGGAAAAACAGACAAGGATATAAATGACATTCAGCTTTGCTTGCTGAGGTTCACCAACCCTCATATTTTCTTCCCAAGCAAATGTTTTGCTTTGTTTTGTTTTCCTGGCTGAGTATATTGTCAGAGCTACTCCAAGACCGTTTATTGTAAAGCAAAAAATCACCTTTGGAAACCAGTTGTGGAAAATAACACAGGTGACAGCAGTGCATACCTGCGACACAGCATTCCTGGGCCTCCGTGAAAATTCAACAGCCCTGCTGTATAATCAAGTCTCCTACTCCCGGTTAGCCTATCTTGATCACTTGGAAAATCTGTATTCACCCATGAAAAATGCACTCGCCCCAAGGTGTGCAGGTGTGGGATTATTTACCAATGGTTGGTAAGGGCAGTGAGTGCCTGGCAAAGCCAATCTGTGAGGTGGGCAGTGCAGCTTTTGGTGAAACTCTCCATTCAATTAGCGTTCCTACATCGCATCTTTCCTCCATTTATTCTCTTTTTTTTTTTTTTTTTTTCCCGTGAGGATGCTTGAGGAACACTATAGAAGCACTCATTTTTGAGCAGCCTGTCCCACCCTGTTGTTTCCTTGTTTGTCCCTGCAAATCCCTAGAGCTCCTCAGGTGCAGCAGTGCATTGTCAGCCTCCAGCTCTATGCATGAAGCCAATGTTGTGTTTTATGGTTCAAAATGAAGTGAAAAGCTCTATAGTTACAGTCCCCAGTAAGCTTGCTCCAGGTAGCAAGGAGGGAGAGAGTAATCTATTCAGGTCATTAAGATGCGGGCAGAATTCAGCCTGTCCTAATTAACCCCGTTTGAAATTTGGCATGTATATAATTCGTTTTACACACCAGTCCTGACTGAAACTGGTATGACAGTTCTGCCTCTAAGCATCTGATTTTGCATTTGGTATTTGGAGGCAGTTTACATAAATGAGCAGCTTTAACCTGTGCTCCCACCCCAGCTGTCTCACAGCAGTGTGGGGCTGTGTTTCTCCTGCCTGCTTTCTGTCAGCGTCAGGCTCAGTGGAGGCACCAGGAGTACCAGCATCATGGTGCATGCTCTGAAATGGGCACTAATCCTTCAAAAGCCTCAGGGACCCCTGTGCCAGTCTAGGTGCGACACAGGTAGCTGCCTCTAGGAGCTGCCAGAGCAACAGCTCTGTCTGTGCAAGGGTTTGTTTGGTTTTCTTACGAGTGATGTGGAACTACTGAGTTGTTCCCAGAACACGCTGCCTAAGCTGACCTTATCCCTTCAGCCACAAGCGCACCTGTGGTTTCCTGTTTGTTCCCTAGCTCCTTATGAATGCTGGTCGGAACAGTTTACGGCAGGGCATGTGGCTTCTGGCAGCAGTATATCTTGCTGCAGCGCCTACCACTCCCTGCCTCTCATCTTGTTTTGGGGTCTTTGGACATGGTAAGGGCAGGCACCCCAGGAGATTCCCATCCAGGAAAGAGAATTAGCACCTGCTGGGCACATCTGCACTGAGACGCTCCGGCCTGTGGCCTGGAGCTGAAGCACATGGCATAAGAATACAAACAAATGAGAGGAAGGCTGGTGGTAACAGCACATTTTCCAACACTTCAAGCAACGGCATTGATCTGAGCTCAAAGCTGAAGTTTTGGCTGTAAACAATGAACGATAGAGGCCAGGCTTTTAAACAGCCTCTCTGATGTCCTGGGAGGACAGAAGGCTGCTTTGTAAGTGCAGGAGCCAGTCCTGGTAGTGACAAGGCAGAGAGGAAGGGAAAAACACGGCTGGGTTGTGTTCAATGCTGAAATGATGGTGAACTGTATCAAGAGGCCAGTGTGCAAGGGAGGCAGATGAGTCCCAGCAGGCCTGGGGCACTGCCTGGGGCGTGGGCAGCAGTGCAAGGTGAGCCCAGGGCTGACACCTTCCGTGTGCATGGGAGTACAGCCCTGAGGACTTTCATACTGCCAAGCTATTTCTGTTCATCACAGTGTCGAGAACCTGGAAACTGACCACCCTGTGTCTCCTCATAATTGTTCAGCAGAGAACGGCACAGAGGACCCAGCTCTCCTTAAGTGATGACCCTCGAGCTCCAAGTGAGTCCAGCTGTGCTCCTTCATGCTCCTTTTTCGAGATGGTCACCTCACCCCCTAGTGCCTGCAGGTAGCAAGGCTTACCAATGCTTCTGTTTGCTAACGCGGCAACCAAACGTCATCTGTCCCAGGGAGCTGAGCAGTGCGACAATAATGACTCACTGAAGACACACCTTGACCATCAACACTCTTTGAGCCTACCACACCCTTTCCTGCAGGCTTTGACTTGCTTGGACTGAAAAGCATCTTGGAGTTTTTCGTTTGACAGAAAGTGGCCCTCTGACAGTTTACATATGAGGGACAAAACTGTGACTGTACCACTGGCTTTGCATGATGTACCATTAATGCGTGCTAATGGTGCTTTGCCTGAAGGCATTTGCACTTAGAGAACTGGGATGCAGAAATCATTCATTTTGTAATAACTGAAAACTGAGGTTGTAACAATATGAGGCACACGTGGAATTGCATAGTACCTCTGGAGGTACACCTCTTTGACAAGGTAAATACAAAACCAGGCTGCTTTTTGGGTAGTACTTTTAGGCTTGGACAGAAAAAAATGTATCTGCGGATCTATCTAATGATTTAATAAATGTCTTTTTTTTTCTTTTTTCTCACATGACCACGTAATTTGTGTAAGTGCATTACAAAGTTTAAGGCCTGACTTCGCACACTAGTTTCTCTGAAACTCTCTTATATTCAATCTGTGTGTACAGCTCTCACTGTAATGCAGATTTAGTTAATCCCTATTCCCATTTCAACAACTAACCTAAGTAGTGCTAAAAGTTGTGGCTATATTCATTCTCCTCCCTCCTCACCACAGTCCATAATATTTACTAGTTGATGTCATTCAATTTTAGCCTGACAATCTGCATCCTAATGATTTTTTGCTGTTGCAATTAATTGATTTGCTAATGCTTTTCTTTTACCTTCATCCCCCCTTCATTTGTCTTTAAGAAGTTATAAACAGATTTTCTCCTACATATTTGTTTAGGTATTGACATGGTTATATGTAAACTAGTTTACAAAATAAACTGAATGGTTTGAACAACCTTTATGGTGGGATAATCCTTTTTGTTGTGGGCAGCTGTGTACACCAAGCTCTGCTTGGTGATGGAGGCAAATCACTGCAAGAGGTCTGGGTGAACAAGAGCTGGCACTGTTTCCTCTTACAGGCAGGGAGTCCCAGGGCTGTGCTTTTCCATAGCTTTGGTTTTCAGCCTCTTGTCACCACACCCACTTAAGAGTACAGTGACAGCCATTTTGCTACCACAGGTGCCCACAATTAAATAATTTCCCTGAACTTTCTGTTGTGTGGCCTGCAGGACTGTGTTCTTGCTTTACTCCCTGTATTTCTCCCCATCGTTGTACCCCTCACCAAGGAAGATAAGACAGCTATGTGTCCAGTGTGCTGTCACCGGACCATCTGGAAGCTAGGACTGCCCTTTCTAGGCAACAACAAAGGCTAGAAGGGCAGCCCTGGGAAGCAAGTAGCTCCTTCCTTGCTCATCTGCCAGCTCCTGGGAGGCTGTAAACGAGCACAGTGAGGGCTCAAAATCTGCCAGGTTTCCTGTTCCCTGCATACCCAAAAGTAGCCATTGCAGATGAGCCCTTCCAGCCTAAAACAAGCACGGCATGTAGAAGCCCCTCCTTTCATTTCCCAAGCACGTTTCTGGCTGCCAAATCTACCCGGGCTGACATCATCCTCTGCTAAGGCTGAATCAGTGTGGTTGGGGAGTAGGGTTTTGCAATCTCTTAATGACAATTCGCCACAGCTTGTCCCTGTATCAACTGGCTGGGGAAACAACATTAGTGCCCGGTAAGCAAGAAACGTGTTTAAACCTGTGGTTTAGGCAATGCCGCTGATGCTGCAGCTGTGCACATGACCAGCGAGTAATTGTAATGCCATCTAGTGGCATCGTCTTTGGAAAGACAGCCGTGGTCGTGGGTGAGTGCTGGTGGGTGTCCATCAGGCTTATTTAATTACTGTTTTCTCCTTTTGGGCGTATGCATGTGTACTTAGGCATACTGGTGCAGATTGCTATGTGTTACAAGTGCACAAAATGGTGCTGAAGTATTGAAGTAAGGCAGAATTTAGGGACAAAGCTCCTCTGTGCAGCCCCCCTTTTCTCTTGTAACTGCTGTGCCTTCTCTCAGGGGCTGTTTTGCTCAGGTGCTGCGTCGCAGTCCTGGGCCACTGTTAGGTGTCCTTCATGAGGCTGGTCTATAAGCCTAACATAGGCTGCTTGGTGCTTCTAAAACCCTTTAAATGGTAGTGAGACATGGTGAACTTGAGCAACCATGACCCTCAGTAGCAGTTTAGGTCTGCAGTCGGTCTGGGGAGTGCTTGGGTTGGCTTTCAGCCTCAGACCTGTGAAAGGACCCAGCCAAGAAGACTGGAAGTAGTCACAAGATGCTCTTCGCTCCTGGCTGGGAATTTGTTTGTCTTCAGTGAGCCTTTGAGTCAGTTTCACTCCAAGATCCAGAATGGATAAGATTCATGTCAATCTGTTGGCAGACTGTAACTCTCCTTCTGTGAATTTTTGTATTTCTCATGGCAATTTATGTAGGAGAACCAGAAAGCAAGTGACTCAAAGCACTGGAGGAGAGATAATGCCAAAATCAGCAGCATTGTGAAAAGCCTATTTGCATTTTTTTCCCCAGGGATGCTCGTTTTTAATATGGAGAGGTGCAAAAAGTGAGGATGTTTGCTTATAGTGAAGTGAGCTTTATTAATGACATCCTCAAGTAAGAATTTCTTGGACATAGTTCTCAAACTGGAGATCAGCACATATAGCAGTGATTTGAGTTCTGTGCCTTGCTGAGGAGAGGCATAATTTGAGTGGCTTCTTGAGTCCCCCAGATCAACAAATCCATAGGAAAGTACTGCTCAGCTTTCACATGCAGCAGTACCTTTCAACTTCAAAGTGCTTTGCACATATTAACTCATCTGAGATGCGTTCCGTCATGAAACTGTTATGCTTTTGGGTTTTTTTTGTACCATGCTGTTATTATACATATTAACCCACTGCCTAGAGGCCCAATTGAGATCAGGGCTCTGTTGCGCACAGACGGAATTAAAAAGACAGCTTCTATCCAGATGAGCTCACAATCTACAAAAGAAGCAATGGGTGGGAAAGGAAAGAGAGACACGGGGAAGTATGCCTTATGTCAGTCAGCTGAAGCTTGTGGAGCACAGGTTTTCTGAGTTTGAGACAGGCGCGCAATGCTTTGGCTTCATTGTCTCTTGTTAATGTCTAAGTCGGTAAGAAAGCCTGCCAGCCATTTTGTCTCCAGTTCAAAACAGGCTTAGCAGACAGAATTGTCTGTATTTTTCTTTCACTAATATTTTGCTTGCGTTGTTTTCTTCTGGTTCCTTAATCCAAACTATTCTCGTTGAAATCGCATCATGTGTGAAAAAAACAACCACGATTATAGCAACCATAATCTGTGATTTCATCTGCACAACTCACACACCTAGTTTATAGGCTTGTGTATACATACACGTACGTTGAAGTGGAGATGATGTCAAGTCTGACATTTCTCTGCTTAGCTTACCATAGCACTTATACTGCAGTAACTCGAGAACTTGGGCACAGCGCAAATGGGTAGTTTTGTTAAATGTGGAATGCTGCTAGAAAAAAACTTTCCAAGAAGCTTTGATGGTTATTTTGTTCAGTGGTTGGATGATGCAAAAGAAGAGAAGAAGTGTTATTTTTACTAGCACTACTTATTATAAATCATACACCTATGCTAGTGAGAAGCCGTGCCACATATCCACAGTGGATTCAGAAATGTGATAAAGTGCTGGATGGCAATGCAACTTAAGTCATCTTTGGAAAACAAAACAAAACAAAAAAAGGAAAAAGAGACCAATGGAAGCTGCAAATTCAAATGAGTTAGTTGCAAACAATGTGTTGCAAATAATTTCTCAATAGACAATGGGTACTAGAACATCTATTTGAATACCCAATATTCAGCTCCATGCCACGTTTGGAACCTTGCTACCAGGACCCTGAGAGCAGCAGGTTTACCATTGGCTTCCTGCACTTTTATTCTATGGAAAATCATCTGCTGGGATCAGGTAGGATCCTGTAAGACGTTCCTGGGTGATGCAATGCCAACTTCTGTTTCTCTAGGAGATCTCTGGAGGATGGCTTTGAGGCAATGTGGAAAGGCTGGCATTTCCTGTACTGAAGTAGACACCTTCCCCTTAGAATAATTCCCAGTGTGTTTGATAGAGTAATGTCTTAATTTCAATTCCACAGCTGGTTGATTTGGTTTCTATTTTATCCTCCTCTCTTCAGTCTCGTACAGGAAGAGTATAAGCCTTTTTGGGACAGAAATTTGTTCTGTTTTCATGTGCCTAACATAAAAATGCACCATGTCAATGGACTCTAGACACTGTCCTACTGAACAAGCTGAATAAATTGTGTCATCATCTCCTTTAACAATGTGGGAGAAATAATGCTAACAGATCTTTTTCTCCTTCCACTGGTTTTTAGAAGTTTGCTTTGGATGTTCATGACAAATTCAGACATGTGCCACAGAACATGCCTATGCAATCTGTCCCAATGAAAATATCCACTCCCACTGAAATGGTTGATACCATTTCTCAAAAGTCATATTCTATTTTAATACTTGATTCCTTCTGTGGGCTACATGTCCCTCTGACCAGATTGGCACTGGCTTGTCCATAGGAGTCAGGAACAGACAGCAAATCCACAAGTTCTCTAAATTCTGGAGAAGCAAATAAATCCTTGTAAAGGTACTGCTTCATTTGCACTGTATGTAATTTATCATCTTTCAACGTCTTGTCTGTGCTTTTTAATTACTGCAATCCTTCCATCATTTTTTTTTAAAATTTAAAAAAGCCAATTATATGACAATCTTGATTGCCTAATAGTTGTAGTAAAATGTGCACATGCGAGTCAGGATGATTGTTCTTTCTTGTTTGTTTTTGTTCTACTCATCTTTCAGATTTCTAAGTTATATAATTGTTCCCTTTGGCTTGTGATCAAGGTTTGAGATTAACTATGGCTCTGCTGTTGTGCGCTCTGAGGAGCTGACATATGGCTAATCTAATTGACAAGCTCTGGCTCCTTATTCTTTAAAAGCATTGGGAGGGAGGATGTTGGTGTTAAAACGGGACTGTCAGCCATGTATTAAGCAAAATCAATGTCCTGATCTTCATCTCTAATACACAGTGTAGAAGAATGCTCAGCACTGGAATACAGAGCTCCCCTTCTCCATGTGGATGTCCTTGCAGAAGTGTAGGCATCTCAGCTCTCTCTGGCTGTTGTGGGGATTAGGCATTGTACAGGCTTGAAAATTCTGAAAATCAGACTCAAACCCACCTGGGTTTCCCTCAAAGTGAACACATAAAAAATGATCTCTGGGGCACTTCTCCTATGTATGTAGGATACATGCTATTTTGTGTCCTATCTGCAGAGAAAAACTTACAGTGAGGTTTCCATATGACAATTTACTGCTTGTTAGTACCTGTTTGTATTGGCAGAGTATCTGGCAGTTCTGGTAGCCTGTGACACCAAAGTGGCAAGCACTGAACAAGCAGATGGCAAGATGGTCCATATGCTTTAAAGAGTGTAAAATTGAGACAATATTCATCTTAAATTTTAAACACTTATCTGAAAAGTTATCTTAAGACAACACTTAATGTAACTTGGTTGTGCCCACAAGTATTTGCAGGAATGTGGGCCTAGGTCCACACACCACACACCTAGAAAGGTTTTGTGTGGGTACAAACTATGTTTGCCCATTGACAGCCATTTCCAAGGGAAAGAGTGGATAAACAGCTCCTTTGCTAGCACTCTCTGGCAATGATCACTGATGCAGTTAAGTAATAGAAAAATAGCTTATTAAAAAGTGTACCACAGGTGGTAGAGAAGGGCAGAGTGTTCTGGAACATGTATTAATGTTCCTCTCCATAGAGGGAAGAGGCTTATAAAGTTCAAAAGACAAATACTTAACAGCAATGCTAAGAAAAATGCTACTTTCAGCATGTGGAAAGAGGATTATAAAAAGGAAAAGTCTTAGAGAAGGTCAGAGGAAACCAAGAATACAATTAGGCTACTAGATCACTTTGCAGGTAACCGAAAAGACCATCCCTGTCATCATAAAAATGACAGGCTATAGAAACTAGAACAACTGGGGAACACTGCATTGCTGTCTTGTCTGTGGATAATGATCTGTTCATTGTTATCAAAACAGGACCTAAACGAAGCTGTGCCAGAGAGGGCATATAACTTAGGAGGACAGGAGTGTACAGCAGTGGGAAGAGCCATGGAGATGAAGGAAGGGTTTGAACTGCTGGTGCCGCAGGTGAGAAAGCAGCACAAGGACAGAGGAAGAAATGATGGAAGGTGTGTGCTTCTTGGGTGGAAAGGCAGAAAACCAGAGTCAGCCCAGACTCAGTCTGAAGTATGCACTTTAGGTACAATTAGATTTTATGGCTTAGCTCCTACATATGTTGAGATTCTAGATAAGGGATTTGAATATTATATCAAAAAATGTGTTAAGCTATTACAAGCAGCACCTCTGTGATATTAAAAAAAAAAAAAAAAAAAAGCTTTCAATTAGCTGTTTATATCAGTTAAGAGGTTGGAGGAGGCAGTAAGTCCAAAGGCATCTGAGATCATTGTGTCTCTTTGTCACGCCCACCCCGGTGCAGTCCTACCACCAAACTTTGGCAGGAACTCTTGGAATCAAATAGCATTTTTAAAAATCATGTAGCAAATTTGCAGGCCTAGATCTCACAGCTGGGGGCACAGTCTTTTTTTTCCTATTTCTTTTTTTCTTTTTTTTTTTTTTTTGGTCAAAGTTGTGTTGGGAGCTAGATCTAAAAACATTGGTGCAAGATTAATTTTCTCTCTGACAGAAGGGGAGCACCTGTGGGAATTCGGTTTAGCAGCTGGCAAATGGGTAGCAGATGGCATTAGCTGAGCTCATTAAAAAGCACTTGTGTTCTGCCGCTGCCGCTTTTTTGAGGGAGGGACAGGCTGTGCCCTCAGGTTGCGCGTAAGCCGCCTGTGCGGCGCTGCTGCTGGGCTGTAACCCCCCGGGCCTGACTGGACTCCCTCGGCGGCAGTGGCCTGAGATGCCCGCTGGGTGGCGCCAAAGGTGCCCACGGGGTCAGCCGCCGTTTTGCCTCTGCGTGGCTGCGGCCTGGAGCCGTGCTGTGCGATGCTGGTTGTCCCTCCTGTGTGCCGCTGCGTGATGATCACCGAGCTGATAGCTGCGCCCGAGAGCGGCAATCTAACCCTGCATCTGTTTCGCTCAAGGAGAAAAAATGGAAGGGAGTGAAGGAGAGGAGCGTGTTTCTCCAAAGAGCTGAGAGAGCCTGTTGCTTACACTGTGTAAAGATGCACTTTTGGTTTTGCAGGGAAAAAAAACCGAACAAACAAAGCAGTTTGTGGATAAAGAATGTGCAGGATGTGTTCCTGAAGGTTTTCTCAGCCACTGGGGAAGAGGTCTCTGAAGTCAACAGCTGGCTTGTCACGACAGCTGAAGCTGTTGATTTTGGCAGTTTTAGTTTTGTTTTTCTTCTTAATCCAGACTAATGCTTCTGTTCTTCATGATGAAAAATCTTCCCCCAAGTACTTTGCTACTCATGGTAATCACTTTGCAGATTAAAATTTTGTTTGAATTTGCTTGGCTTGAACAATTGGTGTTTTGTGTATTTCTCTGCTTTATTACAGAGCTCTCAAAAAAAAAAAAAAAAAAAAAATCAACATTTTCTCCTTGCAAAAGGCTTATGTGATGTTACCACACCATTTCTTTGTCTTCCTTTTGGTAGCCTGAACAGCTGAGGTTCCACGGGCCTCTTCTGCCAAGCATTTTCTCATACTCTTCTTCACAACTGTTTCTGCTTCATCCCCTGTTCTTAATCAAATATTTGAGAAATGAGCTCCTCTTCCATTGCTGTTCCCTTTCTCTGTTCTGCAGCACAGTAGAATTACAGAGTTTTACTCACTCATGTTGCTTTCTGCAGAAATGTCTGTAAATCTGTTAATTTTGCTTAACCCCAAAATCCTTATATAGCTTTTATGAGGTATATACGCAGAATGGAACCCTGGAGAACTCTGCTAGAAACTTTCCCACTTGGTCATGTTTTTCCACTGTCTTTGTAAGCTCTGCCAGTTAGTGAGTTTTTAATCCATTTGTTGCACTTGAAGAGAAGTATTTTAGAGTATCATGCAACATTATGTCAAGTACTCTGCTAAAGGTTTTACATTTTCACAATTACCATTAGCAATCCATATTATAGTCTCAGGGAATGAGATCAGGTTTATGACTCAGATCTGTTTTCCATCTAATTGGGCAGACTACCCTGCTTGTGTTCCCTTCCTTCGTTTCTTTACTGATTGCACTGCATAGTTTTGTCACTCTCTTGTCTTGTACTGAAGGTAATTGCTAAGGTCAACAGAGTTTCCTTTTCAGTGAGTATTGGCATGATGCTCCAGTCTTCTGGCATGTTCCCTGTTTTTCTGAAGACAAATACCTTCTCTGAAGACAAATATCTTCTCAGCGTGTTTAGAAGGGGTAAGATATTAAATAATACTGCAGTGCCAAAGTCTCACGAGCTGCTTGATTCCAAAGGTCTGGTTAAACAAAAAGTAGCCATGATACTGATACTGTTCTATATCCTAGTCATCCTCATGACTGACTCATGTCTCTAAACTTCAGTTTGACCTTCATATTTACGTAGATTTCATGCCTTTTAAAACTGCACGCTTGAGAGGCATATACTGTTGTGCTTTAGCAATGTGTTTTGCACAGCCCTTAATATGTATTGAAACAGTTTTTATTTATAGAAATATGTTTTAATGTTTTTACAGGACTGTGAAGAGTGAATGAATACTGTCTGTATCATTTTGCCAAGCTGTAATCTTTAACTGGGATTTAACCAATTAATCTAACTAGGAGCAGACACAGTTATCAGTGCAAACAGCCATCTGTTCATATCCTCCTATCTAGCCCCTGTACAGGTAATCTGAAAGATGCAGAACACAAGGGACACTGGCCTGAAATGATCCTCTGAAGTACCTTATCTGCCTTTCCAGAGAAAAAGGAATATAAACTGAATCCACAAATTACATTTGTAGAGAGGAGATTTGTAATTAATTTATTTCTGCTTTGCCTTTTTCTGTTCAGATGAAGCTGAAATACAGTGCATTTTGCTAACGGGGGAATCTGTATTTTTGTGCTATGTTCTATTTCCAGTTCAGAAACCTAATGAATAGGTGCAGACAGCCATCTTAGATTCCAAAATATGCTTAAGCCTCATCTATGAAATTTGTTATTAAAAAAAAAAAAAAAAAAAAAACAAAGCACTTGGAGATTTTTTTGAAGACTGATAACTTTTACTTGCAAAAGTGTTTTGTTTTTGTTTTAAGAGTTGTTCTGGCTTTGCTTATTGGATCAGTTGTGATGCTAAGCATAGAACTATCTCAGGTTGTCTTTGGTGTTGTGTATGAGGAGTACCTCACCCTCTGTGCTTTTAGTGGCAATCTTGTGGATATACCTCAGAGCCCAGAATGGTAGTGAAAATCTTGTTGACCATGGGCAGCAATTTCATTATTGGCTGGTTTAGGAAGCCATATAATCGTTGGTCTTAATAATGTGCTCAGTGAACAGGAGTAGAGGAGTAAAATTTCAATTACATGGATCTTTTATTTTTTCTAAGTATGCATGAACAGGAAAATTTTGCTGAGATTCTGGCAGAAAAAGAATCTACCTTTTGTGGAAGAAGGGACAGGCAACTTGAGGGGAGTATAAAGAAGTTGCTAAGATATACAGGGAGGAAACTGGAAAGGCAAAAGTCCAGCTTGAACTCAACTTGGCCACTGTAGCAAAAGGCAAAAATTCGTTTACTTTTTAACAAGTAAGTTAACAGTAAAAGCAGGGCTAAGGAGAATCTCCATCCCTTAATGGATACGTTGGAGAATGTGACCACTGAGGATGCTCAGTGAACTGAGGAGTAAGCTTGTTCTTCATCCTCCTCTGACTTTCCTGTTTTTCCAGTCGTAGCTTTAAGACTTTCCCTTAAGCACAGACTCGGCAACGTTGTGGGTGCAGAGTTCTGAAGTGATGTCATTACATGTGCATGAGAACCCTGAAGTGCAATGTGAGCTTATTAAGTGAGGCTCTTGGCTAAATTTCTAGCTGCCCTCAACCTGCAGAACCGCAGCTATTTCCTGTGGTAGTAATGTCTCTTTGTTCTTGTACATTTACAGACCCACTGCTGTAAAACAGGAGGCATTACTTTCAGAGCAGATCTTGTACGCTGGAACTCAGAGAGGCAAGGCCCAGGATCTCAAAATCTGAAGTGAAGTTAGCATAGTTTGGAAAAGTTGTTTGGACTAGGTGACCTCCAGACATTGCTTTCAGCCAAAATTCTTTTATCAAGTAATTCCTCTGCAGTCTTTCTCACCTGTTCCTTACATGAAATTCTTTCTGGCTGCGTATGACAGGATTCTGGCTTTTTTAATGCAAGCTGATTCAGAAATGTCTTTTAGGTTTCATATCTGCAATGTATATATTTTTCCCCAGACTTTTCATCCTTGTGGCTCCATGTTGTAAGTCACTCACAGTCATGAAGTAGCTGGATTCTTGTCTGCTTTCCTGAATCTGGGGTTAGGCTCTGCTGTGGAATGCAAGCTCTGGAGCACAAGAAAGTAACAATTATTAGAAGAAACGCAGAGGCCAGTTCTTCTCTAATATAAATCTGTCATTTATTTCAATGTACAGTAGTACTGTGAGTACTTGAGATCAAAACAGCACATGTTTCTTTAAGGCAGCGAAGCAACAGCTGTATTTCAGGCTTCCTTACTGGGAGTTAGTGGCTTAGGTAATTGGGTTCATTGCTATTTGGGCCATAATCAGCATGCATTCGTTCTCTGTACAGCCAGGATATAAAATTTGGAAGAGCTGCACACAGTGCGTACTCAATCAGTGTAAATCACTTAGCAGCCCTCAAAATGAATGCCTGGCTACTAGACTAAAAAATGGTCTTTGTAATACAGGCAGATGAGTCATGAAGAAGCTTTCCATTTATGTATGAATTATTATATCCACAAGAGACTGAAAGTGGAACAGACCAGCTTTCCAGCCAGAGGGGTGGAAGATCAAATACCGTTGCAATATTTTCTTGTATTTTGAATACCTTCCTTCAGTGCCAAGGCGGCATTTTGCAGCAGTTAATAATTATTATGGACACAGCCCAGTTCTAATCACCCAGAGGACTGGGCAATTCTATTCCTTTGGCTGAGGGCTTATACCGGCAGTGAAAATGTGTTTTCTTTTTAAAAAAATACTTATACTGAAAATAAGTTTGGAATTGAGCAGAGTTTAATGGTTGCAGAATCCTCCATGCCTGAATTGGAAACTAGGAAATATTCAGTTTGCTTGAGGAACAGTATGTAGTTGTGGAAGTTGAAGCCTCAGCTAATAATTCAACAGAGATTTCCTGGGATTAAACTGTCAGTTAGGGTATGGCCCTCATTTAGGCCACTGACATCAGAGTAGGGGTGTATTAGCTGAGTATTAGCAGCTGTAAGGAATGCAGATGATGAGTTTTCTCTTTGCCAATGAATCCCTAAACATTTTCACTCAGTATGTATTTACCAGTCAGCAAACGCTCTGAGCAGCTAAGCATAGATTTGAGCTCAGTTTCTTTCCTTCCTTACATGTGCATGTGTAGTGAGATAGAATTGTCCATTTCCATTGCATATTTTTATTTTGATCTCACAATATTACAAATGAATGTTACAATTACTAGTTTGAAATGAGAATAGCCCTTCTTAAGAGAAGAACTCTTCGTACCATTAATTATCTTAGCTGGTTTCTGCCTAGATTCTCACAAAATCATCTTCTCTTGTCTACATTCTTCCATTCACTCTCTTGTGTTTGTCTTGTTTGTGCTCCTATGTCACAGGTTAAAATCACAGGTTAAACAAACACATCTTTGTGAGCACAACCTGGCTGGTTACAGATGAAAGAATGCTGTGGGACTAACTTATTGATTTGTAGTGTTTGTCTGGGTTGTCTCATTAAGCAGCATTTGGGTCCACAGGTCCTAAATAAATGAATAATTTTTGTATTGAGATTCTATAGGAGATTTCTTTGGCATTTGTTTTTATTTGTGTTTTTACTTTTTGAGCGTAGTAGAAATGTTAAGTCGTTGCCTGAAGCAGTGATTGAGCACATGGTGGGAAGGCAGGGCTAACCCAGGGGAGCTCAGGTGCATGCAATATACCTGAGTGAACAGAAGAGGTGGAGCCAGGATGCACCCCTTGCCAGACCTCATTTAAGGGTTGGCACTGGAGGCAAGTGATTTTTTCTGCAGATCCTTGTGTAACTGAGGCCTTCTGAAGGTAAGTAGCTTCTTTCTTTCATTTGTGTGCCCATGGCTAGTGAAGGGTGTGGAGCACAAGTCTTAGGAGGAGCGGCTGAGGGAGCTGGGTTTGTTTACTCTGGCTAAGAGGAGGCTTGGAGGAGACCTCATCATGCTCTACAACTTCCTGAAGGAAGGTTGTGATGAGGGGGCATAGGGGGGTTGGTCTCTTCACCTAGGCACCAAATAGGACCTGAGCAAAAGGTCACAAGTGCTAGGGGAGATTCAGATTAGATATAAGGAAAAGCTTTTTCTCTCAGAGAATGGTCAGGCACTGGAATGGCCTGCCCAGGGAGCTGGCAGAGTTACCATCCCTGATAGTGTTCAAGAAGCGTCTGGATGAGAAGCTACGAGATACGGTTTAGTAACTTAGTGGATAATAATGGTGGATAGGTGGATGATTGGATTAGATGATCTTATAGGTCCTTTCCAAACTTAAGAATTTATGATTTGAGCAAATCTGTCTTTGGTGCTGCCTGGGAACTTGCTGTTCTGCTGTCATTGCTGTGCTTTGCATTGTGTTACACTGGGTCACTGTAGTAACTCTGAAACAAGAAGTATTGTAATCAAAGGTTTTGAGTTAAGATCCTGAAAAACTATAGACATGGATCAGTTTCATTGGAATGAGAGCATAGGTTCTTTTGTATTTTAAAATGAGTACGATGATACTTCGCTGTGGTTTTCAGTCAAAGATCTCCAAGTGCTCTGTAATGATAAGGGTTAGTAGGCAAATGCCTGCTGCTTGGGGAAAATAATCCTGCTCCCACAGAGAAATGTAGCCATGGAAAGCTGCCACTGTAACACTGCCACATGCAGGTGAAGCACTTCACAAACATTTGATCTCCCTACATTCACAGCTCTAGTTGAGTGAGACAAAGGATAACAATTCCTCACGGATGCAAAAGGAGAACGAGGATTAAAAGGGCATAGATCATGGATCAAGGCTGTAAGGTCTTGTAAATGAGAATGTGAGAATCACCTCTAGGCCATGGATTCTTTTCTTGCAATTTATCTTTCCACCGTAAGTTACAGATGCGCTTTTCAACACACACTTGTATTGATTTTTTTGTTATATGCATCAAAGCCTTTATCTTAGGTCAGGATATGGTGAAGCTACCTGCCGTAAAGAGAAAAAAAGAACCTTGCTTGAAAGGGCTGACTGGTGACTCGTGTGAATCACAGCCTCTAGTTGAACTGTTCTTCAGTGCCAGAGGAAATAATGTCTTACTTACGTGGGTAGAATTGAGGCAATGAGTAGACTAAACTTTGCCCTTTGAAAACATGTAAAGTTTGTCCCCATTATGTGACAAGTATGTGGCTGCTCAGAAAATTTATCATAGGATGTTTCTGTGTACTGGTCTGGACTGGTTGTGGAAGAAATTTGTACTGAGGTGACTGCCCTGTCTTGCTTTGTGTAACAGCTTCAAAGTGTTGAATGACAGCAAACCTGAAAGTCATCTTTAGGGACCTAAAGAAGTTTTTTAAAAAAAAAAAAAAAAAAAGAGAGAGAAAAACTGAAAAGCCTGCTGAAAATGGAGAAGAATACCTCTAGTTAGGCAGTTGATAATGCTTACAAACAGGCTGTGTTTCTTCATTTTGTTCTTAGGTGTGTAACAACAACAAAAAGACTTCATTCCAGAAAAGTCGTTTTGTAGTGAAGCCAACAAACTGATATGCTCAGGAATTTCTCCTTAAACTTCAATGATGACAGAAAGCATGGAAGGGTAATTGATGAACCATCATGCGGATGTTTACAGAGCTGTTGAGATTTGACTGAAGAATGTTCAACCCTCGAGCTGCAGTGCTTTTGTGAGGAAGAAGCTGACAGGTCAGTGGGAGATAACCTTCTCAATTTCTTTTCCTGTCAGTGTAAGCTAGTTTCAGACCTGATTTAAAAAACAAATCTAGTCCAATCATCTCCTCACCACCACAAGCACTAAACCATGTCATGCAGCACGTCGCCAGGGACAGCAACTCCACAACCTCCCTGGAGAGGCCATTCCAGTGCCTGACCACTCTCTGAGATAAATAGTTCTTCCTTATTTCTAATCTAAACCTTCTCTGATACAACTTGTGGCCATTACCCTGTGTCCTGCTTGTTGCCTGGGAGAAGAGGCCAAATCCCTCTTCATCACGATCTCCCTTCAGGAAGTTGTAGATTGCTATGAGGTCTCCCCTGAGCCTCCTCTTTTCCAGACTGAACAATCCCAGCTCCCTCAGCTGCTCCTCATAAGACTTGTGCTCCAGACCCCTCACCACTTTCGTTGCCCTTCTCTGTACACGCTCCAGGACCTCAACATCTTTCCTGTAGTAAGGGGTCAAAAACTGAACACAGTACTCATGGTGCAGCCTTACCAGTGCTGAGTAGAGGGGGATGATCACCTCCCTGCTTCTGCTGGCCAAGCTATTTCTAATGCAGGCCAGGATGCTCTTGGTCCTCTTGGCCACCTGGTCAAAGGCTTTGCTGAAGTCTAGGTAGTCTATATCAACAGCCCTTCCCTCATGTACCAGGCTGGTCACCCAGTCATAGAAGGAGATGAGGGTGGTCAAGCACAACTTGCCTTTCACGAACCCGTGCTAGCTGGGCCTGATCCCCTGGACACCACGCACATGCTGTGCAATCTCATCAAAGATTATTTGCTCCATAACTTTCCCTGGTACTGAGGTGAGGCTAAAAGGCCTATAGTACCCCGGATCCTCCTTACGGCCCTTCTTGAGGATGGGAGTCATGTCAGCAAGCCTCCAACCCTCTAGGACCTCACTAGTTAACCAGGAGCGCTGATAGATGGCCAAGAGGGTCTTGGCAATCACCCCCGCCAGCTCCCTCAGCACCTGAGGCTGTAGTCCATCCAGTCCCATGGACTTGTGACAGTCCAGATGGAAGAGGAGCTCTCTGTCTCCACCTGAGTCACTGGGGGCACATTCTGAGCAGCATCCCAGACTTCCACATCAGGGCATAAAAAGCCCAGAGGATAACTGGCTTGGCTATTAAAGGCAGTTGTAAAGAAGAAATTGAGGACCTCAGCCTTCTTCTTGTCCTCAGTGAACACATTCCCTGCTGCATCAGTATAGGATGAGAATTATCTTTGGTTCTTCTTTTGCCATTTATATATTTATAAAGGGATTTTTTATTGTCTTTTACTGCAGAGGCCAACCTGAGCTGAAGTTGGGCTTTCGCCTTCCTAACTTCCTCCCTGTATACCTTAGTTACTTCTTTGTAATTTCTCCAAGTAGCCTGTCCCTTCTTCCAGAGGAGGTAGACTCTCTTTTTCTCCCTGAGTTTCAACAGTAGTTCCCGGCTCATCCACACCAGTCGTCTTCCCCTACGGCTCGTGTTATGGCATTCATGGGCAGCCTGTTCTTGTGCCTTTAAGATTTCTGTCTTGAGGAGCATCCAGGCTTCCTGGGCCCTTTTACCCTTGAAAAGCGACTCCCAAGGGACCTGTGCTATAAGCACCCTGAAGAGGTCAAAGTCCGCCCTCTGGAAGTTCAAGAAGGTAGTTTTGCTGATCACTCTTTTGACATCCCCAAAAATGGAGAATTCTGCAATTCTGTGGTCACTCTGCCCAAGACAGTCCTCCCACCAGTCCTTCTCTGTTGGCACACATACACACAAAGATTATATGTAAGTAACCATGTCTTTCTATTAGTGAGCAGATGTTAAAAATAACAGTGAGTTAGAAAAATATTAAGATTTTTTGGATGGTAATTTGTGCTCTTACAGTTTCAGTATTTGCAACTGCACGGAGGATTTACATTAATGTCTCTTCCATGTTTTACTGAAAACCTTACAGTTTGGGGTTTTTTTTTGCCAGTTTGTCAGAATTAAGAGGTGGTGTGGAGGTTTTAAAATCTTCTTTATAAAGAAAGATAACAGGGTGTAGCACAAAAGGTGTAAAGTATGTTTAAACTTAGAACCAATGTTGCATAATTCTGGAAGTGACTTAGTCACTCCTGAGTTAATGTTCAAGCGCAGTATGTTTATGGAGTAGTACTTTCTGATAGAAAGAGGACAGTTATCTTTTGAAGTGAATTGTTAGATCAGTAAATGAGCTAGCATTAAGATTTTGGTTCTCTGCTCCTGGAATGCATTAGACTTTCATGCAGAACTATTACTTCTTTGAGTTACAGAATGGAGTCTCCCCCTACATCTTAATTTAAGAAGTTTCCTTTCTGTTTTCTGAAGACTGTGAATAGAAATGATGGAGGAGGAGAGTGTGTGTACAGCCAAAGTGAGTGAGCAAAGATCAGTGCAACTGAGCAAAAAGATTTTTTAAATCAAGCAAGTAACTGAAAAGTAAGGGGAGAAATGGATTGAGTCGAATGGAAACAAGGATGTGTAGGGAGAACTTTTCCTCAAATGTGCTCAACAAAATTTTGCTAACTTGGTAAGATATTTTGAGGAAAAAGCAGTATAGTACAAGTATAGCTGCATAGCAGCTACTTGGGAAATTACTTCAGCTAACACGAGATTAAGAAAATAGAAAGCTCTCCAAACTTTACTTTGATTTCAGTTCACTCACTAGAGCTACAAAACTCTGTAGTGTTCAGCAGTTTTTTGTTCTATTTATTTCATTTTTATCACTAAAAAAGCCTAAAAGTTATTAGATGATTTTAAAACAGGAATTAAATTACAATAAATAAACTGGTAGCCTACAACTACCTTGCAGTGGTCTTTTTAAAAGGAAAAATAGGTGTGTGTGAGCACTTGCATCTTTTCATTTGGCATGCAAAGCTAATGTGATGTGAAAAAAAAACTGTTCACAGGAACAGTAGAGTAGATTATAAGCAGTGAGGCTCTTAGGAAAATCTGAATTCAGTCCGTGATTTGCCATGAGGTTGCTTCTCATAATGGCTATTGTAAGAAGTGCACTGCCAGTACTTGATCACGTATCTCCTTTTCCTCCCCTGCCCTGGCTTGCAAAGCTAGAAGTTAAAAACCTCTTTCTATGCTCCTGGGAGAATGTCTCATCTAATGTGTGCTTGCACACTGATTGTTTGGATAAATGTGTAGAGAAAAATGTATGCATGCATGTCAAATAATATACAAATATACATGTGTTTCAGTGATGTATACTAGCTCTATCTGCAAACTTTGATTTTGCACTTTTTCACCTCTTATGAATGCTGATCTGACAGCTTTGTTCTGCCTAGCAAGAGAGAGAGACAAATTTTACACCTGCTGTTTCCTTCCCTGATAATAAACTAGTCTTGACATGATTGCTATCACAGTGCTTTATGACATAGCCAGTGGCACCTTACTGAGCTGAGGTTATAATTTTGAAGTAAATAAGAATTGTCATAACCTAAGCTGTACTGATCAGAATTAAATGTGTTCTAAAGACCAGAGAAGGGTTAATATTGATGAAATGCTGTAATCTCCTGTTTCAATCCCAAATTCCAGAATTCCCAAAAGTTGATTGCATCTACAGAGGCGTTTCCTTGGTCTCAAACAGCTGTAAGACAACAATTCTTGGGCTTTAATGCTAGTCAGAACTCACTAGGGGAGTGACATCACATCCCCTGTTCTGAATGGATGCTAACTTCAGAGAAATAAGTGCCTCCCAGATGTCCACAGAAACAATTTAGCAGTTTGATAGTGGTAAGAGCACAGAAGGGTGATGTAAGGCTGAAGAGAAAACTTACTGAAAAAAAGAGAGAGGAATTGACTGGACAACTGTATATAGATTAGAAAGGGTGCCTCAGGGAGAGATGTAAGCAACATGGACATATTCTTTACAAAATGGGACAGATACTTCGGAAAGTAATAGCAAGGAAGTATGAAACATTGCTCTATGTAAATAGGAGCACAGAAGAGAGGGCCAGAGAGGGAGAGGAAAAAAGAGAAAAATACATGTATGAAGTGTATATGATGAAGGTCTCGCTGAGGTGAGAGAAGAAAGAAGAAAAATGCAAAACTGCAAAGAATTGAGGATTATGAGAAGCCTTAGGCAAAACACAAACTCTGGCAGCAAGGGAAAGGAAGTTCTTTGGAAGAGGAAAAAAGTAAGTTTTCAAACAGAATGCAAAATATGTGTGTTTGGAGTTTGATTCTCATGAATTTTGATTCTCATCCTTTTGAACATCTGTTGATCAGGGATTAGACTAAAATTCTTGTGCTTTATTTTCCTGGACAGAAAAAAAATCACTGAAGTTTAAAATACGATATATTTTTAGCGGCCTTTTCTGCCGGAGGTGTCAGTTTTTTGTGACCAGCACTGGATAGTATGGGGAACCACCCAGAGAACCTAACACTCTAGGACTTGAGTTTTTAGCAGGTCTAGCTCCCTCAATGTATGCAGTATGTCAGAGAGGAGAGGTGCTCCAGGTGGCTTGAGCTAGGCCAAAGATAGGTCATGTTGTACTGTGGCTGACCTAACGCAGGGCTTAGCGTGTTAATGTTTTTATCCCCTCTTGCAATGTTTGTCCCTGTTCTTGAAAACTGTAACTCACTGCCCTGTTAGCTTGTTTTCAAATGGTTATTTTGAAGCACTTAGGAAGAAAAAAGAAAGGATCGGAAAACAAAACCAAAGATATAAGATGACAAAAAAAATAGACTGAGAGTAAAAACAACAACAAAAAAAAATGCAGATGAAATAAAATCCATCAGTGAAACTGGGAAATTTTCTAGTCCTGAAATATTCCTGAAAAGTTAAGAAAGAAAGAGTGCAACAAAAGCAACTTTTATTTGTTCTAGTTATTTGGGGGAGTTTATTAATAGCTTTGAGGGTCAGTGCTGCAAGTTCAGCTAAGAGAGATTTATTTGTTCCTATTTCTGAGAAACCACATCTGAGAATTTAGACCATTGCCCTCACAATGATCCCCCAGTATTATTATTATTGTTGTATTTCTGCACTGTAGATCTTTAGTGTATTGTCATGCCAACATATGCCTTTTTACTTAGTTTTCCACATAAAAATTATTCTTGCTACTTCTGTTGAGCAAAAAAGCCACATGGGGCAGCTTGACCATGCGGCTTGGCCTGCATTTACACTAGTATTGAAGGAGAAACGTCTTTGAACAGTGTTCAACTCTAGTGACAATTTTCTGTGGAACTGTGGTCTTGGACACATAGGACTGTATATTCATAATTATGCTTTGGATCTGGAAACTTTAGCTTGTAATACTCATCTTCAGACTCTGATAGCATTTTCAGAAACGCTAAGTACCTGTTGTGATGGGAATTTTCAGGGAGAGACCTCTAATATTCAGTCTTGTCAGCAGTTTACCTCAGGAGGGAGGGGATCAAGACATAAGGGCACTTCAAGGTGTTTTGGACAAAAAAAAAAAAAAAAAAAAAAAAAAAACCCTATGGGGTAATTTCTCATTTAACTTCAGCAGTGAAGCACAGCTAATTCTTACCTGCCACCCTTGAAAAGCCTTTTAAAGTAAGTGAATGGAAGTCTCTTAATAGGTGCTTTGTCTCAAACTTGATCAGCGGTAAATGCTCATACTGTGAGACTTTTACCTCTAAAATCAGCTGTACCAACACACTCTTGATTGGATTTGGAATCTGTAACCTTACCAAAGGTCTGCACTCATCCTGTTGTGAACGGGGTAGGCATCGTAAGTGAGGAGACTATTCATACCTCTTTAATTTGTTCTCACCTCGCCTGGAAGGACTGGGAGCACAGCCCAAAAGCTCTCATGCTGAAGTAACTGTAGCAAACTCTTTTCTATGTTGATGTAAGATAGGATTTGTACCGCTGTTCATCCTGTCATTTGTCTCCAGTTCTGACAAATCACGTTCACTCTCATTGCTGTGGAGGCCTACAGATCCTTAGCAGTTAAAGCTAAATGTTTGCTCGTCTGTGCTGGATACCTGATACTCTCTAGATTCAAGCCCTATCCTTGCCTTCATTTTTTGAGGGCATGTTAGCCATCACCATGCTTGGCTCCTGTTGTTTGTTCTGGTCTGTATCTGGAGTTTCCACTGACCTTCAATGAGGTTTGTTCTGTAAGCTGTACTTGTTATGGCAGTGCTTTGTGGTATGGGTAGATTTGAGTCATAAGCATCTTCCTGCATGTATTTAACCTAATGTGAATCCCTCCTAGTGTTATGTTCTATAATAAAAGTATATCAGCTAAAAACATTCATCCCTTATCACCAGGTAGTGTTGCTTGATGAGCTCGTGACAGTTTCAGTTAGCTCAAAGCGTGTTTTTATGACAGCGGAATGCGATGGGGAGGGAAATACGGGCATTTAAGGTAAGCCAAATTTTACATTCTTTGTATGACTGTATGTTTAGATACATTAATATTTATTTTTCACACAACGGAGTTACTAACCTGCTTTTGCTTAGGTTGTACTTTTACCTTTTTAAGGACACCTGGAAATTCACATCTTGAAATGTGAGTTTCAAAACTTCACACAACCGATATCAGAAGCAGAGGCGTTAGGGACTTTCAATTAACAGATTCTTTATGTCGTATTAGAGTTCATGAAATTGCTGCCTGTGAGGTTTAGTTATCTGCTGAGAGGGCTCTCTGTGAAGAATCTTGGCTGTTTTTTTTGAACACCCAGGCTGTTATCCCAGGGTAGTGTTATCTCTCTGTAGCTTCCATTGGCTCATTTGTCTTCATTTAGTGGAGGTTACCTTGCTTTCACGTGTGCTGGTGTGACTGCCTTCCAAATTAGATCTGGGAAATGGTCCATTTAAATTGAAATAAAATAGATTTACATTTCAGCAGGACCAATCCATTTTGCAGCACTGTTTTTGAGAGTGGTCACACAAGTAGGTGAATTAGGCAGGATGTTATTTTCTGCCTAAGGGCTGTGTCTGTGAGAAGCAGAGCTTGGAACCTACTATGCTAGAAATCCTTTTGGAGATGGCAAGGGATAACAGTCTGACAATACAGAATCTCTTTAGAATTAAGAAAGCAGTGTTGTCACTTCTGTAGGCTGCTCCTGAAATATTTTCTACCATCACAATGAAGGAGCCAGTCTCTGACTTAGGTACTTCTAAGTTCCATATTTGCTAGAAGTGTGTTTTGCACACATATGCTTCCATATCCGATGTGTCAGGAATCATTTGAACAAGTTATACCTAAACTTCGAATTTTAAGTTTTCCTCAGTGCAAGTAAGGATACAAAAATGGATGAATCTTACCCTTTTAGCACCTGATCCAAAGACCTTTTAAAAGTTGTAGAAAGCCACAATTTATTTCAATGAATGTTTAAGCTCTAAACCACATGTTCATTAATGCAGTCTTTTAAATAGTCAAGTGGATAGAAAGCTTTGGAGGGGGTTCCAGCCACTATGTGCCTCAGCCTGGTTCCTTATTCTACACGTCCCTCAGCAGCATAACTGTTTTCATCTTATGCTTAGCTTTGCCATAGCCTGAAGCAACAGAAAGTCCCTCACCCGTTTGCGCTTCGTGTATTTTTTTTTTTTTGACAACAGCTAGTTCTGAAGTCTATCTAAATAGGAATGTTCTGTTGCTGTTTGTTGCTGCTGTTCTTGTTTTGTGTAGGAGGATGTGTTTTGTTGATTTTAAGACAATTCTGCAATTTTAGAGACCTTTTAGTGGTGTATTTGGTGTTCAAAAGAAGTTGGATTCTTTTATCTCTGAAGTTTTCAAACTGGGTTTATTCCACAAACCCTTTGGCATTTTCCAGAATATACTGCCAGTCCTGATTTTTTTAAAATCTCTTTAGATATTTACTTGTGCTGTAATCTTATTTTCCAGGTATTTTTGGTATAGTATAAAAGCTTGAAAACATATGCATAAAGCAGGTGGTTTTAATATATTGCAAAAAGAAGCCTATGTTTTTGAAGAAAAATGGTGTAAGAGACAGAAGGTATATCACAACACAGACCTTCAGGGCGTCTAGGATCAAACGTAGATTATTAGTTTCATGCTGTAGCATGCAGAGGAATCTCAGAGTTCACTCTAGCCTGTGATTGAATACATATAAATAATTTCTGTAAATATGAAAAATCATGAAATATTGTATTGCCTATGTAGTGGACAGTGCTATTTCATGGGTCAGTTTTCTAAGCAAGTAGTTTTTATTTTGATTGGACTGGTCTTTTCAGTTGGGGTCTTATTTCAATTTCCACATGAAATAGAAAGAGTCCTTGTTCTGAACATTGGGAATGTCACCACAAATATTTCAGTTGAGTCTTGTAACTTGAAAGTCCAAAACTGCTAAAGAAATCTCCATTCAAACATGATACAGAATGTGTAAATAACTACAGCTCGTGAACCCTGAAATACATAATCTTGCAGATCTTTTATTTTTCGTTTGTCTGGCTGTTTGTGTTATTTATAATTTCAGGAAAGAATATAATAAAGAAGCTAACAGTTCCCCTTAACGAGAGCACCTAATACTTACACTGCAATTTTGTCATGTAGTGGATTTGTTTGATGACTGCACTTTCAGAGTTGAAAGTATCTTTTGTCTATGCCTTATTGCTGGGTAAGCAGCAGGAGCTTTCAATACCATCCTTCTGATTTGGGAATGCACGTCTGCGTATCTGAGTCCTTCTTGGTGCTGTCTAGCCACAGTAGAGTAATATAATATGAACCACTGACAAAGTTTGAGTGATGAGCAAGCTCATTGGATTCTCCCCATTGTTCCTGTGCAGGCTGGAATGTCTCCAGCTGATGTAAGTCAGTGGGGATGTCTTTCCATTCACAGTGACCCCTATGCTGCCAGTTTCCCAGTCAGGCAAAGCAGCTTAGAAGAAGGAGTCCATCTTTACCTTTTCTTGATTTTGTATGATATTGGCACTCTGAGAAGTGATCCAATCCCCATGTCTTAATGATCACCCACACCCACCAGAGAGTGGGATGTTTTAATTATTGCCAGCTAACCTAAAATCCCCCAGAAGATGAAAGTGGAAGAATAATTTACTTAAATAAATCAAACATAAACAACAAAGTTAGTAGGTAAAGAGACTAGCCAAAATAAACGTCTCTATATATCTGCCTGTGTTTCAGCTCAACTTTTGCTAGCAAAAGAGTCAGAATACTTCGGTGCTTTATGGGAGGCATCCAGTTCTCAGACAAAGAACACTGCTCTGGATTTAAATATCACTGTTGAAAACTCTGTGTAGGGGTTACCTCTATCTGATAGATGCCCAGACTTTTCTTAGAATTCTGTTCGGATTCAGACACTCCTCGTGTTTTCTTTTAATGCAATGGTTTCTTAGAGGTCAGTTTTAATATTTATCATACAGGATGATAGGATGCATTCCATGCCGTATAGGGTCGTATGGTACAGCACTACTGTGGGTAGTTGGCTGGAGGGCTGCCACCGCTTGGGGACTGGCTAGGCATCAGTCAGCAGCCAGTGAGCAAACCCATTTTGCATCACTTGTTTTGTGTACCAGTAATCTACTATTATTTTCACTTTTCCGTCCTTCTAAAATATCTATATCTCAGCTCACAAGTTTTTTTTTGGTTTTTTGTTTTTTTTGTTTTCCTAATTCTCTTCCCCGTTCCAATCTGGAGGGTAGAGGGAACTGCTGTGTGATGCATAGCTGCTTACATAACATTGTAAACAAACGCTTCTAATACTGAGTGCAGACCAGAAGTTTTGTGCATTACCACTTCTGGAGGCTCAACCTGCTAATAACCAATGTCTTAGGTGAGGAACTAGATTAGAGATCAAGGATCCTCAGGCCTTGAGAAATACCGTGATGAGTTATTGTCTGAACCCAGAGATAAAAGTGGAGAGGACTGACTTCTCAGACTCTGCGCCTAAGCAGAAAAACGTTGTTACTAATGCCAGAAAAAGAGTTCTGCTCTGTTTAAATATACCCAGGATAAAAGTAGGATCTGTGTAGTTAAGAGAGTTGATACATTGATTTCAGTGCTGCTGAGGGGCGGGGGCTGTAGAAAGTCTTTTTTTCTTGATTCCATGTGAATTTGTAGAATTATTCAGCAGTTCAATGTTATCTCCATCCAGCTGGTGTAGAAGTTAAACACATACACTGGTTGCCCAGTGTGAAGGCATTAGCCACTGCTGTGCTACGGTAGGTAAAGTCTTATGGAAAGGATGTGGATTAGAGGTCAAAATGAAATGTGACTTGATCACTCCTTTGCAATGGAATTGCTCCCTTTACTTAACATTTCAGCTGAGAACAACAAAAAAATTGAGTTAGTAGCTCCATTCTTTACCATCATAAATAATTTCAGTTATACCAGAGGATCTGCAAGTTAGTGGAGCTGTGCTAATGAGAGAAGTAAATGAAAGATAACGCCTGCCTTGACTTCAGTCTGGTTATACATACATACTGTTTCCATTTTCTTTGCATCTCTAAATATGTAAAAACATTTGAGAGTTCTTTAAGACTGCACGCTGTTTTTAAAAACAGTTTTCTCCTTTGTTATTCTCCAGACCATAGATTCAGTTCTTAGATACTGTGGATGAAAGCCCAGCTCCACTGCGGCCTGTAGCAAATATCCTATTAACTTAAATGAAGCCAAGGTTTTGCCCTGAATTTATAAAGTGGTGAAGCACTACAAAACCGCATGTGCTATAAAGCACTCTGTAAATGCTAATGGTTTCTTTTCAGAGTGCTAAGACTTCAAGGACAATTAATTGTATGTGACACCTCCCTAGGAACTAAAATAATTTTATATAGATCTCTGTGCATCTCAGAAACTCACACTGTCCTTCTTTTCTAAATAGGTCTAGGTAAAAACTGTTCATTGAGAGTAGGAGTATAATCAGCACCAGCTCTGATCTATGCTGGTCTGTCTGAGAACTGAACACCGTTGTACTTATGCAGACTGGAAATGCCAGAGAAAATAAGGAGCTGTAATAGTGGAGCTAATTCCAAGCAGTTTAGTAAGATATGTTGAGTCCCTTTTAAGTCTGGTGTTTTTCTCTTGAGTATAATGTGATTGTCCAAAATTACAAACATTCTTGTGGGTACATTCAAACCAAATTGCTTTTGGTAAAGGACTCAGCTCATAGACTGTGCTGGACATCCTTTGTTTTCATACCGAAACGTATTTGTTTCATTCACTGGTTTGAAGGAGATTACTTAATGCAGTGACTTAATAGAGGAGGGAGGCGCTCTAAGGGCGTAGTTCTCCTTAGAGTCAGAAGATGGCAGTGCAATTTCTCTTCTTAGTAACCCGGCAATCACCATGCATTGTTGTTTGCGTATTTGCAAGGGATAAAGGGAATCCATAAAACTATGGCTTTTCACAAAAGAAGGGTGAAAATCTACGCTTGGGATCACAACAACCAGCTGCTTATCTGGCAGCGGTTATGACCTCAATCTTCTGTTAGTCAGTAACTTTGAATGTGGTCCTGATGGCCGGGTTTAATTGGCTCAGCACAGTTATGGAGCCAGCTGGTACCAGAATGGAGGTGTGTAGGCTTGAAGTAAGGTTTAGGGGACTGGGAGAATATGAAATGAGAGTGTCCTTATCACCCTCCCTGGTGCTTTCAATAAGGTCTGAAAGAAGCAACTGACATTCTTAAAGAAGGAAGATGAACTAAGTTTAAATATTTACTAGATAATATTAATTTGAAATTCTTTTATGCTGAGATGCAAGTTGTTCATAGTAAGAAAATGATGCTTTTGTGGAAATCTGTGCTAGAGTTTCCTTAATTAAAGAAGGAGTGAAGTCACTGTGTACTAAGTGCCCAAACAGAAATTGGAGGCAGACACTTAGCTGAGAACCGTGGACTCTTCTCAACTAACTTGGGGCTTTTGTTTGCAGGCGCTGGGTTGAGGGGAGGGGAGGGGTAATATAAGGCAAGTGAGGTGCTAATGCTAGAGGAAAACTATTTACCTGCTTCACACATGAGTCAATAATGAGATTTTAATCCCCTTTTGTTTATGTTAAGTTCTGTTAAATTCATTGCTTGTTTGGGTATACTGCTGGTTGTATCTGAATAACTTGCTTGACACGAGAGAAAGATAATGTTTGCATTTTTTAGGATCTGGTATTCCTAACACAGGGATGCTCAGATGCATGTGATACTGCATCTGAGCTGTGAAAGCAAGAACTTGACTGTTGCACTCAGTGAGTGCAGGAATTAGGGAGAAAATTTTATATGCTTGAATCATATGGAGTACCTCTGTACATCCTGAGATGCTACTGTGAATTTGCTTAGAAATAAGGCTAACAACTTAGTCTTTTAACACAGATGCAGTTCTTTTAGATGTGAAATATGTACTTGAAGAATTCTAGTTCTGCAGTGCAATAGCTGTGAAGATTGCATTTAGACCCAACAGTTGGGAACCAGAATTAGCTACCCTCCAGGGGTCGATGAAAAACCTGCACGCTCAGCATAGAAATGGCCAATAGAAAACAGTGAGCACAGGACTTCATCAAAATTTTCTTGCTTCCAGGAGTTCTGGGCACTGGGATTATCTGAGGTCTAAATCAATCTCTGTTATATACAGAAAGTGATAGCAGGAATAGGCTCACACCTTTGATTCCTTCTCACCAAGCCAGAGCACTTGCATACAGAAATAAAAGAACAATTTGGGCATGGAAAAAGACTTCTGCGAAGTCTAAGGAAGGGAAATGATATTGCAAACATATATCACTGTAGCTCTTTCTTCTCGTTATCAATAATCTTCATTTTAATCTTCAGTGACTTCTGCAACGTTCTGGTTCTCTTTAGGAATTCATTTTTGCAGTCATGACACAGTGTGTGACTTGTAAATTACAAGGAATTCCCTTGAAGAGCTGAATTGGACTGAAGTGCTGGAAAAGATTACTAACAAGTGTTTTGAATGAGTGCTTTTATCATTTTGATACAATTTTTGGAACAATCACACGCCCAGCAAGTGACTCAATTCATTCTGAATTTGAGATAAAGACATAGAGAGGTATAAGGAGCTGAATGTGTTAGCCACACTGGAATATAACTTTGCTAGAGAATAATGTTGGTTTTCTTTTTAACTTGCTTCCTTGTATTTGGAAAATAAAAACCACAAGGGGAGACATTCCAAGTTGAGAAGTGGTGTTTGTGGAAGGTTCCTTCATTTCAGTGCAGAACCGAAAATGTCCCTATCATGGGCACGGATCTCTAGATAACACTGTGGCAAACTTCTAGGGCACAAATGGACAAAGCAAGCAAGAAGTGTCTGTGCTGACTCAATGAAGCAAAAGAGCTAAATGTAATTATTTCTTGTTGTTTTCTTAGGTCCCTCTGTGAAAGGGATAAATTGTGGAAGGTTGTGGGTATCAGTTATAGTCAAGGTATTGAGTAATTTCCATCTTTTGCATGCAGAGGTACTAGAATGCAGGGAGAATGAGGAAGGTAGACAAGACAAGTGACACTGGTCGCTCATATGCTTTTCAAATAAAACTGTTGTATTTGCTTTTTACAGATACACCTTACCATGTGTACACTAGTAACTCATTTCTACCTGCTGTCCTTTAGTAATGGTAAGCAAATTGAACAATCTAATAATAATAAAGGCTGGGTAGACCACTGAAAATGGAATGCCGCATGTACTGTGTTTGAGAGTCCCTTGCTAGGTACAATCCCATTAAAACATTTTCAGATGTGTTTCAGACCATGAATGGATGTTAATGGTAGAAACTGCAACACTGAAAGAGTCTTAGATGAGGCCAAAGCTGTGAGACAGCTAATTACCTCCATCTTATAAATGTGGTGCTCTCTGGGTTTGAGACAACTTCAACAGTTCTTCTTTTGTCTTCTGAACTTCTGCTGATAGGTACAATCCAGATGATATCAGAGAAAGAAGGAACCTGGACAGTTTTCTGACTGAATTAGGAATCCTCTCTTCTATGGAATCTTGCAGAATTGTTTCCCACTTTTCAAGTATAATGTTAATGGTTATGTATTTGTTTTTCCTGCCTCTCTAGATAAAGTGGTGAGGCATGGATGAACACTAGAACTCTACAATTTCAGATAGTAAATGGTAAATTTTACTCTTATGTTTGTTGTTACCTTAATGTAGCCTTTTCTGCTTTAGCTGTGCGTACTCAGTGCAGCTTCTTTCTGCTATATCCATTGTGTGCCTACAAATCAGATCAAAATCACCAGCTAACATATTTCTTTTGATGTTGTGTGACTTAAAAAAAGATTATTTGTAAAACATTTGGTTCCATATGCATTTGATTTGGATAGAATGGGTGATTAGGAAGAATCAAGTAAAACAGAGTGTGAAGTGACAGTATTTGGGGTTGTAACCTTTTATCTTGTCTAGTGATGTAAGTATGGTTTGAAAAGGGAAATATTATCCTGCAGTTTCCGAATAGAAGAGCTGGATCTATCACCCTGTAGTACAAGGAAAACCATCAGATTGCAAGTAGGTGGTAGAACTTGGAGGCTGTTTTAGGTCCAAGGCATGACAATCTTGCACCAAGAACAAAGGAATAAGAGAACCCTAATTACTGACATTCTGATGTAATACTACTTGACCCAGTAAAGGGGTGACCATTTTCAAATATTTCTCGGGGAAAAAAATATCTCATATTATGAGAATTATGGACTTAACATTGGAGGGAAAGAAAAAAAAAGCGTAACATCCCGAGTTCAGGGCTCAAATGTTGAGTTGTCACTTAAACTTTATGCAGGTGGCTTGATTTAACTAGCCCTCTTAGGAATGGGCAAACTTGTATCTAAGTAAGGGCAGGGCTTTTTGTAGTGAAGAGCTTTGTTTAGACATAGCACTTTGAGTGTTACATTGTCACAACATGTAATTTCACACGGCAGTTCATGTTCCACAATCTGAGCAGTTGAAAGTCATCTCTGTGTGTCATCCTAGAGAGTGAATGATTCATTGGCCACATCATGCAATCGTATCACAAAAACCTTGGGGATTAAACACCAACAATCTGCCTTACTGAAGCCTGCCAGATCTGATTACAGTATTTGTCACTGTTTTCTGGCCTGACTGCCACAGCCTTGGCAATATTCTCTGCTTTTAAAACAAAGAAAAAATAGGCCTGCAGCTGGGAGCATTGATTGAAATGGAAATCCACTAGGAAGTGAGACAGAAATTTGGTCTGTACCTGTCTGTTCTAGGCTAGATGATATCAAATTAGTTTTAATCCCCATAATGACCATTTCCTTGGCTGAACTCAGGGAAGATCCATGCAGGGACTGAGATCAGATGTAGGATCTATGTACTCTCTGTGGTAGGCTGGTATTCTGGAACCCTCGGTCTGGAAATGTCCCCCGGTAGAGTGTAACTTCATGCACAGTGCAGCAGCTTTTCAATGACCATGCACAGAGTGAGAGTACCTCTGTTTCTGCACTGACTTCTCCATAATTGCAGGTTTATGAGTCAGCACACGGATCACTCCCAGCTCAGCTGTGTCTGTTCCCACATTGTAGACATGACCTCAAGTATCTAGCAGTCCCTTTAAGCACTTCAGGCAGAAATCTAGATCTTTGAAACAGACTAGGTGTTTGGAGACATTCACAGCAGCAACTCAGCATCTCTATTACCTAGATACATCACAGAACCATCACAAAAGACATTCTGCCTGTCTTCTCTAAAAGTAGTTATTCTGACTGATTTTGTAAATGCTTTTACCACGAGAGATGCTGAAGTTTGGTTCTATTCTTGATGAGCAGCCAATATCTGAAGCAGATGCAGGACTCTAGGTTAGTGCTTTACACAGCGATCTTTGTTCTCTTCTTCACTCCTTTCAGTATTTGCTAATAGCAGAACAGCTTCAGAAAGAATCCTACCTTAGAATAACCTGTAAAGGTCTCATTTTAAAAGGGGAACGTTGGTTACATTTTCATCTGGATGCCGGTAGAGTTGAATATTTGACCTTTGAGTACTGAAGTTGCCTCCTGTCAGTCAGCTTTGTGAGAAAGGGCATATGGAGGCAGTGGGCTCAAGGCCATTGCTTTACTGTGAAGTAATATACCCTGGCCACATACGCTGCGTAAGGTTGCTGTAGTGACACTTTCTCCGAGGGGAAAACCGACTGTCTGTAGTTCCCCCAGAAACCACTCCTTGCTGAGACAGGGAAAGTGAGGGAAATGTAAACGAGAGAGAGAGAGATGCACACAGATGTCGTGTGATCTCTGCAGCATCCCTGCACTGTTGTAAGTTCAGCCGTACGTTTCTGAGTTTATTTGTAGTGCATAGATTTGGACTGTATGACTGGCACCTTCTCTTGGCATGTAACCTCTGCCTGCCCCTCCCTTCCACTGAACTGGTTGTGCAGATGTTCTGCTTTGGCACAGAAGCGATTGCATCTGGTAAGAAAGTCCAGGTCTCTGGGAAATGCTGTGCAGGAAAAGATCTTGCAGTAAATGAGAATTTCCCCCTTGTATTGACTCTGCTTTTCTGAGAGAAGTCAGCAAAGACAGGTATGGAAATCATTCCTCGTGGAGAGGAATAATTCTCAACTGTTTTGTTGGTGAATGATTTCACTCTTTGGAGGTATGAGCACGTGCTGCTTGGCAACGTGTATCTTTAAAGATCAGGATGTCTTGAAAAGGAATTAACTCCAGTCCTAGGATTTGTTAACTGACAAAAAAGAACAGCCATTTCTTCAATGTTACTTTAAAGTCACTGAAGGCAAGTATGGATTCACATTTCTGAAATGGTTTTGCATGTTGTTTTTGTTTGCTTGCTTGCTTGCAGGTAATGTTGGTTGGTTTTGTTTCTTTCTTTAAGAGCAATAAACTCATGATATTCATTCAAGGCTTAAAGTGGCCACAGCTACAGATGAACACACTGGCTACTTCACCCTGTCATCTCTGCAGCTCAATGGAGGAAGCAGGCTGACGTGGTTAAATCAAATCTGGCAGCTGTGCTGTATTGCAGACGGGCAGCAAGCAGCACACAGCATACAGAAAATGAGTAGCTTTCAGATAACAGCCCTCCTTTTGCTGCCACAAGGCTTGAAAGGCAGACTCAGACCTCTTTCTCCTTTCTGTAATCACAAGTCACCGGAACAGTGTGCAAATACTACAAACGCGGTGGCAAATGTAAATATTCATTGCCTGTGCAGTGCTTTCAGATTGCTAATTAGGATTTCTGCCTTGGTGTTCTGATGGAAAAAGCAGAGGGATGAAAGCTGAAACCATCCCACGAGTGAATGCTTCGCTGCAGTATTCTTTCAGCTGTCGGTGCAGGAGCTGCAGAGCGAAAGGGATGTATGAAAGCTTTCCAGAACAGGTTGCAGTTGTCTGCTCATTTTTGGGGATGTCTGCTCACTACTCTGTGAGGGGAGAAGCCAAGCAAATGCAGGAGGTGCTTCTAGATAGATGGCTTTCTGCTTCTGTTAGATAATATTAGACATGCAGCAAGAAAGAAACTTGAGTATTAACAAGCTGCTTGTGCAGGAGAGAGCTGTCATGGTATTTTTCCCTTGAACCTTTAAAAATTCATACGTGCAGAACTGGACTTCTTCTTAAGAATCTCAGCAGTACCTTATTACCAGAAATGCAAGCAAATAGTCATCATTCTCTCCCTCCTATTCTGTACACCTGGCCTTTCAGCTCAGGAAACAGGCAGCAGCAATATACAGATACCTGTTCTGGCTCTGCTGTGTTCCCGTGCTGGGATGATCTCTCGACCTCCACAGGCAAATCCTAAGCTTTCTCCTTACTGGAATCACTGCTTATGGGACTGAGCTGTCTGCTTTGTAGCCTTGTTTTGGCAGTGTGGGAAAGGCACAGCCTAGCTAACTGTCTTCTTTTAGAGTATGTACAAAAGTGGTATGAAATGAATTGCAGCCACCAGGTGGCCCACGCGGATTCCTTTCTTAGCTCACTTCTCTCAGACCTAGAAAATTGTCTGTGTCCCAGTATGTGCTTAAGTAGGCAGGAAATAATGTGCCACTGCTCCTTTATGTGCAAAGGAGCTTTTAATAACGCATCTCCTTCCTTTTTGCCTGTGTAGTTGGGTCGGAGCTTTAAGAAAGCAGCAATTTGAGCTTGTAGAATAAAAAAAACCTTGATTGAGTGGGCAGCATGCTGTGTTCTGCCCTGGTTCTGTCCACGCCTGTTGTCAGCCTTTCTGTCTCATTGCTGGCTGTTCACATAGCCTCCTCCTGCCCTCAGTCCTTCCCACTACTTTCCACTGTTTGCAACTAGAGAAACAGGTAGCTGTTTCTTCTCCCCTACAATTTCAAGTTCCTCACTGCAGGGATCTCAACATACCTCCTTCTTCCTCCTTGTTCTTGAAAGCAGAAAAGCAGGGTAAGTGAGGCATATTTCTAGCCCTGTCTATGCTGTAAGAACGGATGGCTCCAGGCAAGGTTTGGAGGAAGACTAAGCCAGAAAACTTCTAGCATCGTATGCTTTTTTAGAAGTTGTAGCACTACTTCATCTCCCCTGGGCTTTTGGACTGTTTGGCGTGGTTCTCCACATGCTCATTTCTTAGCACTACTGGTCACATGTTAACATTTCTGATTCTTGGATGATCAGTGTGTTCAAACAAAAAGGATTTGGATGCATTACTTTTGGTTCAGAACTTGTTATGGAATTTACATGAGCGGTTCCTTGACACAGGCTTTTGAAAGAAAGCTTACTTATGTAAATGACAGTTTATGAGAAAAAGCAATACTGAGACATCGTGGTTTAGTAGATAGTTTAATACAATTTACACAGCTGAGTATGATTGATAATATTGCAGATAATTCTTCTTTAAAAATGGGTTACTGTCAGTGCCAAAATCTACGTTATTATAATCCATCAACAGTGAGTGAACTGAAGCTAACCTTAAACTTCTCCAAGGGTAGATTTGTCTCAGTTCATCTGACCTACGGTTTTACTGTCTGCACAAAGTCTGCCAGCTTGTTTGCATCGGAAGATTCATCTAGAACTTAAACTGTGTAGATTTCAAAGCAGTCACCAAGTCCTGCACCAAGTAGTCTGCTATCAGAATGAAAGGTGAGCATCATAACCTGTATCTCAGTGACTGAGGAGGGGCAATTTTCCTCACTTTAACAAACAGATGCTGTAGTTGAAAAAATATCTTTCAAAGAATTGGTTGGACAGACTAGAGCTGCAGTCCTGTGGAAAGGACCTCTGGAAATCATCCAGTCCAAGCTGTTTGCTGGCAAAACAGTGAGAAAGATGAGATTAATGGATATAAGAACCCAAGATGGTGATGTGGGAGGCATAAGGAAGATTTAGAGCAATTTAGATTTAGATTTAGAATAGATTTAGAGCAATACAGTAAGAAATCATCTGACTTAAGACATCCATTAAAAAGGTGAAGGCAGACATTGGACTATCAGTTCTGACAAGGTCATATGGAAATAAAGTGAAAACTAATTAAGCTTTTATGTCGGCATTTTTTTCTCTATGATACGCTGGACCAATTTCAGATGTGCTACAAGACATCATGGATAGCTTTGGAAACCAGGGAAGCTCGAGTATCATTAACACCCCCTGCAACTCAAGCAGCAAGCTTACAGAAGTGGGATGATAGATGCTGAGGGAAAAGGATCAGCACATAAAGGGAGACAGGTACCTCGGCGTCTTAACTTCATTCTCAAGGGAGAAAATGAAGAAGCTTGTCTAACAACACTGCCTGATTGACACAGCGGAGGAGGCGAGAGCTCCCCGCTAGCAGCAGCTCGCGGGGGGAGCCGTGATGGTACGCGTTACGCTGCGCGGAGCAAAGGAGCCGTTTACAAGTGCAAGAGAAGCCCTTTCACCGATCCCCAGCGCCGCCGGTACGAGAAGGGCTGGGCCACGTCAGCATCCGCCGCTCACCGCAGCCCCACCCGACGAAGTCGCCGCCGCCGCCGGAAGCCTCAACCCCGGTCCGGCTCCGCCCTCCTCCAGCCGCGTGACCGGCGCCAGGCGCTGCGCTCGGCCGCCCGTTAGGGGAGGAGCCGGTGCCGTTCGTTTCCCGGCGGCGCGGCGAGGAAGGCAGGCTGCTGTTGCCGCCCCGCCGTGCCCGTTGCTTTCCTTTGGGGAGAAGGAGAGCTGGGCGAGAGAAGCGGTTGCTCCCTGCCCGCCTCTCAGCGGCGCCCGCCCGGGATGTCTTTGTCGGAGCGGGAGGGCGGCGGAGCTTTGGCGTGACGGCATGGCCGCGGAGCTCGGCTGCGGGGGAGAGCCGGGTGAGGGCTGGGCGGGCGGCCTCGGGGTTGCTCCCGGCCCTTGTGAGGGTGGGAGCGTTAACCGGAGCTTTAACCGAGTGCGTCTTCGACGGCAAAATGCCGTCAGAGAAAACCTTTCCTTCTAGCGCGTATAATAAGCGGGAGTTGATGCGTTGCCGTAGAATCGCGGAACGGCTTGGGTCGGAAGGGAGCTGAAAACCCGTCCAGCCCCTGCATCGTGCTGTAGGCAGGGCTGCCCGCAGCTCAGCTGCACCCAGGGACGGGGCAGCAAACACGGTTTCTCTGGGCAGCTGTGCCAGAGCCTCACTGCCCTCTGAGTGAACATGGAGTTACTTACTGTACAGCTATGTTACTCTCATAGATAGTTGCTTATATTATAATCACGTAACTCTAAATGGCGCTTGGAACAAATTTGCCTCTTTCTGCTTGACAGCCAGCTTCATTTAGTTCACGTTTCATGATCCTCTAACTTGTATTATATAATTATGTAATTGCATTTTTCAGATCAGAAGCTAGGCATTGCCTTGGAGCAGGATGAAGCAGATGAGATTTTGAGTAGTGCTGCTGAGGTATGTAAACTGAGGACTGAAAGTGGGTAAAAAAAAATATGATTTAAGATACGCATCTTCATATCTGTAGAACAGTCTGTTTCAGTCTGGTCTTGCCTGGCTTCGAGCCCATCGCTGAACTGTAGAGTTACAGTTTTTTCAAGCAGCAGCAGAATAAGACTTTTTAAAAAGTGAATTCTGCTTTTTTTTTTTTTTTTCTTTTTTTTTTTTTTTTTTTTTTGTAATGTCTTCAAAAATTGGTCCTATGTTGGAGAAAGCCTGATTCCTCCAAAGTTTTTTAACTTCTGTGGACTTTTTCCTTTGATCTCATGGGGAGATAACGTTCTGTGGTGAATAGCATAAACCTGTCTGAAGACTGTGCAAAAGCTGAGGCATCAGCACCAACGTGGGGCTCACGTGCACAGAAGTGAATGTGGCTCTTGCATAGGTTTAAAATGGTTGTTCTAAGAAAGATTTGATGCAGTTATGCCTTATAGCAAAGCATTTCCAGGAAAAAAAGCAATGAACATTTTTTCAAATCTGGCCAATGTTCAAGGACTGTAATATCAACCTGAAAATGATTGCTGGGGAGTCTGTATGTCCTTTTCAATATGGACTGAATAAACTGCTTTGTTTTGCACACTTTAGAATAAAAACAAACCACAATAACACTTGCAGTCATGTGCTAAAATACAAAATAATCAATTACAGAAAAGCGTCGCCGGAGGTGATGGCATATCCAGATCCAGGATGATGGACCAAAGGTAAAATGAGTGGGAATACTGCTTCAGAAGGACTTGAAAAGCAAATAAGTGCATGAGTAGAGCTGTGATTATTTATTTGAATTTTTACATCCTCGTATGGGTTACTGTACTGTTGTGCTGAAAGCAGTAAGAAAGCCTGGTTTCTAATCTTTCTGGATTTTGATCTATGTATGAAATGCAAATGTATTAAAGCTCATCTAGAAAGCATGCTCTGCTTCTGTTACACAGTTAATGATCAATAAAGATCATATAAAGGGAATAAAGAGGAGCAACAGTTTTGTTCCGTTCTCCAGATCATGAATTCTGTAAAGCTGGTTAATAATCAGAACAATGTTTCAGCATTTACAGATGGATTCTAAGCATGTTTTTCCATGTTTCAGCTTGATAACAAAAAGCATAGAGTATGAAAAGTGTTTGGAAGAAATGAGGGAGCAGCTGCAGATTTATCAGGTACGTTTCTGGCATCCTGTGACTCTTTTTGCAAAGTGAAGTCTTAATGTCATCGATGGTATTGTGCTGAATTGACACTGTCAGTGTTTTCAGTATTGTTTATTGAAAAAATAAAGTGCCACAGTTTGCCTCTTAGATGTTTTTTTATTAGGTGCAGATGAGTGAGATGAGACAGAAGTTTGAACAAGTCACCACGGAGAACAGGAGGTAAAGAAGAGCACTTTACCTACTGCTGCTATTTTCTTGTGTGGTTTGGTGTTTTTTTCTGTCCTTTAAGCCTGGAACTCTTCTTCCTAAGACTTGGAAATATTTGAATCTGCTTAATAGTTGAAGATTTCATACTCACGTGCTTAATGTTACTCTAAGTCTAATATAGATTACAGCACCAAATTTAGGAGGCTTAGCCATATCTCTGCAAAAGAACTCGGTATTAATTTATACCCTTTTTATAGAACATATCTTGCTCAATGGTTTTAAAAGTGAGCTAGGTGTATATGGTACATACAGATCAAAGGTACAGTACTTCAGTTCATTTAGAGACAGTGTATTAGATAAATACTGCACTGAACTTGGTCTTTTGAATTTTAGGCTGCATGCAGAGTTGAAAGAGGCTCTTGAGATGCAGCTGGATGCTCTTCCTTTTATGCCCATGGGAACTGCGATTCCTGCAGATGAAGAAATAGTGAGAAACCTTCAGGAACAGCTCCAACTGACTAATCAGGTGTGTGAGCTGAATCACTTGTACTCTTCTGTTTCTTCTGTGCCTTGGCAGATTAGGGAAGGATAGTTTGTTTCTTGGTTCAGTATTTGTTTATAACAGTTCCTTGACAGTATTTTGAGGCCTTCCTGATTGCACATAGCTTAAAAAACAAACAAACAACCTCAAATGCACCCATACTTACATTTTCAACTTCAAAACCTGAAGGAAGTTGCTCTCTAGTTCCATACAAGCAGAAATTTTTTGTGTTCATTTGTGCCTCTAACTTTACTTTGTTGAATTTCTGTCCAGAAGATGAATCAAATATTTTGTTGGATTGAAGTTATTGTGGTAGGCTGACTTTTTTTTTTTTTTTTTAAATTAAAGTGTAATGTGAAATGAGGGGCAACTGTATGTGGAATACAGAAAGTAACAGATCTGAATAGATCAGCAAAATGGCCTGAACATATTACAGAGTTGATTCAGTTCTTTCGCAGTGGACTAAGCTGAGGTTAAATTGACTCCTGATTTTTGGTATTTGAGTATTATATATACTGTAGTCCTAAAGTAAAGAATTGCAAGACTTTGACAGTTTCAGAATGTGAGTGTAGTTTTACTTTTGGTAGGAGCTATTAAAATAGTGCAGAACTTGCAGCTCCAGTCTAGATGGAATGTGATCTTGTAAACATCTGGATTTTTTTTGCCTCAGAGTTTGTTTTTCCTGTGTGGTTGTAATGTGTGCAGAGAACAATAATAATTAAAAAAAAAGCATTTCAATAGAAATGTACTGTAAATATTTTAGAGACCTTTATTCTTTCTAGGAAAAAGAACAAGCAATAGAGCTCTGGCAGACTGTATCACAGGAGCTTGATCAACTCCAGCAGCAGCACCAGGAACACATGACTCAAACACAGATTCACATGGCTGAAAGACTGAAACAGCAAGTAACTTTCATGGACGTTTTTGTTAGTTTTGGAATGCCTTCATACACTGCAGAGATTTTGCATCTGTGTGTAGCCAAACAGAAGTACAGTTTGTACCAGTATCATAGAGTCATCATAAAGCCATAGGATGGATTGGGTTGGAATGGACCTCAAGGATCATTACGTTCCATCCCTCTGCCACAGGCAGGGTTGCCAACCAGTAGATCAAGTACTAGGCCGGGCTGCCTAGGGCTCATCCAACGGGGCCTTGAACTGCTCCAGGGACAGGGCGTCCACAGCCTCTCGGGGCAGCCTGTTCCAGCACCTCACCACTCTCTCAGTGAAAAACTTCCCCCCGACATTCTCATCTAAATCTTCCCTCCTTGAGTTTAAATCCATTCCCCCTTTTCCTATCACTTATTTACCCACGTAAAAAGTTGATTTCCCTCATGTTTATAAGCTCACTTTAGATACTGGAAGGGCCATAATGATGTCTCCCCGCAGCCTTCTCTGCTCCAGTCTGCACAAGCCCAGCTCCTGCAGCCCATCTTCACAGGAGAGGTTCTCCAGCCCTCTGATCATCTTCGTGGCTCTCCCCTGGTCCCGTTGTTGATTGTTTTCTGCAATAGTTGTTATCAAAAGTGGAGTGATCAGATGTAGCCAGCGATTCAACAGTCAAAAGGACAGTTGGGGTTGGAAAGTTGGTTTCAGATATGTGGGCAGTAACTTAGGGAGTGCACCGTGTGCGTTTTGGTGCATGTAGAGAAGTACACGAGATAGACAAATATAAATAATCATCCTGCTGTTGTTCAATTCAAATATAAGTAGTTTCACTTACCTGTTGTCATTCAATAGAGAAGCTGAATAAACAGCTGAAAAATGGAGGTTGCTAATCTCCAATGTTAGTGTTTAGCATTGCGTCTCTTCAGCTGCTCCTTGGGAAGCCTTTGAGCTATTTGTTAGTGTCTTAGCTTGCTAAGTTAACTGGTTACACTTCAGGAAATTTTCTTTCAGAGGGATAAATTAGGCTGTAAGAAGCTGTTTTGCTCTGAGCTGTAAAGAGTGCTCAGCATTCAAAGAGCTCATAAACTTCACGTGTACGTGTAGCTCACCACAGCTATATTCAATGTATAAAATCTATAAAATCCGCACCGCGTTTTCAAGTGCGTTACACTTG